>NC_064820.1:195730000-196376250 GCF_024166365.1 Elephas maximus indicus | reverse complement strand
ACGACTCAGTAACAAACGGAATGGACTATTGATACAGGCAGCAGCAGAGATGGATCTCAAACATACTGTACTATGTGAAAAAAGCCAGATTCAAAAGGTAACACACAGCAGTGTTTCATTTCTCTGACATTCTGGGAAAAGGCCAAAGTGTAGAGACAGAGAACAGAGCGGCAGGACCACAAAAGGCAGCTGGAGGAAATTTGGGGCATGGGTGGAACTACTCTGTACCCTGCTTCTAGTGATGGTTACGTGACTCTTTCCGTTTGTCAGAAACCACAGACCTAAGCACCAGAAAGAGTGCATTTCTTTGCATGTAAATTAAAAATTAACTTTACAAAGCCAAAAAAACTGTAACTGGTTTCCCTAACAAAATCAAACGAAACCAGTTATCACAGAGCTGATTCCGACTCAAGGCAACCCTACATGTTTCAGAGTAGAGCTGTACTCTAGGTTTTTCAATGGCTATGCTCTTTCAGAAACAAACACCAAGCCTTTCTTCCAAGGCACCTCTGGGTAGATCTTACCTGCCAGCCTTTTGGTTAAGAGTTGTGTGCTTAACCCACCCAGGGACTCCGACTTGATTTCCCTACTTCCTCTTTTATCTCCTTTCAGGCTATCTTCAAAACAGCCAGAGTGGTCCTATTAAATCATGAATCAAATCATGCCGTTACTGTACTCAAAATCCTCCCATGGCTACCCTCCTTACCTCAGAGTTAACACCAAAAATCCTTAATGGTCTTCTCGAGGGACATCTAGCTCAACTGACTTAACAGTTTATAAAGAAATGTTCTAAGGGAAATATGACCAGTGAGAAAAAGGGGAGTCCTGGGGCACAATCACACAGGCTGAGAAAGGGGCGGTCCTGAGGGAGGGGAGTAAGACTAGACAGGAGCCGTCCAGGGTTGGGGTGGTAAGGAAGATTGATGGCAGGGATCTCCTAGTACCCTGAAGGCCAAGGGAAGGAAGGGAAGCATGCCAGGCCAGGATTGTTGACAGAATTGTGACCACCTTCCACATAGCTTGGGGGTGGGGGCAGTGGGCATGTTTGTTTCAGATCCTGTGTTTTGTTTCACAGATGATTCTGCCACCCGAGTGCTCTTCCCAATGTCATTTCTTCCTGCTTCTTAATAAAGACAAGCATCATCCTTCAAAAAAAAAGAAAGAAAATGTTCTACATCCTACTTTGGTGAGTAGCGTCTGGGGTCTTAATATCTTGTGAGTGGTCATCTAAGACACTCTGCTGGTCTCACCCTGTCTGGAGCAAGAAAGAATGAAGAAAACCAAAGATATAAGGGAAAGATTAGTCCAAAGGGCTAATGGACCACAACTACCACAGCCTCCATCAGACTGAGTCCAGCAAAACTAGATGGTGCCCGGCTACTACCACTGACTGCTCTGACAGGGATTACAATAGAAGGTGGCCCCAGACAGAGCTGGAGGAAAATGTACAGCAAAATTCTAACTCACAAAAAAAGACTAGACTTACTAGTCTGCAAGAGACTGGAGAAACCCCAAGAGCATGGTCCCCAGACACCCTTTTAACCCAATACTGAAGTCACTCCTGAGGTTCACCCTTCAGCCAAAGATCAGACAGGCCCATAAAACAAAATGAGACTAAAGGGACACACCAGCTCAGGGGCAAGGACAAGAAGGCAGGAGGGGACAGGAAAGCTGGTAAAAGAGAACCCAAGTCAGAGAAGACGAGAGTGACGACATGTCATGGGGCTGGCAACCAATGTCACAAAACAGTATGTGGATTCTTTAATGAGAAATGAATTTGCTCTGTAAGCCTTCAACTAAAGTATATATATATATAAAAATCCTTAATGGTCTACCAGGTCTTCTATCTACCTTCACTTCTATCTCCTACTGCTTTCCTCTTTCCTCTTGATTCTAGGGACACTGGTCTCCTTGCCATTCCTGGACTAGGTCACACTTAACTATGCCTCGACTTTTGCATGCCTCTTCCCCCAGATAGCCACATGATTTGCTTCCTTATTTCCTATAGGTTTTCACCCAAATGACACTTTCTCAGTGAGGCCTTCTCTTGATAATCCTATTTAATTTAATATTATTTAAAATGAATCCCTCTTCCTCCACACATTCCATATTTATTTTTCTCCATAGCATTTATCAACATTTACCATATATTTCACTTACTTATTTTGACTCTCCCATGTCTCCTTCCACTAGAATGTGAGCTTCACAAGGGTAAGAATTATGTTTAATGTACTGCTGTATCCTGGGCCTAGAAGTTTAACTAGCACATAGTAGGTGTTGAATAAACAAGAGCTGACTGAGAATGGAATAAACCTTTATGTACAAGGATATTACCTGTAATACTATTTGTATAATAATACCAAAAAACTTAAAACCACCTGATTGTCCATCATCATTTAAAAAACTAGAAATAATAATGCTTAACATTCAAGTGCTTAATATTTGCCAGTGCTTTAGCTATAGCAACATTTTTTTTTGTGTGTGGCAAAAATATACACAACTAAACCTTCACCAATTCAACAACTTCCACATGTATGATTCGGTGACATTGATTACTTTCTTCATGATGTGCAACCTTTATCACTATCCGTTTCCAAATCATTCCACCACCATTAACATAAACTCGATGCCTCCAAAGCAAAACTCCTTTCCCCCTCCCTCCTACCTCTGGTAACCACTAATCATCTTTGATTTTTATATATTTGCTGATTTCATATAAGTGAGCTCATACAACATTTGTCCTTTTGCCACTGATGAATGTCGCTCAGCAGTGTTTTCTAGGTTCATTCATGTTGTGGCGTGCATTAGGACTTCATCTGCCTTCATGGCTAAGTATGTGCGTATGTACATACCAAATTTTGTTTATCCATTTATCTGTTAATGGACATTCAGGTCGTTTCTACCTTTTGGCTACTGCTGCAATGAACATTGGTGTACAGGTTTCTGTATGCACTCCTGCTTTGACTTCTCAGGATATATACCTAGGGACTGCTGGGTCATATGGTAGTTTTATGTTTTACTCTTTGAAGAACTGCCATATTGTTCTTCACAGTGGCTGCACCCTTTTATGTTCCCACCAACAACGGATGAGGGTCGCAGTTTGTCCACAACCCCGCCAACACCTGTTGTTTTTTGTTATTTTTGATCACTGTCATTCTAAAGGGGATGAGGTGTTATCGCGTTGCGATTTTGATTTGCATCTCCCTCATGGCTAATGGGGAGCCCTGGTGGCACAGTGGTTAAGAGCTATAGCTGCTAACCAAAAGCTCAGTGGCCCAAGTCTACCAACCGCTCCTTGGAAACCCTATGGGGCAGTGCTACTCTGTCCTATAGGGGTGCTATGAGTTGGAATTGACTTGATGGCAATGTTTTTTTTTTTTTTGGTTTAACGGCTAATGGAGCCGGGTGGCACAGTGGTTAAAAGTGCTCAGCTGATAACCAAAAAGTCAGTTTGAGCCCACCACCTGCTCCAAGGAAGAAGGATGCAGCAGTCTGCTTCCATAAAGATTTTAAATTCGAACTGACTTGACAGCAATGGGTTTGGGTTTTGGAATGGCTAACGGAAACCCTGGCGGCACAGTGTTTAATAGCTTGGCTGCTAACTGTGGGCAGTTCGACTCTACCAGCTGCTCTGCGGAAGAAAGATGTGGTAGTCTGCTTCCATAAAGATTACAGTCTTAGAAACCCAATGAGGCAGTTCTACTCTGTCCTATATGGTCACTATGAGTTGGAATCGACTCAACGGCAAAAGGGTTTAACGGCTAATAATATTCAGCATCTTTTCATGTGCTTGCTGGATATCCTCTTTGATGAAACAGAGATATTAATATTTAATCATCAAAACAACCCTGTGAAAAAATATTATTAGTCCCATTTTATAGATGAAGGAACTAAGGCACAGAGAGGTTTAAGTAATTTGCCTAAAGTCACAAAGTCAGTAACTGGAAAAGCCAGGATTCAAATGCAGATAGCCTTATTCCAATCAGTCAGACTATGTTGACTTTAAGTATAATATGATCCTATCTGTACAAGACAAAGACAGCAGAAGACCTCTTATTCAATAAGAATGGGACCCATAATTGATCAATTAACTTAAAAGTCACTTAAAGTAAAGAAGAAAATGCATTACATTTCATTTCAACATAAAACATACGCATTTGTGCAACAATCTTTTGATGAAAGCCTAGCCTTTTCTTTTGGGAATGGGTCCACTGGCATTCTGGCATTCCTTGAAATCCTTCTACCATAAACCACGTTCATAAGATACTCATTCAATTTCTTTGAGTAAAACCCCAAATACTTGCCAAACAACGAGTACCAAAAATTCTGTATCTGAATTTTTCCCAAAGGCATTTATACTTATCTTGCTCACAGCAACTGAATAGCAATTTTTAATGCAACTTGCCCCTACAGGACCTTCCCAGAGCATTTAGTTTTCAGATAAAACCTTTTTGCACTAGTATTTTATTCATTTACGTAATATTTAATTAAATTTATATGACAAAATATAAACAACACACACCAGTTTGAAAGCAAACACAACCGACTCTTATCAAGAGTATGACTCAACTGGTGGGAACAGAAATATCTGGGGACATTACAGAGTAGACCTTGGGGAACAGACAGCATCTTTTCCAACTACTCAGTTAAATGAAGGTTAGGTTAAGAGAACATCTACATTAAGTGCTTGTATGTCTGTATATGCAGAAGAAAGAAGCATACAAGGATATACAACAAACCTGGAATTAGGATGAGGGGAATAAGATTTAACTACTTTTTTATAGAACTGCATGTAGCATGCATTACTTGGTAGATTTCTCAGAAAAAAAAAGAATGCTGTGAATTATATAATGATACTCTGATTATATAATGAAACCCTGGTGGTGTAGTGGTTAAGTGCTACGGCTGCTGGCCAAAAGGCTGGCAGTTTGAATCCACCAAGCGCTCCTTGGAAACTCTATGGGCCATTTCTACCCTGTCCTATAGGGTTACTATGAGTTGGAATCGACTCGAAGGTAACGGGTTTTTTTTAAACTCTGATTTTATAGATTAGGGAAGAAGCACAAAAAAGTGAGCAGGTGCCTAACGTCTCACTCATAACTCACCAGAACTTAGGTTAGAAGGCTAATTCACGTTTGCCTGGAGTTTCAAACCTCATGTTTTCTCCGCAATACCAAATTTCCTGGCAAAAACTGCAGAACACTCTGATTTTGTTTTTAAAAAACACACGAACAAAAAGCACCATGTATTCCCTCTCTGCCACCCTCCACCTTTTTAGGTAATAAAAAGTCAGATGGAGCCAAAAGGGAAAATTTCAAACTTAGTTGTAAACTTCATTCTACAGCCCAGAGTTCAGGCTTAAATTCCTATAATTTAAGAGAACAAGGCTCATACCCTGATATCCACTGAAAAGTAAAGAAGTTCTTACTCTTGTACAAGCAGAAAAGGGATTGTTTTTTCTTCAAATAGTCACACAAAGCTCCTTTAGTCCCTTCTCTCTCTGCCCAGGTCATCCTTCTTCAGGTGCTCAAACAGCAATCCAGAGGCAGTAAACCAGGGCACTAAGAGAGTCTGTGAGGGGCCCTGGTAGTGTAGTGGTTAAGTGTTTGGCTGATAACCAAAAGGTTGGCAGTTCGAATCCACCAGCTACTCCTTGTAAACCCAACAGGTAGTTCTACTCTGTCCTATAGGGTCGTTATGAGTCAGAATCAACTCCTCAGCAACAGGTATGGTTAAGTCAGTCTGTTACATAGTAAAATTTGGGAAAATGGATGGGCAAATTTATTCTGGAGCCAACTGGATCAGTAAGTAACCTTCCATATACCCGCAGTAGCTCTTAAAATCCATGTTCCTCTTCTTGCTGCATTACTTATTCATACTCAACTGGTTCCAAAATAAACAGCATAAAAGGATAACTAGAGAAAAATCTTAGAAGACATCAGTGGACTGGGAGGCACAATAAATATGTCCCAAGGAGGTCCAATCAACTCCTGTGTCTCACACGCACACTCACACACACAAAAGCAAAACAGAGAAAACCTGAGATATCTTAAAATATTTTACTTTCACTAATTACAATACATTAAATGAGGCAACATACTGAGAACCAGCTCCTGGCCAAGTGTCAGCCTGTTCCCGTACTGACCTCTGTGGAGATTCCAAACACATACTCCATACTCCACATTGTTAATGAAGCAAATCTGAAACCTAGAGTTATGTCACAACCTAGCTGAAAAAAACCTCAGATGGCTCTCCACGCCTACAGATTAAAATCTAAACCATTGTGCATAGCTTTGAAAGGCTTCTAAAATCTGGCTCTAACTTACCTTTTCAGTCTTATTTTCCACACCCAATTCTCTAAACCCATCAAAACATTTACACTCCACATTTTACCCTCTCCATACCTTGTGTGTTTACTCAGCTTTGGACATCCTCCTGCCCACCACTTGTTGAAACTGCACTCATTCTTTAAAGTAACAAGAGTCTGGCTATGAAGTCCAGATCCAGACCCACTAGAATTCTAATTCCACCTTGACTACTTAAGAGCTTAAAGACCTTCAGCAAATATTTCTATAGATCTGTTTCCTCACCTGGAAGCCAAGCATATAACCTACTGTTCTTTACAGGGCTATGGAGAGGATTTAAACACAATGGTTATAAATTATCTAGCATCATGCCTAGAACATAGTAGATAATAAATGGTAACTACTAAGCCATCCTTCTTCTCTCCTCCTGTAATTACTCTCACAGCACTTTTTTCATACCATATGACACCAGGAGCACTAATATCTCGCAGAATACTTATTTGTATATACTGATTTCTAAATCTTTGCTACTTGCTACATGAGCAAATTTTTTCACCTCTCAGAACTTCAGTTTCCTTATGAATAAAATTAGCAGGGGTTAACTTTTTACAGTGCTATTAAGTTAAAAGAGTCAAAGTATATCAACTATCTGGTAATTCTTGACACCTAGTAAATTTCAAAGAATGTTTAATGGTAATCTGGATGATGAATCTGACTTGGAGATCGCTTAAAGAACACAAACCAAAAAGCCAAACTCGTTGCTGTTGAGTTGATTCCAACTCATAGCGACCCTACAGGACAGACCAGAATTGCCCCAAAAGGTTCCCAAGGAGCAGCTAGTGGATTCAAACTGCTGACCTTTTGGTTAGCAGCTGAGTGCTTAACCACTGCACCAATGAACACATACATAAATATGAAATGCATTTGGCTCATTAAATCCAGTTCATAAAGTAATCTCAATGCAACTTTAACCTGCTACCCACCTCTCTTACTGATCTGGATTTCCACTGACGACAAAATGGAGGTTCCTATACCTCAGAAATGCGACCACAGAAATGCGACCACATACTCATGTTCTTCCAATCCACGAGAAAGCACATCATGATTTACAACTCACATCATCTCATTACACATAAACAATAAATAACATGGAGGCTTAGCATGAAGAGCTGTAAGGGGTATAATGGTCTGCCAAAGCTAAACGGACACTGGTATTAGTGATCTACCAGGAAGTGGAAGCTGATTGTCCAATGTTTATGCGTTCTTTGACTCTAATTTTCTCTATCAATTTCTCCACTTAAAAACTGTTTCCAAATCCATTGCCATTGAGTCCATTCTGACTCATAGCGACCCTATAGGGCATAGCACTACTGTCCCATAGCATTTCCAAAGCTGTAAATCTTTACAGAAGCAGACTGCCACATCTTTCTTCCGTGGAGCGGCTGGTGGGTTCAAACCACCAACCTTCTGGTTAACAGCCGAACCACCAAGGCTCCTCTCTATCAAAACTCCAATTAAATGTTAACTACTTCTATGACAGTGGGGGCAGTGCTGTGGTGGTTCAGTGGTAGAATTCCTGCCTTCCATGCAGGAAACTTGGGTTTGATTCTCAGCCAATGCATCCCAAGCACAGTCACCGCCCATCTGTCAGTGGAGGCTTGCATGATGCTGAACATGTTTCAGCAGAGTTTCCAGACTAAAAATGTGCTAGGAACAAAGTCCTGGTGATCTACTTCTGAAAAATCAGCCAGTGAAAACCCTGTGGATCCCAAGGGTCCAATGTCCAACTAATCATGGGGATGGCGCAGGACCACGCATCATGTTGTTCTGTTATACATGGGGTTACCATGGGTCAGGGACCGACTTGAACGCTGCTAACAACAACTTCTATGATAGTATCTTTCTCTCTATACCCCATTGCTAGATTTAAGAGGAAAAAAAAAACCTTCAAAATTAATTATAATGAAATCTACTCAGGGACGCTGGAGAAAAGTGAGAACTTGCACACCCACTCACACACATGCACAAAGACTTAATATCATATCATTTGCATTCTACTCTCTCTGCTGTAGAGTGATACCTATATAGGTTTTACAGTACAAAGTCAAGAGCCCAGGAAAGATTCTGCAAAGATGGACCTGGCTCTGAATCTGGCACCACCATTTACTAGTCGTGTATCTAAGCATGTTACCTCCTAGGCCTGAGATCTCTTTTCGGTAAAATAGAGACTGTAACAGTACCAACGTCATACAGCTGCCCTACTGAGCTAAGGTATGCAAAATGTTTAAGTACTTATAGTTATCGTCAATACTCAATAAATGGAATTCTACCTAGCAGTGCCTGAGCACTAAGATTCTTGATAAATATTGCTCAATAAGTGAATATTCAGCACATTTTATATTAGGAACTATATTAGGAAATTAATTCTATGCTATGATTAACAGTAGCAATAATGTTTGCATGCATTTTTCAGTTTACAAAGCCCTCTGACATCCATAACTCATTTGATTTCCACAATATCCTCAGGAGATAAACACATTTTTAAGATATGCATTTTAGAGGTAAGGAGACTGGTAACCATCAGTAAAACAAACAGCAAAGGCTACCCACCTAGTAACCTCCTTCAACCAGATTCCACAGCTCTAAGGTAAGTGCCCAGTGCCATATGTTCTTAACATCCACTCCAATGAGGTAGATCCCCTGCAAGTTACCACCCTCCTCAAGCCCAGTCGAACACAGGTAGTCCAGGAATAAGCCCCGCATAATGAACTCAGTCAGAAGCCACTGATGATAACTTAGAATGTTACACTGTCTCCTTACGTGGTGTCCTCCCACACATCTAGGGCGGGGGCCAGGCCTGTCTTTAGGGGTCCCCACCCCCACCAGAGCTCACAAGATAGGACCAGGCACCCAAGAGCCCCTCGATAAATGTTTGTGGAAATGACATGGGCTGCCGGTAGGACGCTTTCAAAGACCAGAACTGAAGCCAACTCTGCGGTGGAGACCAAGCGTCTCGGGCGGATCTACAGAGGAATCGTTGGGCTGAGAGGGTCCGACCGGTAACCGCGCTGGGAAGGATGGCTGAGAACTGGCGCCGCTGAAGAAAATCAGGGAAGCTGATCCTTTGAGGATAAAAGGGCAGGAGAGAGGCGGATCTGGCCGCAGCGATGGCTGAACGGCCGGCGACAAACACAGGCTCGGGGGCCGGAGAAGCGGGGCAGTTGGCGTCTGGGGGGAGGGAGACACCCGCTGGTCTGAGAAGGATGGCGGGCCCAATCTGAAGAGAATTCTGGGTTCCTCTAGAGGCCCACCCCCCATTTCGAGGCGGCACCTGCCGCACGGAGTGCTCGCTGCTACCTGAAACTGTAGCAGCTTCTCTGTCTGCTCCTGGGTTAGATCCCGCTCCTCAGGCGCCGCCATTTTGCCGCCGCCTGTACGCTTCTGACCCGTCCGCACCGTCACCCGCCGGAACTGACCTCAGTGGCAACCACATCCGGTCTGAACGGCCGCCGGTGTGCAACTGCGTCTGCGCGTGTTGGAAGACTCTCCGTAGCCCAGATGGAAGTGGTGAGTGACAGTTCCCGCCGCCAGAGGGCTCCACTCCCGGGCCGATTCCGAACACTTCCGGAAATTGCCGAGGGATCGTCTTTTATAAATCGTCCCTATGACGTACGCGACCAAAGGATGGGCCAAAGACCTAAGACTCCTGCATAGATCGGCAAGAGCCGAGAGACCCCCGAATGTGCCTCGAGGAGCTCCGGGAATTCCCGAATGTGACTCGGCCGGTTTCAGCTGCGGCCTACCCATTCTCCCGTAATCCCCGAGATCATAAAGAACTCGGGAAAATCGTGGGGCGGTCTAGTCGGTTCCAACTCATAGTGACCCTAAAGACAACAGAACGAAACACTGCCCAGTTTTTCGCCATCCTCAAGGTCGTTGCTATGTGCGAGCCCACTGTTGTAGCCCTCTTGTTGAGAGTCTTCCTGTTTTTCACTGACCCTCTCTTACCGAGCCTGATGTCTTTCTGCAGGGACTGGTCCTTCCTCATAACATGTCCAAAGTATATGAGTCTTGACGTCCTAGCTTCCAAGAACCAGTCTTGCTGTATTTCTTTCAAGACACATTTGTTTGTTCTTCTGGCATATATACTATGCCAGAATATAGTATACTACTGAATATGTTGTAGTTGTTAGGTGTCCTTGAGTGGGTTCTGACTCATAGCGACCCTATGCACAACAGAACGAAACACTGCCTGGTCCTGCGCCACCCTTAAAATCATTATGTTTGATCCCGTTGTTGCAGCCACTGTGTCAGTCCACCTCGTTGACCCTGTACTTTGCCAAGCATGAGGTCCATCTCTGGGGACTGATCTCTCCTGACAACATGTCCAAAGTATCTAAGAGCAGTCTCACCATCCTTACTTCTAAGGAACATTCTGGTTGTACTTCTTCCAAGACAGATTTGTTCGTTCTTCTGGCACTCCATGGTATATTCAATATTCTTTGCCAACACCACAATTCAAAGGCATCAATTCTTCTTTGGTCTTCCCTATTCATTGTCCAGCTTTCACATGCATATGATACGATTGAAAATACTATGGCGTGGGTTAGGTGCACCTTAGTCTTCAAGGTGACATCTTTGCTTTTGAACACTTTAAAAAGGTCCTTTACAGCAGATTTTCCCAATGCAATGCATCTTTTGAATTCTTTTTTTTTTTTTTAATTTTTTTTGTGCTTTAAGTGAAAGTTTACAAATCAAGTCGGGCAGTCATACAAAAATTTATAAACACCTTGCTACATACTCCTAACTGCTCTCCGCCTAATGAGACAGCACACACCTTCCCTCCACTCTCTGTTTTCATGTCCATTCAGCCAGCTTCTGACCTCTTCTATGCTCTCATCTCCCCTTTAGAGAGGGGATGCCAACATAGTAGCATCTGTCTACTTGATCCAAAAAGCTCACTGTTCACCAGTATCATTGTCTATCCCATAGCCCAGTCTAATCCCTGTCTAAAGAATTGGCTTTGGGAATGGTTCCCGCCTTGAGCTAAGAGAAGGTCTGGGGACCATGACCTCCAGGGTCATTCTAGTCTCAGTCAGACCATTAAGTCTGGTCTTTTGACGAGAATTTGGGGACTGCATCCCACTGCTCTCCTGCTCCCTCAGGGGTTCTCTGTTGTGTTCCCTGTCAGGACAGTCATCGGTTGTAGTCAGGCACCATCTAGTTCTGGTCTCAGGCTAATGTAGTCTCTGTTTTATGTGGCCCTTTCTGCCTCTTGGGCTCATAATTACCTTGTGTCTTTGGTGTTCTTCATTCTCCTTTGCTCCAGGTGGGTTGAGACCAATTGATGCATCTTAGGTGGCAGCTTGCTAGAGTTTAAGACTCCAGATGCCACTCTCGAAAGTGGGGTGCCGAATGTTTTCTTAATAGATTTTATTATGCCAATTGACTTAGATGTCCCCTGAAACCATGGTCCCCAAACCCCCACCCACCCCCGCTACGCTGGCCTTTGAAGCATTCAGTTTATTCAGGAACCTTCTTTGCTTTTGGTTTAGTCCAGTTCTCCTGACCTCTCCTGTATTGTGTGTTGTCTTTCCCTTCACCGAAAATAGTTCTTATTCTACTCTGTCCTATAGGGTCGCTATGAGTCGGAATTGACTCGACGGCAATGGGTTTACTATCTAATTAGTGAAAACCCCTCTGCCTCCCTCCCTCCCTCCCCACTCCTGTACATCAAAGAGTATTCTCTTCATTGTTTAAACTATTTCTTGAGATCTTATAATAGTGGTCTTATGCAATATTTGTTTATTTGCAGCTGACTAATTTCACTCAGCATGATGACTTCCAGATTCCTCCATGTTATGAAACATTTCACAGATTCATCATTGTTCTTTACTGATGCATAATGTTCCATTGTGTAAATATATACTCTAATATATTTACCCATTTTTCATCCATTGATGGGCACCTTGGTTGCTTCCATCTTTTTGCTATTGTAAACAGTGCTGCAATGAACATGGATGTGCATATCTGTCCGTGTAGAGGTTCTTATTTCTCTAGGATATGTTCCAAGGAGTGGGATTGCTGGATCGTATAGTAGTTCTATTTCTAGCTTTATAAGGAAGTGCCAAATCGATTTCCAAAGTGGTTGTACCATTTTACATTCCCACCAGCAGTGTAGAGGTGTTCCAATCTCTCCACAACCTCTTCAATGTTTATTATTTTCTGTTTTTTGGATTAATGCCAGCATTGTTGGAGTGAGATGGAATCTCATTGTAGTTTTGATTTGCATTTCTCTAATGGCTAATGATTGTGAGCATTTCCTCATGTATTTGTTAGCTACCTGAATGTCTTCTTTAGTGAAGTGTCTGTTCCTATCCTTTGCCCACTTTTTAATTGTTATTTGTCTTTTTGTAGTTGAGTTTTTGCAGTATCATGTAGATTTTAGAGATCAGACACTGATGGGAAATGTCATAGCTAAAAACTTTCTCCGAGCCTGTAGGTAATCTTTTTACTTTTTTGGTGAAGTCTTTGGATGAGCATAGGTGTTTAATTTTTAAGAGCTCCCAGTTATCTGGTTTCTCTTCTGCATTGTTAGTAATGTTTTGTATACTGATTATGCCATGTATTAGGGCTCCTAGCATTGTCCATATTTTTTTTCCTGTGATCTTTATCGTTTTACATTTTATATTTAGGTCTTTGATCCATTTGAAGTTAGTTTTTGTGCATGGTGTGAGGTATGGGTCTTGTTTCTTTCTTTTTTTTTTTTTTTTGCAGATGGATATCCAGTTAGGCCAGCACCATTCATTAAAAAAATTGTCTTTTCCCCATTTAACTGACTTTGGGCCAAGCTGCTCATATGTGGATAGATTCTCAATTCTGTTCCATTGGTCTGTGTTTCTGTTGTTGTACCAGTACCAGGCTGTTTTGACTACTGTGGCAGTATAATAGGTTCTAAAACCAGGTAAAGTAAGGCCTCCCACTTTGTTCTTCTTTTTCAGTAAGGCTTTACTTATCCGGGGCCTCTTTCCCTTCCTTATGAAGTTGGTGATTTGTTTCTCCATCTCATTGAAGAATGTCGTTGGAATTTGGGTCGGAATTGCATTAAATCTATAGATTGCTTTTGGTAGGATAGATGTTTTTACAGTGTTAAGTCTTCCTATCCATGAGCAAGGTATGTTTTTCCACTTATGTAGTTCTCTTTTGGTTTCTTGCAGTAGTGTCTTGTACTTTTCTATGTATAGGTCTTTTACATCTTTGGTAAGATTTATTCCTAAGTATCTTCTTGGGGGCTACTGTAAATGGTATTGATTTGGTGATTTCCTCTTCAATGTTCTTTTTGTTGGTGTAGAGGAATCCAACTGATTTTTGTATTTTTATCTTGTATCCTGATACTCTGCTGAACTCTTCTCTTAGTTTCAGTAGTTTTCTTGAGGATTCCTTAGGGTTTTCTGTGTATAAGATCATGTCATCTGCAAATAGAGATACTTTTACTTCTTCCTTGCCAATCTGGATGCCCTTTATTTCTTTATCTAGCATAATTGCTCTGGCTAGGACCTCCAGCACAATGTTGAATAAGAGCAGTGATAAAGGGCATCCTTGTCTCGTTCCCAGTCTCAAGGGGAATGCTTTCAGGCTCTCTCCATTTAGGATGATGTTGGCTATTGGCTTTGTATAGATGCCCTTTATTATGTTGAGGAATTTTCCTTCTATTCCTATTTTGCTGAGAGTTTTTATCATGAATGGGTGTTGAACTTTGTCAAATGCCTTTTCTGTATCAGTTGACAAAATCATGTGATTCTTGTCTTTTATTTATATGATGGATTACATTAATTGTTTTTCTAATGTTGAACCATTCCTGTATACCTGGTATGAATCTCTGTTGGTCATAGTGAATTATTTTCGTGATATGTTGTTGAATTCTATTGGCTAGAATTTTGGTGAGGATATTTGCATCTAAGTTCATGAGGGATATAGGTCTGTAATTTTCTCTTTTTGTGGTGTCTTTACCTGGTTTTGGTATCAGGGATATGCTGGGTTCATAGAATGAGTTTGGGAGTATTCCGTCCTTTTCTATGTTCTGAAATACCTTTAGTAGTAGCGGTGTTAATTCTTCTCTGAAAGTTTGGTAGAACTCTCTAGTTAAGTCGTCTGAGCCAGGGCTTTTTTTTTTTTTTTTGTTGGGAGTTTTTTGATTACCTTTTCAAACTCTTCTTTTGTTATGGGTCTAGTAATTATTCTATCTCTGTTTGTGTTAGTTTAGGTAGGTAGTGTGTTTCCAGGAATTCATCCATTTCTTCTAGATTTTGAAATTTGTTAGAGTACAGTTTTTCGTAGTAATCTGATTCGTTTAATTTCAGTTAGGTCTGTTGTAATATCGCCCATCTCATTTCTTATTCGGGTTCTTTGCTTCCTTTCCTGTTTTTCTTTTGTCACTTTGGCCAATGGTTTATCAATTTTGTTTATTTTTTCAAAGAACCAGCTTTTGGTCCTGTTAACTCTTTAAATTGTTTTTCTGTCCTCTATTTCATTTAATTCTGCTCTAAGTTTTATTATTTGTTTTCTTCTAGTGCCTGAAGTTTTCTTTTGTTGTTCTCTATTTGTTCAAGTTGTAGGGATAATTCTTTGATTTGGGCCCTTTTTTCTTTTTGCATGTGGGCATTTATTGATATAATTTGACCTCAGAGCACTGCTTTCACTGTGTCCCAAAGTTGCTGATAGGAAGTGTTTTCATTCTCAGTGGATGCTATAAATTTCTTTATTCCATCCTCAGTGTCTTCTATAACCCAGTGTTTTTTGAGCAGGGTGTTATTCAGTTTCCAAGTGTTTGAATTATTTTCCCTGCTTTTTCTGTTATTGATTTCTACTTTTATGGCCTTATGTTCAGAGAAGTTGCTTTGTAATATTTCAATGTTCTGGATTCTGCTAACGCTTGTTTTTGACCTAATATGTGGTCTATTCTAGAGAATGTTCCATGTGCACTAGAAAAGAAAGTATACTTGGCTGCTGTTGGGTGGAGTGTTCTGTATATGTGATAAGTTTGAATTGGTTGATTACAGCATTTAGATCTTCTGTGTCTTTATTGAGCTTCTTTCTGGATGTCCTGTCCTTCACTGAAAGTGGTGTGTTGAAGTCTCCTTCTGTAATTGTGGAGCTGTCTATCTCACTTTTCAATGTTGTTAGAGTTTGTTTTATGTATCTTACAGGCCTTTCATTGGGAGCATAAATATTTAATATGGTTATATCCTCCTGGTATAAATATTGTCCCTTTAATCATTATATAGTGTCCTTCCTTATCCTTTCTGGTGGATTTAACTTTAAAGTCTATTTTGTCAGAAATTAATATTGCCACTCCTGCTATTTTTTGATTGTTGTTTGCTTGATATATTTTTTTCCTATCCTTTGAGTTTTAGTTTGTTTGTGTTTCTAAGTCTAAGGTGTGTCTCTTCTAGGCAGCATATAGATGGATCATGGTTTTTTTTTTTAATCCATCTGCCACTCTCTGTCTCTTTATCAGTGCATTTAGTCCATTACCATTCAGCGTAATTTTGGATAGTTGTGAGTTTAGTGCTGTCGTTTTGATGTCTTTTTTTGTGTGTTGTTGACAGTTTCTTTTTCCCACTTAACTTTATGAGCTGAGTAGTTTACTATTGTCTTTTCATCTTATTCGTTGTTGTTGATTTTGTTTCTGCTGAGTCTCTATTTTTTTCTTGCATTTTATTTTGATGAGTAGCATAGTTAGTCTCCTTTGTGGTTACCTTAATATTTACTCCTATTTTTCTAAGTTTAAAAAAAAAATTTTTTTTTAAACCTAACTTTTATTTTTTTATATTGCCTTTTGTTCCTCTCCATATGAAAGATCTATGACTTTATTTCTTAGTCCTTCTTCATTATTATAACCTTGTCTTCTTTTACATAATGACATCACTGTTTCCCTGTTTTGAGCATTTTTTTAATCTTGATTTATTTTTGTAATTTCCCTGTCTGAGTTAACATCTCATTCCTCTGTCCAGTGGTCTAGTCTTGGATTGATACCTGATATTGTTGATTTTCTAACCAAAGAACTCCCTTTAGTATTTCTTGTAGTTTTGGTTTGGTTTCTATGAAATCCCTAAGCTTCTGTTTCTCTGGAAATGTCTTAATTTCGCCTTCATATTTGAGAGACAGTTTTGCTGGATATATGATTCTTGGCTGGCAATTTTTTTCCTTCAATGCTTTATATAAGTCATCCAGTTGCCTTCTTGCCTGCATGGTTTCTGCTGCGTAGTCCAAGCTTATTCTTATTGACTGTCCTTTCTAGGTGACTTTTTGTTTATCCCTAGCTGCTCTTAAAATTCTCTCTTTATCTTTGGTTTTAGCAAGTTTGATTATAATATATCTTGGTGACTTTCTTTTAAAATCTACCTTATGTGGAGTTCGATGAGCATCTTGGATTGATATCTTCTCATCTGTCATGATATCAGGGAAGTTTTCTACCAACAATTCTCTCTGTATTTTCTGTTATCCCTCCCTGTTCTGGTACTCCAGTCACTCGTAGGTTATTTCTCTTGCTAGAGTCTGACATGATTCTTAAATTTTCTTCATTTTTTAAAATTCTTTTATCTGATTTTTCTTCCAATATATTGGTGCCAACTGCTTTATCTTCAAAGCCGCCAATTCTGCCTTCCACTTACTCAGTTCTGCTCTTCTGACTTTCTATTGAGTTGTCTAATTCTGTAATTTTATTGTTAGTCTTCTGAATTTCTGATTGCTGTCTCTCTATGGATTCTTGCAGCTTATTAATTTTTCATTATGTTCTTCAGTAACCTTTTTAATTTCTTCAACTGTTATATCTGTGTGTTCCTTGGCTTGTTCTGCATATGCGTGATCTCCTTCCTGATGTCTTGAAGAGTTCTGTATATTAATCTTTTGATTTCTGCATCTGGTAATTCCAGGAGGGCACCTTCATCCAGAAGATCCTTTTATTCTCTGTTTTCAGACCTTGTTGATGCAATCATTGTCTGTTTCTTTATGTGATTTGATATTGACTGTTGTCTCTGAGCCATCTATAAGTTATTGCATTAGTTTATTTTATGTTTGCTTACTGTATCCTAGCTTCTTGCTTTGTTTTGTTTTGATATGCCCAAATGGGTTGCATGAGTGAGCTAACTTGATTATTTTTGCCTTTGGAGCTCTCACGTCCTGTCTCCAGATGGCTAGAACTGTTATCAGGTATATGAGGTTATGAGTCCATTCACTTTTCTTGTGTGGATTCAGCTCAGATGTCCAGGTAGCTGGCCATCAAGTGTGTGGTACAGGCTCTTTCCTACAGTCTTAGAGGGGCAGGGGTGTTTGGTGCAGGTACCAGTATCTGGTTGCAGCAGGGGGTCATGCTCTGAACAAGGCAGGGGGCTAAGAACCATCGTGTATCTCTAAGGAAAGCACATCCTTGTTCCCTAAAGCATACAGGTGGTTGGGTTCTGCAGATGGATCATGGGCACCCAATGCTTTTGGTTATAAGGACTGAAAGGTACCAGTCGTACTTGGACACTGTCGCAGGTGGCTGTGTGACCTAAGTGGAGCTGCCAGTCCTTGGGCCCCTGATGTGGGTAGGTGAGGACCCTGTTTAATAGGCAAAATGGTGTCAAATATCAAATACCCACCTCTCCACCGCATAGCTCAAACAGTTTCAGTCTGCCAGCAAGGGCCTATTCTCCTGAAATAGCCCCAGACAGGTCCATGCGGGGGGAAAGTTATTCAAAGTCCACAGACTGTTTATGCCTGGACAGGAGCTACTTCTGCCCTGAGCTCCTCAGGTTAGTGGAACTGGCAAATTATCTTTTTCCCCTGTTGTGAATTTATTCCTTCTCCAAGTCCAGGAGCATTCCTTAGGGTGCTCAAATCGGCCTATCTCAGGCCCAGGGAAATCAACAGCCACTGAAGCCAGCTTGGGGGCGGGGAGTGGGGTAAAATATACGCAAGTACTTAGCTTTTCCCAAGAGCACTGTTCTTCTCTGGGTCCGGAGCTGTGAGTAGGCTGTGTGGCTGGCTGCTTCTCCCTGAGGAAACTGCTGTTGAACACTACTACCAGCCTGCCACAGCTGCTCCTGGGAATGCCGCCTGAGGGATCCCAGGGATTCAGGTCCAGTAACTCCTCTCTGATTCGGAACCAACTCTCCCCCCGCCCCCGCCCCGCCACTCAGTTCATTTTCTAACTTTGCCTTTGATATTCAGGGCTCCTAGCTTGTCATAAACAAAATCGTTTCACTTATTTTTACGGGTCTTTGTTGTAAGAGGGATCACTGGAAGCATCTGACTATTCTGCAATCTTGGCCCAGCCCTCTGCATCCTCTGATTTCTTGACTGCTGCTTCCATGGCTGTTGATCATGGATCCAAGTAAAATGAAATCCTTAACAACTTCAATCTTTTCTCCATTTATCATGATGTTGCTTATTGGTCCAGTTGTGAGGATTTTTGTTTTCTTTATGTTGAGGTGCAATCCATACCGAAGGCTGTAGTCTTTCATCTTCATTAGTAAGTGCTTCAAGTCCTCTTCACTTTCAGCAAGCAAGATTGTGTCATCTGCATAACGCAGGTTGTTAATGAGCCTTCCTCCAATCCTGGTGCCCTGTTATTCTCCATATAGTCCAGCTTCTCAGATTATTTGCTCAGCATACAAATTGAATACGTATGGTGAAAGGATACAACCCTGCTGCATACCTTTCCTGACTTTAAACCATTGAGTATCCCCTTGTTCGGTCCGAAAAACTGCCTCTTGATCTATGTACAGGTGGTGGATGAGCACAATTATATGTTCCGGAATTCCCAGTCTTTGCAATGTTATCCATCATTTGTTATGATCCACACAGTTGGATGCCTTTGCATAGTCAATAAAACACAGGTAAACATCCTTCTGGTATTCTCTGCTTTCAGCCAGGATCCATCTGACATCAGCCATGATATCCCTGTTTCCATGTCCTTTTCTGAAACCAGCCTGAATTTCTGGCAGTTCCCTGTCAATGTACTGCTGCAGCCATTTTTGAATGATCTTTAGCAGAATTTTGCTTGCATGTGATATTAATGATATTGTTTGATAATTTTAACATCTGGTTGGATCACCTTTCTTGGGAATAGGCATCAATATGAATCTCTTCCAGTCAGTTGGCCAGAAAGCTGTTTTCTGTATTTCTTGGCATAGATGGGTGAGCACTTCCAGCACTGCATCCGTTTATTATTTTTTTTAATAATTTTTATTGTGCTTTAAGTGAAAGTTTACAAATCAAGTCAGTCTGTCACATATAAGCTTATATACACCTTACTCCGTACTACCACTTACTCTCCCCCTAATGAGTCAGCCTGCTCCCTCCTTCCAGTCTCTCCTTTCATGACCATTTTGCCAGGTTCTAACCCTCTCTTTTTAACCCTCTCTACCCTCCGATCTCCCCTCCAGAGAGAAGATGCCAATGCAGTCTCAAGTGTCCACCTAATACAAGTAGCTCACTCTTCATCAGCATCTTTCTCCAACCCATTGTCCAGTCCCTTCCATGTCTGATGAGTTGACATCGGGAATGGTTCCTGTCCTGGGCCAACAGAAGGTTTGGGGACCATGACCGCCGGGATTCTTCTAGTCTCAGTCAGACCATTAAGTCTGGTCTTTTTATGAGAATCTGGGGTCTGCACCCCACTGTCCCCGTCTCCCTCAGGGGTTCTCTGTTGTGCGCCCTGTCAGGGCACTCATCGGTTGTGGACGGGCACCACCTAGTTCTTCTGGTCTCAGGATGATGTAAGTCTCTGGTTCATGTGGCCCGTTCTGTCTCTTGGGCTCTTAGTTATCGTGTGACCTTGGTGTTCTTCATTCTCCTTTGATCCAGGTGGGTTGAGACCAATTGATGCATCTTAGATGGCCGCTTGTTAGCATTTAAGACCCCAGACGCCACACTCAAAGTGGGATGCAGGATATTTTCATAATAGAATTATTTTGCCAATTGACTTAGAAGTCCCCTTAAGCCACAGTCCCCAAACCCCCGCACTTGCTCCGCTGACCTTCGAAGCATTCAGTTTATCCCGGAAACTTCTTTGCTTTTGGTCCAGTCCATTTGAGCTGACCTTCCACGTATTGAGTATTGTCCTTCCCTTCACCTAAAGTAGTTCTTATCTACTAACTAATCAATAAATAACCCTCTCCCACCCTCCCTCCCCCGCTCGTAACCACAAAAGAATGTGTTCTTCTCAGTTTCTACTATTTCTCAAGATCTTATAATAGTGGTCTTATACAATTTTTGTCCTTTTTTATCTGACTGATTTCACTCAGTGTAATGCCTTCCAGGTTCCTCCATGTTATGAAATGTTTCACAGTTTCGTCACCGTTCTTTATCCATGCGTAGTATTCCATTGTGTGAATATACCATAATTTATTTACCCATTCATCTGTTGATGGACACCTTGGTTGCTTCCAGCTTTTAGCTATTGTAAACAGAGCTGCAATAAACATGGGTGTGCATATATCTGTTCGTGTAAAGGCTCTTATTTCTCTCGGGTATATTCCAAGGAGTGGAATTTCTGGGTTGTATGGTAGTTCTATTTCTAACTTTTTAAGAAAACGCCAGATAGATTTCCAAAGTGGTTGTATCATTTTACATTCCCACCAGCAGTGTATAAGAGTTCCAATCTCTCCGCAGCCTCTCCGATATTTATTATTTTGTGTTTTTTGGATTAATGCCAGCCTTGTTGCAGCGAGTTGGAATCTCATCGTAGTTTTAATTTGCATTTCTCTAATGGGTAATGATCGAGAGCATTTTCTCACATATCTGTTAGCTGCCTGAATATCTTCTTTAGTGAAGTGCGTGTTCATATCCTTTGCCCACTTTTTGATTGGGTTGTTTGCCTTTTTTTTTTTTTTTAACTCACTTTTATTAAGCTTCAAGTGAACGTTTACAAATCCAATCAGTCTGTCACATATAAGTTTACATACGTCTTACTCCCTACTCCCACTTGCTCTCCCCCTATTGAGTCAGCCCTTTCAGTCTCTCCTTTCGTGACAATTTTGCCAGCTTCCAACTCTCTCTATCCTCCCATCCCCCCTCCAGACAAGAGTTGCCAACACACTCTCAAGTGTCCACCTGATTTAATTAGCTCACTCTTCATCAGCATCTCTCTCCCACCCGCTGACCAGTCCCTTTCATGTCTGATGAGTTGTCTTCGGGGATGGTTCCTGTCCTGTGCCAACAGAAGGTCTGGGAGCATTGCCGCCGGGATTCCTCTAGTCTCAGTCAGACCATCACGTATGGTCTTTTTATGGGAATTTGGGGTCTGCATCCCACTGATCTCCTGTTCCCTCAGGAGTTCTCTGTTGTGCTCCCTGTCAGGGCAGTCATTGATTGTGGCCGGGCACCAACTAGTTCTTCTGGTCTCAGGATGATGTTGGTCTCTGGTTCATGTGGCCCTTTCTGTCTCTTGGGCTCTTAGTTGTCGTGTGACCTTGGTGTTCTTCATTTTCCTTTGCTCCAGGTGGGTTGAGACTAATTGATGCATCTTAGATGGCCGCTTGTTAGCATTTAAGACCCCAGACGCCACATTTCAAAGTAGGATGCAGAATGTTTTCATAATAGAATTATTTTGCCGATTGACTTAGAAGTCCCCTCAAACCATGTTCCCCAGACCCCCGCCCCTGCTCCGCTGACCTTTGAAGCATTCATTTTATCCTGGAAACTTCTTTGCTTTTGGTCCAGTCCAATTGAGCTGACCTTCCATGTATTGAGTGTTGTCTTTCCCTTCACCCAAAGCAGTTCTTATCTACTGATTAATCAATAAAAAACCCTCTCCCTTCCTCCCTCCCCCCTTCGTAACCACAAAAGTATGTGTTCTTCTCATTTTTTACTATTTCTCAAGATCTTATAATAGTGGTCTTATACAATATTTGTCCTTTTGCCTCTGACTAATTTCACTCAGCATAATGCCTTCCAGGTTCCTCCATGTTAATGAAATGTTTCACAGATTCGTCACTGTTCTTTATTGATGCATAGTATTCCATTGTGTGAATATACCACAATTTATTTACCCATTCATCTGTTGACGGACACCTTGGTTGCTTCCAGCTTTTTGCTATTGTAAACAGAGCTGCAATAAACATGGGTGTGCATATATCTGTTTGTGTGAAGGCTCTTGTATCTCTAGGGTATATTCCGAGGAGTGGGATTTCTGGGTTGTACGGCAGTTCTATTTCTAACTGGTTAAGATAACGCCAGATAGATTTCCAAAGTGGTTGTACCATTTTACATTCCCACCAGCAGTGTATAAGAGTTCCAATCTCTCCGCAGCCTCTCCAACATTTATTATTTTGTGTTTTTTGGATTAATGCCAGCCTTGTTGGTGTGAGATGGAATCTCATCGTAGTTTTAATTTGCATTTCTCTAATGGCTAATGATCCAGAGCATTTTCTCATGTATCTGTTGGCTGCCTGAATATCTTCTTTAGTGAAATGTGTGTTCGTATCCTTTGCCCACTTCTTGATTGGGTTGTTTGTCTTTTTGTGGTTGAGTTTTGACAGAATCATGTAGATTTTAGAGATCAGGCGCTGGTCGGAGATGTCATAGCTGAAAATTCTTTCCCAGTCTGTAGGTGGTCTTTTTACTCTTTTGGTGAAGTCTTTAGATGAGCATAGGTGTTTGATTTTTAGGAGCTCCCAGTTATCTGGTTTCTCTTCGTCATTTTTGGTAATGTTTTGTATTCTGTTTATGCCTTGAATTAGGGCTCCTAACGTTGTCCCTATTTTTTCGTCCATGGTCTTTATTGTTTTAGTCTTTATGTTTAGGTCTTTGATCCACTTGGAGTTAGTTTTTGTGCATAGTGTGAGGTATGGGTCCTGTTTCATTTTTTTGCAAATGGATATCCAGTTATGCCAGCACTATTTGTTAAAAAGACTATCTTTTCCCCAATTAACTAACACTGGGCCTTTGTCAAATATCAGCTGCTCATATGTGGATGGATTTATATCTGGGTTCTCAATTCTGTTCCATTGGTCTATGTGCCTGTTGTTGTACCAATACCAGGCTGTTTTGACTACTGTGGCTGTATAATAGGTTCTAAAATCAGGTAGAGTGAGGCCTCCCACTTTCTTCTTCTTTTTCAGTAATGCCTTACTTATCCAGGGCTTTGTTCCTTTCCATATGAAGTTGGTGATTTGTTTCTCTATCACATCAAAAAATGTCAATGGAATTTGGATCGGAAGTACATTGTATGTATAGATGGCTTTTGGTAGAATAGATATTTTTACTATGTTAAGTCTTCCTATCCATGAGCAAGGTATGTTTTTCCACTTAAGTAGGTCCTTTTTAGTTTCTTGAAGTAGTACTTTGTAGTTTTCTTTGTATAGGTCTTTTACATCTTTGGTAAGATTTATTCCTAAGTATTTTATCTTCTTGGGGGCTACTGTGAATGGTATTGATTTGGTGATTTCCGCTTCGATGTTCTTTTTGTTGATGTAGAGGAATCCAAGTGATTTTTGTATGTTTATCTTACAACCTGAGACTCTGCCAAACTCTCCTATTAGTTTCAGTAGTTTTCTGGAGGATTCCTGAGGGTTTTCTGTGTATAAGATTATGTCATCTGCAAATAGAGATAATTTTACTTCCTCCTTGCCAATCCCAATGCCCTTTATTTCTTTGTCTAGGCTAATTGCTCTGGCTAGGACCTCTAGCACAATGTTGAATAAGAGCAGTGATAAAGGGCATCCTTGTCTAGTTCCCGTGCTCAAGAAAAATGCTTTCAGGTCCTTTACACTTAGAGTGATGTTGGCTGTTGGCTTTGTATATATAGATGCCCTTTATTATGTTGAGGAATTTTCCTTTAATTCCTATTTTGCTGAGAGTTTTTATCATGAATGGGTGTTGGACTTTGTCAAATGCCTTTTCTGCATCAATTGATAAGATCATGTGGTTTTTGTCTTTTGTTTTATTTATATGGTGGATTGCATTAATGGTTTTTCTAGTATTAAACCAACCTTACATACCTGGTATAAATCCTACTTGGTCGTGGTGGATTATTTTTTTGATATGTTGTTGAATCCTATTGGCTAAAATTTTGTTGAAGATTTTTCCGTCTGTGTTCATGAGGGATATAGGTCTGTAATTTTCTTTTTTTGTGGTGTCTTTACCTGGTTTTGGTATCAGGGATATGGTGGCTTCATAGAATGAGTTAGGTAGTATTCCATCATTTTCTATGCTTTGAAATATCTTTAGTAGTAGTGGTGTTAACTCTTCTCTGAAAGTTTGGTAGAACTCTGCAGTGAAGCCATCCGGGCCAGGGCTTTTTTTTGTTGGGAGTTTTTTGATTACCATTTCAATTTCTTTTTTTGTTATGGGTCTATTTAGTTGTTCTACTTCTCATTGTGTTAGTTTAGGTAGGTAGGGGTTTTCTAGGAATTCATCCATTTCTTCTAGGTTTGCAAATTTGTTAGAGTACAATTTTTCGTAATAATCTGATATGATTCTTTTAATTTCAGTTGGGTCTGTTGTGATGTGGCCCATCTCGTTTCTTATTCGGTTTATTTGTTTCCTTTCCTGTATTTCTTTAGTCAGTCTGGCCAATGGTTTATCAATTTTGTTAATTTTTTCAGAGAACCAGCTTTTGGCTTTGTTAATTCTTTCAATTGTTTTTCTGTTCTCTAATTCATTTAGTTCAGCTCTAATTTTTATTATTTGTTTTCTTCTGGTGCCTGATGGATTCTTTTGTTGCTCACTTTCTATTTGTTCAAGTTGTAGGGACTGTTCTCTGATTTTGGCTTTCTTCTTTATGTATGTGTGCATTTATCGATATAAATTGACCTCTGAGCCCTGCTTTTGCTGTGTCCCAGAGGTTTTGATAGGAAGTGTTTTCATTCTCGTTGCATTCTATGAATTTCTTTATTCCGTCCTTAATGTCTTCTATAACCCAGTTTTTTTTCAGCAGGGTATTGTTCACTTTCAAAGTATTTGATTTCTTTTCCCTAATTTTTCTGTTATTTATTTCCACTTTTATGGCCTTGTGGTTTGAAAAGATGCTTTGTAATATTTCGATGTTTTGGATTCTGCAAAGGTTTGTTTTATGACCCCATATGTGGTCTATTCTAGAGAATGTTCCATGTGTGCTAGAAAAAAAAGTATACTTTGCAGCTGTTGGGTGGAGTGTTCTGTATAGGTCTATGACGTCAAGGTGGTTGACTATAGCAATTAGGTCTTCTGTGTCTCTATTGAGCTTCTTATTGGAAGTCCTGTCCTTCACCAAAATTGGTGTGTTGAAGTCTCCTACTATAATTGTGGAGGTGTCTATCTCACTTTTTAGTTCTGTTAAAGTTGGTTTTATGTATCTTGCAGCCCTGTCATTGGGTGCATAAATATTTATTATGGTTATATCTTCCTGGTCAATTGTCCCTTTAATCATCATGTAGTGTCCTTCTTTATTCTTTGTGGTGGATTTAACTTTAAAGTCTATTTTGTCAGAAATTAATATTGCTACTCCTGCTCTTTTTGCTTGATATATTTTTTTCCATCCTTTGAGTTTTAGTTTGTTTGTGTCTCTAAGTCTAAGGTGTGTCTCTTGTAGGCAGCATATAGACGGATCGTGTTTCTTTATCCAGTCTGAGACTCTCTGTCTCTTTATTGGTGCATTTAGTCCATTTACGTTCAGCGTAATTATAGATAAGTATGTGTTTAGTGCTGTCATTTTGATGCCTTTTTGTGTGTATTGTTGAGAATTTCATTTTTCCACTTCCTTTTTTGTGCTGAGATGTTTTTCTTTGTAAATTGTGTCTTCCTCATTTTCATAGTAGTTGAATTTATGTTTGCTGAGTCGTTATGTTTTTCTTGGTTTTTATTTTTAGTTATGGAATTGTTATACCTCTTTGTGGTTACCTTAATATCTACCCCTGTTTTTCTAACTAAAAATCTAACTTGTATTGTCCTATATAGCCTTGTTTTCCTCTCCATATGGCAGTTCCGTGCCTCCTGTAATTAGTCCCTCTTTTTGATTATTGTGATCTTTTACATATTGACTTCAATGATTCCCTGTTTTGAGCATTTTTTTCTTTTTAAAAGTAATCTTAATTTGTTTTTGTGATTTCCCTATTTGAGTTGATATCAGGATGTTCTGTTCTGTGACCTTGTGTTGTGTTGGTATCCGATATTATTGATTTTCTGACCAATTTCCTTTAGTATTGCTTGTAGCTTTGGTTTGGTTTTTGCAAATTTTCTAAGCTTGTGTTTATCTGTAAATGTTTTAATTTCACCTTCATATTTGAGAGAGGGTTTTGCTGGATATATGATCCTTGGCTGGCAGTTTTTCTCCTTCAGTTCTCTATATAGGTCATCCCATTGCCTTCTTGACTGCATGGTTTCTGCTGAATAGTCTGAACTTATTGATTCTCCTTTGTAGGAGACCTTTCTTTTATCCCTGGCTGCTTTCAAAATTTCTCTTTATCTTTGTTTTTGGCAAGTTTGATGATAATATGTCTTGGTGATTTTCTTTTCGGATCAATCTTATGTGGGGTTCGATGAGCATCTTGGAAAATATCCTTTCACCTTTCACGATGACAGGGAAGTTTTCTGCCAACATATCTTCAACTATTCTCTCTGTATTTTATGTTATCCCTCCCTGTTCTAGAACTCCAATCAAATGCAAATTATTCTTCTTGATAGAGTCCCACATGATTCTTAGGGTTTCTTCATTTTTTTTAATTCTTTTATTTGATTTTTCTTCAACTATATTGGTGTCAATTGCCTTATCCTCCAACTCCCCCACTCTGCATTCCAATTCCTCGATTCTGCTCCTCTGGCTTCCTATTGAGTTGTCTAATCCTGTAATTTTACTGTTAATCTTTTGGATTTCTGAATGCTGTCTCTTTATGGATTCTTGCACCTTATTAATTTTTCCACTATGTTCTTGAATAATCTTTTTGATTTCTTCAACTGCTTTATCAGTGTGTTCCTTGGCTTTTTCTGTAGATTGCCTTATTTCATTTTTGAGGTCATCCCTGATGTCTTGAAGCATTCTGTAAATTGGTTTTTTATATTCTGCACCTGGCAATTCCAGGATTGTGTCTTCATTTGGGAAAGATTTTGATTCCTTAATTTGCGGACTTGTAGAAGCAGTCATGGTCTGCTTCTTTATGTGGTTTGATATCAACTGCTGTCTCCGAGCCATCTATAAGATATTGTAATGATTTATTTTATATTTGCTCACTGAGTCTTATCTTGTTTTGTTTTCTTTCAATATACGTAGATGGGCTACTAGATTGTGCTGTCTTTATTGTTGTAGCCCTTGAATCACTTATGTCCTATTACCAGCTGGTTTGGGCTGTTACCAGATATATAAGCCTAAGAGTCCATTCACTATTCTTGAGTAGAATCTGATTTTGGGTCACGAAGTGTGTGGTGCAGACTGTCACCTATCCACCTAGAGGAGTAGTGGTGATAGTTGTGTGCACCAGATTCTAGTAGCAGCAAGGGGTCACACTCCAGGCAGGATGCTGACAGGCTTCCCCCAAGTGCCAGTGAGGTAGGTGTGTCTCTATTCCTAAAGCACTTTGGTGGGTGGGCTCTGCACCTGTACCTTAGGCACCCAATGCATGTACCTCTACAGATTGGTTGATGTCAACATCCTCAGATCCCTATGCAGGAGGCCAGGTGGTCTGGGGGGAGCTTCAGCCCTCAGTTCCCCGTTGTGGGTCAGTGAGGGCTCTGTTTAATACGCAGAGATATCAGACCTGGGAAACTTGTCTTTCCAGTAATCCACTAAAACAATTACAGTCAGATCCCTATCAGAATAGCCTTTGCATTATAATAGCCACCTCGTTTCCTATAGGGATGAAAGCCCAAGACTGTGGATCTCATAAGCTTGGCTGGAGTTGGTTCTGTACTTTTAGTCCAATTTTGGGAAGTCAGGGAAGGATTTTTGGTCCCTGGGTTTTTTGTAGCTGCTTCTTTCAGGCCAGGGGAATGGGCTAGGAAAAGACAAAAAAAAAAAAAAAACTGCAGAGCACTTCATTCTCTGGCTCAGGAAATTCCAGTGTTAATGAAGCCTCCTGGGGCAGGGAGGGGAGGGATCAGATAGATAGGAGAGAGTAGCACCCAGGAATATAGACAAAGTTACTTATCTTGCTTGGAGATGACTGTTTTATCTGAGATTCCCAAGGGGTGTGTAGCCTGTGTACGTTGGCTTGGTCAAGATTGCCCCCGAGGGTCAGGCCCGCATCCTGTGCTTGTGCTGTCTCAGAAGTGGTGGTCAGTTCCTCCGCTCCCAGTCCAAAGCCCAGCGCCAAGGTTCCCCGGCTGGGACGCCGCACTCCAAGCTCCAAAACCAGTCGCTGCCTCCTGGTGACTTCTCCTCCTGTCAGCAGGGTCGCTGTGCTGCCTGCGTGCACTGGCTGGGCTTCCCCTGAGGTCACTTCTGGGGGCTAGGGCTGCGTCTCGTGTTTGCGCCGTCTCAGGGTGCCGTGCTCAGCCCCCGTGCATCCAGTCCAAAGTCCGGTGCCAAGGTTTTCTGACTGGGACGCTGGCTCCAGACTCCAAAAACAGTTGTTGCTTCCCCGTGGTTGCTCCTTCTCAGTCTCTGTCACTCAGGTCAATTCTTTAGATCTGTGTTTGATGGTCAGGGTTCGTAGATTGTCATGTATGTAATTGATTCACTTGTTTTTCCAAGTCTTTGTTGCAAGAGGGATCTGAGGTAGCTTCTACCTAGTCAGCCATCTTGGCCCCGCCTCCCTGCATCCATTTATTGAAACATCTCAGTTGATATTCTGTCAATTCCTGGAGTCTTGTTTTTTGCCAATGCCTTCAGTGCAGCTTGGACTTCTTCCTTCAGTAGCATCAGTTCCTGATCATATGCTACCTCTTGAAATGTTTGAGCATTGACTATTCTTTTTGGTATAATGACTCTGGGTATTCCTTCCATCTTCTTTTGATGCTTCCTGAGTAGTTTAATATTTTCCCCATAGAATCCTTCACTGTTGCAACTCGAGACTTGAATTTTTTCTATAGTTCTTTCAGCTTGAGAAACGCTGAGCGTGTTCTTCCCTTTTGGTTTTCTATCTCCAGCTCTTTGCGCATCATTATAATACTTTACTTTGTCTTCTCTAGCTGCCCCCTGAACTCTTCTGTTCAGTTTTTTTACTCATCATTTCTTCTTTTTGCTTTAGCTGCTTGATGTCCGCAAGCGCATTTCAGAGTCTCTTCTGACATCCATCTTGGTCTTTTCTTTCTTTCCTGTCTTTTCAATGACCTCTTGCTTTCTTCATGGTTGATGTCCTTGATGTCGTTCCACAACTCTTCTAGTCTTCAGTCATTAATGTTCAACATGTGAAATCTATTCTCGAGATGGTCTTTAAATTTAGGTGGGATATACTCAAGGTCGTATTTTGGCTCTCGTGGACTGCTCTGATTTTCTTCAGTTTCAGCTTGAACTTGCATATGAGCAATTGATGGTCTGTTCCACAGTGGGCCCTGGCCTTGTTCTGACTGATGATATTGAGCTTTTCCATCGTCTCTTTCTACAGATGTAGTCGATTTGATTCCTGTGTGTTCCATCTGGCAAGGTCCATGTGTATAGACACCGTTTATGTTGGTGAGAAAAGGTACTTGCAATGAAGAAGTCATTGGTCTTGCAAAATTCTATCATTTGATCTCTGGCATTGTTTCTATCACCAAGGGTCATATTTTCCAACTACCAATCCTTTGTTTCCAGCTTTTGCATTCCAATCACAAGTAATTATCAATGCATCCTGATTGCACGTTCGATCAATTTCAGACTGCAGAAGCTGATAAAAATCTTCAATTTCTTCAATATTATTTGCCAACACCATAATTCAAAGGCATCGGTCTTCCCTATTCATTGTCCAGCTTTCACATGCACATGAAGTGATTGAAAATATCATGGCTTTGGTAAGAAGCACCTTAGTACTCAAAGTGACATCCTTGATTTTGATCACTTTAAAGAGGTCTTCTGCAGCAGATGTTGGGCTGACTTCCCCTATATTGTGTGTTGTCTTTCTTTCACCAAAGTTAACACTGTGTCTACTACCCAGGTAGTTATTTCTGCTCTCTTTCCCTCCCCTCTCTTGTTATCATCAAAGATTGTTTTTTTTCTGTGTGTAAACCTTTTCTTGGGTTTTTATAATAGTAGTCTCATACAATATTCAGGATGAATGTTGAAATGTTCATTTCAAGATCTGGAAATCGTGGCAGCTTTGAAATACCAGACGTTTGATATGTGATTCCTGCTCTGACATTTCCAAAAGCTCCACCAATTTTTGAGCTCCCGACTATCTCTGGGAGTTCTGAAAGTACCTGAATGCTGATGGGGCATTTCTGAGGCCACCTCGAACCAGAAATTGTAGAATGCTTTGGGCCACATTTAAGGTGTGATTTCAATGTCAGGAGTGTTTGAACCCGGTTACCTGGGCCCTTGACTGCTAATGGTGTTACCAGCCTGCTGCTGAGCTGTCCATCCACCCCAGTGGCAGTGATGCAGGAGCCTGCATTGGGCTTCTGTTCTTGCTTGCCTTAGGCCTTCCTATGCCTCTCTGCAATTAGGTGGCAGGCCTCGTCCACTGGCCCCTCTGTGCCAGGCATAAGATCTTTGGACTAGGATCAGGAGACTTAGGCTCAGGTTCTAGTTCCCACCCTGCCGCTGAAAGTGTTGAACATCCTTGGGCAAACTACCTCCTTTCTTGGCTCTATTTTGCCGTTGGTGGAATGAGGTTCCCAAACAGCCCCTAGCATGCCAGCTCTGCTCAATATTCTCTTTCTAGGCAATCCTTTATCCTTCTCTTATGCTATTTCCCCTGCCTCATCCCCACTCTTCACCGTGCCTTTTCTGCACTTTCCTTCCCCCTTCCAGCCTGCCACTGCTCTTTAGACCACCCTTTGTCATTTCCACTTTTCTTCTCCTGCCATCTGCCTCCTCTGCCCACACTTAAGAAGGCCTTGGAGAGGCACAGAGGTGTGGATCAGGTACATACAGTTCCTCAGACTACCCGTGTGACTTCTAGCAAGACAGTTGGCCTTCTGGGCCCCATCATCCAATGTGGTCCCCCCATCTCTGGAATCCCATCCCTGCCCACCTATTAGGGTTGATTCTGGTGAGGCAGAGGACAGGAAGTGTTTTGAAAGCTGTTCTGTGAAGAGTACATTAAGAGTGAAAGGACTTGAATTTTGACTACCTCATCCTTACAGGCCTGTAGTAGGTCTGTAATCACAAATTTATAACTATACCCTGGAAGTTTTCTTAGACCCTTAATGTAAGATTGGAAAGAAAGACCTGATGGAGAATTTACTCCATCAACTCAAAACTCAAAGGAGATGCAGTGGTAGTCAACATCTTTGATAATGTTGGGTCCAGATAAATTAGATGAGAGATCACAAAATCACGTGCCCTCTGGAGTTGTTGCATAATTCTGACTTAAAATGTATTCTTTTAGCAGATATACTTTGTAGTGTTAAATGAGATGAAAATAAAGTAGTGTGGCTGACAAAATAACATTACTGGTTGAGCTGACAAAGCCTCTAAGATTAAAAACTGGAGCCTAGCTTTATGGCAAATCAGGCTACCCTCATTGACCGATGAGGTTCTGACATCACTCCCAACCTCATTGACCAATGAAATCCTGACGTGATTTCAATAGTAAATTGTATAAGCCAATCAGCAATAAGCTTTTGTTTTCTCATTTTGTGAATATAACCCAGTCTCTGCTGATACTCAATAGAGATCATTTCCACATGTGGTTTGATTAGAGAATCTTCTGCCCGAATAAACATCATGTAATAGAATAATTTTATTTTTGAGTCAGTTTCTTTTGACAATATTTAAATTAAGCAATGTCATGGATTGAATTGTGTCCCCCAAAATATCTGTCAAGACATTCTTTAATGAGATAGAGAAACAAACCACCAACTTCATATGGAAAGGAAAGAAGCCCTGGATAAATAAGGCATTACTGAAAAAGAACAAAGTGGGAGGCCTTAATTTTCCTGATTTTAGAACCTATTATACTGCCACAGTAGTCAAAACAGCCTGGTACTGGTACAACAACAGATACATGGACCAATGGAACAGAATTGAGAATCCAGATATAAATCCATCCACATATGAGCAGTTGATATTTAGACAAAGGCCCCAAAACAGTTAAATGGGGAAAAGACAGTCTTTTTAACAAATGGTGCTGGGATAACTGGATATCCATCTGCAAAAAAATGAAACAAGACCCATACCTCACTCTGTGCACAAAAACTAACTCAAAAAGGATCAAAGACCTAAATATAAAATCTAAAATGAAAAAAGAAAAAACGAGGACAATGTTAGGAGCCCTAATACATGGCATAAAGAGTATACAAAACATTATAAAGAATGTAGAAGAAAAACTAGATAACTGGGAGCTCCTAAAAATCAAACACCTATGCTCATCCAAAGACTTCACCAAAACAGTAAAAAGACTACCTACAGTCTGGGAAAAAGTTTTTAGCTATGACATTTCTGATCAGCGCCTGATCTCTAAAATCTACATGATACTGCAAAAACTCAACTACAAAAAGACAAATAACCCAATTAAAAAATGGGCAAAAGATATGAATAGACACTTCACTAAAGAAGACATTCAGGTAGCTAACAGATATATGAGGAAATGTTCACGATCATTAGCCATTAGAGAAATGCAGATCAAAACTACCATGAGATTTCATCTCACTCCAACAAAAAAAAGAAAGGCTGGCATTAATCCAAAAAACAAAATAATAAATGTTGGTGAAGCTGTGGAGAGATTGGAACACTTCTACACTGCTGGTGGGAATGTCAAATGGTACAACTACTTTGGAAACCAATCTGGCACTTCCTTAAAAAGCTAGAAATAGAACTACCATACGATCCAGCAATTCCATTCCTTGGAATATATCCTAGAGAAATAAGAGCCTTTACACAAACAGATATATGCGCACCCATGTTTATTGCAGCACTATTTACAATAGCAAAAAGATGGAAGCAACCAAGGTGCCCATCAACGGATGAATGGATAAATTATCCTATATTCACACAATGGAATACTATGCATCAATAAAGAACAATGAGGAATCTGTGAAACATTTCATAACATGGAGGAACCTGGAAGGCATTATGCTGAGTGAAATTAGTCAGCTGCAAAAGGACAAATATTGTATAAGACCACAATTATAAGAACTTGAGAAATAGTTGAAACTGAGAAGAAAACATTCTTTTGTGGTTACGAGAGCGGGGAGGAAGGGAGGGTAGGAGAGGGACATTCACTAATTAGGTAGTAGATAAGAACTACTTTAAGTGAAGGGAAAGACAGCACACGGTACAGGGGAGGTCAGCACAATTGGACTAAACCAAAAGCAAAGAAGTTTCCTGAATAAACTGAATGCTTCGAAGGCCAGCGTAGCAGGGGCAGGGGTCTGGGGACCATGGTTTCAGGGGACATCTAAGTCAATTGGCATAATAAAATCTATTAAGAAAACATTCTGCATCCCACTTTGAAGAGTGGCATCTGGGGACTTAAACGCTAGCAAGCAGCTATCTAAGATGCATCAATTGGTCTCAACCCATCTGGATCAAAGGAGAATGAAAAACACCAAGGACACAAGGTGATTATGAGCCCAAGAGACAGGAAGGGCCACATGAACCAGAAACTACATCATCCTGAGACCAGAAGAACTAGATGGTGCCCGGCCACAACCGATGACTGCCCTGACAGGGAACACAACAGAGAACCCCTGAGGGAGCAGGAGAGCAGTGGAATGCAGACCCCAAATTCTCAAAAAAAGACCAGACTTAATGGTCTGACTGAGACTGGAAGGACCCCTGTGGTCATGGACCCCAGACCTTCTGTTTCTCCAGGATAGGAACCATTCCCGAAGCAAACTCTTTAGACATGGATTGGACTGGAAATTGGGTCGGAGAGGGATGCTGGTGAGGAGTGAGCTTCTTGGATAAGGTGGACGCTTGAGACTATGTTGGCATCTCCTGCCTGGAGGGGAGATGAGAGGGTGGAGGGGGTTAGAAGCTGGTGAAATAGACATGAAAAGAGAGAGTGGAGGGAGAAAGCAGGCTGTCTCACTAGGGGGAGAGTAATTGGGAGTGTGTATCCATTTTTTTTTTTTTTATCAAGGTATATATTTCCCCATGGAATCCTTCACTATTGCAACTCGAGGCTTGAATTTTTTCTTCAGTTCTTTCAGCTTGAGAAATGCCGAGCGTGTTCTTCCCTTTTCGTTTTCCATCTCCAGCTCTTTGCACATGTCATTATAATACTTGATTTTGTCTTCTCGAGAGGCCCTTTGAAATCTTCTGTTCAGTTCTTTTACTTCATCATTTCTTCCTTTTGCTTTAGCTGCTCGACACTCAAGAGCAAGTTTCAGAGTCTCCTCTGACATCCATCTTTTTTTTTTTTTATTAACTTTTATTGAGCTTCAAGTGAACGTTTACAAATCAAGCCAAACTGTCACACACATGTTCATATACACCTTACTCCATACTCCCACTTGCTCTCCCCCTAATGAGTCAGCCCTTCCAGTCTCTCCTTTCGTGACAATTTTGCCAGCTTCCAACTCTCTCTATCCTCCCATCCCCCCTCCAGACAGGAGATGCCAACACACTCTCAAGTGTCCACCTGATACAAATAGCTCACTCTTCATCAGGATCTCTCTCCTACTCACTGTCCAGTCCCTTTCATGTCTGGTGAGTTGTCTTCGGGAATGGTTCCTGTCCTGTGCCAACAGACGGTTTGGGGACCATGACCGCCGGGATTCCTCTAGTCTCAGTCAGACCATCAAGTATGGTCTTTTTGTGAGAATTTGGGGTCTGCATCCCACTGATCTCCTGCTCCCTCAGGGGTTCTCTGTTGTGCTCCCTGTCAGGGCAGTCATCGATTGTGGCCGGGCACCAACTAGTTCTTCTGGTCTCAGGATGATGTAGGTCTCTGGTTCATGTGGCCCTTTCTGTCTCTTGGGCTCTTAGTTATCGTGTGACCTTGGTGTTCTTCATTCTCCTTTGATCCAGGTGGGTTGAGACCCATTGATGCATCTTAGATGGCCGCTTGTTAGCATTTAAGACCCCAGACGCCACACTTCAAACTGGGATGTAGAATGTTTTCATAATAGAATTATTTTGCCAATTGACTTAGAAGTCTGACATCCATCTTGGTCTTTTCTTTCTTTCCTGTGTTTTCAATAACCTCTTGCTTTCTTCACGGATGATGTCCTTGATATCATTCCACAACTCATCTGGTCTTCGGTCACTAGCGTTCAATACGTCAATAGTGTTCAATAGTGAAGGATTCCATGGGGAAAATATTAAATGACGCAGGAAGCATCAAAAGAAGATGGAAGGAATACACAGAGTCATTATACCAAAAAGAATTAGTTGATATTCAACCATTTCAAGAGGTGACATATGATCAGGAACCGATTCTACTGCAGGAAGAAGTCCAAGCTGCTCTGAAGGCATTGGCAAAAAACAAGGCTCCAGAAATTGATGGAATATCAATTGAGATGTTTCAACAAACAGATGCAGCGCTGAAGGTGCTCACTCGTCTATGCCAAGAAATATGGAAGACAGCTTCCTGGCCAACTGACTGGAAGAGATCCATATTTATGCCTATTCCCAAGAAAGGTGATCCAACCGAATGTGGAAATTATAGAACAATATCGTTAAAATCACGCACAGGCAAAATTTTGCTGAAGATCATTCAAAAACAGCTGCAGCAGTATATTGACAGGGAACTGCCAGAAATTCAGGCTGGTTTCAGAAGAGGACGTGGAACCAGGGACATCATTGCTGATGTCAGATGGATCCTGGCTGAAAGCAGAGAATACCAGAAGGATGTTTACCTGTGTTTTATTGACTATGCAAAGGCATTCGACTCTGTGGATCATAATAAACTATGGATAACACTGCGAAGAATGGGAATTCCAGAACACTTAATTGTGCTCATGAGGAACCTTTACATAGATCACTAGGCAGTTGTTTGGACAGAACAAGGGGATACTGATTGGTTTAAAGTCAGGAAAGGTGTGCGTCAGGGTTGTATTCTTTCACCATACCTATTCAACCTGTATGCTGAGCAAATAATACGAGAAGCTGGACTATATGAAGAAGAACGGGGCATCAGGATTGGGGGAAGACTCATTAACAACCTGTGTTATGCAGATGACACAACCTTGCTTGCTGAAAGTGAAGAGGACTTGAAGCACTTACTAATTAAGATCAAAGACCACAGCCTTCAGTATGGATTGCACCTTAACATAAAGAAAACAAAAATCCTCACAACTGGACCAATGAGCAACATCATGATAAACGGAGGAAAGATTGAAGTTGTCAAGGATTTCATTTTACTTGGATCCACAATCAACAGCCATGGAAGCAGCACTCAAGAAATCAAAAGACGCATTGCATTGGGAAAATCTGCTGCAAAGGACCTCTTCAAAGTGTTGAAGAGCAAAGATGTCACCCTGAAGACTAAGGTGCGCCGGACCCAGGCCATGGTATTTTCAATCACATCATACACGTGTGAAAGCTGGACGATGAACAAGGAAGTCCAAAATAAACTTGATGCCTTTGAATTGTGGTGTTGGCGAAGAATATTGACTATACCATGGACTGCCAAATAACGAAGAAATCTGTCTTGGAAGAAGTGAGGCCAGAATGCTCCTTAGAGGCAAGGATGGTGAGAGTCCATCTTACGTACTTCGGACATGTCAGGAGGGATCAGTCTCTGGAGAAGGAAGGACATCATGCTTGGCAGAGTACAGGGTCAGCGGAAAAGAGGAAGACCCTCAATGAGGTGGATTGACACAGTGGCAGCAAGAATGAGCTCAAGCATAACAACGATTGTAAAGATGGTGCAGGACCGGGCAGTGTTTTGTTCTGTTGTGCATAGGGTCGCTATGAGTTGGAACCGACTAGATGGGACCTAACAACAACAATCAAGGTGTATATGGGTTTTTGTATGAGAGACTGACTTGATTTGTAAACTTTCACTTAAAGCGCGATAAAAATTATATAAAAAAAAAAACCTGTCAACTCAGCAAGGTCATGATTCCCAGTATTGTATGATTGGCTACCATTTTGTCATCTGATGTGATTTCCCTATGTCTTGTAAATCATATCACTATGATGTAATCAGATGGATTAGTAGCAGTTATGTTGATGAGATCTATAAGATTAGATATTGTCTTAAGCCAATCTCTTTTGAGATGTAAAAGAGAGGAGTGAGCAGAGAGACATGGGGACCTCATACTACCAAGAAATCAGCACTGGGGGCGGAGTTCATCCTCTGGACCCAGGGTCTCTGTACCTGAGAAGCTCTTCGACTAGGGGAAGATTGATGACAAGCGCCTTCCTCAAGAGCTGACAGAGACAGAAAGGCTTCCCTGGAGCTCATACCCTGAATTTGGACTTCTAACCTATTAGACTGTGAGAAAATAAACTTCTGCTTATTAAAGCCATCCACTTGTGGTATTTCTGTTACAGCAGCACTAGATGACCAAGACAAACAGCATTGAATGTTCTTCATTTTCTCAAAGGAATAAGACAGAAGTCTCCAGGTTGTGGAAAATTCTACTAACTTAAGCAGCTTGCTTGACACCACTCATAACTTTACATTAAAATCCTGGTTCCTGTCTCCTTGTTTCCCAAAACTAGAGGAAATTTGCAGAAACCAGTTTACATTCACTATAACTCTTTAGCTCATTAAATACCTCTTAAATAGTAACTTCCCCACCTCTGGGCAGAGTTTAACTGCCATTTTCTGAACATGTGATGCATGAAGTTGTTATATGTAAACCCCTTTGTGCCTGTATAGTATGATTAAGAATGTTGCTGATGTAACTTGTATAAACTTCATACTTGCAAACCTCTTAAAAGTAACATTCTCCCACCCTTGCTGAGCAGTCTTGGAGGCAGCAACCCCAACTATTCCTTTCCTTGCAAAATGAAATAAAGGCACCTTTCTACTCTCCCACCTTGGTTTCTCGTTTCTTGGCTGAGACAAGTCATGCCGAGCAGAACTTGGGGTTCCCACATGGCAACATTACTAGCAAGCCAGCCAGGAGTCATCCACTTGGTTCCAGAGGTGGATAAGATAACAGACCAGCCCCAACATCTGGGGCCATCAGGAGATTTCTCTTGGAAACCTTGGAGCAGCCCTGGAAGCCTATCTGCCCCAGACACAACAGTGACTCTCTGGAAGGCATACAATGCACCTGGGTTATTTGTAAGTACCTAGGTAAGGACTTATAAGAGTCCTAAGAAGCAGGAGAAAATGATCATTGAGGGCATTAGAGGCTCTAGGTATCTGGTGTTATTCAGTAAATAACAGGGTAATTCCTAGGTAAGGCCTTATAAGGGTCCCAAGAAGTAAGAGGATTTGACCGTTGAGGGGGTAAAAGGCTCTAGGTATCTATTATTAGGTTGGTGCACTGAATTAGGTTGTATAAGCGTGTAAGTGCGTGCATCTGGAGAATGGAGAATGTTCAAAGGATGCCAGAATGCAGCCCACTAGGATGCGTCCTTAAGAACTGAGAATATTTTGGGTCAGGTCCTATGAAAAAGAAAAAGATGATTTTCATTTGTAACACCACATGGCCTCAATATGAACTGACAGATGGGGATAGATGGCTAGCAAATGGATCTCTAAATTATAATACCATCTTCCAACTTGATCTTTTCTGTACTGTCAAGGGTAAATGTGATAAAAAGTATTATGTGGAAGCTTTCATGACTCTGTATCGGGACAAGAGATCACAGAAGAGATGTAAAATCTTAGTTTAGAAAGGAACTGACAAATCATGACTGCCAGTCCTCTCCCTGACCCCAAGGAGGATCTTCTGGCTCCCACTGCTTCAGTGCTCACACTGCCCACTCCCATTTTGGTACCCTCACCACCCCCTCCTTACGCCCTGCTTCTACCCAATGGAGCCGCTGTGCCAGTGACAGTCCACGCTATTAAGCTGTTTCAACCTTTGTATTCACACCTCTCAAGCCCTTCCACCCTGGTGCTGGGCTTGCTGCCGCATACATGTAGCTGTGACTAAGGACAACAAAAGTAACATGAGAGTGACCAATTCTCAGGAAGGCCATAGCACAGCTGGGCCTAGCAGGATGCACCCCCTCCAACAAGTCACAGCATGAGATGCTGTCATGGTCTGGGTCAACCAACCTTTCTCAACAAGTCATCTGTATAACTGGAAAAACCATCATCCTGTGTATTAGGAAGGCCCTATTAGAATGCACCATCTTTTTGCTTCCATTTTCTGCACTCATAACCTTAACTGGGTAGTGTTATGGATTGAATTGTGTCCCCCCAAAATATGTGTCAACTTGACTAGTCCATGATTCCCAGTATTGCGTGATTGCCCACAATTTTGTCATCTGATGTGATTTTCCTATGTGTTGTAAATCCTACCTCTATGATGTTAATGAGGTGGAATCAGAGGCAGTTATGTTAATGAGGCAAGACTCAATCTACAGGATTAGGTTGTGTCTTAAGTCAATCGCTTTTGAGATATAAAGAGAGAAGCAAGTGGAGAGACAGGGGGACCTCATACTATCAAGAAACAAGAGCCAGGAGAATAGTATGTCCTTTGGTCCCGGGGTCCCTGCACTGTGAAGCTCCTTGACTAGAGAAGATTAATGACAAAAACATTCCCCCAGAGCTGATGGAGAAAGAAAGCCTTCCCCTGGAGCTGGCACCCTGAATTCAGATTTCTAGTCTCCTAGACTGAAAGAATAAATTTCTGTTTGTTAAAGCCATCCACTTGTGGTATTTCTGTTATGACAGCACTAGATAACTAAGACAGGCAGATTGTCAGAGGCTGCTAGGTGTGTTCTTGGCCCTAGAAAATGGTAGGGGCAACCAAGGCCAACAGGAATCACGAAGTGCAGGCAGTAAATCATCAGGGGGCAGAGACTTTTCCCAAGGGATACCTTGGCTGGGATCAGAATATGGCCGAGGGACAGACCGACCTTGCTTATCATAGGAAGTGCCTTTTAGAAGATTGAAGAAAGAGGTGCTTAAACAAACAAACGAAACCTTAGCAAAATATACAGGATCAAACAAGAACCAACTGAAGACCCCTCTAGGTTTCTGAAAAAATTTATGAGGCTTTTAGACAGACAGTTTGCAGACATGGACCCTGAGAGTCCTGAAAACCCTCATATGGTGATATGATTTTTATTGGGCAGAGTGCTTGAACATACAGAGAAAACTCCAGAAACTTGAGGGAGGTGTGGAGTTGGGAATCTCACAGCTTGTTGAGCTTGCCTACTAGGTATATTCCAATAGGGACTGGGAAGAGGAAAAGAGAAAAATCACCAACCAGGAGAGAGAGGCCACATTCATGGCTGTCGCCTTGTGGGGAAATGGCCTGTTTCCCAACAGCCCAAGAAGAGGAGGGCCCCTGAGGACAGAAGGAGGTGAGAGGCCCCAACCCCAGTTAAGCTGAGATCAATGTGCCTGGTGCAAAGAGAGAGAGAGGACATTGGAAGAAAGAGTCCCCAAAATTCCTACCCAGAGGTAGGAAAGAGCCTGGGGCTGCCCAGTGCCCCATGATCCTGATGGGGGAAGACTCAGATTGTGGGGGACTGGAGGCGAGTCCCCTACCTGAACCTCTGGTTATGATGTGTGGTGGGGGGGGAGCTGTATGATTTCTAGTGGATACCAGAGCAACCCACTCTGTTCTGGCCTGGAAAAAAGACAGCTCCAGTGAAACAAACTGTGTCAGTCATAGGAGTCTTGGGTAAGAGGAAGAGCCCTCTCTTCCTCCAGCCTCTAACCCGCTCCATACAAGGGAAGTTGTTAACATATTCTTGTCTCTACATGCCTGACTGTCCCATTCCCTTGCTGGTAAGAGACTTGTGCAAATTGCAAGCACAATTTCATAAAGAGACCATGCAGATATAGATACCAACAGAGAATGCATGGCGACTGCAAATGGCCCTTACCGGTGAGTCACCCACCAGTTATAGTGTGGAAGAACACTACCAGGGATAGGTAGGGCCAGATATCAAGGATGAAGTGGTCCCATGGGTATGGGCCAACAAAGTGCTAGGATGAACCAAAAAATGTCCCCCCAGTGGTGGTCGAGCTCCTACTGACATAGTTTCCCCCCCTTCTTAAGCAGTACCCCATGTGGGCAGAGTCCTGACAGGTACGGGGAAAATCATCACCAGATTCCTGAAACATGGACTATTTGGACTGTGTCCGTCACAGTTCAACACCCCCATCCTGCTGGTGAAGAAGAAAAATGGAGAATACCGGTTTGTTCAGGATCTGTGAGCCATCAACCAGGTAACGGTTGCAGTCCACCTGTAGTTCCCAACCTGTATACCCTGCTATTGACCATGTTGTCCAGTTTTTCCAGGTTCACTGTACTGAATCTGAAGGATGCATTCATCTGCTTTGAGTGGAAGAAAAAAAAAAAAGCCAGGAAATCTTCTACTTTGAGTGGGAGGACCCAGACAATGGACAAAAGCAACAATTCTGCTGGTAGGTCCTTCCCCAGGGGTTTAAAAATGGCTTCTCTCTTTTCAGGTCCACTATAGCTACGGAACTGAGATAACTGATCCTGATCGATGGTATACTCCTCCAGTATGTGGATGATTTACTCATCACCTGCCACAGTGAGTATGTCTCCAGAATACCATAGAGGTTTTGAACTTTCTGGGAAATGCAGGGTATCAGGTCTTGGAAGAAAAAGTTCAGGTCAACCAAAAGGAGGTGATTTATTTGGGTTTTAAAATCAGACAGAGAGAGCGAGAACTCCTTCCCACCCAAAAAGACGCTAACTGAAGATTGGCAGCCCCTACCAACTGGAGACAGCTCCAAGATTTTTTGATAATGGCAGGGTTTTGCCTCATTTGGACCCCAAATTTCAGATTTATTGCTAAGCCTTTACACTGAGCTTTAGAGGGAAAAGGCACAAGCCCCTTAGAATGGACCAGGACAGAGTAACAGGCTTTTGATACCATTAATGATAAGGTTAAGAGACATTTAATTGGACCAAAGGTCCATGCCAGTATTTCAGCAATGGCAAAGAGCTGCCACACTTGCCCAAAAAATAATCCCAAGAACCCTGCTGAAGCGGCCCCAGCAGTCCAGCAAACTGGGGCAATGCCTGGAGATGACTGACAGGTGGATTTCAGAGATGCCTTGAGCTCCCAGGAATTACAAATATCTGCTAGTCTTTATCAACACCTTCACTAACTGGGTTGAAGCTTTTCCTTGCAGGACTGAAAAAGCCACTGAGGTTGTGAATCACCTCCTGAACAAAATCGTCCCTCGATTCAGGCTTCCCATCTCCATTGGCAGTACCATGGGCCCCATTTTGTGGCCTTGGTGGTGCAATTGGTGGCTACTGCCCTGGACATTAATTGGGACTTACACACAGCCTGGAGAACCCAGTCCATTGGTAAAACAGAGTGACTAACCAGACTCTGAAGAGACACCTAACAAAGCTGTGCCAAGAGACCAAATTGATATGGACAAAGTCACTCTGATTCAAAATGGCCAGTGTCAGTCCATTTCAGCTCACTAACACCTAAGATATTGATGTTTATGCATTCCATTTCATTTTTTGATGATTTCCAATTTTCCTAGATTCATACTTTGTACATTCCATGTTCTGATTATTAATGGATGGTTGCAGCTGTTTCTTCTCGTTTTGAGTCGTGCCACATCATCAGATGAAGGTCCTGAAGGCTTGACTCCATCCACGTCATTAGGGTTGACTCTAAGTAGACAACTTATCCCCAGTTGTATTTTGAGTGCCTTCCAACCTGAGGGGCTCATCTTCTGGCACCTATATCAGACAACGTTCCACTGCTATTCATAAAGTTTTCACTAGCTAATTTTTTTCAGAAGTAGACTGCCAGGTCCTTCTTCCTAGCCTGTTTTAGTCTAGAAGCTCAGCTGAAACCATTCTGCCATGGGTGACCCTGTTGGTATTTGAATACTGGTGGCATAGCTTCCAGCATCAGAGCAACGCACCCCACAGTACAAAGAACTGACAGATGCATGGGGGCAAATAATCTGAGAAGCTGGACTATATGAAGTATAGGGCATCAGGATTGGAGGAAGACTCATCAACAACCTGCAATATGCAGATGACACAATCTTGCTTACTGAAAGTGAAGAGAACTTGAAGCACTTACTGGTGAAGATTAAAGACTACAGCCTTCAGTATGATTACACCTCAACACAAAGAAAACAAAAATTCTCACAACTAGACCAATAAGCAACATAATAAACAGAGAAAGACTGAAGTTGTCAAGGATTTTATTTTACTTGGATCCACAAACAACACCCATGGAAGCAGCAGTCAAGAAATCAAAAGATACATTGCATTGGGCAAATCTGCTGTAAAAGACCACTTCGAAGTGTTAAAAAGCAAAGATGTGACCTTGAAGACTAAGGTGGGCCTCACCCAAGCCATGGTGTTTTCAACCACCGCATATGCATGTGAAAGCTGGAAAATAAATAAGGAAGACTGAATAAGAACTGATGCCTTTGAATCGTGGTGTTGGCAAAGAGTATTGAATGTACCTTGGACTACCAAAAGAAAGAACAAGGATGGTGAGACTACATCTCACATACTTTGGACACGTTATCAGGAGGGATCAGGCCCTGGAGAAGGACATTATGCTTGGTAAAGTAGAGGGTCAGGGAAAAAGAGGAAGATCCTCAAGGAGATGGATTGACATAATGGCTGCAACAATGGGCTCAAGCATTAACAGTGATTGTGAGGATGTCGCAGTGTTTCATTCTGTTGTACACAGGGTTGCTATGAGTTGGAACTGACTCGATAGCACCTAACAACAACAGTAATATAAATAAATTAAAAAAAAGAAAAAGGTAAAAGGAAACAGATAAAATTAATTTCAGTAATATATTTTATTTAATCCAATATATAAAAAATATTTTCATTTATTTTTTCCATAGTAAGTCTTCAAAATCTGGCATGTACTTTATACCAAACCTACATTTGGACTAGCCATACTTCAAGTGCTCCATAGCTACATATGGATAGTGGCTACTGTATTGGACAGTGCAGTTCTAGCGTATTCTGAAGATCTTTTTTAGTCTACTTGTTAATTATATTCGTCTACAGGTAATTAGGGATTCATTCAATAAATACTGAGTGCTTATGCTAAGCCAGGCTCTGAATCAGATGCTACAAAATAAACAAGCATAGCCCTTACCCTCTAAGAACAGGAGTTTAATGGAAAATTAAGTGAATTTCATCACTTCTCTAACAGGATATTCTTGTGTTGGTCATAGGTTTTTGGGTCCATTTTTATGCCTATCATACATTGGGATGTGTGACTGAGAGCTCACTCAGAAAATCTAATGAATGACTATTTGTTTTTCTAATCCTACTAATAAGGCTTTGTTAGTGCCTTACCATTTTGTTCCTGATAAAGCACGAACTCTGTTCTGCTAAGTCATGAAAATCCTAGAACAAGCCCTAAATTTTTGAGTAACTGAAACATAAAATATTTTTTATCAGTGGGGACACAGCATCTTGACTGCTGGGAAAATCAGGCTATTGAGATGTCAGCAACAGTTTTTTGTTTGTTTGTTTTGATCTTCTGCTCCATGGAATTTTTCATTACAGGCTAAGTGGCACTAACAGAAATGAAGGTGACTCAACTAGATTCATCTAAAATGTAAGACAACATGTGAGAAATTGTAAGACCAGCACCCAGTAATGTATTAGAGATCCTCGGATCTCTGCTAGGGGAATCTGGACTGAGGAAAAAGGGCCTGGAGGCAAGGTTTTGCCTTACACAAATCACTAAGTATATATTATGCTGTTACAGGGAGGCCTGAGTATAAACTCTGATGCCACCACTAAATCACTGTGAAATTTTGTCAAGTTAGTTAAGCTCTCTAAGCCTCAGTTTGCTCATCTCTGAGCTGTAAATGGGCTCATAGTACCTACCTCACAGGAGTGAGCCAAGGATTAAATCAGAGTAGACATGTAAAAGTTCATGGCCTATTCATAGCCACCTTGCAGACTTGTTTAGAGGATCAAATGAAATAATAGCTTAAGAAGAAGCTTTGTTATTGATAAAGGCCTCTACAGACGTTAGGTTTTGCTATAGATTCATTCAACATGTGTTTGTTACTATCTACTAATTACTTTGTTCTGGGGATAACCTAGCCTCAGGACTCTCGGAGCCTAACAGAAAGTCAGCTGCAGTATCGGGTGAAAAGCGACAGAGACTCAAGAGATCTGTAGTTGGTAATAGACCTTACCTGTAACATAGGCCCCTTAGCTTCCCATCTCATCTTTCACCTAGATCACTGCAATGACCTCCTAACTGGTCTCCCTGACTTTATTTTTCCCCTCTGCAATACAGCCTCATACAGGAAAATCTTTCTTAAAAGCAAATCAAATCCTATCACTCCCCTGCTCAGAACCCTCTATTGGCTTCCCATTGTTCTTAGGAAAGAATTCAAGCTCCTTACCATGGCTTATAAGGCCCTCTGTGATCTGGCCCTTACCACCTCCCTGACTTCATTACTGCTAGCTCATTACACTGAAGCCTCAAACATTATTCTCACTCACACCTCAGGGACTTTGCATTTACAGTACTGTCTGCCTGGGACACTCTTTCCTTGAGTTCTCACACAGCTGGCCCCTATAGATGTTCAGATCTCAGCTCATGCATACTGCTTTCTCAGAGATGTTGTCTTTTCTTCAAAGCACTTATCATTAGACGATACTATCTTGTTTACCTGTTTATTGTCTACCTCCCCGCTCTAGATCCCATGAAGGCAACAAAGACTAAGTCGGCTTTGGCTGCCACTGAATCCTCTGTGCCTAGAACTATGCTGGGCAGAGAATACACATTCTAGAAGTATTTGGCCCAGGCTAGATTCTTAGAGGAAACCCTGGTGGTGTAGTGGTCATGTGCTACGGCTGCTAACCAAAAGGTTGGCAGTTCAAATCTACCAAGTGCTCCTTGAAAGCTGTATGGGGCAGTTCTACTCTATCCTGTAGGGTCACTATGAGTCGGATTTGACTTGAGGGCAATGGGTTTGTTTTTTTTTAAGATCCCTGGAGCAACGGCTTCATAGATGTGGGTAGACTTACTGGAGTCCACCCACATCCATGAAGTCCTTGCCGTAAGGAGTAAATCAGGAAATAAAGCTACTGATTGTGGGAAACAGAAGGATGGTCTTTAATTAGGGTACCTCAGTTCAGATGGAGGCAGAAGTGGTTCACTGGTAGAATTTTCACCTTCGATGTGGGAGGCACAGGCTACATTCCAGCCAGTTCACCTCACGCGCAGCCACCGCCCCTGTCAGTGGAGGCTTGTGTGTTGCTATGATGCTGACCTAGTTTCAGTGGAGTTTCCAGGTTAAATGGACTAGGAATAGAACAAAAAATCAAATTCATTGAAAAAGACCAGGGTTACTGGCTTGATAGAGACTGGAGGAACCCCTGAGACTATGGCCCTAAGACACCTCTCTGACTTGGAACTGCAGCTGTTCCTGGAAACCACCTTCCAGCCAAGCAATAGAGAAAAAAAAAAAAAAAGCAATAGAGAGGCCTATAAAATAGGCAGTAGCACCCGAAAAGAAGGTGCTCCATAGAACAAACAGTTATACTAGACCAAAGAGAAACATTTGCCCAAAAGTAAAGATGAGAGGGCAGAAAGGAGTGGGAAAACCAGACAAAAGGAAATGGGAAGAAAATGCAGAGAGTGTCGACACAGTGTAGGAATTGCAACCAATGTCATGGAACACTTTGTATACAATTTGTTGAATGGGAAACTAACTTGGTCTGTAAACTTTCACCTAAAACAGAATAAAAATTTTTAAAAAATTTAAAAAATAGGAATCCTGGCGGCCATGCTCCCCAGACCTTCTGTTGACACAGGACAGGAACCATCCCCGAAGACAACTCTTCAGAAATGAAAGGGACTGGTCAGCGGGTGGGAGAGAGACGCTGATGAAGAGTGAGCTAATTATATCAGGTGGACACTTGAGATTGTGTTGGCAACTCTTGTCTGGAGGGGGTATGGGAGGATAGAGAGAGAGGGAAGCAGGCAAAATTGTCAAGAAAGGAGAGACTGAAAGGGCTGACTCAAGAGGGGGAGAGCAAGTGGGAGTAGGGAGTGAGATGTATGTAAACTTATATGTGACAGACTGATTGGATTTGTAAACGTTCACTTGAAGCTTAATAAAAGTTATTAAAAAAAAAAAAAGTACGAGTCGGAATCAACTCAACGGCACTGGGATTTTTTAGGAATAGAGGTCTGGTGATCCATTTCCAAAAATCAGCCAATGAAAACCCTACGGAGGACAATGGTCTGATTCCCAATCAATCAGGATGGGGGAGAAATTTGTTCCATGTGCATGGGGTCACCCTGAATTAGAGACAACTCAATGGCAGCTAATAAGAACAACGTCTCAAATCAGAAGATAAAAGAGCGTCAACGTCAATTTTGGATGACGGGGAAAAAATGCTTATAACAGATGACCTTGGGAGGAGAGATATTTTATTGCTCTTTTTAAATCCTCTTGTTCATAAAAAATAACATGATTTATGAGCTGTGAACAAGTTTAAACAACACCTCAGTTGGCAGGATGAGAAAAGGAGGAAAAGTGAGAGACCTATTTACAGATGGTTTAAATAACCCAGATGCATTTAAATTGTCCCCACAATCTTAGACTCTGCCTGGTTAGAGACCCTGAGCGAGTGGGATCGGGGAGGATGTTTCCCAAGGGACACGGTGTGGGTTCCACTGAACTGGAAGTTTCAATTACCATCTGGGCACTTTAGGCTCCTTACACCAGTGATGAGTTACCATACTGACAGTATTGCTGTTAAAACATGGGGTCAGACTTTGGTGAGTGATGTTTGGGGTCTTAAAAGCTAGGAAGCAGCCATCTAAGATGCATCAATTGGTCTCAACCCACCTGGCACAAAGGAGAATGAAGAACACCAAAGACCCAAGGAAAATATGAGCCCAAGAGACGGAAAGGACCTCATAAACCAGAGACTCCATCAGCCTGAGACCAGAAGAGCTAGATGGTGCCTGGCTACCACCAATGACTGCCCTGATGGGGAACACAACAGACAATCCCTAATGGAATAGGAGAAAAGTAGGATGCAGACCTCAAATTCTCTTAAAAAGACCAGACTTAATGGTCTGACTGAGACTGGAGGGACCCCAGAGGTCATGGCACCCAGACTCTGTGTTAGCCCAAAACTAAAACCATTCCCGAAGCCAACTCTTCAGACAAAGATTAGACTGGACTATAAGACATAACATGGTACTGGCGAAGAGGGTGCTTCTTAGCTCAAGTAGACACACGAGACTATGTGGGCAGCTCCTGTCTGGAGGTGAGAGGAGAAGGCACAGGGGGACAGTAGCTGGTTGAATGGACATGGGAAATACAGTGTGGAGGGAAGGACTGTGCTGTCACATTGTAGGGAAAGCAGCTAGGGTCACATAACAATGTGTGTGTAAGTTTTTGTATGAGAAACTGACTTGAATTGTTAACTTTCACTTAAAGCACGATAAAAAAGGTGGGGGGAGTCAGAAGGAGTATGTCTGGAACCTAGGGGATTCACTGGGACATCACTTGGTGCTACCCAGTGGTGATAGAAAATAAGCAACTGCAACAGCCATAACCTGACAAGGGAAATGTAACTAAAGGCTCAGACCTCTCAGAAATGAAAGTCTGGATCACCCCACGGGAAAGTATTCAGGCCAACCGAAATATTACCCTAGGGTGAGGGACATCTAGAATGAGTAGTGGAGGAGGGAGATGATATGGTTATCATTTACAGCCTTGGGACCAGCTGCAGCTGCAGAGGGATATAGCTTGTTTTACTCGTTCACTTGCCTTAAGTCTTTATAGAGATTTTGGGTCTGTATAGGAGTCCCTGAGCGGCACAAATGGTTAAGCGCTTGACTCTTAGCTGGAAGGTTGGTGGTTCAAACCCACCCAGAGGCACCTCTGAAGAAAGGCCTGGGTGATCTGCTTCCAAAATTTCACAGCCTCAAAAACTCTATAGGACTATTCTACACTGCACACGTGCAGTCGCCATGAGTTGGGGTCGACTGGACTGCAACTAACAAAAACAATGCTACATTAAAGGGAATTTTGTGACTTATAGGATTTGTATCTTGGAAGGAGTGAGGACATTATGTTCTTACAAAAGTTGTTGTTGTTAGCTGCTGTCCGTTGGCGCTTGGCTCATGGTGACCCCATGAAATGTTGCCCATGACCAGTTGTGGATTGACAGGCTGTTTTTCCTAGTCTGTTTTAGTCTAGAAGATCTGCTGAAACCTCTTCAGCATCAGAGCAACATGTAAATCTCCATGGACAGACGGGTGGTGGCTGCACTTGAGTGGATTGGTCAGGAATTGAACCAAGGTCTCCCACACAGAAGGTGAGAATTCTACCACTGAAGGGTCTATATTGTAGAATATCCATGACGGGAGGGAATGAGCAGCGTTATATCTAATAAACATTACTATACACATTAAAAAACAAGAAAACGTAAACCATACCTAAGAGAAAAAGAAATAATAGAAACACACAAAAAGACATAGACTATGGAATTAGGATATAAAGACATTAAAACAGCTATTGTAAATATGTCCAATACACCCAAGGATTTAAAAAAGAAAAGGAACATAATGAGAAGAAACAGGAAAGACATAAAAATAAGAACTAAATGCAATTTCTAGAGACAAAAAATATATTTGAAATGAACATTTCACTGGAAGGGATGTATACCCTATTAAATATGGCAGAAGGAAAGATTAGTGAACTTGGAGACATAGCAATAGAAACTATCCTAAATGAATATCAGAGAGAAATGGAATGAAAAAAAATGAACAGACCCTCAGTGACCTGTGGGACAATATAAATCAGCCTAAAACATGGGTAATTGGTGTCCAGAGGAGAGGTGGAGGGAACAAATGATGGCCATTGTGTTTCAAAATTTGATGAAAACTAACTGCAATAAGTTATCACCTCACACCGAATAGAATGGCAATGATTAAAAAAAAAAAAAAAACCCAGATAACAAAATCAACAAGACTGGATCCTGTTGGCGAGGTTGTGGAGAAACTGGAACTGTCATCCACTGCAGGTGGGAATTTAAAATGGTACAGCCACTGTGGAAAAGTTAGGCAGTTCCTCAAAAGTTGAATGTGGAAATATCATACAACATAGAATTCCAATCCTAGGTATATGCCCACAAAAAGTAAACAGCAGGAATGCAAACAGAAGCCTGTACAGCAATGTTCATTGCAGCATTTTTCACGATAGCCAAAAGCTGGAAACAACCAAAATGTCTATCAACAGATGAAGGAATAAACAAAATGTGATATATACATACAATGGACTATTATGCAGGTGTAAAGAGAAATGAAGTTCTGATACATATCAAAACACGGGTGAACCTTGAAAACATGCTGAGCAAAATAAGTCAGCCCCAACAGGACAAATACTGTATGATCTCACTTAAATAAAATAAGCAAATATATAGAAACCAAAGATTATTAATGGTTACTGGGGGTGGGAGGGAGAAGTAATGCAGGAGTTTTTGTTTGGGGGGCTTTGAGTTTATGTTAATGGTGGTAAAATATTTTGGAAAAAGATAGTGTTCACGGTTGCATAAAGTGAAAAATGTAATCAATGTGATTAAATTGTAAATGCGGAAGTTGTGCTGGTGAATGTTTTGATTTGCATATTTCTACCACAATGAAAATATTTTGCTGAAAACTATAAACTCAGAGGTCACAGACGTTGATGAGCCCCAAGCAGGATAACACATTGTTATGGATTGGATTGTGTTCCCCCAAAATGTGTGTCAACTTGGCTAGGGCATGATGCCCACTGTCGTGTGGCTGTCTTCCATTTTGTGATCTGATGGAATTATCCCATGTGTTGCAAATCCTAGCCTCTATGATGTTAATAAGGCAGGATTAGAGGCAGTTATATTAATGAGGCAAGTCAATCTACAGGATTAGGCTATATCTTGAATCAATTTCTTTTGGGATATAGAAGAGACAATCGAGCAGGAGGAGAGGGACCTCATTACCACCAAGCAAGAAGAGCCAGGAGAATAGCGCATCCTTTGGACCCAGGGTCCCTGCACTGAGAAGCTCCTAGACCAGGGAAAGATTGATGACAAGGACCTTCTCCCAGAGCTGACAGAGAGAGAGTGAGTCTTCCCCTGGAGCTGATGTCCTGATAACTAAGACAAATACCAATAGTCATCATAATGAAATCGCTGAAAACAAGTGATAAAGAAAAAAACTTATAAAAGCAGCCAGATAAAAAAGTACATTACATACAGAGGAACAAATACAAAAATTAATTCAAACTGAAAGGGGCCTGTCTTATTTATGCAGTGCTGCTATAACAGAAATACCACCAGGGGTTGGTATTAACGAAAGAAATTTATTTTCTCACAGTTCAGGAATTGAGAAGTCTGAATTGAGGGTGATGGTCATAGGGAAAGGTTTCTTTCTCTGTTGGCACTGAAGGAAAGTCCATGTCTCTTTAACTTTTGTTTCCTTGTTCCTTGGAGATCTCCATGTGTCTTGGCAACTATCTTACCCCATTTTTGCTCTGTTCACTTGCTTGTTTAATACCTTTTATATCTCAAAATAGATTGACTCAAGGCACACCCTACACTAATCCTGCCTAATTAACATAACAAAGACAACCCATTCCCAAGTGTATTATAACCATAGGCATAAAGGTTAGTTAGGATTTACAACACACATTTTTTGAGGACATAATTCAATCCATAACATTCTACCTTTTGGCCCCCCAAAATTCACGTCCTCCCCACATGCAAAACACATCCACCCCATCACATCATCCCAAAAGTCTTAAATCAACTTCAAGTCCAAAATCTCATGTACTGAATCATTTAAATCAAATATGGGCGAGATTTTAGGCGTATTCCATCCTGGGGCAAAATTCCTCTTCATATGAGAACCCGTGAAGTCTAGAATAGAAGCTGTCTGTTTCCAAAGTGACTATGGTGGAACAAGCACAAGGTAGACATTTCCATTGCAAATGGGAGAAATCGGAGGGAAAGAAAGGATAACAGGCTACAAGCAAGTCCAAAACCCAGCAGAACAAGTTACATTAGATCTCAAGGCTTGAAAATAATCCTCTCTTCTTTGAGACTAGCTGGGCAATAGCCCTGCCCCCTAGACTCTGGGTGTTGGCAACTCCCTCTGGACTCTGGATAGAGACACCTCATCTCTGGGCTTCAGCTCTGCCTTCCAGACCCTCTGGGATGGCAACTCTGCTCCCTTGGCTTTGGGCAGCCCCATTCTCCTAGTCCATCTGAGTGGTGACCCCATGCCCTCCGCCCCGGGCAGACCCTGTTTTTCTGCCCCTTGGGCATGGCAGCCCTGCCCCCTCAGCTTTGGGTGGTGGTCCCCTCCCCTGGCACACCTTAATGAAGCCTCATACTCTGGAACTGAGTTGGCAAAGATATGACCTCTGAAACCTAAGATGCTATGGCCCTGCCCTTTGAGATCCAGGAGACTGGCATGCCCCCACCTTTTGAAACTGAGAAGGCCCTGCTTCCTGTGCTACTTCCAACAGTTGTGCTGATCTCCAAGCTGCTCCAGGGATCATCCTTTTCTTTTCTTGAAGGTCAACAGATGTAGCTCCTTTGGCTTGTTTCGCAATTGTGAATTACAAGAAACAGGCAGCATTCTTTCCTTTCCTTCTTTCTCTGTCCCCTTCAGTCTAAGCTGATGGATTTTCTGCTGTGGTAGTTGCTTAGATCTATCAATCACAGGCTTAATCTCGTCAACAAAAGATTGTGTAGCCACATCCTTGTTGAACATTCTTAGTTTGTACAACAGAATTTTCCAAATTGTTGAGTTCTGTTTTCATTTTTCAGAGTTCATTTTTAAGTCCGTGCCTTTCCTTTTACGGAGAAGCCATGTGGCCCCTTTAAGATCTTGCTTAAAAATCTCATCAGCCAGATATCCATGTTTATTACTTACAAGTTCTACCTTCCACCAAACATTTGAACATAATTCAGACAAGTTCTTTGCCACTCCATAAAAAGCATTGCCCTTCCTCCATCATCCAATCACATATTCATCATTTTCTTTTAAAGCTTCACCAGAAGCACATTTAACATCTACATTTCTAGCAACATTCTATTGCTGGCACCATATGTATTCTCTAAAATGATACTTTCTCCACATCTCCCCTCACTTCCTTCTGAGCCCTCACCAGAACTGTTTTTGACATTCAAAGCAATCTAGGCTTTTACTATTAGGCACCTTAAAACTCTTCAAGTCTCCAACCATTACCCATTTCCAAAACTGCTTCCATATTTTAGGTATCTGTTAGTGCAGCACCCCACTTCTGGTACCAAATAATGTCTTAGTTACCTAGCGTTATTACAACAGAAATACAAATGCTTGGCTTTAACAAAGAGAAAATTATTTTCTCACAGTGTTGGAGGTTAGAAGTCTGAATTCAGGGTGCCTGCTCTAAAGGAAGGCTGTCTCTCTCTAGCTCTTGAGGGAGTTCTTTGTCTCTTCAGCTTCTGTGTCCTGGTTCCTTGGAGAGCTCCGTGTGCATGGCATATCTCACCCGATCTCTGCTCTGCTCCTTTGTTTAATTAATCTCTTTTATATCTCAAAAGAGATTGACTCAAGATACACCTTACACTAATCTTGCCCAATTAACATAACAAAGATAACCCATTCCTAAGTGGAATTATAACCACAAGCATAGAGGTTAGGATTTAGAACATATATTTTGGGGGGACATAATTCAATTCACAATAAGGCCCTTTATCTTACACCATATATATAAATTAACTCAAAATGGATTAAAGTCTCAAATTTAAGAACTGTAACTATAAAACTCAGAAAAAAACACAAGAGTAAATCTTCACGACCTCGTATTTGGAGATGAATTCTTAGCTATGACACTCAAAGTATGAGCAACCAAAGAAAAAATAGATAACTTGGACTTCATCAAAATTAAAAACATTTGTGCATCAAATGGTATTATCAAGAAAGTAAAAAGACAAGTTACAGAATGGGAGAAAATAGTTTGAAAACTATATATCAGGTAAGGGTTTAATATCCAGACTATATAAAGAACTCTTAAAACTAAACAACAAAAAGACTAACAACCCAATTGAAAAAGAGCAAAGACTTGAATAGACATTTCTCCAAAGAAGATACACACATGGCCAATAAGCACATGAAAAGATGCTCAGCATCATTAGTGCTTACCAAAAACCAAAACCAAACCCGTTGCCATCAAGTCAATTCTGACTCATAGCAACCCTACAGGACAGAGTAGAACTGCCCTGTAGGATTTCCAAAGAGTAGCTGGTGGATTTGAACTGCCTACCTTTTGGTTAGCAGCCAAGCTCTTAACCACTATGAGGTAAATGTAAATCAAAACCATGATGAGATACCACTTCGGCCCCTCTAGGATGGTTGTTATTAGAAAAATAGAAAATGATAAGTGTTGGCAAGGATGTAGAGAAATTGGAACCCTCATCCATCACTAGTGGGAAGGTAAAATGGTGCAGCCACTGTGGAAAACAATTTGATGGTTTCTCAAAAAATTAAACATAGAATTACCATGTGACCTAGCAATTCTACTCCTAGGTATATACTTAAGAGAAATGAAAACATATCCAGACAAAACTTTCACATGAATATTTATAGAAGCATTAATCATAATAGCTAAAAGGTGGAGGAAAAAAACCCCAAATGTCCATCAACGGATGAATGAATAAACAAATTGTGGTATATACATGCAATGGAATATTGTTTATCCATAAAATGAAATGAAGTACTGACATAGGCTACAGCTTGGATAAACCTTGAAAGCTAAGTGAAAGAAACCACAAACAAAAGGTCATATATTGTATGATTTACATGAAATCATCAGAATAGGAAAATATAAAAAGACAGGACTCAGATTAGTGATTGACAGAAGGGGGCTATGGGGAGTGATTACTTACAGGATATGGGGTGTTATTCTAGGGTCATGAAAACATTTTGAAACTAGAATGTGTTGGTGGTTGCACAACATTGTGAATGTAATTAATAACACTGAATTGTACACTTTAAAGTGGTTAATTTGCATTATGTGACGTTCACCTCAATAAATTTAAAATATTAAAAAAAAATTAATGTGAACTTTTTGTAAGAAAGTATGCAAACCAGTGAACAATGGAACTATTTGTTAAATACTCAAGGGGTGGACTCTCAACCTAGAATTTTATACCCATTAAAAATACCTTCCAAAAATTAAAGCAAAATAAAGATCTTTTTCAGGCAAACAAAAGGTGAGAGAATTTAACCACCAGCAAACATCCACAATAAAAAATGTTTTAAGAAGTTCTCTAGGCAGAAGTCAAATGATTCCTGATGGAAATTTGGAAACCAAGAAATGAAAAGTGATAGAAATTGTAAATATGTGGGTAAATACATTAGACACATTCCCATATTTTTAAAAATCAAATTTAAAGACAATTGGTTGTTTAAAACAATTTTTAAAAATTGGTTATTTAAAAAATATCAACAACGTATTGTGGGGTTTATGCCATATGCAGAAATAAGATGTAGAATCACAAAAACAAACCCTATGCCATTGAGTTGATTACAACTCATGGCAACTCTACAGGACAGAGTAGAACTCCCCCATAGGGTTTCCAAGACTGTAAATCTTTATGGAAGCAGACAGCTGCATCTTTCTCCATGGAGAAGCTCGTGGATTCAAACTGCCGAGCTTTCAGTTAGCAGCTGAGCACTTTAACCACAGTAGCACACACGTGAAAAAAATGAGAGGCCAGAAATGGAAGTACACTATTGTAAGGTCCTCGTACATAAGGTGGTATTAGTTATTTGAAGGTAAACTTGGATGATTTAAAGATATGTATCATAAAACCAGGAAACCCTGGTGGTGTAGTGGTTAAGAGCTATGGCTGCTAACCAAAATGTCAGCAGTTGGAATCCATCAGGTGCTCCTTGGAAACTCTATGGGGCGGTTCTACTCTGTCCTATAGGGTTGCTATGAGTCGGAATCGGCTCAACGGCAATGGGTTTTTTGTTTTAGTTATCATAAAACCTAGAGTAACCAATACAAGACAAACAAATATGAAAACAAAAAACACACAAATAGGCATAGATAACAAGCCAGTAATAAAGGTAAAACGGCATCCTAACAAAAAAAAAACTCAGTGACGAGAAAAAGTGAAAATTGTAGAAATGGCAAATGTTCTTTTACCTATATAAACCAAAAGTGATCAAACCCATTGCCATCAGGTAGATTCCAACTCATAGAGGCCCTATAGGACAGAGTAGAACTGCCCCAGAGGGTTTCCAAGGAGTGCCTGGTGGACTTGAACTGCCAACCTTTTAGTCAGCAGCTGTGCACTTAACCACCACACCACCAGGACTCCTTTACCTATATACCTACCACAATTAAACAAACTCAGTCAGTAAAAAAAGAGTGAAGGAACAAGAACAAAGAGGTAGGGGTGGGTGGTGGGTGGGGTGGAGAAGAGGATAGGAAACGAATACCAAACAAGCAGATTTAGAGCCAGTCATATTGATAATTACATTAAGTGTAAATGTTTAAACACTCAAAAAGGCAAAAAATATGAGACTGGACAAAAAAGGAAGGCCTTTTTCTTGCTTTCAACAAGAAAATTATTTTAAATATAAAAACTCAGATAGATTAACAGGAAAGGATGGAAAAGATACACCATACAAACACTAATCATAAAGTGAAGTGCCTATATTAATATGAGACAAAGTAGATTTCAGGACAAGAAATATTGCCAAGGATAAGGCAAAGGAAAAATCATGAGGGAAATTTGGAAATATTTAAAACTGGATTAAAATTAAAATACAACTTACCAAAATTTGTGAGATCCAGCTAAAGTAGTGGTTAAAGAGAATTTATAGCTTTTTAAAAAATTGTGCTTTAGATGAAGGTATACAGAGCAAACTAGCTTCTCATTAAACAATTAATACACATATTATTTTGTGACATTGGTTGAAAACACCATGACATGTCAAAGCTCTCCCTTTCTCAACCTTGGGTTCCCTATTAACAGCTTTCCTGTCCCCTCCTGCCTTTGTATCCTTGCCCCTGAGCTGGTGTGCCCATTAAGTTTCGTTTTATTTTATGGGCTCAAGGGTGAACCTTAGGAGTGACTTCAGTACTGAGCTAAAGGGGTATCTGGGGGCCATACTCTCGAGGTTTCTCCAGTCTCTGTCAGACCAGTAAGTGTGATCGTTTTTGTGAGTTAGAATTTTGTTCTACATTTTTCTCCTGCTCTGTCCAGGACCCTCTATTGTGAGCCCTGTGAGAGCAGTTGAAGGTAGTAGCCAGGCACCACCTAGTTGTGCTGGACTTAGTCTGCTGGAGGCTGTGGTAGTTGTGGTCCATCAGTCCTTTGGACTAATCTTCCCCTGTGTCTTTGGTTTCCTTCATTTTCCCTTGCTCCAGACGGGGTGATACTAGTGGAGTATCTTAGACAGCCGCTCACAAGCTGTTAAGACCCCAAGAAATGTATAGATTTAAATGCTTACATTAGAAAAGAAGAGAGGTGGGGCCAAGATGGCAGAATAGCCAGATGCTTCTGGTGATCCCTCTTACAACAAAGACCCGAAAAATCAAGTGAAACGATTATATTTATGACAAGCTGAAAGCCCTGCTCATCATAAATATAATCAATGGCAAAGTTAGAAAATGGATTGAAGGGCGGGGGAAAGAGAGAAAGAGAGGCAGTTCAGAGAGGGGGAGAGGAGTTGCTGGATCTGAAAAGCTGGGATCCCTCAAGTACCATTCCCGGGAGTGCCTGCAGTGGGCTGGTGGTAGCGTTCGGCTGCAGTTTTCTCAGGGAGAAGCAGCCAGCCACACAGCTTACTAACACCTCTGGAACCAGAGAAGAATGGTGCTCTCAGCAAAAGCTAAGCACTTGCGTATATTTTGCCCTGCCCGCAAGTCAGCTTCAGTGGCTGTTGATTTCCCTGGGCCTGAGATAGGTCCATTTGAGTGCTCTGAGCCATCCTCCTGGACTTGGAGAAGGAATAAATTCACAACAGGGGGAAAAGGTAATTTGCCAGCTCCACTAACCTGGGAGCTCAGGACAGAAGCGGCTCCTGTCCAGGCAGAAATGGTCTGTGGACTTTGAATACCTTCCTCCCTGCATGGACCTGTGTGGGCCTATTTCAGATGAAGAGGCCCTTGCCCGCAGACCGCAACTGTTTAAGCTGTGCAGTGGAGAAGTGGGTGTTTGATATTTGACACCGCTTTGCCTATTAAACAGGGTCCTCACCTACCCACATCAGGGGCATAAAGACTGGTGGCTCCACATATACAGAACACACCACCCAACAGCAGCCAAGTGTACTTTCTTTTCTAGTGCCTATGGAACATTCTCTAGAATAGACCACACTTTTGCTCATAAAGCAAGCCTTAGCAGAATCCAAAACATTGAAATATTACAAAGCAACTCCTGTGACAATAAGGCCATAAAAGTAGAAATCAATAACTGAAAAAGTAGGGAAAAGAAATCAAACACTTGGAAACTGAACAATACCCTGCTCAGAAAAGACTGGGCTATAGAAGACATTAAGGATGGAATAAAGAAATTCATAGAATCCAATGAGAATGAAAACACTTCCTATCAGAACCTTTGGGACACAGTGAAAGCAGTGCTCAGAGGTCAATTTATATCAATAAATGCACACATTCAAAAAGAAGAAAGGGCCCAAATCAAAGAATTATCCCTACAACTTGAACAAATAGAGAGAAACAAAAGAAACCTTCAGGCACTAGAAGAAAGGAAATAATAAAAATTAGAGCAGAGCTAAATGAAATAGAAAACAGAAAAACAATTGAAAGAGTTAACAAGACCAAAAGCTGGTTTTTTCAAAAAAATAAACAAAATTGATAAATCATTGGCCAAAGTGACAAAAAAAAACCAGGAGAGGAAGCAAATAACCTGAATAAAAAATAAGATGGGTGATATTACAACAGACCCAACTGAAATTAAAAGAATCATGTCAGATTACTACAAAAAACTGTACTCTTCTCAAATTTGAAAACCTAGAAGAAATGGATGAATTCGTAGAAACACACTACCTACCTGAACTAACACAAACAGAGGTAGAACAACTAAATAGGCCCATAACAAAAGAAAACATTGAAAAAGTATTCAAAAAACTCCCAACAACAACAAAAAAAGCCCTAGCTTGGATGACTTCACTATAGAGTTCTACCAAACTTTCAGAGAAGAGTTAACACCACTACTACTAAAGGTATTTCAGAACACAGAAAAGGATGGAATGCCTCCAAACTCATTCTATGAAGCCAGCATATCCTTGATACCAAAACCAGGTAAAGAGACCACAAAAAAAGAAAACTATAGACCTATATTCATCATGAACTTAGATGCAAACATCCTCGTCAAAATTCTAGCCGATAGAATTCAACAACATATCAAAAAAATAATTCACCATGATCAAGTGGGATTCATACCAGGTATACAGGGATGGCTTAACATTAGAAAAACAATTAATATAATCCATCATATAAACAAAACGAAAAACAAGAACCACATGATTTCATCAACTGATGCAGAAAAGGCATTTGACAAAGTTCAACACCCATTCGTGATAAAAACTCTCAGCAAAATAGCAATAGGACAGTTCCTCAACATAATAAAGGGGATTTATACAAAGCCAACAGCCAACATCATCCTAAATGGAGAGAGTCTGAAAACATTCCCCTTGAGATCGGGAACCAGACAAGGACGCCCTTTATCACCACTCTTAGTCAACATTGTGCTGGAGGTCCTAGCCAGAGCAATTATGCTAGACAAAGAAATAAAGGGCATCCAGATTGGAAAGGAAGAAGTAAAAGTATCTCTATTTGGAGATGACATGATCTTATACACAGAAAACCCTAAAGAATCCTCAAGAAAACTACTGAAACCAAGAGTTCAGCAGAGTATCAGGATGCAAGATAAACATACAAAAATCAGTTGGATTCCTCTACACCAACAAAAAGAACACTGAAGAGGAAATTACCAAATCAATACCATTTATAGTAGCCCCCAAGAAAATCAAATACTTAGGAATAAATCTTACCAGAGATGTAGAAGACCTATACATAGAAAACTACAAGACACTACTGCAAGAAACCAAAAGAGACCTACATGGGTAGGAAGACTTAACATTGTAAAAATGTCTATTCTACCAAAACCGATCTATACATTTAATGCAATTCCGATCCAAATTCCAACGACATTCTTTAATGAGATGGAGAAACAAATCACCAGCTTCATAAGGAAGGGAAAGAGGCCCCGGATAAGTAAAGCATTACTGAAAAAGAAGAACAAAGTGGGAGGCCTTAATCTACCTGATTTTAGAGCCTATTATACTGCCACAGTAGTCAAAACAGCCTGGTACTGGTACAACAACAAATACATAGACCAACGGAACAGAATTGAGAATCCAGACATAAATCCATCCATATATGAGCAGCTGATATTTGAGAAAGGCCCAAAGTCAGTTAAATGGGGAAAAGACAATTTTTTAACAAACGGTGTTGGCCTAACTGGATATCCACCTGCAAAAAAAAAAAAAAAAAGAAACAAGACCCATACTTCACACCATGCACGAAAACTAACTTCAAATGGATCAAAGACCTAAATATAAAATGTAAAACTATAAAGATCATGGGAAAAAAATATGGACAACGCTAAGAGCCCTAATACATGGCATAATCAGTATACAAAACATTACTAACAACGCAGAAGAGAAACCAGATAACTGGGAGCTCTTAAAAATCAAACACCTATGCTCATCCAAAGACTTCACCAAAAGGGTAAAAAGATTACCTACAGACTGGGAGAAAGTTTTTAGCTATGACATTTCCCATCAGCGTCTGATCTCTAAAATCTACATGATACTGCAAAAACTCAACTACAAATTTAAAAATGGGCAAAAGATATGAACAGACACTTCACTAAAGAAGAGATTCAGGTAGCTAACAGATATATGAGGAAAAGCTCACGATCATTAGCCATTAAAGACACGCAAATCAAAACTACAATGAGATTTCATCTTATTCCAACAAGGCTGGCATTAATCCAAAAAACACAAAAGAATAAATGTTGGAGAGGTTGTGGGGAGACGGGAACACTTATACACTGCTGATGGAAATGTAAAATGGTACAACCACTTTGGTAATTGATTTGGCACTTCCTTAAAAAGCTAGAAATAGAACTACCATACGATCCAGCAATCTCGCTCCTTGGAATATATCCTAGAGAAATAAGAGCCTTTACACGAACAGATATATGCACACCCATGTTTATTGCAGCACTGTTTACAATAGCAAAAAGATGGAAGCAACCAAGGTGCCCATAAATGGATGAATGGATAAATAAATTATGGTATATCCACACAACAGAATTGTATGCATCAGTGAAGAACAATGATGAATCCATGAAACATTTCATAACATGGAGGAATTTGGAACGCATTATGCTGAGTGAAATTAGTCAGCTGCAAAAGGACAAATATTGTATAAGACCACTATTACAAGAACTCAAGAAATAGTTTAAACAGAGAAGAGAATATTCTTTGATGGTTACAAGAGATGGGAGGAAGGGAGGGAGGGAGAGAGATTTTCACTAATTAGATAGTAGATAAGAACTATTTTAGGTGAAAGGAAAGACAACACACAATGCAGGAGAGGTCAGCACAGCTGGACTAAACCAAAAGCAAAGAAGTTCCCTGAATAAACTGAACTCTTCAAAGGCTGGCATGGCAGGGGCGGGGGTTTGGGAACCATGGTTTCAGGGTTACATCCAAGTCAATTGGCATAATAAAACCTATTAAGAAAACGTTTTGCTTCCCACTTTGGAGAGTGGCATCTGGGGTCTTAAATGCCAGCAAGTGGCCATCTAAGATCCATTGGTTGGTCTCAACCCACCTGGAGCAAAGGAGAATGAAGATCTCCAAAGATGAAAGGTAATTATGAGCCCAAGAGGCAGAAAGGGCCACATAAAGCAGAGACTACATTTTTTTTTTACATTAGCCTGAGGCCAGAAGAACTAGGCGGTGCCCGGCTATAACCGATGACTGTCCTGACAAGCAACAAAACAAAGAACCCCTGAGGGAGCAGGACAGCAGTGGGTTGCAGATGCCAAATTTTTGTAAAAAGACCAGACTTAATGGTCTGACTGAGACTAGAATGACACCGGAGGTCATGGCCCCCAGATCTGTTAGCCCGGGACAGGAACCATTCCCAAAGCCAACTCCTCAGACAGGGATTGGACTGGACTATGGGGTAGACAGTGATACTGGTGAAGAATGAACTTCTTAGATCAAGTAGACTCATGAGACTATGTTGGCATCTCCTGTCTGAAGGGGAGATGAGAGGGTAGAGGGGGTCAGAAGCTGGCCGAATAAAAAAAACCACGCGGAAAAAGAGAGTGGAGGGAGGGTGTGTGCTGTCTCATTAGGGGGAGAGTAATTAGGAGTATATGGCAAAGTGTTTATAAATTTTTGTATGACAGTCTGACTTGATTTGTAAACTTTCACTTAAAGCACAATAAAAATTAAAAAAAAGGAAATAGAAGAAAGGTTTAATATAAAAAAACTAAGCTAACTCCCTAAGAAAATAGAAAAAGAAGAGAGAATTAAACTCAAAGTAAGTATACGGAAGGGGATAGTAAAAACAAGAGCTGAAATCAATGAAATGGAAAACAGACAAGAGAGAAAACAATGAAGCAAAGCTGGTTCTTCTTTAATAAAACAGATAAACCTCTAGCTAGAATGATTTAGAAAAAAGAAGACACGAATTGCCAATATTAAAAATTAAAGTAAGCCTCCACCAGACTGAGTCCAGTATAACTAGATGGTGCCTGGCTACCACCACTGACTACTCTGACAGGGATCACAATGGAGGGCCCTGGACACAAATGGAGAAAAACGTAGAACAAAATTCTAACTCACAAAAAAGCATCACGCTTACTGGTCTGACAGAGACTGGAGAAACCCTGAGAGTATAGCCCCGGACACCCTTTTAACTCAGTACTGAAGTCACTCCTGAGTTTCACCCTTCAGCCAAAGCTCAGACAGGCCCATAAAATAAAATGAGACTTTACAGGCACACCAGCCCAGGGGCAAGGATGAGAAGGCAGTAGGGGACAGGTAAACTGGTAGTGGGGAACCGAAGGTCTGGAAGGGGAGAGTGTTGGCAGGTCATGGGGTTGGCAACCAATGTCACAAAACAATATGTATATTAATTGTTTAATGAGAAACTAATTTGCTCTGTAACCTTCATCTAAAGGACTGTAAAAAACAAAAGTTAAAGTGAGGACATCAATCAGATTTGACAAATATTAGAAATCACGAGGAAATGTTATGAACTTGGTTCCAATAAACTTAACAACCTAGTCGAAATGGACAAATTCCTTGTAAAACGCAAATTACCAAATTGACTCAAGGAAAAATCGAAAAACAGAGTCAATCTTTTAAAAAAAATTGAACTCATAATTAAAACCTTCCAGTAAAGGAAACTTCAGGTCTGAATAGCTTTAGTGGTGACTTTTTTCAGTCATTCTTAATCGAAATATACCAATCTGTTACGAACTTTTTCAGAAAATTGTGGAGGAGGAAACATTTCCAACTTATTTTATGAGGCTAGCAAAACCAGAAAAAGGATTTATAAGTAGACAAAACTACAGACCAATACCCCTCAGTGCATATATGCAAAAATCCATAACAAAATACCAGCAAATTAAATCCTGCCATATATAAAAATGATACTAATTCATAACTAAGAGGGATTTATTCCAGGAACTCAAGGTTAATTTAACCTTTAAATATTAACCATATAGGCATTTTTTATAGTAGCAGAAAAAGCATTTGCCAAAATTGAACATCCGTTCTTATAAAATCTCTCAGCACACTAGGAATAGAATGGAACTTTCTCATCATAATAAATGGCATCTATGAAATATTTACAGCTAACATCATACTTGTGAAATATTGAAAGCTTTATCCATAAGATTGCGAATAAGACAAGGATGTCCATTCTTACCACCTCTCTTCAATGTAGTGCTGGAGGTCCAAGTCAGTGCAATAAGGCAAGAAAACAAAAGGTATATGCATTGAAAACAAAACCGAAAATTGCCTTTATTTGCAGATGACATGATCATTGTGTCAGATCGTTTCTTCCAAAGATGGTCACATAAATACCTCTCATTCCACATGCTCTTCTTACAATGTAACTTGGACACTTCTCCAATTCAGAGGTGGCATCTAGATCTCCTTCTCTTGAAATTGGTGGGCTTTTTTGACTGTCCCTATGAGTCAGAATCGACTCGGTGGCAATGAATTTGTTTTGTTTTTGTGACTGTTATGACTAATAGAGTATAGTGCCAATGATGCTTTGTGACTTCTAAGACTATGTCATATAAAGCTATACATCTTCTGCCTTGCTCAGAGCAGTACTTGCCCTTGAAGCCTTCAGCCACTGTATAAGCAGTCTCGTTGTCCTGAGGATACTATGCTGTAAAGAAGCTCAAAATAACCCATGTAGTAAGATCATATGGAGGGACTCTGAAACCACATGAGTAGAGATAAATTCTCCACCTAACTCCCCTGCAGTTTGAGCTCCAGCTACCATTTGTTAGTATCTGCATAAGACACCCTGAAACAGAACCGCCCAGCTCAGCACTTTCCAAATTCCTAAGCCAAAGAAATTGTAAGAAGTAATAAAATTATTGTTGTTCTGAGCAACTAAGTTTTAGAGTGATTTATTTTGGAGCAAAAAATAACTGGAAAATCATGCACATAGAAAATCTTAAATTCTAAAAAAGAAAAAAAAATCTACTAGAACTATTAAGTTAGTTTACCAAGATCATAGGATGTTGTTGTTGTTAGGTGTGATGGATAGATTTTTGACCTGTAGTGACTTCTTGCGGCAGAGCAGAACTGCACTATTGGGTTTTCTACGCTGCAATTTTTAAAGAAGCAGGTCGCCAGGTCTTTCCACTGTGGAGCCCCTGGGTGGGTTTGAACCGCCACCCTTCCAGTTAGCAGATGAGCTTTTAAACATTGCACTCTGCCACCAGGGCTCCTTGATCATAGGATACAAGCTCAATATACAAAAATGTATTGAATTTCTAGACACTAGCAATGACCAGGGGACGTTGTTGGTTCACTGGTAGAATTCTTGCCTTTGCTTAGCTTTGATTCCTGGCCAATGTACCTCATGTGCAGCCACCACCCATCTGTCAGTGGTGGTTTGTATGTTGCTGTGATGCTGAACAGATTTTGGTAGAGCGTCCAGATTCAGACAGACCAGGAAGAAAGGCCTGGCAACATACTTCTGAAAATCAGCCAATGAAAACCCTATGGACCACGATAGTCCAATACTCAACCAATCGTAGGGATGGCACAGGACTGGGCAGCATTTTGTTTGGTTGCACATGGAGTCATCAGGAGTTGGGGGCCAACTCAGGCAGTTAATGACAATGACAACAGCAATGAACAATCAAAAAATGAATTAAAAGTGTCATTGACAATAGCACCAAAAACTATGGAACGCTTAATGGGCAAGACCTATACTATGAAAACTAGAAAACATTGTTGAAAGAAATTCAAGAAGATCTACATAAATGAAGAGCTATACCATGTTCATCAGTTGGAAGACTCAATATTGTTAAAGTATCGATTATCCTCAAGTTGATCTATAGACTCAGTTCCTTTCCAATCAAAACCCCAACTGCTTTATTTTTCTTTTTTTGGTAAAAATTGATAGTCCGATTCTAAAATTTATATGAAAATGCAAAGGATCAAGAAAAGCCAAAACAAATTTAAAAAAGAAAACATACATGAAGGACTTACTTATCTAACTGCAAAACTTACTTAAAGCTACAATAATCAAGACAGTATGGTATCAGCATAAAAGTGGACATAGAGATCATAGGAACGAAATGGAGAGTCCAGAAATAGACCCCATATATATTGCCAATTTATGTTCAACAAGCTGCTAAGCTAATTTAGTGGGAGAAAGGATAGTCATTTCAACAAATGAAGCTGGAACAGTTGGATAGCCATATGGAAAAAAATTAATCTAAACCCTTATCTCACATCTTATACAAAAATTATCTTGAAATGAATCATCGCTCTAAGCATAAAAGCTGGAACTAAAACTTCCAGGAGAAAACCTCTACAACCTTGTTGGAGGCAAAGATTTTTTTATATAGTTTATAAAAAGCATGAACCATAGAAGAAAAAATTAATAAAGTGGACTATATAAAAACTTAAAACTTGTATTCTTTAAAATAGGAGCCCTGGTGGTGTAGGTTGAAGATCTCAGCTGCTAACGAAAAAGTCGAACCAAAAGTTCGAATCCACTGGCCACTCCTTGGAAACCCTTTCGGGGGTAGTTCTAGTCTGTCCTGTAGGGTCACTATGAGTCAGAATCGACCAAACAGCAATGAGTTTGTTTTGGTATGGGACTTTTTAAAGTATACAGTATACTAAAAAACCTAGAAACCTAGTGCCGTTGAGTCGATTCCGACTCATAGCGATCCTATAACTTCCAGAAATGTGGAACCAATTTATGTTATCACCCCACCCCCACACCCACCCCAGCCGCCCAATTTAGGAAACTGTCCTGTTCTCCTAATACTGATCAATGCTTTGTATTTTTTTTTTTTTAATAATCTTTACTGAGTTAGAATTTACATAAAATAGATGCACCAATTTTAAGAGAATATTTCAGGGAATTTTGGGCAAATTTTATACAGCATGTGACTACCACGACAACCAAGACACAGAACATTTCCATTACCCCATAAGGTTCCCGTGTGCTCCATTCAAGTCAATCCCCCCTCACCCTTCGCTGGATGAACTAATGTATCACAGCTGTTTGGTCAACACTGTGTATTAACTTTAAAATTTTTTTTGATTAATTACCACATAAAAAGTTTTTGTTCTCATTTTAACTTCTTTGGTCCTTAACAGAGTTTGGTATTTTTCTGTTATGTGTGTATTATACCTCTGTACTTTGTGAATTGTTTGTAATCTTTGGTAAATTATTTGTTGGGTTGTAACTTTAAAAAATACATACAATATACACAATATTTAGAAGAATCATGGTTACAAAAATGAAAAGGCAAATCAAAGATTTGGATAACATATTCACAGTACATACATCTGATGGAGGACTTAATTCTAGAATCTATAACCAACTCTTATATATAATCCAGTAATAAAATGGGCAAAAGATTTGAACAGATACTTCACAAGAGGAGATAGACAGATGGATAATAAGTGCATTAAAAACGCTCATTATTCGTTATCAGGGAAATATATATTAAAATCATGGTGAGATACCACCACGAACTCATTAAAAACAGCAGTGTTGGTGAGGATGTAGAACAATAGGGACTCTCATACTTCAATGGTGGGAATGTAAAGTGGTACAACCACTTTGGAAAATAGTTTGCCTGTTTCTTAAGTTTAACATAAAGTTTAATATACCCTTTCCATACAACCCAACAACTGTATTCTTAGATGTTTACCTAAGAGAAATGAAAATACACCCACAAAAAACTGTACATGAACTTTCATTTTTCCATTGCCTTCGAGTTGATTTCAACTCATGGTGACCCTGTAGGACAGAAGAGAACTGCCACATAGGGTTCCCAAGGAGTGGCTGGTAGATTCCAACTGCTGACCTTTTGGTTAGCAGCTGAGCTCTTAACTACTGTGCCACCAGGGCTCCTGAACTTTCATAGCAGCTTCATAGTACCCAAAACTTGGGAACAATCCAATGTTCATCAATAGGCAACGAGATCCAGAATTTATGTCATATTCATACTACGGAATTCTGCTTAGCAATAAAAGCATTGACAGGTGCAACAACACAGATAGATTAACAAAACAAATCCATAGACAGAAAGCAGATCAGTGATAGCCTAGGGCAGGGATTTGGGGTGGGGGGAGTTGGCTGAGAAGAGGCATAAGAGAATCGTTCAGAGTGATGGAAATATTTCATATCTTAATTGTGCTGGTAGTTTCAGAGGTGTGCACATTTTTCAAAATTCGTGGAACTGAACGCTTAAAATGGGCTCATTTTGAGGAGGCAGTCCAAGATGGTGGTATAGTTGGATGCTTCCTAACATCCCTCTTACAAAAAAGTCCTGAGAAAACAAGTGAATCAAATATAGATGACAACTTTGAAACTCAGCATGAAAGGCAAGGCTAAAGAATCAGACTGAGTGCCAAGCAGAAGGAGAGACTGTACAAAAACAGCAGACGTGGAGAATTATGTATTGCTACCAACCTGCCAGCTGAACCTGCACAACACAGTCATATTGAGACAAAGCAAGCAGTGTTACCAGTGAAACTCCATCACCTGGTGCAGCCAAGCAGTAGTGACTCTGCACACATGTCCAGAGCCAGGCAGAGATGCTCCCCACCCTGCAAAAGTTAAGGGCACTCACCTAACCCACCACACCCCCTAGCTCTCTGCTCCAGAGGCCCACCGATCTGTGATACTCTCCCTACCCTCTCATTCATAATTGCCCCCCTGCAAGTTATCACCATCCAGAGGCACCCACCACCACCCTGCCCCCTGAGCTTGGGGTCCATGGACTGATGGTGCCTGTCCCTTCATTCAGCCCCTCATGATGGGGTCCTGCAAATCAGCAGTACCCACTTCTCCTCCTGGCCACTAGCACTGGGAGCCCATGGACTGTAGACATCCCCTATTCCGCCCACCCAACTGCACCGGGGGGCCCATGATCAGGTGGCGCCCACTTCTTTGCCCAGTTACGCATGCCAGGAATCTGTGGACAGGTATTACCCCCTCTCCCACCCATGCTGGGGGCCTGTAGACTGATGTCATCAGCTCCTAAATCCAGCCACCTGAGCCGGGACCTGCAGAACAGCAGCATCAGCTTCTCTGCCTGGCCACTGATGCCAGAGTCTTGGAGACAAGCAGCATCCCCTCTTCTTCCCAGTCAACTGTGCTTGGGGCCTACAGACTGGTAGCATTCACTGCTCCACCCAGCCACTGGCACCAGCAGCCAGTGAACTGGAGGCACACACTTCTACATGCTGGGGCCCATAGACCAGTGGTGCCTCCTACTCTCTCCAGTCATCTGCACCAGGGGCAAAAGATCAGTGGCATGCCACACCCTGCATCACACTCTAGTATATGGGGGCATGCCCTCCAAGCAGGGACCCATGGACTGGTGGCATCCCCCATGCCTCATCCCATACACTGCCCCCCCAAACCAGAGGCTTGTAACCACTCTTGTGCAGCCCTGCCCACCAAGGACCATTGGTGAGAGTTTCCATACCACTCACCTGGTGACCAGTGACCCAGGCACCCTCCCCGCAACCACCCGGCAACCAGCAGTGTGCACACACAACACCCAACCCAGAGACCAGTGAGAATGCTCCCTGCACCCACACCCAGGAAACTGGCTAGACAGACACATCACTTCATCGGCAATGCCAGCTACATCCTCAGCCACTATGCAAGACCAGCAAATAGAGACCTGTACTCACATAGCCAGCCACTGCCCCACCCACCTGGAAACAGGTGGTGAGAGCTCCAGTGAAACCAGACTACTGACCAGAGTAGCATGCATGCCCCACCTACTCTGATATGTCAAAACAAAATAAAAAACCAGGACACAGCAAACACATTTACAATGAATAAATGTAATAGTACACTAATGCCTCAGAGACAACAGACAATATCAAATCACCTAAAGAATCATGACAAGATGGCTCCAGCAAGTGACCAAAATAAAGAACCAGGAATCCTTCAGGAGGAAGCAATGGCAATGGAACAACCTGATAAGGAATTCAAAAGACAAATATATAGGGTTCTCCATGAGATCAAGGAAAACACAGATAAAATCAATGAAGACAGGGACAAAATCAAGGAAAACAGAAAAAGCAATAGAAGAATTCAGTAAAACAGTAAAGAACAAAACGGCAAACCAAATAGTCAATTAGAAACTATACAAAAACAGCAATTAGAAATCCAAAAGATAAAAAAAAATTCAGAAATAGACTACTCAGTAGAAGGACACAGGAGCAGAATTGAAACAATGGAAGACAGAATCTGTGAAATAGAGGACAAATCCCTTGACACCAATTGGTTTGACAAAAAAATTAGAAAAAAGAATGAAGAAAAAATAAGAATTATGTGGGACACCATCACGAGCAAAAATTTATGCATGATTGGAATTTAAGAACAGAGAGAATTTTTGAAGATTTGGTGGCAGAAAACTTCCCAAATATCATGAAAGATGAGAAGATATCCATCAAGAAGTTCAACAAACCCCATTCAGAATAGATTCCACAAGAAAGACTCCATGATATATCACAATCAAATTTGCTGAAAGCAAAGACAAAGAAAGAATTCTGAGAGCAGCTCAGGAAGAAAAGAAAATTCACCCATGAAGGGAAACCAATAAGACTAAGCTCTGATTACTCAGCAGAAACTATGCAGGCAAGAAGGCTGTGTGATGACATATAGAAAACCTTGAAAGAAAAAAATTGCCAAGCAAGAATTATACATCCAGCAAAACTGTCTCTCAAATACAATGACAAAGTTAAGACATTTTCAGATAAATAGAAATTGGGGGAGGTTGTAAAAACCAGTCTAATCTTACAAGAAATATTAGGACAGAGAACAAACATCAGGCAACAACCTAAGACTGGGACACGGGACAGCATCAGCCAGATACCACTCCAGATAAAGAATTCTGAAAAATAAAACAAAGCTAAAAGACTGAAAGCAGGGAACCAGAGATGTCAATCTATAAATAATGACAATGTCAAAACAAAAAGGGAGAATAAATGGTGCAGTTATAGAACTTTCATATGGAAAGGAAGTCAAGGTGATATCAAGAAATAAAAGCCAGCTCTAAACTTAGGAAGATAATGGTAAATTTCAAGGTCACCACAAAGAATGGAAACAAACCTATTCATCAAAATAAATAAGAAGAAAAACATAAAGACTCAGCAAACACAAATCAACAACAAAAGCAATGAAAAGAAAATCCACAAACAAAAGGAACTCAGCACATCAAAATGGATCAAAGACCTAAATATAAAGCCAAAAACTATAAAGATCATGGGAAAAAAAATAGGATCAATGCCAGAAGCCCTAATACATGGTATTAACAGGATACAAATCACAACTAACAACACACAAACTCCAGAAGATAAGCTAGATAACAGGAATCATCTAAAAATTAAACACTTATTCTCATCCAAAGATTTCACAAAAGAGTAAAAACAGAACCTACAGACTGGGAAAAACTTTTTGGCTATTACAAATCCAACAACGTTCTAATCTCTAAAATCTATAGGAAAATCCAACACCTCTACAACAAAAAGACAAATAATCTAATTAAAAAATGGGCAAAGGAAATGAAGAGACACTTCACCAAAGGAGACATTCAAGTGGCTAACAGACACAAGAGAAAATGCTCTGTCTTAGGATGGGTTCTCTAGAGAAGTAAAACATATGAATACATACAGAGAGATTTATATCAAGGAAACAGCTCATGTGACTGTAGGGGTTGGAACTTCCCAAGTCCTTGGATCAGGATACAGGCCTTTCCCAATTCACAGAGACACAGAAGCTGGTGAACCCAAAATAGGCAGGTCAGAGAGCAGGGCCCCTGCTCACAGGCTGTGACAGTTGTGGAATCCCCAAAGTCAGCAGGCAAGACTGGGAGGTTTCTCCTGAGTCATGTAGCTGCAGGGGCTGGTGAACCCAAGATAGTCAGGTCAGGGAGCAGGAGTCTTGCTCGCAGGCCATGAAGGTTGGTGAATCCCAAGATGGACAGGTAAGTTGCTAGCTGAAGTCCAAAGAACCAGAGCTCAGACAAGAGACAGCCGCTGGATCTAGAACAAGCCAACAACTTTTGCAAGGCAAGCAGAATAGGAAGTAGGCAGCGGAAGGTGGAGAGATGAAGGCTGAGGGGGTGGTGAGCCACCACAGGCCCCACACACGCTAGTACCACTCAGCAGATTCCATCATGGGGGTGATTACATATCAAATTCTGACAGGGAAGTGATCACATTACACAACTGCCAAAACACTGAGAATCATGGCCCAGCCAAGCTGACGCACAATCTTAACCATCACAGCTCACAATCACTAACCACTAGAGAAATGCAAATCAAAACCACAATGAGGTACCATCTCACCTCAGTATTACTGGCACAAATAAAAAAAAAACATGAAATAACAAATGTTGGAGAGATTTCAAGGAGATTGGGACTCCTATGCACTGCTGGTGGGAAGGCAAAATGATACAGCCATTTTGGAAAAAGATATGGCACTTCCTTAGAAAGCTAGAAATAGAAATACTATATGATCCAGAAATCCCACTCCGATCCTAGAGAAATAAGAGTTGTCACACAAATAAACATATGCACACCCATGTTCATTGCAGCATTGTTCACAATAGCAAAAAGATGGCAACAGCTTAGATGCCCATCAAGAGATGAATGGGAGATGTGGGATACACACACGATGAAGTACTACACAATGATAAAGGACAATGATGAATCTGCAAAGCATCTCACAACATGGATGCATCTGGAGGGCATCATGTTGAGGGAAATAAGTCAATCACAAAAGGACAAATATTGTATGAGACCACTACTATAAAAGTTCATGAAAAGGTTGACACAAGAAAAGAAACAATCTTTGATGGTCATGAGGGAGGGGAAGGGTGAGGATGGAAAAACACCAAATAGATAAGTGATAACTTCGGTAAAGGGTAAAACGGTACACAATACTGGGAAGCTAGCACAACTTATACAAGACAAGTTCATGGAAGCTCCATAGACATCTCCAAACTCCCTGAGAGACTGAATTGCTGGGCTGAGGGCTGTGGGGACCATGGTCTCAGGGAACATGTAGCTCAATTGGCATAAAATAATTTATAAAGAAAATGTTCGACTTCAAGCCAACAGGGGGCCATAGGCAGAAGCACCACACCATCCCTCCACAGCAAAAACCTAAAAAATTAAGTAAGACAGAGAAAAATGTTACTCCTGGAACCCAAAGTGTCAAATGAAGAGATAAAGAACTCAGCCAAGCATTGAACAGAATAAGAAGCTGACAGAGAACAGAGAGCTAGGGGAGACATGTCCAGAGGTCCCTTATCAGCTAACACAGCACGGATTCGCCATGTTGGACTCCTGTCGGAGGTCGGTGAACAGGGAGCACGGGAAAGCAGCTTCACGGAGCTCCTAGCAGGAGACAGAACACCCAGTGACCAGTGAGACACAGTTTTCCACCCCCCATCCTCTCCCCGTGCTTTACCTCCACATTTCCTGGGTGGCAGCGGTGGCTCAACTGGCTGGGAAGTACAGCGTCTGTAGTGTGTGGATTTGCCCCACTCACACTGGAGGTCAACGGACAAGGAGTATGGGAAAGCAGATTCATGAAGCTCCCAGCAGGGGACAGCACCTGGTAACAAGTGATACATGCTTTGCTAAACCCCTCCCTTCTCCCTGCCTTCAGCTTCCTCTGCTTCCCTCCACCTGCAGCCTCTTGGCCCAGAAGCAATCGCTTCTGCCCTTGGTCACTTAGATTGATCCCACCCACACTGTCCAGCTCCTGAGTGCCGTTTGTCTGCTGCTGGTGTTGCTTTTTCTGTTTCTTTTGGCTTCTTCCGTGCTTCCCACCACCTCCCCGTCCTTTCTGTTGAACACCTGGCTCTGTGTGCCATCTTTGCTTCCTTTTTAAAGTGAAGTGCTGCTCAACTGGGGAACCACACCCCGGACCTGGAACACCATGCTGGTGGGATCCCCAGAGATTTTGTTTGTTTTGCTTTGTTATTATTTTTTTTTTCTATTTTGTGGCTTGGGAGCCCCTTCTAGCAGGGCTACACTGCACAGCTTATGAGCCACTCCCCCAATCTGCACAGCCGTGTAAGTGGAATCCCTCAGGGCATTTCTTTTTTCTTTTCTCCTTTTCCCTTTCTGTCTTTCTTCATTTCTCAGTTCTTGTTTCTCTATACTTACCTTCTTTTCCTATCTCCCGAACACCTGGTGCTGTGTGACTTCTAAACCCCCTCTAGCCGGTTTATACCACACAGCATGGGAGCCACTTACCCTGTCTTTGCAGCTGCACCGGTGCGACCCCTGGGGCTTTTCTTTTTTTCTTTCTTCCAAATTTTTATCCAGTTATTTTTTTCTTTTTCTTTCTCCGCTCCCCCCCTTTTGTTTTTCTCCATTTCTCGGTTTCTCATCAACAGATGAATGGATAAACAAACTGGTACATACAAACAATGGAGCATTACGCAACAATAAAGAACAATGACAATCTGTGAAGCATTTCATTACATGGAGGAATCTGGAAGGCATTATGCTGAGTGAAATAAATCAATCACAAAAGGACAAATATCGTATGAGACCACTACTATTAAAACTCATGAAAAGGTTTGCACACAAAAGGAAACAATCTTTGGTGGTTACAAGGGAGGGGAGAGATGGGGGTGGAAAAACACTAAATAGACGGTAGACAAGTGGTGACTTGGGTGAAGGGTATGACAGTACACAATACTGGGGAACCCAGCACAACTTGTAGAAGGCAATGTCATGGAAGTTCCATAGACACATCCAAACTCCCTGAGGGACCGAATTGCTGGCCTGAGGGCTGTGGGGACCATGGTCTTGGGAAGCATCTAGCTCAATTGGCAAAACATAGTTTATAAAGAAAATGTTCTACATTCTACTTCAGTGAGTAGTGTCTGGGGTCCTAAAAGCCTGTGAGTGGCCGTTTAAGATACTCCACTTCTCACTCCTTCAGGGACAAGGAAGAATGAAGAAAACTAAAGATACAAGGGAAAGATTAGTCCAAAGGACTAAGGGATCACAACTACCATGGCCTCTACCGGACTGAGTCCAGTACAACTAGATGGAGCATGGCTACCACCACTGACGGTTCTGACAGGGATCAAAATAGAAGATCCCGGACAGAGCTGGAGAAAAATGTAGAACAAATTCTAACTCACAAAAAAAAAGACTAGACTTGCTGGCCCGGGAGAGGCTGGAGAAACCCCAAGAATACGGCCCCCGGACACTCTTTCAGCTCAGCAATGAAATCACTTCTGAGCTTCACCCTTCAGCCAAAGATTAGACAGGGCCATACAACACAACGAGACTAAAGGGGCACACCAGCCCAAGGGTAAGGTCTAGAAGGCAGGAGGGAACAGGAAAGCTGGTAATAGGGAACCTAAGGCCAAGAAGGGAAGAGTGTTGATGTGTTGTGGGGTTGCTAACCAATGTCCTAAAACAATATGTGTACTGTTTAATGAGAAGCTAGTTTGTTCTGTAAACTTTCATCTAAAGTACAATTTAAAAAAAAAGGAACTCAGCACAGAAAATTAATCAGAACAAAGATGCTGACGCCTGTCAATAATCACAATGAATGTAAATTGCTTATATGCACCATAGAGACAGATGGTGACAGAATCGATTTAAAAAAACACAACCGATCAATATGCTGTCTACAAGAGACACACATTAGACACAAAGACACAAATAAACTAAAACTAAAAGGATAGAAAAAGTATATCAAGCAAACAATAACCAAAAAAGAGCAAGAGTGGCAATATTAATCTTTGACAAAAGATTAATGCAAAGTCTACCATAAAAAACAAGGGAGAACATTGTATGTGACTAGAGTCAATCCACCAAGAGGACATAACCTTAATAAATATATACACTCCCAATGACAAGGCTGCAAAATACATAAAACAAACTCTAACAGCACTGAAAAGAGAAATAGCTCGACAATTATAGTAGATCTCAGCACACCGCTTTCGATGAAGGAACAACTAGAAAGAAACTCAGCGAAGACACAGAAGATCTAAAAGCCACAACCAATCAACTCAACCTCATAGACATACAGAACACTCCACCCAACAGCAGCAAAGTATACATTCTTTTCCAACACACACTGGTCATCCTCCATAATAAACCACATTTTAGGCCACAAAGCAAGCCTCAATAAAACCCAAAACATTGAAATGATACAGTAAGTGCTTCAAGTCCTCCTCACTTTCAGCATTGTCTTTGATCACAAGTATAAAACAATAGAAATCAATAACAGGAAGAGCAATGAACAAAAAATCAAACACAGGAAACTGAATAACGCCTTGCTTAAATGTCACTGGGTAATAGAAGAAATCAAAGACGAATGTAAAAAAATTCCTAGTATCAAGTGAAAATGGAAACACAACATACTGAAACCTTTGGACACAGCAAGAGCAGTGCTCAGAGATAATTTACAGCAATGAACACACACATCAAAAAAGAAGAAAGGACCAATATCAAAACATGAGCCCTACAACTTGAACAAATAGAAAAAGAGCAGCAGAAGAAGCCCACAGTCACTAGAAGAAAGAAAATAATAAAGATTACAGCCAAAATAAGTGAAACAGCAGAAAAGAAATCGAAAGAATCAACAAGATCAGAAGTTGGTTCTTTGAAAGGAACAATAAAATCTAAAAAACCTCTGGTCAAATTGACAAAGAAAAGCCGGAAAAGAAGCAGATAACACAAATAAGTAATGAGATTGGTGACATTACGACAAAACCTACTGAAATGAAAAGGATCAGACAGAATACTATGAAAAGTTGTACCCCAACAAATTTGAAAACCTAGAGGAATACACCAATTTCTAGAAACTCACTACTTACCTAAACTAACACAAACTGTGATAGAAAAACTGAATAGACCCATAAGAAAAGATTGAAGAGGTAAAAAAAAAAAAAAAAAAAACTCCTGCAAAAAAAAAAAAAAAGTTTTGCCAGGGATGGCTTCACTGAAGAATTCTATCAAACATTCATAGAAGAGCTCACACCAATCCTGCTTGAACTATTTCAGAGCACAGAAATGGAAGAAATACTCCCGAATTCATTCTATGAAGCCAGCACAACCCTGATATCAAAGCCGGGTAACCACCACCACCCCCCATTGTTGTCAAGTCCGTTCTGATTCATAGCAACCCTATAGGACAGAGTAGAACTGCCCCATAGAGTTTCCAAGGAGCACCTGGTGGATTCAAACTGCTGACCTTTCAGTTAGCAGCTGTAGCACTTAACCATTATGCCACCAGGGTTTATGAGCCAGGCAAAGACACCACAAAAAGAGAAAACTACAGAACAAGATTTCTCATGAGTATGTTGTTGTTGTTAGGTGCTGTCGAGTCAGCTCCAATCCACAATGACCCCATGCACAACAGAACGAAACGCTGCCCGGTCCTGCGCCATCCTCACAACTGTTGCTACAGTTGAGCCCATTGTTGCAGCCACTGTGTCAATCCGCCTCGTTGAGGGTCTTCCTCTTTTTCCCTGACCTTTCACTTTACCAAGCATGATGTCCTTCTGCAGGGGGTGATCTCTCCTGACAACATGTGCAAAATATGTGAGACGCAGTCTCGCCATTCTTGCTTCCAAGTAGCATTCTGGTTGTACTTCTTCCAAGACAGATTTTTTCGTTCTTTGGCGGTCCATGGTATGTTCCATATTCTTCGCCAACACCACAATGCAAAGGCGTCAATTCTTCAGTCTTCCTTATTCACTGTCCAGGTTTTGCATGCATATGAGGTGACCAAAAATACCATGGCTTGGCTCAGCCACACCTTAGTCCTCAGGGTGACATCCTTGCTTTTTGACACTTTAAAGAGATCTCTTGCAGCCAGTTGGTCCAATGCAATGCATCTTTTGATTTCTTGACTGCTGCTTCCATAGGTGTTGATTGTGGATCCAAGTAAAATGAAATCCTTGACAACCTCAATCTTTTCTCCGTTTAGCATGATGCTGCTTATTGGTCCAGTTGTGAGGATTTTTGTTTCCTTTATGTTGAGGTGTAATCCATATTGAATGCTGTAGTCTTTGGTCTTCATCAGTAAGTGCTTCAAGTCCTCTTTACTTTCAGCAAGCAAGGTTGTGTCATCTGCATAATGCAGGCTGTTAATGAGTTTTCCTCCAATCCTGATGACATGTTCTCCTTCATATAGTCCAGCTTCTTGGATTATTTACTCAGCATACAGGTATGATGAAAGGCTATAACCCTGACGCACACCTTTCCTGACTTTAAACAATGCAGTATCCCCTTGTTCAGTTCAAACGACTGCCTCTCGATCCATGTACGGATTCCTCATGAGCAAAATTAAGTGTTCCAGAATTCCCATTCATCACAATGTTATTCATAATTTGTTACAATCCACACAGTCATATGCTTTAGCATAGTCAATAAAACACAGATAAACATCTTTCTGGTATTCTCTACTGGGAATCTTGGCCCAACCAAGTTGACACATATTTTGGGGGGCACATAATTCAATCCATGACAAATGGTATTGCATTGTAGTTTTGATTTGCATTTCTCTAATCGACAGCACTGGGTTTTGGGGAATGGCTAAAGATCATGCGCATTTCCTCATGTACCTGTTAGTTTCTTGAATGTCTTCTATGGTGACGCGCATGTTCATATCCTTTGACCATTTTTTAATTGGGTTATTTGTCTTTTTGTTGTGTTTTTGCAGTATCATGTAGATTTTAGAGATCAGATGCTGACTGGATTTGTTGTAGCCAAAAACTTTTTCCCGGTCTGTAGGTAGTCTTTTTACTCTGTTGATGAAGTCTTTGGGTGAGCATAGTGTTCGATTTGTAGAAGCTCCCAGTTATCTAGTTTCTCTTCTGGTGATTGTGCAGTGTTAGTAATGTTTTGTATACTGTTTATGCCATGTATTGGGCTCCTAGAGTTGTCCCTATTTTTTCTTCCATGATCTTTATTGTTTTAGATTTTATATTTAGGTCTTCGATCCATTTTGAGTAAGTTTTTGTGCATGGTTTGAGGTATGGGTCTTCTTTCATTTTTTGCAGATAGATATCTAGTTATGCCAGTACCATTTGCTAAAGAGACTGTTTTTTCCCCATTTAACAGACTTTGGGCCTTTGTCTCGTATCAGCTGCTCGTATGTGGATGGATTTATATCTGGATTCTCAATTCTATTCCATTGGTCTATGTGCCTGTTGTTGTACCAGTACCAGGCTGTTTTGACTACTGTGGCAGTATAATGCGTTCTAAAATCAGATAGTGTGAGGCCTCCCACTTTGTTCTTCTTTTTCAGTAATGCTTTACTTATCTGGGACCTCTTTCCCTTCCATATGAAGTTGGTGATTTTTTCTCCATCTCATTAAAAAATGTCATTGGAATTCATATCAGGATTGCATTTTATCTATAGATCACTTTGTATACAACTGCCATTTTTACAATGCTGAGTCTTCCTATCCATGAGCAAGGTATGTTTTTCCACTTATGTAGGTCTCTTTTGGTTTCTTGCAGTAGTGTCTTACAGTTTTCTTTGTACAGGTCTTTTATGTTTCTTGTTAGATTTATTCCTAAGTATTTTATCTTCTTGGTGGCTATTGTAAATAGTGTTCATTTGGTGATTTCCTCTTTGAAGTTCTCTTTGTTGGTGTAGAGGAACCCAACTGATTTTGTATGTTTATCTTGCATCCTGTTACTCTGCCGAACTCTTCTATTGTTTCAGTAGTTTTCTAAAGGATTCTTTAGGGTTTTCTGTGTATAAGATCATGTCATCTGCAAATAGAGATACTTTTACTTCTTTACTGTCATGGATTGGATTATGTCCCCCCAAAAATATGTGTGTTGACTTAGGCTATGATTCCCAGTATTGTACGGTTGTCCTCCATTTTGTGATTGTAATTTTATGTTGCGAGGATTACGGTGTGATTGTAACACCACCCTCACTCAGGTCACGTCCCTGATCCAAGGTGAAGGGAGTTTCCCTGCGGCGTGGCCTGCACCACTTTCTATCTCCCAAGAGACACAAGGTACGGGAAGCACACAGAGAGTTGGGGACCTCCTACAATCAAGAAAGAAGCACTGGGAGCAGAGCTCATCTTTTAGACTTGGGGGTTCCTGCACAGAGAAGCTCTTAGTCCAGGGGAAGATCGATGAGAAAGTCCTTCCTCCAGAGCTGAAAGAGAGAGAAACCCCTCCCTTGAAGCTGACACCCTGAATTTGAACTTGTACCTACTAGACTGTGAGAGAAAAAATTTCTTTGTTAAAGCCATCCACTTGTAGTATGTCAGTTATGGCAGCAATAGATGACTAAGATGCTTATCAATTTGGATGCCCTTTATTTCTTTTCCTAGCCTAATAGCTCTATTGAATAAGAGTGGTGATAAAGAGCATCCTACTCTAGTTCCAGTTCTCAAGGGGAATGTTTTCAGACTCTCTCCATTTAGGATGATGTCGGCTGTTAAAAAAAAAAAAAAAAATTTTTTTTTTTAGGCTGTTAGGTTTGTATAAATGCCATTTATTATGTTGAAGAATTTTCCTTCTATTCCTATTTTGCTGAGAGTTTTTTTTTTTTTTATCATGAATAGATGTTGGACTTTGTCAAATACCTTTTCTGCATCAATTGATAAGATCATGTGGTTCTTGTCTTTCGTTTTATTTATATGATGCATTACAGTAATTGTTTTTCTAATGTTGAACCATCCCTGCATATCTGATATGAATCCCACTTGGTCATGGTGAATTATTTTTGTGATATGTTGCTGAATTCCATTGGCTAGAATTTTGTTGAGGATTTTTGCGTCTAAGTTCATGAGGGATATAGGATATCATTACCTGGTTTTGGTATCAGGGATATGGTGGCTTCATAGAATGAGTTTGGGAGTATTCCTTCCTTTTCTATGCTCTGAAATACCTTTTATAGTAGTGGTGTTAACTCTTCTCTGAATGTTTGGTAGAATTCTCCAGCGAAGCTCTCAGGGCCAGGGATTTTTTTTCTTGGGAGCTTTCAAATCTCCTGTTCAATATCTTCTTTTATTATGGGTTTACTTACTTGTTCTACCTCCGTTTGTGTTAGTTTAGGTAGGTAATGTGTTTCTGGAAATTTGTACATTTTCTCTAGGTTTTCAAATTTGTTAGTATACAATTTTTCATAGTAATCTGGTACGACTCTTTTAATTTCAGTTGAGTATGTTGTGAAATTGCCCATCTCATTTCTTATTCAGGTTATTTGCTTCCTCTCCTGTTTTTCTTTTGTCAGTTTGGCCAATGGTTTATTGATTTTTTCAAAGAACCAGCTTTTGGTCTTGTTAACTCTTTCAATTGTTTTTCTGTTCTCTATTTCATTTAATTCTGCTCTGATTTTTATTATTTTCTTTCTTCTGGTGCCTGAGGGTTTCTTTTGTTGCTCTCTTTCTATTCAAGTTGTAGGGATAATTTTTGGATTTTGGATTTTTCCTTCTTTTTGGATGTGTGCATTTATTGATATAAATTGACCTCTGAGCACTGCTTTTGCTGTGTCCCAAAGGTTCTGAAAGGAAGTGTTTTCATTCTCATTGGATTCTACGAATTTCTTTATTCCATCCTTAATTTCTTCTATAAACCAGTAGTTTTTGAGCAAGGTGTTGTTCAGTTTCCAAGTGTTTGATTTATTTTCCCTACTTTTTCTGTTATTGATTTCTACTTTTATTGCTTTATGGTCAGAGAAGATGCTTTGTAGTATTTCGATGATTTGGATTCTGTTAATGCTTGCTTTATTACCTAATACATGGTCTGTTCTAGAGAATGTTCCATGTGCTTTGGAAAAGAAAGTATACTTGTCTGCTGTTGGGTGGAGTGTTCTGTATGTGTCTGTGAGGTCAAGTTGGTTGATTGTGGCATTTAGATCTTCCGTGTTCTTATTGAGCTTCTTTCTGGATGTTCTGTCCTTCACCGAAAGTGGTGTGTTGAAGTCTCCTACTATTATTGCGAAGCTGTCTAACTCACTTTTCAATGCTGTTACAGTTTGTTTTATGTCTCTTGAAGCCCTGTCATTGGTGCATAAATATTTAATATGGTTATATCTTCCTGGTATATTGTGCCTTAAGTCGTTATATAGTGTCCTTCCTTATCCTTTGTGGTGTATTTAACTTTAAAGTCTATTTTGCTGGAAATAAATATTGCCACTCCTGCTCTTTTTTGATTGTTGTTTGCTTGATATATTTTTTTCCATCCTTTGAGTTTTAGTTTGTTTGTGTTTTTAAGCCTAAGGTGGGTCTCTTGTAGGCAGGATATAGATGGATCTTTTTTTTTTTTCGTCCATTCTGCCACTCTCTTTCTCTTTATTGGTGCATTTAGTCCATTTACATTCACCATAATTATGAATAGCTATGAGTTTAGTTCTGTCGTTTTGATGTCTTTTTTTGTGTGTTGGTGACAGTTTCTTTGTTCCACTTAATTTTCTGCGCTGAGTAGTTTTTCTTTATATATTGTCTTTCCCTCTTTTTCATTGTTGTTGATTTCATTTTTGCTGAGTCTTTCTTTTTCTTGTATTTTATTTTGATGGATAGGAATGTTAGTCTCCTTTGTGGTTACCTTAATATTTACCCCTATTTTTCTAAGTTTAAACCAAACTTTTACCTCTGTATATTGCCTTGACTTCCTCTCCATATGAAAGATCTATGCCTACATTTCTTAGTCCCTCTTTACTGATTTAATGTTGTCATCTTTTGCATAATGACTTTGCTGATTCCCTTATTTAGAGCATTTTTTAATCTTGATTTATTTTTGTGATTTCCCTGTTTGGATTGACATCTGATTGCTGTGTCCAGTGTTCTAGTCTTGGGTTGATACCTGATATTATTGATCTCCTAACAGAAGAACTCCCTTTAGTACTTCTTGTAGTTTTGGTTTGGGTTTACGAATTCCCTAAACTTCTGTTTATCTGGAAAAGTCCTAATTTCACCTTCATATTTGAGAGACAGTTTTGCTGGATATATGATTCTTGGCTGGCAATTTTTTTCCTTCAATGCTTTATTTATGACATCCCACTGCCTTCTTGCCTGCATGGCTTTTGCTGAGTAGTCCAAGCTTATTCTTATTGACTCTCCTTTGTAGCTGACTTTTCGTTTATCCCTAACTGCTCTTAAAATTCTCTCTTATCTTTGGTTTTGGCAAGTTTGATTACATGTCTTGATAACTTTCTTTTGGAATCTACCTCACATGGAGTTCGATGATCATCTTGGATAGATAATTTCCCATCTTTCACAATACAAGGGAAGTATTCTGCCAACAAATCTTCAACAATTCTCCCTGTATTTTCTGTTCTCTCTCCCTGTTCTGTTACTCCAATCAGTCATAGGTTATTTCTCTTGATAGAGTCCCTCATGATTCTTAGGGTTTCTTCATTTTTTTTTTAATTCTTTTATCTGATTTTTCTTTGAATATACTGGTGCCAAGTGTTTTATCTTCAATCTCACTAATTCTGACTTCCATTGCCTCAATTCTACTCCTCGGACTTGCTATTGAGTTGTCTAATTCTGAAATTTTATTGTTAATCTTGTAAATTTCTGATTGTTGTCTCTCTATGGATTCTTGCTGCCTATTAAATTTTTCATAATGTTCTTGAATAACCTTAATTTCCTCAGCTGCTTTATCTGTATGTTCCTTGGCTTGTTCTGCATTTCGCCTGGTCACCTTCCTGATCTCCTGAAGAACTCTGTATATTAGTCTTTTGTATTCTACCTCTGGTAATTCCAGGAATATATCTTCGTCCAGAAGATTCCTTGATTCTTTGTTTTAGGAATTTGTTCAAGTGATTATGGTCTGCTTCTTTATGTGATTTGATATTGACTGTTGTCTTTGAGCCATCTATAAGTTATTGTATTAATTTATTTTATGTTTGCTTACTGCATCCTAGCTTCTTGCTTTGTTTTATTTTGATGTGCTCAAATAGGCTGCTTGAGTGAGCTAGCTTGATTATTTGTGCATTTGAAGCTCTAATGTCCTGTCACCAGATGGCTAGAGCTGTTACCAGGTATACGAGCTTAGGAGTCCATTCACTTTTCATGTATGGATTCAGGTGTCCAGGTAGTTGGTCACCAAGTGTGTGGCGCAGGCTCTGACCTACAGTCTTAGAGGGGCAGGGGTGATTGGTGTAGGCACAGGTATTTGATTGCAGCAGGGGGTCAAGCTCTGAGCAAGGCAGGGGGTGACATCCATCCCCTGAGTGTCTGTGAGGAAAGCACATCCCTGTTCCCTAGGGTGTACAGTTTGGTGGGTTCTACAGCCAGACCATGGGCACCCCATGCTTTTGGCTATAAGGACTGGGAAGTACCACTCATCCTTGGATCCCTGTCTTGGATGGTTAGGTGGCATGGGCAGAGCCACCAGCCCTCAGACCCCTGATGTGGGTAGGTGAGGACCCTGCTTAATAGGCAGAGCCCTGCCAAACATCAAAAACCTACCTTTCCACCAAACAGCTGAAACACTTGAAGTCAGATCTCAGGCACATACACCATTGCTGTCTGCCAACAAGGGCATAAGCTCCTGAAATGGGCCCACACAGGTCCATGCAGGGGTGAAAGACAAAGTCCATGGAACATTTGTGACTGGACTGGAGCTGCTTTTGCTCTGAGTTTCTAGCTTAGGGGAGCTGGCAGATAATTTTTCCCCCATTTGTTAATTTCTTCCTTCTCCAAGGCCAGGAGAATGGCTCAGGGTGTGTAGCAGAACGTATCACAGGCCCAGAAAAATCAACAACCACTGAAGCCAGCTTGGGGGCTAGGGGTGCAGTAAATTAGATACAAGTACTTATCTTTTGCTGAGAGTGCTGTTCTTTGCTGATTCTGGAGGCATGAGGAGACTGTGCAGCTTGCTGTCTCTCTCTGAGGTAACCACGTCCCAAATGCTACCATCAGCCCCTCCGCAGTCATGCCAGGGGATCATGCCTGAGGGATGCTGATTCCTGCTAATTCAGGTCCAGCAACTCCTCACCACTTTTGAACCATATCTACCTCCCCCTGTCATTCAGTCTGATTTCCTGACTTTGCCTTTGAGGTTCAGAGCTCCTAGCTTGTCACATACAAAATTGATTTATTTGTTTTTTCTGGTCTTTGTTGTAAGACAGAACTCTGGAAGCATCTGACTACTCCACCGTCTTGGCCCTGTCTCCACGACCAATTCTTTTTGGTATAGTGACTCTGTGTATTCCTTCCATCTTCTTTTGATGCTTCCTGCATCATTTAATATTTTCCCTGTAGAATCCTTCAGTATTGCAACTCAAGGCTTGATTTTTTCTTCAGTTCCTTCAGCTTTAGAAATGCTGAGTGAGTTCTTCTCTTTTAATTTTCTATCCCCAAGTCTTTGCACATGGCATCATAATACTTTACTTTGTCTTTTCAAGCCATCCTTTGAAATCTTCTGTTCAGCTCTTTTACTTCATCATTTTTTCCTTTTGCTTTAGCTACTTGGTGTTCAAGAGCAAGTTTCAGGGTCTCTTCTGACATCCAGTTAGGTCTTTTCTTTCTCTTCTGTCTTTTTAATGACTTCTTGCTTTCTTCATGTATGATGTCCTTGGTGTTATTCCACAACTCATCTGGTCTTTGGTCATTGGTGTTCAACGTATCAAATCTATTCTTGAGACGGTCTCTAAATTCAGGTGGGATATACTCAAGGTCATACTTTGGCTCTCATTGACTTGTTCTAATTTTCTTCAGTTCTAACTTGAACTTACATATGAGTAATTGAAGGTCTGACCTTCAGTCGGCTCCTGGCCTTTTTCTGGCTGATGATATTGAGCTTTTCCATTGTCTCTTTCCACAGATGCAGTTGATTTGATTCCCGTGTATTCCATCTGGTGAGACCATGTGTATAGTCACTGTTTATGTTGGTGAAAAAAAGGTATTTGCAATGGAGAAGTCATTGGTCTTGCAAAATTCTAGCATGTGATCACTGGCATCATTTCTATCACCAAGGCCATATTTTCTAACTACTGATCCTTCTTCTTTGTTTCCAACTTCACATTCCAATCACCAGTAATTATCAATGCATCCTGATTGCATGTCTGATCAATTACAGGCTGCAGAAGTTGGTAAAAATCTTCAATTCTCAGGCCTGTCTCCCTTGAGACATTAACTTGAGCTGTAAACTCTCACTTAAAGCACAGTAAAATAATAAAAACATATTAATACCAAGTGTGATTCATACCAGGAATCCAAGGATGGTTCAATATTAGAAAATCCATCAATGTAATCTACCACATAAATAAAACAAAAGAATCACATGATCATCTCAATCAATGCAGAAAAGGCATTCGATAAAGTCCAACACCCATTCCTGATAACAACTCTCAGCTAAATGGGAATAGAAGAGAAATTCCTCAACATAAGAAAGGGGATATGTGCAGAACCAACAGCCAAGATTATCCTTAATGGAGAGAGACCAAAAGCATTCCTCTAGAGAATGGGAACCAGACAAGGATTCCGCTTATTACCACTCATATTCAACAATGTCCTGGAAGTTCTAGCTAGAGCAATAAGGCAAGGAAAGGAAATAAAGAACATTCAGTTGGTAAAGAAGAAGTAAAACTATCCCTATTCACAAATGATGCATTCCTACACTTAGAAAATCCCAGAGAATCCACAAGAAAGTTGCTGGAACTAATAGAAGCATTCAGCAAAGCAGCAGAATACAAGATCAATATGCAAAAAAGAAAACTTCAAAAAAGAAAATCTGGAAAACAATACTATTTACAATGTTGGTCTTAATCCTATATGACTGGTGTCCTTATAAAAAAGGAGAAGATGCACAGAGACAGAGAGATAGAGGAAGAATGGCCTTGTGATGCTGCAGCTGCAAACCAAGTAATGCCTGGAGCCACCAGAAGCTCAGCAAGAGGCAGGGAACAGATTCTCCATCAAAAGCACAGTAGGAATCAACAAGGCTGACACCCTGATCTCAGAATCCCTGCCTTCATAATAGTGAGACAATAAATTTCTGTTCTTATAACAACAGCAACAAAAGGCACATTTTATTGATTATAAATTTTACCTCATAAAGTTGATTTTTAAAAAAGACTTAAGAGAAAAAAACAAATGCAATGTGGAGTATTGTTTAGATCCTCGTTCAAGCCAACTGCAAAAAAAAAAAAAAAAATTAGGTGACAATCATGAAAATTTGTATACTGCTATTTGTTAATCCTGATATTGTCAAAAATTTTAGCTGTGTTAGAGATATTGTGATTATATAAAAAGGGAGAGGAACTTCTCTTTTAGTGATACATACCGAAGTATTTATGAATGAATTGGTATAATAAGTGGGGTTTGCTTTAAAAGAATTGAAGCACAGAGAGACGGGGCCAAGATGGTGGAATAGCCTGATATTTCCTGTGGTCCCTCTTACAACAAAGACCCCCCAAACAAATGAATTGATTATGTATGACAATCTAGGAGCCCTGAACATCAAACAAAGTTGAGAAATTGGACTGAGCAGCAAGGGGAGGGAGAGAAGTTTGAGAAGCAGCAAGGACTTGCCAGGCCTGACAGAGCCAGATCAGCTGGCAGGAGTGGTGAGGCAGGCAGTAACACTCTGGACTCATTCTCCACACTGGGAAAGACCAAGTGGTGAAAAGTCTAATCAAGCCTCAAGCCTCCAGAATCAGTGAAAAGTGGTGCTCAATTGGCAAAAGACAAGTACATGCATCTAACCTATGGCACAGATAAAAAAAGACCCCTTTGGGAAAGACCTCTTCCCCATTTACCTGCCCCTTCCCCTCTCTGCACTGGGTCCCAGGCCAGCTTCAGAGATTGCTGCATCCCCTGGGGCAGAAGTAGGACTGGTCATGTGCCCTGAGCCATTCTCCTGGCCTGGGAGAGGGAACACATTAACAAGCAGAAGAAATAATTTACCAGCTCCCCTAAGCCAAGAACTCAGGGGAGGCACAGATTCTTTGCTTAAGCACAGGCATAAGGGGCTCACAGATGTTGAATGCCTTTCACCCCTGACTAGACCTGTGTGGGCCCATTTTGACAGCATAGGCCCTCATTAGCTCAGTACAACAGGGTATATCCCTGAAGCCTAACTTCACTATATTAGCTATTTGGTGGAACGGCAGATTCATGACATTTGACACCACTCTGCCTACTAATCAAGGTCCTCACCTACCCACATCAGGGGCCTGAGGAGTGCTGGCTCCACCCACGCCACCTAGCCATTTGCAACTGGGGTCCAAGAATAAGTGGTGCCTCCCAGTCCATAGAGCCAACAGCACTAGGAGCCCATAGTCCAGCTGCAAAATCCACACACTTATGTGTTCTAGGGAACAGGGACACGCTTTCCTCCCAGGCACTCAGGGGTAGCTGTCAGCCCCCTGCCTTGGTCAGCACGTGACCCCCTACTGCAGCCAGATATCTGTGCCTACTCCAATCACCACTGCTCATCTGGGAGTGTAGGAGAGAGCCTGCACCACATACTGATGAATGACTACCTGGACATCTGAGCTGAATCCACACAAGAAAAGTAAACGGACTCCTGGGCTCACATACCCAGTAAGAGATGGAACCACCTGGTGACAGGTCTTTATAGCTTCAAAGACACCAATAATCAACTAGTTCACACAAGCAGCCAATTTGGGCATATCAAAACAGAACAAGAAGCTAGGATACAATAAGCAAACATAAAATAAATAAATGTAATAACTTATTGATGGCTCGGAGACAACAGTCAATATCAAATCACATAAAGAGGCAGACCATGATGGCTTCAGCGAGCTCCCAAAACAAAGAATCAAGAAATCTTATGGAGGAAGACAATATTCTGGAATTACTGGAGGTAGAATACAAAAGATTAATTTATAAAATTCTTCAAGAGATCAGGCAAAATGCAGAAAAAGCCAAGGAACACAACGACAAAGCAGTAGAGGAACTTAAGAACATTAGAGAAGATTATAAGGACAAATTTAACAGCCTGCAAGAATCCATAGAGAGACAGCAAACAGAAATCTAGAAGATTTAAAAAAAATTTTTAAATTAGACAACTCAATAGAAAGTCATAGGAGCCAAACTGAGACAATGGAAGTCAAATCAGTGAGATTGAAGATAAAGCACTTGATACCAACATGTTTGAGGAAAAATTAGAAAAAAGAATTAAAAAAAATGAAGAAACCCTAAGAATTATGTGGGACTCTACCTAGAAGTGATTGGAGTACCAGAACAGGGAGAGAGAACAAAAACTACAGAGAGAATTGCTAAAGATTTGTTGGCAGAAGACTTCCCCGATATCATGAAAGACGAGAAGATATCTATCCAAGATGCTCATCGAACCCCACAAAAGGTAGATCTCAAAAGAAAGTCACCAAGGCATATTATAATCAAACTCACCAAAAGCAAAGATAAGAGAGAATTTTAAGAGCGGCTAGGGATAAACGAAAAGTTATCTACAAAGAAGAGTCAATAAGACTAAGCTCGGCCTACCCAGCAGAAACCATGCAGGCAAGAAAGAAATGGGATGACAAATACAAGGCCTTCAAGGAGAAAAATTGCCAGCCAAGAATTATATATACAGCAAAACTGTCTCTCAAATATGATGATGAAATTAGGGCATTTCCAGATAAACAGAAGTTTAGGGAATTTGCAAAAACTAGACCAAAATGACAAGAAAAACTAAAGGGAGTCCTCCGGTTAGAAAATCAATAACACCAGATAACAACCCAAGACTAGAACACAGGACAGAGCAACGAGATAGCAACCCAGGTGGGAAAGTCACAAAAATAAATCAAAGCTAAAACACTGAAAATTGGGATACAGGGACTTCAACATGCAAAAGATGACAACATTGAAACAAAAAATAAGGACTAAAAAAATGTAGTCATAAAACTTTCATATGAATTAGAAGTCAAGGCCATATAAAGAAATATAAGATTGGTTTAAACTTAGAAAAATAGGGGCAAATACTAAGGTAACCACAAAGGAAACTAACAATCCTTTACATCACAATAAAAAACAAGAAAAACAGAGACTCAGCAAACACAAAATCAACAACAATGAAAAAGATGAAAAGAAAATACATAAAGAAAAACAACTCAGCACGGAAAATTAACTGGAACAAAGAGACTGTCAAGAACACACAAAAAAGACATCAAAATGACAGCACTAAACTCATAACTATCAATAATTACACTGAATGAAAATGCACTAAACTCACCAATAAAGAGACAGAGAGGCAGAATGGATTAAAAAAACCAAGATCCGTCTATATGCTGCCTACAAGAGACACACCTTAGACTTAAAAACTCAAACAAACTAAAACTCAAGGCATGGGAAAAAATATATCAAGCAAACAACTATCAAAAAAGAGCAGGAGAGGCAATATTTATTTCTGACAAAATGGACTTTAAAGTTAAATCCACTACAAATGATAAGGAAGGACACTATATAATGATTAAAGGGTCAATACACCAGGAGGGCGTAACCATAATAAATAATTACACACCCAATGACAGGGCTCCAAAATACATAAACCAAACTCTAACAGCATTGACAAGAGAGATAGACAGCTCCACAATAATTGTAGGAGACTTCAACATACCACTTTCGGTGAAGGACAGATCATTCAAAAAGAAGCTCAATAAAGACACGGAAGATCTAAATGCCATAATCAACCAGCTTGACCTCATAGACACATACAGAACACTCCACCCAACAGCAGCCAAGTACACTTTCTTTTTCAGCACACATGGAGCATTGTCCAGAATAGATCACATATTAGGCCATAAAGCAAGCCTTAACAGAATCCAAAGCACTGAAATATTACAAAGCATCTTTTCTGACCATAAAGCCATAAAAGTTGAGCTCAATAACAGAAAAAGCAAGGAAAAAAAATCAAACACATGGAAATTAAAGAACACCTTGCTCAAAAAATAATACATTAAAGAAGAAATTAAGGACAGAATAAAGAAAGTCACAGAATCAAATGAGAATGAAAACAAATCCTAACAGAACCTTTGGGACCCACCAGAAGCAGTGCTCAGAGGTCAATTTATAGCAATAAATGTACACATTTAGAAAGAAGAAAGGGCCAAAATCAAAGAATTGTCCCTAGAACTTGAACAAACTGAAAGAGAGCAGCAAATGCAGCCCTTGGGAACCAGAAAAAAAAGCAAATAATAAAAGTTAGAGCAGAATTAAATGAAACAGAGAATAGAAAAACAATTGAAAGAGGTAGCAAGACCAAAAGCTGGTTCTTTGAAAAGATCAAAATCAATAAACCATTGGCCAAACTGACCAAAGAAAAACCTGAGAGGAAGCAAATAACCTGAATAAGAAATGAAACAAAACCCATATCTCACACCATGCACAAAAACTAACCCAAAATGGACCAAAGACCTAAATATAAAAAATCTAAAACAATAAAGATCATGGAAGAAAAAATAGGGACAACACTTGGAGCCCTAATACATGGCATATGCAGAATACAAAACATTACCAACAGCGCACACACACCAGAAGAGAAAGTAGATAACTGGGAGCTCCTAAAAATCAAATACTTACTCACATCAAAAGACTTCACCAAAAGAGTAAAAAGACAAGCTACAAACCAGGAAAAAAATTTTTGGCTATGACAAATCCGTTCAGCGTCTAATCTCTAAAATCTACAAGATACTGGAAAACCTCAACAACAAAAAGACACCCCAATTTAAAAATGGGAAAAGGATATGAACAGGCACTTCACCAAAGAAGACATTCAGGCAGCTAACAGATACATGAGGAAATGCTCACGATCATTGGCTATTAGAGAAATGCAAATAAAAACTACAATGAGATACCATCTCACCCCAATAAAGCCAGCATTAATCCAAAAAAACACAAAATAATAAATGTTGGAGAGTTTGTGGAGAGACTGGAACATTTATACACTGCTGGTAGGAATGTCAAATGGTAAAACCACTTAGGAAATTGATTTGGTGCTTCTTTAAAAAGCTAGAAATAAAAGTACCATATGATCCAGCAATGCCACTCCTTGGAATATATCCTAGAGAAATAAGAGCCCTCACATGGATAGATATATGCACACCCATGTTCGTTGCATCACTGTTCACAATAGCTAAAAGATGGAAACAACATAGGTGCCCATCAATGGATGAATGGATAACCAAATTATGGTATATTCACACCATGGAATGATACGCAACGATAAAGAACAACGATGAATCCAAGAAACATCCCATAATGTGGATGAGTGAAATTAGTTGCAAAAGGACAAATATAATATGAGACCACTATTATGAGGACTCAAGAAAAAGCTTAAACACAGAAGAAAACATTTTTTGATGGTTACAAGGGTGGGGAGGGGGAAAGAAGGGCATTCACTAACTCCAAAAAACCAAACCAAACCCGCTGCCGTCAAGTCGATTCCAACTCATAGTGACCCTCTAGACAGAGTAGAACTGCCCTATAGAGTTTCCAAGGAGCACCTGGAGGATTCGAACTGCTGACCCTTTGGTTAGCAGCCGTAGCACTTAACCACTATGCCACCAGGGTTTCCACTAACTAGATAGTAGACAAGAATTATCTTAGGTAAAGGGAAGACAATACACAATAAAGGGGAAGTCAGCATGACTGGACTAAACAAAAGCTAAAAAGTTTCCTGAATACAACCAAACATTTCGAAGGACAGAGTAGCAGGGGCAGGGGCCTGGGGACCGTAGTTTCAGGGGACATCTAGGTCAATTGGCATAACAAAGCTTATTAAGAAAATGTTCTGCATCCCACTTTGGTGAGTGGAGTCTGGGGTCTTAAAAGCTAGTAAGTGGCCATCTAAGATGCATCAATTGGTCCCAACCCACCTGGGGCAAAGGAAAATGAAGAACACCAAAGACACAGGGTCCTTATGAGTCCAAGAGACGGAAAGGGCCACATAAACCAGAGACTCCATCAGCCTGAGATCAGAAGACCTTGATGGTGCCTGGCTACCACCGATGACCGCCCTGACAGGGAACGCAACAGAGAGTCCCTGATGGAGCAGGAGAAAACTGGGGTACAGAACTCAAATTCTCATAAAAAGACCAGGCTTAATGGTCTGACTGAGACAGGGACTCCAGAGGACATGGCCCCTGGACTCTCTGTTAGCCCAAAATTAAAACCATTCCCAAAGCCATCTCTTCAGACCAAGATCAGACTGGACTATAAGACATAAAATGATACTTGTGAAGAGTATGCTTCTTATCTCAAGTAGATGCATGAGACTGAATGGGCTGCTCCTGTCTGGAGGTGAGATGAGAAGGCAGAAAGGGACAGGAGCTGGTTGAATGGACATAGGAAATCTGGGGTGGAAAGGAGGAATGTGCTGCCATATGATAGGGAGAGCAACTAGGGTCACATAACAATGTGGGTATAATATTTTTATATGAGAAACTAACTTGAACTGTAAACTTTCACTTAAAAAACAATTAAAAAATTACCATTTAAAAAATTTTTTATTGTACTTTAAGTAAAAGTTTACAAATCAAGTAGGTCTCTCGCACAAAAACTTATATGCACCTTGCTACATACCCCCAATTTTTCTCTCTTTTTTTAATGAGACAGCCCGCTCCCCACCTCCACTCTCTGTTTTCATGTCCATTTCACCAGATTCTAATCCCCTCTACCTTCTCATCTCCCCTCCAGGGAGGAGATGCCAACACAGTCTCAAGTGTCCACCTGATCCAAGAAGTTCACTCCTCACCAGCATCCCTCTCCAACCCATTGTCCAGTCCAATCCCTGTCTGAAGAGTTGGCTTTGGGAATGGTTCCTGTCCTGGGCCAACAGAAGCTCTGGGGGCCTTGACCACTGGGGTCCTTCTAGTCTCAGTCAGACCATTAAGTCTGGTCTTTTTATGAGAATTTGGGGTCTGCACCCCACTGCTCTCCTGCTCCCTCAGGGGTTCTCTGCTGCGTTGTCTGTCAGGGCAGTCATCAGTTGTAGCTGGGCACCATCTAGCTCTTCTGGTCTCAGGCTGATGTAGTTTCTGGTTTATGTGGCCCTTTCTGTCTCTTGGGCTTGTAATTACCTTGTGTCCTTGGTGTTTTTCATTTTCCTTTGATCCAGGTGGGTTGAGACCAATTGATGCATCTTAGATGGAAAAAAAATTACTATTAAAAAAAAATTCAAGCAGCAGACAGTGGTAGAGGGGCCGAGGTGAAACAGGTTTGGCCATATATTAATAACTTTTGAACTTGGTGTTATGGATTGAATTGTGTCCTTCCCAAAAATGCGTGTCAGCTTGGCTAGGCCATGATTCCCAGTATTGTGTGATTGTCCACCATTTTGTCCTCTGATGTGATTTTCCTATGTGTTGTAAATCCTAACCTCTGTGATGTTAATGAAGCAGGATTAGAGGCAGGTAAGTGAATGAGGCCATACACACGGGCCTCGCCAGATGGAACACACAGAAATCAAATTCACTACGTCTGTGGAAAGAGAAGATGGAAAAGCTCAATATCATCAGTCAGAACAAGGCCAGGGGCTGACTGCGGAACAGACCATCAATTACTCATATGCAAGTTCAAGCTGAAACTGAAGAAAATTACAGCAAGTCCACGAGAGCCAAAACATGACCTTGAGTATATCCCACTTAAATTTAGAGACCATCTGAAGAATAGATTTGATGCACTGAACACTAGTGACAGCAGACCAGACGAGTTGTGGAATGACATCAAGCACATCATCCATGAAGAAGGCAAGAGGTCACTGAAAAGACAGGAAAGAAAGAAAAGACCAAGATGGATGTCAGAGGAGACTCTGAAACTTGCTCTTGAGCATCGAGCAGCTAAATAAAAATGAAGAATTCATGAAGTAAAAGTACCGAACAGAAGATTTCAAAGGGCCTCTCGAGAAGACCAAGTAAAGTATTATAATGACATGTGCAAAGAGCTGGAGATGGAAAACCAAAGGGAAGAACACGCTCGGCATTTCTCAAGCTGAAATAACTGAAGAAAAAATTCAAGCCTCCAGTTGCAATAGTGAAGGATTCCATGGGGAAAATATTAAATGACAAAGAAAGCATCAAAAGAAGATGGAAGGAGAAAAAATAGGGACAACTCTAGGAGCCCTAATACAAGGCATAAACAGAATACAAACATTACCAAAAATGACGAAGAGAAACCCGATAACTGGGAGCTCCTAAAAATCAAACACCTATGCTCATCTAAAGACTTCACCGAAAGAGTAAAAAGACCAGCTACAGATTGGGAAAGAATTTTCAGCTATGACATCTCCGACCAGCGCCTGATCTCTAAAATCTACATGCTTCTGTCAAAACTCAACCACAAAAAGACAAACAACCCAATCAAGAAGTGGGCAAAGGATATGAACACACACTTCACTAAAGAAGATATTCAGGCAGCTAACAGATACATGAGAAAATGCTCTGGATCATTAGCCATTAGAGAAATGCAAATTAAAACTACGATGAGATTCCATCTCACTCCAACAAGGCTGGTATTAATCCAAAAAACACAAAATAATAAATGTTGGAGAGGCTGCGGAGAGATTGGAACTCTTATACACTGCTGGTGGGAATGTAAAATGGTACAACCACTTTGGTAATCTATCTGGCGTTATCTTAAACAGTTAGAAATAGAACTACCATACGACCCAGAAATCCCACTCCTCGGAATATACCCTAGAGAAACAAGAGCCTTCACACAAACAGATATATGCACACCCATGTTTATTGCAGCTCTGTTTACAATAGCAAAAAGCTGGAAGCAACCAAGGTGTCCGTCAACAGATGAATGGGTAAATAAATTGTGGTATATTCACACAATGGAATACTATGCATTGATAAAGAACAGTGATGAATCTGTGAAACATTTCATAACATGGAGGAACCTAGAAGGCATTATGCTGAGCGAAATGAGTCAGAGGCAAAAGGACAAATATTGTATAAGACCACTATTATAAGATCTTGAGAAACAGTAAAAACTGAGAAGAACACATACTTTTGTGGTTAAGAGGGGGGAGGGAGGGAGGGAGGGAGAGGGTTTTTTATTGATTAATTAGTAGATAAGAACTGCTTTAGGTGAAGGGAAAGACAACACTCAATACATGGAAGGTCAGCTCAATTGGACTGGACCAAAAGCAAAGAAGTTTCCGGGATAAAATGAATGCTTCAAAGGTCAGCGGAGCAAGGGCGGGGGTTTGGGGACCAAGGTTTAAGGGGACTTCTAAGTCAATTGGCAAAATAATTCTATTATGAAAACATTCTGCATTCCACTTTGAAATGTGGCGTCTGGGGTCTTAAATGCTAACAAGCGGCCATCTAAGATGCATCAATTGGTCTCAACCCACCTGGAGCAAAGGAGAATGAAGAACACCAAGGTCACATGACAACTAAGAGCCCAAGAGACAGAAAGGGCCACATGAACTAGAGACCTACATCATCCTGAGACCAGAAGAACTAGTTGGTGCCCGGCCACAATCGATGACTGCCCTGACAGGGAGCACAACAGAGAACCCCTGAGGGAGCAGGAGATCAGTGGGATGCAGACCCCAAATTCTCATAAAAAGACCAAACTTAATGGTCTGACTGAGACTAGAGGAATCCCGGCGGCCATGCTCCCCAGACCTTCTATTGGCACAGGAGAGGAACCATCCCCGAAGACAACTCATCAGACATGAAAGGAACTGGACAGTGGGTGGGAGAGAGATGCTGATGAAGAGTGAGCTAATTATATCAGGTGGACACTTGAGATTGTGTTGGCATCTCCTGTCTGGAGGGGGGATGGGAGGATAGAGAGAGTGGGAAGCTGGCAAAATTGTCACGAAAGGAGAGACTGGAAGGACTGACTCATTAGGGGGAGAGCAAGTGGGAGTACGGAGTAAGATGTATGTAAACTTATATGTGACAGACTGACTTGATTTGTAAACGTTCACTTGAAGCTCAATAAAAGTTAATAAAAAAAAAAAAAGAAGATGGAAGGAATACACAGAGTCATTATACCAAAAAGAATTAGTCGATATTCAATCATTTCAAGAGGTGGCATATGATCAGGAACCAATTCTACTGCAGGAAGAAGTCCAAGCTGCTCTGAAGGCATTGGCAAAAAACAAGGCTCCAGGAATTGATGGACTATCAATTGAGATGTTTGAACAAACAGATGCAGCGCTGAAGGTGCTCACTCGTCTATGCCAAGAAATATGGAAGACAGCTTCCTGGCCAACTGACTGGAAGAGATCCATATTTATGCCTATTCCTAAGAAAGGTGATCCAACCGCATGTGGAAATTATAGAACAATACCGTTAATATCACACGCAAGCAGAATTTTGCTGAAGATTATTCAAAAACAGCTGCAGCAGTATATTGACAGGGAGCTGCCAGAAATTCAGGCTGGTTTCAGAAGAGGATGTGGAACCAGGGATATCATTGCTGATGTCAGATGGATCCTGGCTGAAAGCAGAGAATACCAGAAAGATGTTTACCTGTGTTTTATTGACTATGCAAAGACATTCGACTGTGTGGATCATAACAAACTATGGATAACACTGCGAAGAATGGAAATTCCAGAACACTTAATTGTGCTCATGAGGAACCTTTACATAGATCAAGAGGCAGTCAGTCGTTCAGACAGAACAAGAGAATACTGATTGGTTTAAAGTCAGGAAAGGCATGCGTCAGGGTTGTATTCTTTCACCATACCTATTTAATCTGTATGCTGAACAAATAATACGAGAAGCTGGACTATATGAAGGAGAACGGGGCATCAGGATTGGAGGAAGACTCATTAACAACCTGCATTATGCAGATGACACAACCTTGCTTGCTGAAAGTGAAGAGGACTTGAAGCACTTACTAATGAAGATCAAACACCACAGCCTTCAGTATGGATTACACCTCAACATAAAGAAAACAAAAATCCTCACAACTGGACCAATGAGCAGCATCATGATAAACGGAGAAAAGATTCAAGTTGTCGAGGATTTCATTTTACTTGGATCCACAATCAACAGCCATGGAAGCAGCACTCAAGAAATCAAAAGACGCATTGCATTGGGCAAATTTGCTGCAAAGGACCTCTTCAAAGTGTTGAAGAGCAAAGATGTCACCTTGAAGATTAAGGTGCGTCTGACCCAAGCCATGGTATTTTCAATCGCATCATAGGCATGTGAAAGCTGGACAATGAATAAGGAAGACCGAAGAAGAGTTGACCCCTCTGAATTGTGGTGTTGGCGAAGAATATTGAATATACCATGGACTGCCAAAAGAACGAACAAATCTGTCTTAGAAGAAGTGAGGCCAGAATGCTCCTTAGAGGCAAGGATGGTGGGACTGTGTCTTACAAACTTTGGGCATGTTGTCAGGAGGGATCGGTCTCTGGAGAAGGACATCATGCTTGGCAGAGTACAGGTAGGTGGAAAAGAGGAAGACCCTCAACGAGGTGGATTGTCACAGTGGCTGCAAGAATGAGCTCAAGCATAACAACGATTGTAAGGATGGCACAGGACTGGGCAGTGTTTTGTTCTGTTGTGCATAGGGTCGCTATGAGTCGGAACCGACTCAACGGCACCTAACAACAACAACAACAAGTGAATGAGGCAGAACTCAATCTACAAGATTAGGTTCTGTCTTGAGGCAATCTCTTTTGAGGTATAAAAGAGAGAAGCGAGCAGAGAGACAGGGAGGCCTCAAGCCAGCAAGAACGAAAAGCCAGGAGGGGAGCACATCCTTTGGACCTGAGGTCCCTGTGCTAAGAAGCTCCTAGACCAGGGGAAGATTGATGACAAGGCCCTTCCCCCAGAGCCTACAGAGAGAGAAAGCCTTCTCCTGGAGCTGACCCCTAAATTCAGACCCCTAACCTCCTAGACTGTAAGAGAATGAATTTCCCTTTGCTGAAGCCATCCATTTGTGGTATTTCTGTTGTAGCAGCACTAGATAACTCAGACTCTTGGTGATAGATACAGTGAGATTTACTGCATTATCCTCTTTACTTTTGTATATGTTTGAAATTGTCTGTAATTAAAAAAAAAAAGTTACATTAACCAAATGCAATGTGTTGACCTTGTTTGGATTCTAATTTGAACAAACCCAAAATAAAAAGATAATTATGATATAATCAGGGAATTTTGAATACTGACTAGATAATGCATGACATTAAGGAATCTGGTTGTTTTTTTTTTTTAATGTTATAATAGTACTGTGGTGTATTAACTCCTGGAAACCCTGGTGGTGTAGTGGTTAAGAGCTATGGCTGTTGACCAAAAGCTCAGCAGTTTGAATCTACCAGGTGCTCCTTGGAAACCCTATGGGTCAGTTCTACTCCATCCTATAGGGTTTCTATGAGTCGCAATCAACTCTACAGCAATAGGTTTTTCTTTTTTTTTTTTTGGTATTAGTTTTCTAGGACTCCTGTAACAAAGTACCACAAGGCTGATGACTTTTAACAGTAGAAACTTATTGTCTCACAGTTCTGGAGGCTAGAAGTACAGACCACCACCTCAGTCGGGCCGCGCTGCCTCCAAAATCTCTGTTAGCCGATTTCTTCTGTCTCTCCCAGCTTCTGGAAGCCCAGAGGTTCCTTGGCTTGTAGATGCATCTTGTTATGGTCATGTCCTTCCTGTCTCTCCTCCTCTTTTATAGGAAAATCACTCAGATGGTAGGTCACCCCGCTCCAGGATGACTTCACGTTAATTAATCACATCTTCAAAGACCCGATTTTTAAAGAAGGTGATCTTCACAGGCATATTTTTTGGGGAACACAATTCAATCCATATGATGTGGTTATATAACAAAGAAGATGAAGGCAGAGAAGAAGAAGGAGGAGCATAAAAAGCATGAGACAAAAAGTAAACAATCTAAAATAAAGAAACAGTAAAATAAATTGATAAAGCAAAAAAAAAAAAAAAAAAACCAAAAACACCCAAATCCATTGCTGTTGAGTCAGTTCTGACTTATGGGGACCCCATTTGTTACAGAGTAGAACTCCATAAGGTTTTCTTGACTATAATCTTTATGGAAGCAGATCTGTTGGCAATATTGGGGTTCAGTGATGGGCACGTGGAGTTTCATTATAATATTCTCTTTAAAATATGTTTGAAAATTTCCATTAAAATTAAAAAAAATTTCTAGTTGTAGGTTTATTAATTACTTTTGTGTGTGGCCTTTATAGCCGTGGGCTTGTAACTCCCACTCTGGTGATTGTGTGATACGATAATTGTGGCCTACCAAGGGGATTGGTCAGTTTTGCCTTAAAAGGGGGCCAATTCCAGAGCCAAGAGGAGAGCCCACCAGCACCGAAGAAGGAGAGGCCCACAGCAGAAATCGGCAGCAGAGACTCGCAGGAGATGGCACAGTGGGCTTCTCTGCCCACAGAAGGAGAAAGCTGAGTGCCTTTGGGCACAGACTGAGGGCCAGGGAGAGGCCTATACCTGACCTATGAATTTGGGACTTGCCGGCCTCCAAAACCCCGTGAGCTATTTCCTTTATATGGTCCGAGAGTTCTGTGAGACGTTGCAAGAAATTAGGGAACCCCCAAACAGGACGGAGAGTACTGAGGCGAGAGGGAGTACTTGATGTTAGAGATGATGGAGTGGTACAGCAGCTTGGAAGAGTTAGACATTTGGGACCTCTTTAACCTCCGCCTCATAGGAATCAGCTTGGTGCTGATCCTTATAAAAGAAATTATTCATTTACTACTTCAGGTTTCATACATTGGAATTTAGGTTCTATGAGATTGTCCTATATCTTAATTCAATACAGGAAACTTTATCTATTGATGCCTTTCGACCATTACTGGGTTTCACAATTAAGTGCAGAATTAGCAAAGTAGAACATTTAGGGGTAGTGTCAAGAAACCAGGAATTGCCAGCATATAGAAGTGTTATACAGTTAAAAAGCTGTTTCTCATAGCAATTTTTAATAGTAATCTGTAAGAGTCAGTTGTGAGCATAGTTACAGAATAATCTAGGCAGGAAACTTGTATAGTTAAATATGGAGTTAAATTCTGCTGCTGGCTGAATGAAGGAGCAGAAAGGGAGAAGTGGGTAGTAAAGAGCAGTGTTTGTAGTTGGATTTGCATGTGTATGAGACACTTCTACTCTGTCCTATAGGGTCGCTATGAATCAAAATCAACTCAGTGGCAATGGGTTTGGTTTGATTTTTGTTTATACAGTATTGTAAGGAGCCCTGGTGGCACAGTGGTTAAGTGCTTGGCTGCTAACAGAAAGGTCGGCAGTTTGAACCCACCAGCTACTCCATGGGAGAAAGATGTGGCAGTCTGCTTCCATAAAGATTACAGCCTTGGAAACCCTATGGGGCAGTTCTACTCTGTCCTATAGGGTCGCTATGAGTTGGAATCGACTTCCTCAGGAATCGGTTTGGATACAGTATCGTATTGCCTAAAGTTACTGACAAGACTCAGAGAATCAAGAATGTCCCACAGAGATCACAATGGGCACAACACATGTTCACTAGTCCTGTCTCTACACTGCTTTGAATTGATGTCCAAGGCTGGTTTGTTAAACTTGCTAATATTCTAAATTGTTTCAGCAACTAAGCCTGCAGTTGGGGGAGTGAGGAAGAAGTGTGAGATGATGCTGGAGTGGTGGGCTTGGACCAGGCGGTAAACGACTATAAGTGAGGTTGAAGTCCTGTGGCAGTCTTGTGAAGATGTGTCAGTCAGCTTGCATAAAGACTATGGCCTTGGAAACCCTATGGGGCAGTTCTACAATCACTGGTAGGCTTGAGTCCACTGTTGCGGCCACTGCGTACTTCGAGTGTCTTCCAAACTAGCGGACTCATCTTCCATCATTATATCAGACAATATCCTCTTGTAACCCATAGGATTTTCATGAGCGTCTGTTTCTTTCTCTTCCTCTCTCTCTCTCTTTTTCCCCCTCTTTCTTCCTTCCTCTCTCTCTCTCTCTTTCTTTCCACTACTAATAAATGATTATATTTTCATTCCACTACTGTCCATCAGTTTGTTGTACTTCAGTGGCTTGCTTGTTTCTGTGATACCAGCAGCTCTGCCACTGGTGTTTCAATACCAGCTGGACTAAGACAGACTAGGAAAAAAGGTCTGGGAATCTACTTCTGAAAATTAGCCAGTAAAAGCCCTATAGATAACAACAGAACATTGATATAGTGCTGGAAGATGAGCCCCCTAGGGTTGGAAGGCACTCCAAATACTCAGTGGCTGCAACAATGGACTCGAGCACACCAGTGATTGTGAAAATGGCACGAAATGGGCACTGTTTTGATCTGGTGTACATGGGGTCGCCGTGAGTCGGAGCTGACTCCGTGGCAACTAACAACAACAACAATATTCTCATTTTGAAGATTGCAACTCACACTAAAGTATTACTAAGCAAAAGTGAAAGTCCCCTTCACCCAACTCCACTTCCACCCCTCTCCCCCCAGAGAATTCCTGCACACAGCTTGGGGCGAATCCTTCCTCTCCCTCTTCCAGTCCAAAATTCATAGTTGACCTTCAAGATTCAAACCAGAAAAAGAAAATAGCTGAAATCCACCGGTCTTTCTCTGGGTCTCCCAGGATCCTGTGCTTAAATCTGGCAGAGCACCTAACAGGGGGTGCTGTGACTGCCCTTCACCATTTGTTGGTCTCAAAAGATTGTGATCTCACCACGAACATGGCTAACCAGCTGTTGTGGATTGATTCTGACTCATGGCAACCCCATGTGTTTCAGAGTAGGCAAAGTAGCTCCTATTTTTCTGAAGTAGATTGCCAGGCCTTCTTTCTTGAACCTCTATCCTTTTCTGTTAGCAGCTCAGTGTGTTAACAGTTTATACCACCCAAGTACTCCCTGGGTCAATTAGGTCTGCCTTTCTCAGGTCGTTCATACCTAAGCCCAGTCATTTCCCACAAACTCTGGAGGTCCCAGCTGCAGGCTCCTCAAAGAAGAGAAAGGCACAAGAAATCGACTAAAGCATTATGGCCCAGTGGGAAAGGCCCTGGACTTGAATGAACAAAACTCAATGAAGCCGTGGGACTTCGTGTGACCCTGACCATGTCTCCTCGTCTCTTGGAGCCTTATTTTCCCCCTTACTCTGACAACGTGGAGTCGCCAGGAGTCGGAATCTACTGGATGGCAACTCTTTTCGCAGAGGCTCACGGTAATGGGATTCTTAACAACCGTCCAGCTTAGGAGCAGAAAGTTGTGGAGCAAGGTCTGTGCAGCTGCCACCCCCTGCGTGCTCCCAAGGCCGGCACTGCCCGCCCGTGGTGCCCTGGGCACACACTGTGGTCACTTTTTTGGCTCTGCTTCCGCTCTAGAGCGGCCGGAGTCGCCTCTCATCCCGCCATCCCGGGATGGAGCGCTGACGCGGCTGCAAGCCGGGAGTGCAGCCTCGCCGCCCGGGCCCTCTGGCTGCGCCGCCGTCCTGCTGCCGCCCTCCTGTGGCCGCTGCAAGAGGACCTCCCGGCGGTCCCGCGGGCCCCCCTCCCTCGGCCGGTGACATCACCACATTCCGGTCCTCGGCTCCTCCCGCCGCCGCGCGCCAGCAGCCGCAGTGACAGGCGAGCCGGCCGGGTGGCAGAGAGGAAGTGCGGCCACCGCGCAGAGCCCGTCCCCGCCGAGGCCGGCTCCCCGGGCGACTCGGGGGACAGTGTCGGGGTCGCCGGCGCAGCGCCGGGCACGCGCCGGGCAGAGCCGAGCGCCAGGCAGAGGCTGCAGCAGAGACGGGGGGAAAATGGCTGATGACTTTGGCTTCTTTTCGTCATCGGAGAGCGGGGCCCTTGAGGCGGCCGAGGAGGACCCGGCGGCCGCCTTCCTGGCCCAGCAGGAGAGTGAGATCGCGGGCATCGAGAATGACGAGGGCTTCGGGGCACCTGCCGGCGGCCAGGCGGCCCCCGCGCAGCCGGGACCCGCGAGCGGGGGTGAGTCAGCTTCGGGCCTTGGGGCTCGGGGCTGGGGCTCACCCCTGGCACCCAGGGCCAGAGTCCAGGGGGCTGCCACCGGCCAGCCAGGAGTATGCGGCGGGGGGTTGGGGGGTTGGGGAGGGCTGTGCTGTGAGTGGGGGACCCAGGGAACTTGCGAGGACTCTTCTCTGAGAGCCCGGTCTGAGGATCTCACAGCTGGGGGCTGAGCTGAGGCCAGCCAGGGCCGAGGATCTGGTGACTCCTGAAACAGGCATTCGGTCATGACATTTTATCCCCAGGCCAGCTCCACACTGCCAGGCTCTGGAATCTAACACCAGCCCACCCCGGGAAACCCCTCCTGAGACTGGGCTGCCTGGCCAACCCCGGGCTCCCAGCTGAGCCGGCAGGTGTGTGCAGGATGCAGAACTTTCTCGTCCTCAGGTTTAGCTCTCATACAACTGGAAAAGCAGGGAAGACCGGGTGCTCTGTGAACTCACAAACCTTCCCTGAGGATCACTAGCCACCCTTCCACCACCTGGCTAAGCACTTTACTTACATTTAGTCATTTCGTATGTATTATTATACCCATTTCAGAGATGGAAAAACTGAGGCTCATAAAAGTAACTAGTGGAGCAACTGTCAGTGACAGAGCCAGGATTTAAACCTGTTTCTGTCCAACTCTAAGTCCTTTCCACCCGACCACACTGTCTTCCATGTGCTTGGCTCTGGGTTAGACACCCGGCAGGGGCAGGGGCACAAAGGGCCAGCAGTTAGATGTGGCCCTGCCCTTCAGGGGTTTGTAACCATCTACTTAATGGTTTTCCAAAGGTGGTCAGGGCTATTGTGGTTGGCTTCAGACCTCAGGGTTCAGGGCCGGGTTCCTGTGATGGCATCCTTGTCAGTGACGCTCCTGCTGTGATTCTGGCTAGAAGGAGCAAGTTCTTAAAACATTTGGTAAAAAAACAATGGAGGTATCACCTAAATGGGTGCATCCAAAACAGCCCTTACTTCCTATTAATTTTGTCACTGTAATGGCTTTTACGGGCTTCTTGGAATAAGTGGTACTTCACATTAAATGTATATGTATAGATTTACAAGGCTTTTTATAGTCATGTTTGTATTCATTCAACTGTTTGAGCACCTACTGTTTGCCAGGCCCACTGGAGAGACAGATGAAAATAAGACAGCTATAGCGACTGAGGAGTTTGAAGCGTTTCCATATGCCCCTGAAATGAAAACCGTAATAAGGGAGGCCCAGAGAGCCTGAGTGTCTTGCCCAAAGTCACACAGTCAGTGAGTGACAGATCTGGGACTTGATTCCAGGCCTCCATGCTCTTTCAAATGCTGTGGCAGTCTCCCTGGGAGGTGAGGGAATGGGAGGAGAAGGATCTTTCACTACCCAACCAAGCCAGCAGTGGAGGTCTTCTCAAGCAGCAGCTCCCAGCCTCTTCAGCAAGGACCCCCACCAGTTCTCAAGCAGCAGCTCCCAGCCTCTTCAGCAAGGACCCCCACCAGTCCCAGGGAATTCACAGGAAATGCCCGACCACATTCATGCATTCATGGGTTCATATATTCTCCTTGAGACCACCCCTTTTCCCAATCTAGCTTGGCCTGGGGAGCCTCTGCTATGGAGAAGCTGATGTCAGAGCCCCATGAGACAGAAGGTCAAGGGGAACACAGGTCGAGGACAGCCAGAAGCGTCTGCAAGTTGAGCAAGTTGTGGCCTCTCCCAGGACCGTGGGGCTCCAGGGGCTTACAGCCTGGGTGGGAGGTTCCTTCTCTGGCAGGGGTGGGGCGTGGATTGGCTCCAGGCTCTGGGTGGCAGGGAGAGAAACCATGGCACGCTCTCTTCTTCCAGGGAGCTGTCAGGAACATGTGCCCTGAGGATGGAGTCTCCCAGCCTGACCCCCGCTGAAGCTACAAACACTCGACTGTCCTCTAGGTGGGGCATAGGAAACAGGCAGTTGTTGCAGGATGGCAGCCGAATAGGGGCAGAACAGGATGGAATTGATCCGACCCTCCTAGGCCCAGGCTAAGTAGGTAATCCTCTCCTGGCCAGCAGTGAGTGCCAGGAGCCAGGATAAGAAAAAACAAAACAAAACAAAAACCAGTTACCATAGAGCTGATTCCGACTTGTGGCACCCGCATGTATGACAGAGTAGAACACGTAGGGGTTTCAATGGCTAATTTTTTGGAAGTAGATTGCCAGGCCTTTCTCCCAAGATACCTCTGGGTGGACCTGAACCTCCAATCTTTCAGTTAGCAGCTGAGCATGTTAACCGTTTATCCTACATGGGGACTCCTTAGAGCTTAGATAGGAGTGGAAATAAGTGCCCTGGCCTGCTCAAAGCTGGGCAGAAGCTGGCCCTGGGGTCACTTTTTCTCTGATGGTAGGGGAGGGGGTATCTCTGCACTGAGTGCCCTGATGTTGGGCTCCCAGGTGCTGCTGGGGCAAGAGGTATTGGGTTTAGGCCTGAGTCCCACTGAGCCTGTTCTCTTGGACTGGAGCTGTGGCCAGCCTGAGCCACGGACACTTTGTTTTCATTCATCAGCCTTGGGTAGGGCCCAAAAGGTTTACATTTTCACGCCCAGATTTCTCAGCGCCAGGCCTGGCTGTGCCCCTGACTTGCCGAGGCAATTTAGGGCAAGTCCATTTTTCCTGTCTCTGTAAGCTGACAGGAATGTTCTGGACCCTCTCCCCCGCTATTTCAAAAGAGACCAGGGGTCTCTGATGCCCTGGGTCCACAGGATTATTCTGAGACTCGTAGGCTGTGCTCCTGTTGTGCTGGCCCATGATGGTGGACACACGATTATAAATGTGTGTTGGTGGGGATTCCCAAAGTTGGGTGAGCCTGATGTAGAAACAGACCTCATCTCCAGGAACATTCACAGGCCTGAGTGAATGGATCAGAGGGACTTTCCAAAGACCGGGGTGAGCAGACGAGGGCCCTGGCTGGAGCTGGTTGGTGCGTGGGGTGTGCAGCTTCTAGTCCAGAAAGGCCAAGCCTACATACTGGTATCATCATGAGGATGGACCCTGGTAGAAGAGATGCCCCAGAAGAAGACCCTTTGCAGAAGATGCTGCCACTGAAACCTCCTGCCGGCCCTACCCTGATTTAGGGATCCATGCAGGAGTGACCTGTAATTCTACTCAGATAAAATGAGTCGGGGAGGAGGAGTAACAGCTTACATAGTGGGTCAGAACCGATCACTTTGACTCTGAAAACAAAGTCAATTGTAATTCCTATCAACTGGGAATTATCTCCATGGGATTAGGTATCCTTCCAGTGACTAAGCTGGAGGCACCGTCACCACTGCTCACAGCCCTATCTGGTTGGGAGAGAGATAGTTGTCCATCTGTGGTAATTCCGTGTGGCCTCCTTCAGCTCTTTGCTAAGGAGGCGTTGCTGTTTCTAAGAGGCCTTCCAGATAACCGTGGGCTCCCAAAGAGCATTTCAACTTCCATTTAGCAAACAGCTCCTGCTCACCTATTTTGTGCAGGAGCCCTTAGGAACTGAGAAAGATTCAGGCCCCCATAAGGGAGTCCGTGGCCCTGGATGGGGGGAGGCGGAATCACAAGCAATTGCACAGGAGTGTGATGAATATTGCTTGATATTCCAGGATACCGCAGAGGGGAGAACTTCCATCAGTCCCTAAGGAAGCAGGGGCAACTTGTGAGCTAGGCCTGGGAGAATCGGGACGAAAAGAGCACCCTTTGGAGGTAGAAGCAGGAAGCAAGGCATGGGATGGGGACCATGTGTTTGGGGAAGGGGGAAACCAGGACTTAAGATCTGTGGGAGGGATTGGTGGGTGGGAAGTGAGGCAGGAAAAGTGGACAGGGCCAGACTGCGAAGAGCCTGTGTTCCGCATTCAGTAAATATTTACTGAGCCCCGATTACATGCCAGGCACTGCTCTAGGTGCCGGGACTGAGCAGTGGACAAAACAAAGTCCCTGCCTTCATGGAGAGGCCATTCAAGTGGGGAAGACAGACAATAAACATAAACACAAATAAACATGTCAGGCTTTGGGGAAGGAAGAACCATGGAAGACAGGTGAATGTAGGGAGTGGTCAGGGAAGCCCCTAATAAGGCTGAAGGGCATGAGGGCGTGGGCTGTGTGGAAATGCATGGAACAGCATTCCAGGCAGAGGGAACAGCACCTGCTAAGTCCCCAAGGTAGGGCTCATGGAAAATAGATTTCTTTGTGGTTTGTTTTTATTATATTTTTAATCAGAGGAGTCACATAAGCAAGTCTACGTTTTTACAAAAATGTTGGCCATGGCAGTTGGTTTGAAAGAGGTTATGAGAGTGAAACTGGAGTCATAGAGACCTGTGGGTGGGCAAAACCATTCGTTCATTTATTCGTTCATTCTTTAATGCATTTATTCATTTATTTATTTAACAAATACTGAGTTCTTACCAAGTCATGGGTACTATGCATGGCTCTGGGGAAGACAGTGGTGAGGAGATAGAGACACAGTTACCTCTTCCCAGGTGTTTGCCACTAGCAGGGCAGACAGGCCAAAACAGCCGTGCGAATGAGGGCCAGGGCAGGAGAGAGAGTATGGGGCAGTTCTGAGGGTCTCTGCTGCAGCAGAAGCCACAGAAATTTGTGACTAGTCATATGTCAGGGGATGGGACCGGGAGGAGTCACTGATGATGGCAAAAGTAAATCTTTCTGGGAGGGGCAGAAGGAGAAGAAATAGGACAAGTGCTGCCTGGTGGGGGCTGCAATTCCTGCTCTCCCAGATGGAGCAGTTGCTGGAGACACCGCATGGACAGGCAGCAACACGTAGGCTTCTGGACCCCGCCCTCAGTCTACCGCTCCTCTGCCTACTCCCAGGCACAGGCTCCACAGACAGGCCATTCTCAGCCTTGGCCGTGGGTAAATTAATTTCAGGTAGGTGAGGAGGTGTCACTGGCTGGGTGACCTTGGGCAATCAAGTATCCTCTCTGAGCCTCAGCTTGAGAATCTGTAAAATGGGTTGATAACTTCATCACAGGGCTGCAGTGAAAATCAAATGTGGTGATGGCTGTAGGAAGACTTTGTGAACAGTCCAAGAGTGAGCTCATTACTGGTGAATCCATTATGTCTACGTGCATGTATGCATCAATATATACACGGGTGTGTAAAGAGGTTGGCTTGGGCACTAACACAGTACCATTCCGTGCTCATTATAAGCTAAGTAATGAGTAACACTGTCTTCTTGTTCTCTTTCTAGCTGGTTCTGAGGACATGGGGACCACAGTCAATGGAGACATGTTTCAGGTAAGCAAGATGCTATCGTAGTGGTGGTGCAGACAGAAGCCTGGGTCTCCAGGATCTCTTGTTGTTGACTGAGGGAGGCTTAGGGCTCCAGTGATAGTGATGCACTGGGATGGGGACATGGGGAAAAAGGTTGACATGCTTTTTTGTAATGTAGAGGAAGGGGGACAAAGAATAAGGACTATTGGAGATAGGGAGTAATGAGCTGTGCCCCAGGGTCCCCAGGGTGATGCCAGCTTCAGGAGAGGAAGGTAATGTGGCCCACATTGGACCGAAGGAAACACAGGCCTGCACATGCCTGTCCTCTTGGTGGAAGGCCACATTGACACAGCGAGTCAGATGCCCTCCAACATGTAAGAGCATTTTATTTATTTATTTTCATTTGTTGTCTTTTATTATTATTTTGGTGAAAGCATTTTAAACACGCAGGCCTTTCTATCCAGAGACTCCTTTTCTTGGAATTTACCCTAAGGGAATAACTGGATGAGGGCACTAGGGTTCTTTCAGGATTATGCATAACCACCAACTAGTTGCTGTTGAGTCAATTCTGACTCATGGTGATCCCATGTGTGTCAGAGTAGAATTGTGCTCCATAGAGTTTTCAATATTTCCTAAGTAGGTTTTTGTAGGTTGCCAGGCCTTTCTTCTGAGGTCTCTGGGTGGACTTGAATCTCCAACCTTTCAGCTAGCCGCCGAGCACGTTAACTGTGTGTACCACCCAGGGACTCCGAGATTATTTATAATAACAGAAAAACTCCAAACAACCTAAGTGTCCAGCATTGGGGGACCAAGTATGTCCCTCAATGTTGTTGAAAATAACAATCGGAGCTTTCTGTGTTGACATGAAAAGACGTTCGCAATATAGTAAGTGGAAAAAGCAGCTTGCAGAATAGTATACACAGTATCGTCCTGCTTTTCTTTTTAAAAAATATGTTTGCACAAATATCTAAATGGATGTGCACCAACTGTTGCAGTGGTTGAGGGAGAGGTGATAAGAAAAGGGCTTTAGCTTTTGGTGGGTTGTTTTAAAATTATTTACAGTGATTCTATAGCATGAGAAAAAAAAAACAAATAAAAAGTCAGTAAAGATATTCCTAGTTAATGAACTGGGGCTCTTCACACCCTCTAATCCCTCCCTCACACACACGCCCCCCCAAAAAACCCAATGCCATCAAGTTGATTCTGACTAATAGTGACCCTATAGGACAGAGTAGAACTGCCCAATAGAGTTTCCAAGTAGTGCCTGGCGGATTTGAACTGCCGACCTTTTGGTTGGCAGCCGTAGCACTTAACCACTATGCCACCAGGGTTTCCACGTACACACCAGTCAGGCTAAAAGCTCTTAGGCAGAATGCAAACCACATCCAGCCTTCCTGGGGCCTGCAGATGCCACAGTCCCCACCTCCCATTCCCACCTTGGATGGGGCCAGACCTCCACTGGTGAGCCCTAATTCCCATCCTGACTGGGCCACAGACCCTTAACCCCTGGGCTGCGGCTCAGGATCTCCTGGGCTGTGCCCTTGGAGGAGTTGGCCTCAGAAATCCTCTAGGGGAATAAACAATCCATTCTTACGTAAGAGGGATGGGCTGGTACCCTACGTGGGGAAACTGGCCAAGTCCTGTTTCTGGAAAATTACTCAGCTGTAAGCAAACTAGAGAAGCCCATCTCTAAGAAGTTAGGAGCTTCATGTCTAGTTGGGCCTAAAGGCCATGGAACCAGTGTCTACTCCCATACAGTTTGGCGGATCCTTGAGACTTAGGCCACCCAGGCTGTGGGCAGACTTGAAAGGACTTTGTTTGGCCCAAAAGCTCTTGTCCTGGAGCTGGAGTACCCAGGACACTGTGAGCAGGACCACATTCCTTTTCTATAGATTGGGATCTTGAGGCTCAGAGAGGTGAAGTGACTCAATGCAAAGTCACACAGGAAATCATCCAGTTCTGGAGTGTTCCCATTTGGTTGGTTTGGTGCCCTTGTCCCCACCCCTGTCCCTGTCCCTGCTTTGCATTTGCTGGATTTGAGACCTGGGAGTTGGAGGAACCCTGGGCCTCCTTCCTAATCTCACCTGAATCTCTTAATTCTCACTGTTACTAATAATCCCAGATACGTTTATTCATCAGTCATTTCACACCGATGCCATTCTAGAACCCATACAGGCGGGGGAGGGGCCACAGATGAGGAGGGTCACTCAGGGCCTTAGTGGCACAGCGCAGTCTCACCTAGATCATCTGATCCCTGATCTGGTGCCTTTGTCCTAACTGCTCGTTGCTGGGACTGGCCGGCCACAGCAGCTGGCCAGTAGACTGTTAGGATTGAACACAGAGCAGGGTGGGGCTTGCACCTACACGGGGAGAAGTCTTGCCCTATGCATGCCCTGCATGTCCAGGAGCCTGGACAGAGCTTTCTTGCTCCGTTTCTTATTCTTTTCTGGCAGCCTGTGGGCCACCAGGGGGTCCAGCTACAAGCCCCCCAACATGGCCTAAGGATAGGCCTGCTCATAGCTGCTCCCGTTCTACCTGGCACCACACCACAAATGCTCCCCCCACCCCTCCACATTCCCTTTGAGCTAATTAGAGGATCAAAAGCTCAGCTTAGCTTAGCTTTAGCCGGTCAATCCCTCCAAAGACAGATATGCCTCATTCTCCTGGCCATCCCTGGAGTCACAGCACAAACCTGGGCCAATGCGGCTCGTGGACACTTTCATGGCCATGTCCCTCAGGGATAGGTGCTGGGGAGCTGGACTGAGATAAGCCTGTCCTTGGCTGTAGCCTCCTGACCCCATTCCTCTCTTGAGGGTGAGGGGTGAGGGGGCTCAGCATTCCTGTAGCCACTAGTGAGCCCCCCTGGGCTGCCAACCCTCCTGGCAGCTGCCTTGATTTCCCCACTGGGATAATTAAGAGAATAAAGAGTAACCCTGCTGCACCCATCGACCCTCACTGCTCACTGTCAGGGGCGGGGGCAGAGGCAGAGGCAGAAATTAAGCCCAGATCAGAGTGGAGAAGAGGAACCAGCAAACCACTTCTCAGGGCTCTGCCTGTCGGAAACACCACCGTGCTCTTGCTAGTTATGATCGATGGTGATGGCCAGCACTCATGGAGCCCTTGGTACAGGGCAACGGTGAATGAGCCACAGCAACTATGCCTTCCTTCATACCTGCACGTCCTCTACAGGCTACCAAACATTTCCACGGCAATGATCTCATGGGCTTCCCTTCACACCAGGATTGGGTGCTGTGACTCCCACATAACAGACAGTGAAACTCAAGGACCCCAGTGAAGGGAATTCTCAAAGACCGCATATCCAGTGAGTGGCAGAAAGGGGACTTAAAGCCCAGCCCCTTCAATTTGGTGTTCAGTGCTTTTCCCATGCCATCCACACCACTTTGCAATCATCTCCTCATTCATCAACTCACATTTTTTTAATGCCTTGCACTGTGCCCAGGGCAGTGAATATAGAAGCAAATCCAACAGGATATTTGTCTTTAAAGAGATGACTTCTAATAGGGGACAGAGACCTGGAAAGAAATAAGGTAGCCAGGATGGTAAGGCCTCAGATATGGATGTAGTAGCAGGCACCACCCAAGAGCTTCACATGTATGAACTCACTTAACCCTCCTGACATCCCTATGATGTACTGTTACTACCCCCACTTCATGGGAATGCTTAATACCTCACTCCAAATAATAGCTAGTAAGAGCTGGAACTTGAGCCCAAGCCCTTAGGTGCCAGAGCTTGCCCTGAATCAGGGAACAGGACTTTGCTTTAAGGTGGGTTTTGAGGCTGCCCATGGGGCTGTGGGTGGTCCTGGCCGAAGGAATAGCATGTGCAAAGGCACAGAGGGTTGGACACTCAGTCCAGGCTCACTGAGAGCCTGGGGCCCACTGCACAGAGGGTTGTGCCAGGGGAGAATGGAGAGCCAAAGGTGCAGGGCCTGCTGTGCCAGGCAGGCACGGGAGTTTGTGCTGAGTTAGGGGGCTAGGTTGGGGGTGGACAAGTAGTGGAGGAGGGGCTCAGCTTGGCCAGGCCTGGCACCCTGGGCCTGGGGTAGGGCCACCTCCTTGCACAAGTGCTATGGAACACATGGTGAACGGAGCCTCTGGCTATGCAGAAGCTCCCAGGGGATTCTGAGCCATTCCTCAAGGCTGCAGTGGAAAAGCTTGGATTGAGTTAGAACACTTGGGCTTCTATCCTGCCCTTTGCAACCACATGACCTTGAATTAGTCTCTTAACCTGATTTCTTATTTGAACAATGGGGATTAGAAGTCTTGCTCTGCTTGCCCCTGCAGAGCTGGTGAGAAAAGTGTAAGCTGAACTCTGATTTATTCCTGACCTAGACATTAAGAGAGCACAGGGGTGTGTGTGGGCGTGTGGGAGAGAGAGGTGGGGAGTGGGGAGTGGGGGCAGTGGGAGAGGGAGACAGAGCCTCTAATTTGGAGAGGGAAGACTTATCAGGGGACAGAAAATAAGCTCATGAATCACGTGATCCAAAAGTGCCTTTGGTCCCTATAAACTACTTCGTGGAGAGTACGTTCACACCCAGTAATCCAGTTTGAATCCCAGCTCTGCCACTTCCTGGCTATGTGACCTTGGGACTTTGGAGCTAGAGTTTCTGTACCTGTAAAACAAGGACAATAAGACCCATCATGTAGGGTTAGAAAGATCAAAGAAACTGTTTAATTGCAAACTCTGCCAGGTTTTAAAACACTATAACCTATGAGTCTTAATTTTAGGGCTGGCTTTTTTTTTTTTTTATGGGCCCTGGGAGAGGTGAATGGGGAGTGATCCTGCTCAGAGGGCCTTCTCCAGCCCACCCTGTCTCCCTTTGGTGGCATCTATGTACTCAGAGTTTCCCAAAGGCACTGGCACCTCGTGGTCCTTACACATGCTCGCCCTTAGCTCTGAAGTGCCCTTTCTCCATCTCTTCCAGCCCTACTCTGCCCTCAGGATAGAATGACTATACCCTCCTTCATCCTCCCTCTGTCCCTGACCTGTGTTCCAGCACATGCCACAGCCATGGCAGCCTCAGTGGTTAAAATCTCCCCCTGCCAAGCCAGGGACTCTCTCGTTTATCCCCGTCTCCAAGCCTAAACATTTATTTATCCTGGAAATACTCAAAATGTTCTTGAAGCCCTTCTACAGCTAGGCCCTGTTCTCGATATAACCCAGACACAGGCTATCTTTGTCCTCATGGGGCTTGCCTTCTAGGGGAGAGACAGAGAGTAAAAGGGTAAACAAAGAAACAAGTCATTTCAGATAGCTCTGAGCAATTGCTTAGAGAGAGGAAGTCTTGACAGGGGCAGGGTAGGGGGAGGCTGCTTTAGCCAGGGGGTCAGAGAAGTCCTTCCCTGGGCTGGTGAGAAAAATGCTGAGGCCTGACTTATGAGTTGGAGCTAGCCCTGCGAAGATATAGACCCTCGATTCTAGAGGAAGAGCTGTCCAGATGGAGACCTTGAGGGGGCACAAGCTGAGCTTGTACAGGGCCAGCGTGGCAAAAGCACTGACCAGAGAGGGAGGCCAGAAGGCAGGTGGAGACCAGATCATTTAGATTTCATTCTGACAGCAGGAGAAAGCCTTTGGATGTTTTTACACTCAACATGATATAACCTGACAGACTTGAACAGATCGTTCTGACTGTTGCGTGGAGAAGGGCCTACATGGGAGCAGGAGAGCAGCGAGGACCAGCAGTGTCCTGGGCCAGAGATGGCTGTGGCACTAGTGGAAGAGAGGGTGAGAAGGGATCCAGCTGGGACATATTCGAGAGATCATGCTGGCAGGAACTGCTGATGGATTGGATGTGTGATAGGAAGGAAGGAGAAATCAAGGACGAATTTGAGGTTTTGGCCTCAGCACGCTGGCTGCATTTTACTGAGCATTTTTACTGAATCCACTGCGTCGAGTTGATTCTGACTCACAGTGACCCTATAGGACGGAGTGGAACTGTCCCATAGGGTTGCCAAGGCTTTAATCTTTATGGAAACAGTTTGCCACGTCTTTCACCCGTGGAGCGGATGGTGGGTTCGAACAGCCAACCTTTTGGTTAGCAGCCGTGTGCTTAACCACTGTACTACCAGGGCTCCTACTGAGGGGGTGGGGTGGAATCTGGGGAGTGAAAAATTAAGTTAAGTTTCAGATGCCTACTGGGCATCCCAGTGGGCCTGGCATAGAGAAAGGGCTCAAGTTCATGTTTGTTAAATGAGTGAGGAGCAGACGGATGGTCAGATGGATGCCCTTATTTTTATTTCAAAGCTTCTCATGTCACTTGGATAAACACAGTATATACAGAAGCAAAACAGTACTATATTCATTGTTTTCATCATCTTAATGAAGTATAGCCAGAACGCCCCTTAGAAGCGAGGATGGTGAGACTTCATCTTGCTTACTTTGGACAAGTCATCAGGAAGGACCAATCACTGAAAAAGGACATCATGTTTGGTAAAGCAGAGGGTCAGTGAAAATGAGGGAAACCCTCAATGAGATAGAGTGACATGGTTGCTACAACAATGGGGTCGAAAATACCAACAATTGTGAGGATGGTGCATGACCAGGCAATGTTTCATTCCGTTATACATAAGGTTACCACGAATGGGACCCGACTCAATGGACTTGACTGCAACTAACAACGACAAATCCTTACTTATATACTTTCAGAAAGTTAAGAGTGTTCTCATCCAACCAATTGAAATTACAGATTTGGGTTAAAACAGCAGATTCCTGACTGGAACAATGGATCTGGGGCCGCTTTCCAGAATAATTCTAGCCAGGCCTAGGCTCATTAGGTTGAAGCCCTTTTTGTAGTCAGACTCTACCTGGTTACTTATTTTCTTACCTGCTTTTTTAAAACCACAATTTCTTCTTTTTAAAAAAATGTAGCTATATTTTGCACGTTGTAAAATGTGTAGATTTTAAGTATGCAGACTGACTTCATGTATGTATATTCCTGTGTGGGGAGTCCCTGGGTGGTGCAAATGGTTAACATGCTTGCCTGCTAACCAAAAGGTTGGAGATTCAAGTCCGCCCAGAGGTGTCTCGGAAGAAAGGCCTGGTGATTTATACTTCTGAAAAATCAACCACTGAAAACCCTTTGGAGCCCAGTTCTACTCTGACACACGTTGGGTTGCCATGAGTTGGAATCAACTCAGTGACAACTGGTTTATATTCTTGTGTAACCACAAACACCCAACTAAAGAGACAGAACATTTCCATCCCTCTTTGGGCCCCTTCCAGTCATTCATCTCTATTTTGATCTCTGTTGCTTAGTTGTGCCTGTTCTTGAACTTCGTGTAAATGGAACCATACAGTATGTATTCTCTGTGTCTTTCACTCATATGTCTGCTGAGTTTGCCTTTAGACCAAGGGTCCCCACCTTTGGCTGCCCATTGGCTTCCCCTGGGAAGCTTTAAAAATTACTGCTGCCTGGGTCCCACCCCCAAGAGACTTGGATTTAATTAGTCTGGGGTATGGCCTGACATTGGATTATTGAAGCTCCCCAGGTAAGGGAGACCCAGGTATTAGAAAAGGAGTGTGGGTCTTCCTGCCTAGAGTGACAGTCCTCTTGGGGAAAGATTTTCAGGAGCTCTTGTTAAACATGGCACTGGAGAGAAATTCAGAGCCGAAAACTAGGTTATGGTATCAAGGATCATGGTCACTGGAATCATGTGGAGCTGAAAAATTTCCCCAAAGGTAGGGATGAGCCACATGCCTGGGCCAGCTGGTGGGATTCCTGCCTCAATGCCCCCAAGTATGGCGCTCCAGCCTTGGAGGGTTTGGCCACTTGGAGAAGGTGGTGGGGTCACAGCTGCCAGGCCCCCTGAGTCCATGAGCCCAGATGGTGGTCCCTGAGCCCTCAAAGGTGACCACATGGAATGGACACATGAAAGTGTTGATGGGAAGTTCAATAGGACTGGGTGGATCAAGGTAGGGTGGGGAGTCCCTGGTAGCCTGGCAGGGCTGTTTCCAGAAGGGGGCAGGGTTGGGCTCCCCAACAACTTGGTTAGCTTGTGCCCTCCAGATAATGGTGCTGGAAAGCCCCCTTGGGATGTCCTGAGAGCACCTCTAACTTGAAGTGTAATGGAGTTTGGGAAAGAACAGTAAATGTGGCTGCCCCACCCAAGGGTGGGACCTGCTCCAAGGTGCCAGGCTACATCGCCCTGCCCTGGGCTGCCCTCCCTCCCCACTCCAGACAGCTGGAGACTACACCCCTGAAGTTTCAACTACGAGCTCCTTTACTCAGCTGCCCACACCCTCTGGGTCAAGGCTCACTCTGCACCAATTCTGAACTGGGCACACCAGACACTGTCCTGGGGGGGGGGGACATTTAACATCACTGGTAATCGTGGCAGTTTTGATAGTGCTTGGTTGGAGGCAGGTAGTGATGAAAGGATGGAGTCGGGGCTGCCGGGACTTTAAAAAGGGCCTGCCCTGCCCGGCAGGAGTCCTTGGGTAGTACAAACGGTTAATGTACTCAGCTGGTAACTGAAAGGTCAGAGGTTTGAGTCCACTCAGAGTCACCTTGGAAGAAAGGCCTGGCGATTTACTTCTGAAAAACCAGCCATTGCAAACCCTACAGAGCACAGTTCTACTCTGACACACATGGGGGTGCCATGAGTTGGAACGACTCCGAGGCATCTGGTTTTCTGACCCTGTAATCAGGGGGCTCACAGCCTCGCAGGGAGTATCCACTGTGGAAGGTAGAGAGGGCTGTGACCAAGAACGCATACAGAAAGGCATGAGAGCTGCGTGGGCTGTTGAGGAGTACGACAGGGGAGGGGACTTTTGAGCTGAAAATTCCTGGGATGGAATATGATTTCATCAGTTAGAGAAGGGAGGGTGACAATTCCAGGCAGAGAGCACTAAGGCAACAAAAGACATTCCTGCAGAGTGCGGGGGATGTGTGCAGACAGGAGTGGGCAGGGGATCAGAGGGCCAGAGGCCAAGTGGCAGGGGATTGGTCAGACCTTGAAGGGTCTCCTGCAGGAGTGAGGCCAGAGGGCTGCCACATGCTCTCTGGGGCCCAGCTCTCAGCCCCCAGTCCTGCGAGTCCCCAGCTCTGGCAGGTGGCTTGGAAAAGTGGGCAGAGCCTGGGCCTGGGAGTCAGAAGGCCTGGACTCTGACTCTGGCTCTGCCACTATGTACTGCCATCTCTTCTGGCCTCAGTTTCCTCCCCTATAATATGGGAATAAATAATAATAGTAATAATTCTAGCTACCATTCACTGAGGCATCACTGCATGTGGGGCACTCTTCTAAATGTTTTATAATATTGTTTTCTCAAATCCTCCCAATGTGATGGAAAAATCTGGGAATAGATAAGGGTGATGGTTGAACATGATGAGCATAACTGATGGCATTAAACTGTACATGTGGACATTGTTGACATGGCAAATGTTTTCATATACATATATATGCTAGTTGTGTGTGTGTGTGCGCGTGTGTGAAAAAATGTGCTAACTCACAATTTCTACATGTGCGATTCAGTGACGCTGATGACAGTCTTCAAGCGTGCAACCATTCTGGCTATCCTTTTCCAAGTCATTCCACCACCATTTAGAAACTCAATGCCCCCTGAGCAAAAACCTCCCCTTCCTCCCTCCCTCCCACCCCTGGTAACCACTAATCATCTTTGGTTTCTATGTATATTTGCTTATTTCATATAAACTAGATCATACAGTATTTGTCCTTTTGGGACTGACTTATTTCGCTCAGCATGATGTTTTCAAGGTTCTTCCATGTGGGATTGTCACATATATATTTACCAAAATTAAAAAAAAAAAAAAAAAAAATCCTCACACCGGCTCTTAGAGGGAGGTTTCATTATCACCTTCGTTTTCAGATGAGAAATCGGAGGCGCAGCAATGTTAAGCAACTTGCCCCAGGCCACATACACATCTAGTAAGTGGCCGAGCTGGGACCTGAAGCCAGCCAGGCTCTTCACCACTGTATGGCCGCAGCTGAGGCTGGCTGCCCGGCTCAGGGCCGCTTGTTCAGTCATGCAACAAATATATAGTGAACATCCGCTATGTACCAAGCACTGTGCTGGATGCTGGGGGCACCTCAGTGAACAGGACAGACAAGGCCCCTGCGGCCATGAAGGGGACATTCTGATGCAGGAGACAATGGACAAGGAAACACGTTTACAATGAGATCACTTCAGCCTGCGATAAGTGTCATGGAGTAAATAAAACTGTCATAGGGAGTGACTTTAATGATTGTAACACAAGAGACTCACTGTAGGCCAAGAGGTGTGCTAAATTCTTTACATACTTTGACTCATTTAATTCTAGGCCAACCCTATGGGGTATTTACTCCATTTTATGATGAGGAAGGAGCCCTTGTGGCACGGTGGTTAAGCATTGGTCTGCTAACCAAAAGGTCAGCAGTTTGACTCCACCAGCCGCTCCTTGGAATCTCTATGGGGCAGTTCTACTCTGTCCTACAGGGTCACTATGACTCGAGGGCAATGGCTTTATGATGAGGAAAGTGAGGCACAGAGAGGCTGAGTAACTTGTCCAGGGTCACACAGGGGGAGGAGTGTTGCTGGTAGAGGAAACAGCAAGTGCAAAGCCAAAGTCACAGGACACAGTGGGCGTGAGGTTGTTTTGAGGGTTGTTTAGGGGTTCAGATGGGGGGTGTCTGATACTTGGATTCCCCAGCAGGGGGCAGCAGAGATGGCTAGCAGGTGTGAGGGGCTGGGTACAAGCTGCATGTTTGTGTCCTAGGAGGCCAACGGACCTGTGGACAGCTATGCTGCAATTGCCCAGGCTGACAGGCTGACGCAGGAACCCGAGAGCATACGCAAATGGAGAGAGGAGCAGAAGAAACGGCTGCAGGAGTTGGGTGAGGGCAGGGCTGAGGCTGGAGCTGGACAGGGGTGGGAGTGGGGATTAGAGTATTTGCAGCCCCTCACTGCATAGTAGTGGTTAAGAGCTCATCTGCTAACCAAAAGGTTGGCAGTTCTAATACACCAGCTGCACCTTGGAAACCCTAGGGGGCAGTTCTACTCTGTCCTATAGGGTCACTATGAGTTGGAATTGACTCAATGGCAATGAGCTTGGTTTTGTTTTCTTTTTCTTTTTTGCACTGCCTTAATGTGGGAACTGGGTGAGGACAGCTGGGGCTGCCTGCAGGGGCCAAGAGGTGGGGCAGCGGTCCCTATTGGAGAGCTGCCACTCACTATCCGGCTGGGGCTGCAGATGCTGCCTCTAAGGTGATGGAACAGGAGTGGCGGGAGAAGGCTAAAAAGGACCTAGAGGAGTGGAACCAACGCCAGAGCGAGCAAGTGGAGAAGAACAAGATCAACAACCGGTAAGAGAGGCTACGGGGACATGAGAGGGGCCGTGGGGACATGAGAGGGACATGAGATGAGCCATAGGGACATAAGAGGAGGTATAAGCATATGAGAGGGCCATGGGGACATGAAAGGATGTCTGAGAACATGAGCGGGGCCATGGGGACATTGAGAGAGGCCACTGGGGACACGAGAGAAGGTATGAGGACATGAGAGGGGCTATGGGAACAGTGAGAAGATGTATAGGGACAATGTGAGAAGCTATGGGAAGGGGGACTATCTGGATGACGGGCGATTTGGCAGCAGGGGCCTGGAAGAAGCTGAAAGCACTAAGGCTACTTCTGGGAGTACCTTTGGGGTTCAGAGCCGTTCAGGGCTGACACGCAGTTGAGCCTTCACCTCCCCTCCATGACAGAGAGACAGCAGGGTCTGTCAGTCAGCAGGAAGGTCCCAGGGCCCCAGAGCGTGAGGCCGAGTGGTCCAGGCCCAGCAGCCAACAACAGCTCTATCAGAGAGACCACATGCCTGGCTGGGGGAGGAGGGGAGGGGAGAACCAGCCTGCTATAGGTGTTTGCTGCTGGTAGAAATGACACCACTTGGACCCAGTGTGATTAGAGGCTAAGAGGGAATTGGTGGCCCAAATAACGGAAAGGCCAGGGCCAGGACTACAGGCGTGGCTGGGTCAGGAGCTCAAATAAAGCCAGTCAGACTCACTCTCACTCTTTTCTCAGCTCTGTTTGTCCCTGAGTCAGCTTCATCCTAGGACACACACCCCTGACATGGGGCAAAGTTGGCTGCTGGCAGCTCCAGGCTTCTGCCCCATCCTCTCAGCTACCTTAGTGAAAACAGTATCTTGTTCCCAACAGCTCTGACCAAAGTTCTGGGCTTGACCCTCACTGGTCTGGCTTGGGTCATGGGCTCATCCTAGGTCCACTGACCATAGCCAGAAGGTGCTCTCTGATGGGTCCAGCCGGGGTCAGTTCCATCTAAACCTCAGGGGCTGAAGTGAGGCAGGCAGATTCTGCAAAGGACTGTCAGGGTACCCTTACCAGGAGAAGGGGATGGATGCTGGGTGGGCAATGACAGTGGATGTCCACCAGAGAACGTCTTAGTGGAAATGGTCTTCTACTGGATGCTGCCTTTGAGGCTGTGCCCTTCGCGGTGGAAACCCTACCAAGAGTGGATGTCCACTCTGAAACTGCTGTGTACCAGGCCCTGGGTGGCCCTGGGGAGATGCAGATGAGGAGGGCCCAGTCTGTGCCCTGCGAGATGTCGGAAGGGAGAAACACATGTGGACGGCTGGACTCTGGGACCTCTGTGGGGATGTGGGCTTTGGAGGATGACTAGTTCCTCAGGAAAAGAAAAAGGGCAGTGGGTGGAGGAGGGCATTCTAGACCAGGGAGCAGCATGGTAGAAAAAGAAAGGACTCAGTGTCTTGGGCAATGGAGTGCAGTGAGTTGGGGGAGAGAGAGCAGGGAGGCGGGCATCACACAGTGCAGGGCCTTGACCGATGCGACTGAGCAGAGACACGGGTGGTGGGAACCGCTGGAGGCTTGTGAACCCGAGTAATATGATTGGGGCTGAGTTTTCTAAAAGGCACCTGTGGCCGGGACAGAGGATCCCTGCTTTCCTCTCTGGGGCTGTGGATAGTTCCTGAGCCCTCCAGAACTGTGCTTCCTAACACCTCTCCTACTGGAGGTACTAACGCTGTCTCTCTTTCTCTTTAACCCTCTGCCTGTCTATCCATCTTGCCTTCCTTGTCCCCCTACCCTATCCCCACCTACACCCTCCCCTAACCTTTCCCTCAAGGATCGCTGACAAAGCCTTCTACCAGCAGCCAGATGCTGACATCATCGGCTACGTGTATGTGTCTCCTCTGCTCCTCTGCTGGGGGAGCTGGGTGGGGCAAGGGCTCCTGGGTATGGCTGGCACAGTTTCTTGAGTCTCCTGCTTTTGGAGTACAAGTGAGCATGGCTGGGCTTGGGAAAGGATTCCAGCAGGAGAGGACCCCAGGGTGGGTGCAGGCACCAACCCACACCTCCCTTCCTCCAGCACACATTTATTGAGCATCTACTCTGCCTGAAGGCAGCTTTGCTAAATCAGAGCTCTAGAGGGTGTGCAAAGAAAAGACATCTTTAAGTGGGAGGGGCAGGGGCAAAAAATAAGCTGCTCTTGTTAGATGTCAAGTTGTTTGCAACTCATAGCGACCCCATGTACAACAGAACAAAACACTGCCCAGTCCTGCACCATTCTCACGATTGTTGCTGTTTGAGCCCATTGTTGCAGCCACTGTGTCAATCCATCTTGTTGAGGGTCTTCCTCTTTTTCACCCACCCTCAACTTTATCAAGCATGATGTTCTTCTCCAGGGACTGGTCCCTCCTGGTAACATGTCCAAAGTACGTGAGACCAGGTTTCGCCATCCTCGCTTCTAAGGAGCATTCTGGCTGTACTTCTTCCAAGACGTATTTGTTTGTTTTTCTGGCAGTCCAAGGTGTATTTAATATTCTTTATCAACACAATAGTTTAAAGGCACCAAATCTTCTTTGGTCTTCCTTAGTCATTGCCCAGCTTCATATGTATATGAGATGATTGAAAATACCACGGCTTGGGTCAGGCACACCAGTCCTCAAAGTGACATCTTTGCTTTTTAACACCTGAAAGAGGGCTTTTGCAGTTTTGTCTGATGCAATATGTCACTTGATTTCTTGACTGCTGCTTTCATGGGCACTGTGGATTCAAGTAAAATGAAATCCTCGACAACTTTAACCTTTTCTCCACTTATTATGATGTTGCTTATTGGTCTAGTTGTGAAGAGTTTTGTTTTATTTTGAGCTGTAATCCATACTGAGGAAACCCTGGTGGCGTAGTGGTTAAGTGCTATGGCTGCTAACCAAGAGGCTGGCAGTTCAAATCCACCAGGCGCTCCTTGGAAACTCGGGCAGTTCTGCTCTGTCCTATAGGGTCACTATGAGTGGGAATCGACTCGACAGCAGTGGGTTAATCCATACTGAACGCTGTAGTCTTTGATCTTCATCAGTAAGTGCCCCTCTTTTAGCAAACAAGGTTGTGTCATCTGCATATCGCAAGTTACTACACTAGCCCTCAAGGCTTGAAAATAATCCTCTGTTCTTTGAGACTATTTACACAATGGCCCTGCCCTCCAGACTCTAGGTATTGGCCACCCTCTCCAGATTGGGTGGAGGCCCCTCAGCCCTGGGCTTCAGCTCCGTCTTCCAGGCCCACTGGGATGGCAGCTTTGCTCCTTTGGCTTTAGATGCACCATTCTCCTAGTCCATCTGAGTGGCATCTCCACTCCAGAAACACCAGAGGCCATGGCTCCACCCTTTGAAACCCCAGAGGTCCTGGCCATACCTTTTGAGACTGAAGCTGCTTGGTTTCTTGTGTTCCTTGTCTCTTCACTTCTGTTTCCTGGTTTCTTGGCGTCTCGGCTTCTTGGGCCTCACGCCCGCATCTGCCTTGCTGGGGCAAGTGTTCCAGAGCTCTGTAGCTCCACAGGTGAGTGCCTGGAGGCACCCCACTCTGGCAGGAAGCCTCCTGCTCACAGGCACTCAGCTCTCTCGCTCCATGGGTTGGCTCCAGCGCTGTCTGGTGCTGGTCTCCTGGTTCTGCTGCTGCCGGTTCACTGATGCTGCCGGTCCTCTGCTGCTTTTGGTTCTCTGCTGCTCCTCTATCCATTCACAGTTTCAAAACCACTTCCACATTTTAGATTTCTGTTAGAGCAGCACCCCACTCTCCCAGTACTGAATTCCTTCTTAGTCATCTAGTGCTGCTATAACAGAGATACCACTAATGGATGGCTTTAACAAAGAGAAATTTATTTCTTCACAGTAAAGTAGGCTGAAAGTCCAAATTCAGGGTGTCAGCTCCAGGGGACATAATTCAATTCATGACAGTATTCCACCAATTCCTGGATACTGTTTTTTGCCAATGCCTTCAGTGCAGCTTAGACTTCTTCCTTCAGTGCCATCGGTTCTTTATCATATGCTACCTCCTGAAATGGCTGAATGTCGACCAATTTTTGGTACAGTGACTCTATTCATCTTCTTTTGACGCTTTCTGCATCTGTCAATATTTTGCCCATAGAATGCTTCGATACTGCAACTCAGGGCTTGAATTATTTCTTCAGTTCTTTCAGCTTGAGAAATGCTGAGCGTGTTCTTCTCTTTTGATCTTCTAACTTCAGGTCTTTGTACATGTCATTATAATACTTTACTTTGTCATCTTGAACCACCCTTTGAAATCTTCTGTTCAGCTCTTTCACTTCATTTCTTCCATTTGCTTTAGCTACTCGACGTTCAAGAGCAAGTTTCAGAGTCTCTTCTGACATCCATTTTGGTCTTTTCTTTCTTTCCTGTCTTTTTAATGACCTTTTGCTTTTTTCACATATGACATCCTTGATGTTATCCCACAACTGATCTGGTCTTCAATCGTCAGTGTTCAATGCGTCGAATCTATTCTTGAGATGGTCTCTAAATTCATGCAGGACATACTCAAGGTTGTACTTTGGCTTTCGTGGACTTGTTTTAATTTTCTTTGGCTTCAACTTGAACTTGCATATGAGCAATTGATGGTCTGTTGTGCAGTCAGTCCCTGGCCTTGTTCTGATGATATTGAGCTTTTCCAACATCTCTTTCCACAGATGTAGTCAATTTGATTCCTGTGTATTCCATCTGGCGAGGTTCACGTGTAAAGTCACCATTTACGTTGTTGAAAAAAGGTATTTCCAATGAATAGGTCATTGGCCTTGCAAAATTCTATCATGCAATCTCAGGCATTGTTCCCACCTGGAATATGAGAGGGTCTTATATGTATACCCACTCCCTGCCCCTTCCCCAAAGTGTACTGCTCCTCCTCAGAATGGACCTACAGGCTATCTTGGGTTCTAGTCCTAGCTCCTCTATTTTCTAGCTGTGTGACTTTGGGCAAGGTCACAACTTCTCTGTGCCTCAGTTTCTGTACCTGTCAAATGGGAATAATTATAGCACCTCCCTCACCTGGGAGGATTAAATTGAGACAACTTTGGCCTGAGTTTGTCCAAGTCATTCCAAGACTACCACAGGTGCCTCTCACATGTCTCTGGTTTGGGATCTAGTTGGTACTGTGACTCATCTAGACCAGGGATGGCAAGCAGGCTTCACTTTGTGCCAACCTCAACCAATTGCCAGTGACAGCCTAGAGGTGAAAGGGTCATGTTGTAGATGCTGATGCTGAAGGAGGAAATGCAGTGATTACGGAGTTATGTCAGCCATGTGCACGCGTCCAGGCTTTGTCATTCATGATATAGCCAGTTTTCTCCCTGGCACGCCCTCAACAACCCTTGCTGCTATCTAGGCTTGGCACACCAGGACAATGGCCTTCCTTCTTCCTTCTTTCCCTCCTTCCTCCCACCTGTCCCATGTTTATCGGTGCCTACTCCAATGCCAGTCTCCATTTTAGAAGCTGGCCAAATACAAATAAGATACGCAGTTCGTCCTACCAAGTTGCTCCTAGTCTGGAGTATGTTGTGATGAGAGCCACGAGGAAACCTCCCTCTGCTGGGGAAGCCAGGGCTGGCATCAGGGATGCAGGGCCTTTGGCCGGACCTTCTAGTGTGGGAAAGACTTTGTGTGGTGGGCAGGGTGGGAAGAGAAGGGCATTCCAGGTGGAAGCAGCTGAGGCAAAGGCACGGAAACAGGAAGTACCGAGCTGCCTGCAGTAGCTGTAGGGCTGAGGCTGGGAGAAGTTCATCTCAGGGCCAGTTGCTAAGTGCCTGGAGTGCCAGGCTAAGCTTGGGCTTGATCTTGAAGGCAGTGGGAGCCCTGGGAGGTTCCAGCAGGGAGTGGGGATGGCAGGTGTGCACCTGTGCTGGGGAACACCATGGGGCAGGGGAGGGGGTGTTCAGTGTTCCTGCTGTCCCTGAGGATATGGCTCAAGGCAACACCCTAGAGAGTCCTAAAGCTCTGAAGTGAGGGAGAGAGCCTAGACCAGCACTTTAATGTGCCTGGGATCCTGTTAAAAATGCAGATTCTTGCTCAGTAGGACTGAGGTGGGACCCAGAGCCTGCATTTCTAACCAGAGTGCAGCAGCGAGGATAGATAGGAGCCTCCTGCTTCTGAAGGGGCAGGCCAGCTCCCCATGCCCCATTCCCACTCACGATCTGACCCCACACAGCACTGTACAGTTCCCCAAACCTACTCATACTTGTCACCTCATTAGATCCCCAGGACACATGCCCAGTGAGACAGACTGGTAGGGTGGAGGCTCTGATCCCACTTTAATTTGAGCATTGAGCACACAGCTGGTCAGCATAATCACTAGGGTGGTGCCAGGCCACTTGATCTGTGCCCAGCCCATCCTCAGCACAGCATCTGCAGGGCTCCCTGCCTAGCCAGCGCCTGGGACATGGCATATCTGGTTCTGCTTGAACAGAACCAGTTGAAGGGACCCTGCTGGCCAAGCAGGATACAGACCCAGCTCTCCCCACCCAAGAATCCATTACTGTCTTTCCCTCAGTGACTCCTGTCTTTAGGTTTCATCCACTAAACTGTACTGACAATACTTTGTTTCTCCATTGCTCCTTATTAGTGACTTCTATAACTGTCAGGCAGAACTTCTAATGAAGAGACCACCAATTTTCATCCTGACTTGATTCCAACAAAAGCAAAGACCAATGGAGCACTCCCCAGGTGGCAGCTCAATAGAGGTCATTAGAGGCCTTTAGTTAGTTAGGTGGCCTGTCAGTGTCCTATCTCTGCCAAGTTTCTGGAATTGTTGAAAATAGCTGAGGTACTGTCATTCGTTCCTCCAAGGGCCTTTAGGTGTCAGGAGCCCCAGGCTGGAAACTTCCGATGGAGAGGTAAGAAAAGGGCTGGGGCTGCGGCGGAAACAGAGGTGACAAGGGAAAACCCGAGGAGGTGAGACTTGTGCTGAGACCTGAATGACGAGACGCACCAAGCTATAAGAAGGTCTGGGGGAAGAGCATTCCAGGTAGAGATGACAGCAAGTGCAAAGGCCCTGAGGCAGAACCAAGTTAGTCTTCTTCTGATGCCAAGGCTATTCCTGGAGGGTCTGAGGTCAGAGGGCCCAGGGCTGAAGAGACCTCTGGACAAAGCAGCATTGCCCAATGATAGAAGAGCATCACTGATCCAGGGGGAGGGGGCAGCTGGGAAACCTCTGTCCTATCTCTACCTGCAGGGCGTCTGAGGAGGCTTTCGTGAAGGAATCCAAGGAGGAGACCCCAGGCACCGAGTGGGAGAAGGTGGCCCAGCTGTGCGACTTCAACCCCAAGAGCAGCAAGCAGTGCAAAGATGTGTCCCGCCTGCGCTCGGTGCTCATGTCCCTGAAGCAGACGCCGCTGTCTCGCTAGGTGCCTGCCTGCAGCAGCAAAGCATGGGTGGGGCAGGGCAGAAGAAGGGCAGCTGCTTCAGGCAAGGAGGGGAACACCGCCTCCAGCAGCTGCTACACACAGTCTATTCCGTTCCTCCTCATCTCCCAGGGCTGGGAAGGGGACCCCTCACCCCTCACCCTTATCCCTTCCTGGCACTATGGCCCAGCCCCTCACAACTCCTGTCAGTCCATTTAGTTTTGACTGTCCCTCCTGATGTATTTTTTTCTTGGCTTAAAGGGTGTGTTGTTAACTCTTTTTACACTTACTTATCATCATTCTCATTTCTCTGAAAGCCACACCTGGTGTTGGGGCTCAGTTTGTGCTCAGAACTTTCCCAGCTCAGGGCCTTGAGAGGTGAAGATATTCCCCTGGAAACCCAGGAGCTCCGGGCCAGAAGTGGGTATCTCAACCTATCTGTGCCTATTGCCCCCACCCATGGGAGGAAAGGGAAACCCTATTGGCATAGTGGTTAACTGCTACGGCTGCTAACCAATGGGTTGGCGGTTCAAACCTGCCAGGTGCTCCTTGGAAACTCTATGGGGCAGCTCTACTCTGTCGTACAGGGTCGTCATGAGTCGGCATCGACTCGATGGCAGTGGGTTTGGTATGGGAGGAAAGAACCTATCACACAATGCTTTCACAACCTGGATTCTTTCTGTCCTGTGACAAGCCTGTGAGGTAGGGATTCTGTTATACAGCCAAGGACACCAAGGCTCCCAGAGGGTAAAGAGCTTAAAGTAGGAGGGAATAGGAAGCCTGGGTGAGAGGCTGGAGAAGGCAGCCTTGCCAGACCCTATTCTTCAAAGCTCTTACGAGAGAGGCGGCCTGGTGGGACTGCCGGGACCCTCTGGATATGGATGGCCCATTGCTCTGCACATTTCACCCCCTCCTTCAGTTGTGTCCCTCCGTGGATTTGGTATAAACAACCACTTACCACACCTTCTTCACCTTCAGTAGAGGTTACGGTCTCCATCCAAGCCATTGTAACTTGCACTGTGTTAAAAACGATCTGAGTAACTGCCAATACTTAAAATTGTAGTATGTCACAAAAAACATCCACATTTCTGGCTTGAAAATCAGAAACTCTTGCACCGATGGGTCCAAATTCCTGTGTAGTAGAAGCCAGATGAATAGCGGTTGTCTTAGTCACCTTTTTTTTGGGTGTGCAACTCTAACAGAAATACCACAAATGGATGGCTTTAACAAACAGAAGTTTATCCTCTCACAGTCTAGTAGGCTAGAAGTCCAAATTCAGGGTGTCAGCTCCAGGGGAAAGCTTTGTTGGCTCTGGAGGATGGTCCTTGTCATCAATCTTTCCCTGGACTAGGAGCTTCTTCGCACAGGAACCCTGGGTCTAAAGGACCTGCTCTGCTACCAGCACTGCTTTCTTGGTGTATGAGGTCGCCATGTCTCTCTACTTGCTTCTCGTTTATATCTCAAGAGATTGGTTTAAGACACTATCTAATCTTGTAAATCTCATCAATATGACTGCCACTAATCTATCTCATTACATCATAGTGATAGATTTACAGGACACAGGGAAATCACATCAGATAACAAAATGGTAGATGATCATACAATACTGGGAATCATGACCTACCCAAGTTGACAAATACTTTTGGGGGACATTCAATCCATGACAGTGGTCATCCTCTTTAAAGGACAATATCCTTGTGATTTGGGGCCCAGGGTCACCACCCAGCCCTGCCCTACGTTTGCAATAGCTAGGAGACCAGGGTGGGGCAAGACAATCACGTTCGTTCACTTAGCAACCTAGCCTTTGTCAGGGGGCTTAAGAATGGATGTATCTCTTCACTCCCTCTTTTCCCTTTCTGCCAGCTTGAAGCTTGCATTGAAAATGGTGGACTCACAATATGGAAGGAACCTGGGTCCCTAGTTAACACTTGAGAAACACTAACCACAAACAAAACCAAACTCGTTGCCATACAGTTGATTCCAATTCATAGCAACCCTATAGAACAGAGTAAAACTACCCTATATGGTCCCCAAGGCCACCCACTTCTGGCCCGGAACTCCTGGGTTGCCAGGGGAATATCCTCACCTCTCAAGGAGCGCCTGGTGGATTTGAACTGCCGACCTTTTGGTTAGGAGCCGTAGCTCTCAACCACCATGCCACCAGGGTTTCCTAACCACAGAGAGGAATACCCATTTGAGACTTTGCACGAGTGAGAAACTCCTGGTATAAAAATGGTGTGGCATCTGAGCTCCTCTAACTGCAGACGGGGAAAGAAGAGTCAAGATCAACATCAGCCCAAGGCTGATTCCCATGAGGTGGAGGTCAGGCATACCTCTACCCTCCAACATTTTTACCAATCTGACACCAGCTGTCCCTCCCATGGCACTCTACTTCTTCGCTGGGCTCGAAAATTTGTTGCAATGACAACACAGAACTCATAGATTATACTCATAGTTATGGGGTTTACTAGGGAAGTAACAGGTTCAACCTGGGATCAGGATCAGGAAGCATGTGGGCAGTCTGGAAGGCTCCCCTGAAATGGAGACCCCATCCCTCCCTTCTTCAGTGCAGGACAGCTCTCTCAGATCCTCTTGGCAGCGCAAGAAAGTAGGCTCTTTTCTCTGCCGTGCACACACCCTGAACACAGGCCTCCTCTCAGCTCTTTGAGGACAGACTCCTCTGGCCCTGGCCTCTGCCCTGCTCAGGGAAGTGTTACAAAGCTCTTTAGCTCCACTGGTAAGTGCTCAGGGGACCCCCCTCCGTTAGGAAGCCTCCTGCTTAAAGAATCTCAGCTCTCTCACTTGAGGGGCCAGCGTGCTCACTGTTGCTACCTTGCTCTGTGGGCCAGGAAGCCCACCGTGCAGTCTTGTGACAGTCTGCTGCCGCCAGTTCTCGCTGTCTCCAGTGTTACAGCTATCTCCTAGGTCTAGGAGATTCTCAGTGCAGGGACCTTGGGTCCAAACGATGTGCTCCACTTCTGGTTCCTCTTCTTAATGGTACTGAGGTCCCATTCTGCCTGTGGGATTTGCTCCCATTAAGCCTGGTGGGATGGCAAAACTGACCAATGCCTTCTTAGGATTCCATACACCTTATTTGCATGGTTCCACTCCTACAAGGGTTCCATGAGCCTTATTTGTGTTATTAGCAGGCTGTCCAATCCCTTGGTGGGCCACAAGCACTTTATTTGCATAGACCCACCCAATCATTTTGTGGGAGCCACAAAACCATGACTATAAGGTCCATATTATAGTAATTCACTATGCCACACTTGGGATGCCCCTCTAGTTTGCTCAGGTCCTCTGGCCTCCTCTTTTCTTCCATAACCCCGAAGCCCTAAGTACACAAACTACTGATGAGCTTTTGGACTATGCTCTTTCCACTACACTCGAACTGTTTCTCTGAGCCTCAGAGTTCCCCGTTCTGTAAGATGCATCAAGCACTGGGAAGGGGTTCTCAAGTGGGAGTGGAGAGAGTTCCTGCCTCTGACAGGACCATAAAACACAACCCATTGCTCATAGTGACCCTATAGGACAGAGCAGAACTGCCCCATAGGCTTTCCACGGAGCAGCTGGTGGATTTGAACTGCTGACTTTTGGTTAGCAGCTGAACACTTAACCACCTTGGCACCAGTGCTCCTAACAGGATCATAGCACCTCCTATCACACTGTTTTACGACAGCCTCTTCCAAAAGAAGGTTTCCCTACTGAGAGCTTGAAAAGTAATGGCTAGATCAGTTTTTCTCAAATTACCCAATCATAAGCACCGCTCTAGACCCACTGAACAAGTATCTCAAGAAAAACCTGGGAATCTCTACTTTTAACAAGTGTCACAGGTCACTGTTACTAGGAAAGTTTGGGAATCACTATGCTAAATGATTTCTAAGGGTCCCTCCAGTTTGAAATCTGTCTCCTCCCCAAACCTTAGGGGTGAGATTGAGAATGAATTCATCAAACTAGAAGCAAATCAGGGTTTATTAAGTAGGAAGTGAAGGAGATATGGCACAAACGTGTATAAAACACCGAAACTGAACTGAACCTAGGATTCCAGAAAAAAATCTGTCAGGTACACAACCAGCCCGGCCTGGGGGAACCCACCACTTCCCCATCAGCACTGGGGCCTGTTAGGGAAGCTAAGAGGCTAAGACCCCCGGCGTGGTGTGGCCGCTCCCGGGGCTGGGAATGATCTCCGCGGCGCTTTCCAGGCCAGGCTGGGGCTCAGTGTCGAGGCTTCATAGCAGATACAGCCATACCCACCAAGACGGCTGCGACCGTGAAGCCCTGGGCAAGGATTCGGGTGCGCATCATGAGCTGGGAGCGATGGCTCTGGCCCCGGTGGAAGCAGTAGAGTCCGTAGGTGAGGGCGGCCGCCGTTCCCAGGCAGCCTGAGAAAGGGACAAAGCGGGTGCGGAGCGGCTCGGAGCTCCCTCCCCCCACTTTGGGCCGTCCCTCCCGGGGGACGGTCGCTGCACAACAGCCGCAGGGAGAGGGGAGAGGGTCCTCCGGACTCCACAGTCCGCCTCGCCCAGCCCCGGGATCCCCTCCACCCCAGTCCCCCAGTCCAGGCCGTTGCCCATATCCCAGTCCGGTTCATCCTCACGCCCCCGCCTCTTCGCTACATCTCCGGTCCACTCTCATTCCGGTCCCCCTCGTGTCCCCGGTCCTCACCTACTCCATTCCCCTCTACATCAGTGTTCTCTCAGTCCACAGTTCCTGCAGCACCAGCTTACCTAGGGGCACCAGTGGGTTCTCGCAGGTCTTGCGAAGGAACTTCTCCTTGAAGCTTTCCGAGTCTCCGTAGACATTAGGACTAAAACCCTCAATGACCGGGGGCTGCGATGGGTCAAAGGGGTCCTGCGGAGTCACAGGGCCAGGAGCTGCCATGTCAAGGAGAACTGCTGCAGGAGAAAACGGGGACGCTGAACTCCACCCCTTGATGACGTCCGAAAAGGGGCGGGGGGAATGCAGCGGCTGAACGTTGTACGCAGGCGCAATCGCGCATTCTATGCTGGGATCCGTAGTCATCTACACGGTATCACATGGGGGGACTACATTTCCCAAAAAACCATGTTCTGACCCGCCGGAAGGAAATCTCCTGCACGTGGTGCTGATCGTGAGAGGCCTTGAATCTGAGCTGTTGGTTCTGTGGTCACCGCGATGCCCAAGGCTAAGGGCAAGACTCGGAGGCAGAAGTTCGGTTACAATGTCAACCGGAAGCGGCTGAATCGGAATGCTCGACGGAAGGCAGCGCCTCGTATCGAGTGGTGAGGGGGCCGGGGTTTGGGAGGCAGCGGGCCTCGGAATGGAACTGCACGTGATGTGACGGACCCGCGATTTCCCTCCGTCCACAGCTCCCATATCCGACATGCCTGGGACCACGCCAAATCGGTGCGGCAGAACCTGGCCGAGATGGGGCTGGCCATGGACCCCAACAAGGCCGTGCCCCTCCGAAAGAAAAAGGTACTGACGTGGCAGAGTCTCGGCCCTTGCCGCCCCACCCCCGCCATGCTTAGCCGTGGGTCAGAACTTCAGTGTGTCGATCACCTCGCTCACTCCCTTCCCGAGTTTGCGACCTCCCTACAGGCACCCGCGGAGCTTGCACTAACTGAAGTTGAGGGCCCCTCTACAATTTCTCTTACCCCCTTCCTAGTCATCCAGCCATCCTTGGCTTGAGGCTTTCTAGGGCTGGCTCCCAATAAGTCTTTGCTTTTTGGACCACCTTTTCTAAAACAGCATCCTGCTTCACTCCCTAAGCCCTTCCCTGCTTTTTTTAAATTTATAGCACTTGTAACTGTTCTGCTGTGTGCCATGGAGTGGATTCAGACTTCTACTGCGCCATAGTGTTTACAAGGCTGTAATCTTTATGGAAGGCAATTTCCACATCTTCCTACTGAAGAGCCGCTGGTGGGTTTGAACCACCAGTCTTTGTGTTAGCAGCAGAGCTCTTAACCACTGTGCCACTAGGCCTCCTTGCACTTGTAACTACTTGATGATATATATTGTCAATGTCTGTTCCTCCCCTTACACTCCTTGAGGACAAGGACTTTGTTTTGTTCCCCACTAAACCCCCAGTGGTGCTTAGGATGTAATCAGTGGTCAAAAAGTAGTTAACTTAATGAAGGGACTTGCTGAATGAATTTGTCCCAGTGCCCTTAGGCAGGTTCCTTTTTATTCCTTCCCGCAAGAGGGAAATGGCATTACTACTTCTTGAACACATGCTAAGTGACAGCCAAACACTGTCAGGTAGCTCCTCCCCGTAGAGTAGCTATCTGATATCTCCTCCTCATTGTAAATTCTAAAGTATTTTCAAATGCATTGTTTTAAGTGAAGCAGGTGAGGAGTGTTATACCCATTTTACAGATAGGCAAAGAAATATGAATTGTTTTCTTGTGTTTCTTCTGGGAACCATGGATTCTAGTTGACGGAGGATTCAGGGCATTGGTTCTCCCTGTTACCTAGTTCTGGGCCTTGGGCAGGGATTCTTCTGTAGCTCTGTTGGGATGGGCAGGATGTTTTCCTCACTGAAGATCGTTTGTCTCCTGGTCTCCTCACAGGCTCTGTTCTTTGCAGGTACACGCCATGGAGGTGGATGTTGAGAGGACGAAGGAGCTGGTGCGGAAGCCCTATGTGTTGAATGGTGGGTTTGGGCTACATGCCTCCAGGTCATCATCCTGCAGTGTCAGAGCTGGAAAGGGTCCTCAGATGCCCTCATTTTACAGATGGAGAAACCGAGGTTCATGGGGGAGCAGTGAGCTGGTGCAGGGCTCACAGAGTGCGAACAACATGTTTCCTTGGCTTGGATATTCAGTCTACTGACTAAACTCAAGTGTGTAAACTAAGGTTAGAAAGATATCCAGGGAGGAGGCAGCCAGGTGCCTGAGGACAGAAAAGAAACCACTGAGTCTCAGGCAGGTGTTGGGCTTCTCATGAATTTAAGAATATACTGATTTTAGAGATTCCATTGTCTCATTTAATCTTCCCAGTTATAAATCTATTTCGTATATATTATAGAGGCTGAGTATTAGAACATAAGAAGGTAAACCCTGCAGGGAAGCAGGAATACTCGAAGTCTTCATCCATCCTTCTCATTTCTTGCCTGGGATTTTCAGTAGTTCTCCGGAAGGCAAAGTGGTTTTAATGGCCAGGCATTTGATATAGAATCCCTTTTGTTCCTGTCTTTACTCTATCTCAGTGGTTCTCATTAGAATTATTGTACAGGATTATATGTATAAAGCCATTAATTATTTATTACTGTTGAGGATAATTTTGACTCTAAGTAGTTTAGCACCCAATCCCTGGATAAGATTTGACAGTCTTATTTAATAGTCATTACAGTTCCATGAGGTTGCTCTTACTTTCCCTTCATAGTTGAGAGATGGGGACGTATTTGCCCGGGTCACCCAGCTATTTCCAAAGTGAAGCCATTATCTGGCTCCACTGCCTACATTTTCCCTGCATGGAGCAGTGAGATGCCTGGCCCTGCTCATGGCCCAGTACCCGCAGCTCTAGTTCTCATTTATTCAGACCTCTTTTATTTCGTGTATTGATTTAAGAGGTTCTCAACCAGAGAGTTTTTGAGCTAGGAAGGATCCTTGCCTTGTGAGCTGGGAGTGTATCTTCATCTGTATCCTCAGGACATTGTGCAAAATAGAGGTTATAATTTTGGCATTGCGTTTTACTCATTTGAGGCCTGGAGAGAGGTGACTGACCTTTCAGTTAGTTGCCACACTGATGCATGATTATACCGTAGGAGGCAGAGTCTGGGATCTGAAGGGCTTGGAAAGGAAGGTTCCAATAATGAATTTGGGGGTTGGGAGGCAACGCCCACCAGGTGGCTGGAGTATTGGCTGGCAGCTTGGGATTGGATGAAGGGATGATTGAACAGCTCAAATAGTGCAGAGGCAAAGCGTCATTTCTTGTGGCTTCTCTCACCCCAGACCTGGAGGCAGAAGCCAGCCTCCCAGAAAAGAAAGGAAATACCTTGTCTCGGGATCTCATTGACTACGTACGCTACATGGTGCAGAACCATGGGGAAGATTATAAGGTGAGTGGCTCAGGCCTGGCAGGAAGAACCACAGGGGCTGGTGGGAAGACACCCTGGGCCATGCATGGCCTGGTCTGCTGGCCTACCCATTACAGTTGCAGTCGAGTCAGTTCCGACTCATAGCGACCCTGTAGGACAGAGAACTGCCCCATAGGGTCTCCAGGGAGTGCTCGTGGATTCAAACTGCCGACCTTTTGGTTAGCAGCTGTAGCTCTTAACCACTACACCACCAGGGTTTCCCATCTGCTTATCTAGTGCCTGTTTTCCTGAGACTGAATAGAAAGAAAGGGAACCAAAGAGACTAGGAAATGGATCCCATGGGCAGGGATCTAATGTTAACAGGATGTTCAGAGCAGGCATAGACTGGCATGTGATCACTCCCCATTCACAGATAGGTTGTTTCACTCACACGGGGAATAGTTTCCATCTTAATTATGAGCGATTTTAAATAAAAGTCCCTATTTTTGGCTTCTCTTAAAAATCAGAAGCTCTAGCTACACTGGGCCCCGTGCCCATGCTGAGGTAGCTGACTGTGCACGGAGCACGAGCTCCTCGGTTGGCCCCAGCTCCCGCCTGGCTACTCTCAGACCTGCCTGGTCCCTGATGACCTTCGCACCTGTTTCCCCAGCCTTTCAGTGCAAAGGGGCTTCGTGTACACCGTAACTTGAGGTGAGGAATCTGAACCTCAGAGACAAAAGTGGCTTGCCCAGAGGCAGAGCTAGGATTTGAGCCCTTATCTGTCCAGCCTTCCTTAAGTGGCCTTTCTTCCTTTTTAGGCCATGGCTCGGGATGAGAAGAATTACTATCAAGATACCCCGAAACAGATTCGCAATAAGATCAACGTCTATAAACGTTTCTACCCCGCCGAGTGGCAAGCCTTCACTGATTCTTTGCAGAAGAATAAGATGGAGGTTGAGTGACTGGTTTACGCCCATCCCTGGCTGACACCTTCTGGACCAGAGAAGCTGAAGCCCAGGGTTAAGGCAAGGAGGGGTGTGTGATGACAGATGAGGCTGGCCAAACCCCATGGAATCAAAAGGTTACACACACACATTCCTGCCCCCCCTGGGGAGGGGGCTGATGCTAAGGAAATCTCCCAGAGGCTCTCGTTTGTGTTCTTCTGGGGTCTAAGGGAAAAGCCAGAGCCTGCAGTTTGCAGAGTAGGTGGTTTGCTTGTTTGAATATAGACTGTACGTAATAAAACAAGGCTATTTTACTTTTCTGATTGTTTTGTATTTGTCCCTCCCAGCCAAGTCCTGAGGCTGCCCCAGGGCAAGGAGGCCATCCCGACCTTCAGCTCTGCGTCATTCACGTGCCATCTTACATCTAGCCTCCCTCTTCTCCCATTCTTGGTTCCATTGCTGTCTGCCTTGGTTTCCTGCAGAGCAGTTCCATTAAGCCTTCTACAGGAACGCTGGGCTGCTTGGAAGGGGCAAGCCTTGCCAGTGCTAGCCCCATCCCTCAGCTGTGGACTGGTGGGCTGACTCCCTGTGGCCCTGGGGAGCTATACCTGCTGCTCCTGGTCTGCCCTCATGTTACCTGCCATCACTGCTTTTCTGTGGACCATTGTCTTGGCCTTGGCCCAAAATGAACCCACGGTCCCCAAACCTCCTTTCCGGGGCTGTCTGGGATTACTCAATACCATGCTACTGTGTGCCAAACACTAGGGGACACTGCATTGCTTGCTTTGTGGCCAGACCTGCCTGATTTGGTGGCATGTGAGGTGATGATGACTTACATAGAGATGACGATCAGTTTGTAGGATGGGGACTTGGTATTTTCTTGAGTTGATACTTTATCCCCAACTGTTAGTACAGAAACCCTCCTATTCCTAAAGTTTCTCCTAGAAGCCCCGGTAATCTGCTTCCCGCTGCTCTTGAGCAGGGCTTGGTCTTCTTACATAACTCATTCCATGTAAAACTGTGCAGTACATGGCTTTATCCTCATCTGCCAGGTAAGGAAACTAAGGCGTGAAGCCAGGTTTAACAAACCTAGGCTCTTTGTTAGCTGTCCTCCCCTCTGGCCCCTGAAGGCAGCCCAGCCATCCCTACACAAACAAGGCAAGCTGGCAACTGGGCAAGCTGGGGGAGTCTTAGAAGCCCGCACAGTTAGACTCCAGGCCTGTAACCACTGTGAGCACAACCTTTCAGACCTGGCCTGAAGCAGGGCTGGCAGGAGCCTGGTAACTCATGTCCTCCACAGGATTCCAAACATGTATGTGGCCTCACCTTCACGCCTTTTACTAGGCTGGCCCTTACCTTTGTTTCCTCTCACAGGTCAAGTGCCAACTTTCAGCAACCTCCTGACCATTCCCTGCCCCGGGTCGCGTTAAGTGTCCTGTACTCCCCTCGCCCTGGACTTGTAAAGCAATACTTATCACTGTCTTAAGGCTTTAATGTGCCTGACACCCGCCACCAGACTGAGCTTGAGGGCAGGGACCTCACCTGGGAATCCAGGGAGCCTGGCTTGAGGCAAGTGCAGAGATGCCTGTGGGATGAATGATTGTGTGGTTCTGTGACCCCCATTCTGACCTTTGGCATGGAGGCTGTCAGATTTCTTTGCTCCTATTTCTAAACCAGCTCTGCCCTATCCCTGAATCAGGAAGAACTCCCAAGGGATGGGGAATGGTTTTGACACCTCAAAAAGTATTGATTAGGCCAAAGCTGATGTTCCTTGCAGCCGCCTTCCCCGACATGGGCTGAAGGTCCGGGGGCTGGGACTTGGTGTTTGACAGGACAGGTTACTGGGTCACAAGGAAGTGTTCTGGCACCACACTATAGCTGCTCCTCCCTGCAAGCAGCACCGACTTCTTAAAATCAAATGAAACCACGTTGGTTTTTGGCATTTATTTTGACCTCAAACATCCAGGGCTACTCCCACTTTATGCAGTTTGTCCTTGGCAGTCCTGTGGCCTGGGTTCTCAGGGGACAGGCTGAGCCAGCAGGGCTCCCTTAACTTCTGGATCTTTGGTGGGAATCCTGTCCCTTAACAGGTCCCCTTTTTCATAACTACTAGAAAGGACTTTGTATTCAAAATAATTAGCCACTGAAAGCTCTGGGGTGGGGGGCAGGTACATAACAAATGCCACAGGCTGGTTTCAGCAGCTGGTTTGAAATGCTGGCAACTCCTACCCAAATAAGCATAAGAACAACAATGTTTTCCAAAGACAGGTGGACATGCTTTGTGGAGGATCTGGTGTCTCACTGAGGCAGTCAGCAGGAGTTGTCAGAGTCTCCTCAACATCTCTGCAGAGGATGTGAGGCCGTGAGGTTTTCACCCTCCTCCAGTCCTTACAGCTGAACGCTGCTGCTGCTGCTGCGCAAGTTTAAACACCTGCAATTCTGGGCACCAAGAGAAACCAGAGGTGACTTCTTGGGATGGGCAGGCAGTCTGACATGGCAGTCCCAGCGGCCTCGGGAGACCTCTTGCCCAGACCATCTAAATGTCCAAACTCTGGGTCAGGTTGGTCTCTTCTCAGGGATGGCAACAGGTCAGACAGAAACCATAGCTTCGTTTAAATAACTTGACAACAAAAGCCCTTGCCTAGACATCCAGGGCCAGGGTGAATAACAGGCACAAGTTCAACAGGTAAGTAGCCTACCCACTGGCAGATCCAGAGCCTCACAGCCATCTTCATTGGGGTAACTGTGCTGGTTCCTAAGAGCAGATGGTCTGGGTTCTGGAATCAGAAAGGAATATTCAAGAGCTACTGGGTAAGTATCAGCAGGCCACACAGTGAGCTGAGGTTCTTAAGAAAGGCCTGTTCCTAATTTTTCTCCAGTCCAGTCCTGGTCAGCAGCGTCCTCAGCCTCTCCTGCCCTAGCCTAGTAGAAACCACAGCAGATAGCAAAGTTTGTCACTTTGGGTGATGGGCCAGCAGCCCCACAAGGGAGTAGCCATCAACCATAGACGTGGTGAGGCAAACCACAGGCAGGAGAATGCCTATATTGTGTCACAAGGAGGGGTGGCACTGAGTACCTTTGGTGCTGCTCAGTGGTATTTGTCCTCCAATGTGTTACTGAACCCAATCATTCAGAGGCATCGCTGATAAAAGTAGGCCAAAAAGATCTTAATTAGGAAAAAAGGGCCCCCCTCAACAATTAATGCTGGTCCCAGAGGCAACCTGCAAGCACTGGAGAACAGGGTGGTGTTAACAGAACAAAGTAGTCTCTCACATTTCCAATGACAAAATGAAAAGTCATGAAAAGCAGAATTACAAATGTCACTTTAAAACCCACTCTTCTAATGACCAGCCTGCTTCTGGCGCTCCCTCTTGCGTCCCAGGTGCCTCCTCCTCCAATGGCCGTGGGAGGAACTGAGGAATAATCGGTGAACAGCAAATGGAACAAACGCACACAATCTCTATTCCTAAGTCAAAAGCAAACAGAGTTGGGTATCTTCTCTAAGAAAAAAATTTCCAGTTGTGCCTATTGATTATTCAGTGGCCCCTCACAGACAGAAGGCTCCTTTCGCCTGCACTAAAGACAAGTGTCAACAGGGATAGTCCTGAAGCTGGCTGATCATGGAGGTACACGAACACCATGGCGTGTGCTACCGTCCAGCTCTGCTGGGGAAGAAACAGGTCTAGAAAGGCTGAGCGATGCACCTGAGGCCACCCTGTGGCTTGCTCTGCTACATCCCCACCCAAAGGTTTCTTTTCACCTGTATTCACAGGATAAAAATGTCCTCTCCCAGTACCGACTGTTATCTACACAGTAGGGGTCTGCATCCTTCGTACCAGGCCAAGTGGTGGAGTGGAAGTTCACTGGGGATCAATGTGAAGCATTATGATATCAGATAGCTCAAAGGCCAGGTGATGGAGGAGCTACAGCCATCTCATGATTCTAGCTATTTCCAAATTTTCCATGACAATCATCCCGGGTTTTGGTAACAGCACCGAAGAATAAAGCCTAGAACTTTGGCCTGTTCTGTTTATAAATAAATAAATAAAATGCAGGTCTGAGGTTGACACCCAGCTCCCATGGACAGTCTTCTTCCGGGGACACGGGCTCCTCCCTTCCCCAGACTCATGTAAACATGGGCATTGGCACAGATAGTGCTTAGTGCGAGAGCAGCAGCAGCTTCTGTCTCCAGGTTAGGAAAGAAACAAAACAGCCTTCAGTTTTTCTGACCAGCGGGTGAATGTCTCTTACTCTGCAGTCAGGAGAGGCTGGCAGGCCAGGCCTTGACTCAAGGGAGAAACAGGGAGGTCTTCAGAAAGTTCTTTGCTAGGATCTCCAGGTCTGTTCTAACACTTCTTACCTCCAGGGCTGGGAAACACATCTCCAGGTCAGAAAAAGAACCCAAAAACCTACTGCCATCAAGTCAATTCCAACTCAGTGGCTCTACAGGACAGAGCAGAACTGCTCCATAGAGTTTTGAAGGCTGTAATCTTTACGGAAGCAGATTGCCACATCTCTATTCCATGGAGCAGCCGGTGGGTTCAAACTGCCAACCTTTTGGTTAGCGGCTGAACACTTAACCATTGCACCACCAGGGCTCAGTCCAAGTCAGAAAAGACCACTGAAATCACATCCCTTTAAAAATGATGGCCTCGGGTACAGGAAGGCAGAGAGACTACACAAGGCCACAGCGAGTCAGGCAGAGCTGGGGCTGGAGTACACTGCAGGGCTGGGAGGCAAGGCTCATGGGTACTGCCCAAAACCTGCCCACATGTCACCAGGAAGGAACAGTTGAAACTGGGAGACCTCGTGGCTCCTGGAGTACTTCCGACACCTACACGGTCCTTCCATCCCTGGGACTGCAGGGAGGCGAGGGCAGAGCCTTGAGCATTTCACTGTCCAGGTAAGAGAGATGGGGTCTTCACTACGGAAGGCTGGGCCACCATTTTGTTCTGGGATGGGCAGGACATCATCCTCTCCTACCCTCTGCCTTCCTTCCTCCCTCTCTGCTTCAGCCCCACAACCACAGCCCCAGGAAGGCTTTCTGTAAGGTTCTTGGCTCCACCAAGCCCCTCCTGAGGGGAGGAAAGAAGGGAAGTGCTGCCACATGGCTCCACTTTAGGCCCCAGGCAGCGATGAAGAAGCAGAAGCAGCGGGAGGACTGGGTCCCAGGGTGGGGAACTCAGCAGGGGATCCAGCCTACGAGAGAAGCTGTAGGAGCAGCCTCCAGATGTGCACGGTGCCAGGCTCATTGAAGCCAGGCCCTGCAGGAGCAATGCTGGCCGCTAAGAGGAACACCTCACGCTGGCTGTTGATGGCCTGCAACCCCAGCTCCCGCTGCAGCTCCATCACGCTCATGGCCTCACTCAGGTCCTGGGGAAACAGAGTAGACAGTCAGAACAGAACAGGGCAACCATGTTTCCCAGCATGCTCCCACCCTTGGCATTCATAAAACAACTTGGGCTACCTAGGGAGCATCAGGCCCAATTCCCAGAGCTAGCCTCTGGAACCCTTGGTCTAAACTTGATACTCTTCCCTCATCTCTGACTCTCCTTTGTACCAAGCTCTTGTCATCCGTCATCAGCCACTCAGGTAAGAAACTGAGCACTTACTGTGTGTCAGGCACTGTGATGACAAAGCTTATGACCCTTAGAGTAATCCCACCTCAGTTCCCTAAACTCACCAGTGTGTCATGTCCCAGACAAGGGCCTTACTTCCCCCAGACCCTGGCTAAAGGAAAAAAAGGGGCCACTGTGTAGCATGGCTGGTGATGGTACATTTTATATTCTAACTCTGGCCCAAGATTAAAATGACTCATCTTAGAAGAATAATAGAATGTTTTGTAGGACCTAGCATATGGTCTCCTGTTGGTTCAAAATTGTTATAAGTTATAGTTTATAAACAGGATGATGATATAATTTATTGTCCCAACCAGGTACTTCTGAGACTCAGAGGGGACACTAGTAATAGTGATACCATAATAACGGCATAAATGGGACTGTCCTGGGCCAACAGGACATATGGTCATTATATTCATAAATGTTCGTCAAGTTTTTCCCGATAGGCAGGGGAAACCCGAGGTCAAAGATGTACAACCTCTGTCTAAGCAGGTTTGAAAGGTCCCACAGCTCAGGTCCCAAGAGCTATGACAGGGCTCTATACTGTGGCTGTCTCACAGGTGCTGAGAATGCCACCTAAGGTCTGTGATGCTGAGGGCTGCAAGGTCCAGGGCAGCTCCTGGTTCTGGCAGCAGTACAGTGTAGAGGTTAAGATCGAGAACTTTGAGAAGATCCAAGCTCAAGTTCTGGCTTTGCCACAAACTTTCTGTAACTTTAGGTACTTCTCCAGGTCTCAATATTTATAAAGCAGGGATAACAGCATGGGCTTCTTGTAGGACTTAGATGAGATCACGATTGTCAGGTGTTTAACACTGTGCCTGGCACACCACAGGCATGCAATACGTATTAGTTATTATTATGTAATCCATTCTACTTCTCCCCGCTTCCCAGTGTTGGCTCTCTGGTCTAAAGCCAGAAGTCACGAGGGCACAGCAGAGTAGAAAACACAGGTTTCAGAATTAGATACTTCCACTCCACCACTTTCAAGTATAACTTCGGGAAGATTACAAAATCTCTCTGAGCTTCGGATTCCCTACCTGTAAAATGGGGAGAGTATCCCATACCTTGTAGGATCAATAGAAACATATGTTGTTCAGCACCACACTAGGCACATAAAAACCAGCCACCTGCCATCGAGTTGATCCTGACTCATAGTGACCCCATGTGTGACAAGAGTAAAACTGTGCTCAATAGGGTTTGCAAGGGCTGATTTTTTGAAGTTGCCAGGCCCTTCTTCCAAGGCACCTCTGGGTGGACTTGAACCCCCAACCTTTCAGTTAGTCACCAAGTGCTTCATAATTATTTTTTTCATCTCTCCAGGGTGACAGATAGAGAAGCAGAGAGGAAGGAGGACAGAGATCAGGGATGAGGCCAGGGCATAGGCAGAGAAGGTGCGGACAGTATCTCAGCCAGGCTCACCAGGCCACGGGCCCGGGTCTGAACCCGAGTGCTTCCTGCCCTGCCCTGCCCAGGTGACCTGAGCCAGCCTCCCCATGGCCCTCACCTGCTTGTTGGCCACCACGACGACAGGCAGGTCAGGGTCCTTGTCTAACAGCTTGTGCAGCTCCTGCCGGGCCCTCTGCAGACGCAGCCGGTCAGCTGAGTCCACCACGAACACCAGCACATCCACTTCATTCACAAATTCCTTCCAGTAGAAGCGCAGGTTTTGGCTGCCACCAACTGTGGAGAGGCCAGGGGCCAGCTCAGAGCTGTCCTTGGCCCTGGCTTGCCGTACATAGTTCCACCCCACTTTCTGCTTCCTGAGGTGCCACCAGCCGGGGCAAAGAAAAGATCATAGGCCCCAGTGCCAAGCAGACCTGGGTTCAGCCCTGCGGGGTCTACTTGGGACAAGTCGCTGCCTTCAAGAACCAGTTCCCCTCCACACTAACCTCACCTGAGAGGCTGCAGTAAACTCAAAGATACCATATGCAACGTACTTGTCATAGAATTGCGCAATAAACGGTCCTCCCGGTATCTCTCTTCTTGGCTACCTTCCCTCCGGCCAATTTCCAGCTTCCTTCTGGGTCAGTGATAGCTGTGATCAGAAGCCAGGAGTCCCGGTGCCTAAAAGTCAGGACTCCCCGGTCCCCTGCCCCACCTGTGCCCAGCCCTCCACTTCTTCTCTCATTCAGCCTGGTCACCCCATTCTCTTTCCTTGGAAATGCCGTGCTCAATGGCTGCCCACATAGTGCCCTCAGCCTGGGGTGCCTTCCTGCTGCTTTCTGGCCCTCTGCAGTCCACACTGGTTGACCTGCATCACAGGGTTTCTAGTTCCACCTCTGACACTTGTGGACTCTAAGCTCTTTGAGAGTTAGAGCTATTTACTTCTGGATCCCCCAAAGCCCTCAGCACAGTGCCTAGGACACAGCAGGCACTCAACAAGTACTTACTGAGTGCTCGCTAGGTGCCAAGCACTGACCTGGGTGCTGATGCAGAGGGGAGCAAGGCATGCAGCAGCCCTGCTTCCAAGGCACTCCCCCCCGCCGCCACTCCCATTCGGAGTGGACGTAGCAATGACACATAAACACCTTTGAGAAAGGGAGGAAAGAGAACAGGAAGAGTGAAAGCAGCAGGGGCTGGTTTTGGAGTGGGTGGTCTGGGCAAGTCTCCCCAGTGAGGTGGCATGTGAACTGACTCTGGGATTATGAGAAGAAACCAGCCATGGAAGAAGCCTGACAGGCAGAGGGGAGAACAGGCTGGAAGGAAGAAGGCCAGGGTGGCTGAGGCACCACCTATGGGAGGAGGAGGGGTGTGCCCCGCGAGGCTAACTGTGGCTGCACTACACAGGTGCAGGCCGGGGAGGTTGTGGGTTCTGAGTGACATGATCTGACATGATTTTCTGGAGGATCCCTCTGGCTATCATGGGGACAGAAATGGAAGCAGGAAGACCGGTGAGGAGGTTGCTGCAGTGCTGAGGGGAGATGATGGTAGCTTGGACCCAGGAGGCACAGTTGGAGACAGGGAGAAGTAGACAGATTCAGAATCTAGTGGAGGATAAAGCTGAGGGAACTCGTAAAAAACTGGATATAGGATGGGGAAGGGGAAACATCATCAGTGAGTGCTGAATTCATTTGTTCAATCATCAACTGTCCACAAACGGCCCAATCTCCGCCAGGCCCCAGGCAGGGCATTGTGGGGTGCCACAGGGAAGTGACTGTTGTGGGGAGGTAGAACCCCCCAGGTCTTGATGGAAATGTATGGGCTTAATCCTGGCAGAGTGACCTACTGAGTTTCGACTGTTACCCATCAGGCCCTGGGTAACACTAAAATACCAATCCCCGCCTCCCACAGTTGGGGGTATCTATTGCCTGTTAGACTGAGAAGGCCTCAAGTGCAGAGGCCCCACATGACGTGTGTCCCTGGCACAGAGAGGGTACCAGGAAAAGCTTGTTAAAAGGACTAGAATTCCAGGCAACTATCAATGTTTGGAAACCCTGGTGGCGTAGCGGTTAAGTGCTACGGCTGTTGACCAAGAGGTCGGCAGTTCAAATCTGCCAGGCGCTCCCTGGAAACTCCACCCGGCAGTTCTACTCTGTCCTACAGGGTCACTATGAGTCAGAATCGACTCGACAGGAGTGGGTTTGGGTTTTTTTTTTTTTTGGATCAATGTTTGCTCCAACCAGGGAGGAAAGCAGCAGCTGTAGCCAAGTCAGCAGGGAGTGCTTGTGAACAAAGGAGTGGACCCATTTAGGCCAGCACCAGGTCCTCAGAGCCTGATCCACCACTTAGCATCTAACCAAACCCAGCCAGTCTCTGTGGGTCTGAGTGCCCTGAAGAGCAGGAAGTCCACTTGTCCCTGGGTAGAATACTCATACCCTCTCGATACCCTCTGCCATTCTCCTTCAGGAGCCCAAGAAGTCCTAGGGCTGAGGGCAGGGGGCTGCTCGGACCTTCCCTGATCACTCACAACAAGCTATCCCAGGTGCCTGTGTCTGGGGCCCTAGGGGCCAGAGATGGGTCAGACCTGTCTGTGCCCCAGGTGCCATGGCCTAGTCAGCTGGTATGTGGCAAATACCACAGGAGAAGGAGGCATACGGGCTCAAGGGTCCCAGTGGAGAAGCCCCTAACCTAGCCAGGAAAGTTATACTTAAATTAAATCTTTAAGACTAAGAAGCAGTTTACCACCAAAAGAGGACTTTTCAGGCTGAAGGAAGAACACATACAAGGGACAGGAGGTCAGAACAGCAAGCACCCCTTCAGTCCAAGTAGTGCAGCAAGGTGTTTAACAGGGAGGCCTTGGAGCCAGAGGCCTGATTTAAGGCTGGCTCCACCCTTTAGCAGCTGTGTGATCTTGGATAAATTATTTAACTTGCTGATTCTCAGTTTCCTCAAGTATATAAACTCACCATTTCTTGTTTTACCCTGTCAAGTGCTTGGCACATGGTACTGTTAGTATTTCAGTGTTAAATATGTAGATTTCAGTAGGGCTTGGGGACAGGCAACCAAGCTGGAGATGCAAGACCATGAAAGGCCCTATATTCCAGTATACAAAGCTTGGACCCTACACTGTGCCCCGGGGAGTGGTGGGAAGGCTTTCTCATACAGGGGTCTGTCCTGCTTAGGTCTGCATTTTGGCGCTATCACCCGGCAGAGAGCCCAAGTCTGGGGCCAGCTGAGGTGATGGGGGACGGGGTGAGAATCTGCTCACTCTCCAGCAGGTCCACCTGGAAGTTCCTGGTGGGCAGCCGCACGGAGTTGAAACCCCAGGTGGGGAAGTGGCCGTCCAGCGGCGGCTTCCCCGACAGCACGCGCAGGAATGTGCTCTTCCCAGAGCCGTCCAGCCCCAGCACCAGCACCTCGCGCTGCTCCAGTTCCTCCAGTGCCGGCTCCTCCTCCTCCTCGTCCTCGGGCTGCAGGACAAAGGTCAGGCTGCGACGGGCAACCTCCCGCCGGCCCTTCTCGAGGGAAGAACGAAGGCATGAAAGCGCACATCCCGTTCTCCACCCATTAAAGATCAGGCAGCACGGTCTGGTGGAGCGGGATGAGCACTGCCCCTGGAGTCCTGAATTTCAAACTCCACTCTTAGGGTTCTCCCTGAGGGACCTGGGGAAAATCCCTTCCCTTCCCTTCCCACAGCCTCAGCGTCCTCTGATAATCCCCACGTCTCAGGACAGCAGGGACGCGCGACTCCTTCGCTGGCCCCACGAGATGAAGGGCTTCTCCCGGCATTCTCCCGGCCGCGCGCGCTGCGCAGGCGTCGGGCGGGAGCGGGCTGGACCCGGTGCAGGCCCGGGGATCGCTGCCCGGACGTCCCCACCAAGCTCCTTCGCGCGCCAGAAGGCACCGGCAGGCGGGAGACCCTCAGTACCGCGGCGTCGCGTGGCGGAGCGCGCACACACACAAACGCGCTTACTCACTCCTCGGTTCCTCAACGACTGCTCGTCCGCGCGGGGCCTGCAGTCTCCGGCGACCAAGCCCCCGAGCCGGGTGCCCCAGCGCTCGCAGGGGTGCGGCCACATCCCTCCACCACACGCGCGGAGGCGCAGACCCTGGTCCACCCGCCCCCTTGGCGGCCCCCGGCCCGGCACTCACGTCCCACTCGGGGAGGCGGACAGGTTCCGCGCCCCACCAGGCCTCGCTCGGGTCCCAGCGCTGCTCCCGGTCGCGGCCAAAGTAGGCCTTCCAGAAGATGAAGAGCACCGAGCCGAGCACAGCTGCTGCGCCGCCCAGCGCCAGCACCAGGGGACCCAGCGGCCGCGGCGCCATGGTGCTGGGCGAGGGCTGCTGACTGCACAGGCCAAGCCCGCTCGCAGAAAATGGACCCGCTGCGACTGCTGCGGCCGCGCCCACCTACACACCCCCCAGCCCGGCACTACAAGCCCCACAATGCACTGCCGCTGTCTCGACTGGCCGCCCGAGACCCCGCGGCGGGGGTGAAGGGTGCAGGCGGGCGTGCTGCCCCTCCTCCCCCGCCCCCTCCCCCACGCACTCCCTTTGTAAGGTGCTGTGTGAATCGCCGAGGCTGTGCCAAGAATGATGGAGAATGAAAGACGGAATGATATTTGCTAGCATCTACCAAGCACTTGCTGTGTGCCAAGGGGGTTAACTCACAGCCTTTCTCGGTTACCCCCTACAACAATACCTCCAAGAAGAGGTAACTGAGACCCAGGAGTTAAGTAACCTGTGCTAGGCCACACAGTAGTGCAGTGGTGCAGCCTGCATTCAGTCCCAAGTGATCTTTCTTCAGGGAATCCCTCCACCCTGGGATGAGGTTCAGGCTTGCTCAAGATTGCACAGCTAGGGGGTGACAGGTTACAGAGTGGTGGAGTGGCAGATCCAGGACCTGAACCCAAGCCCCTGACTCTCCGCCCCTCTGCCACCCTTGGCTGCTTCCCGGATCCCAGGGGTTCTGCTCTCTTGGGGGCCTGGCTACAATGATGAAACAGGCAGGGGCAGGAGTTAGTTTAGAAATGACCACCTTGCACTCGGTGACCCCCATTGATTGCCAAGACTTCAGGTATGGCCCAAGAAGAGGAGGAGAAATGGCCTGAGGCACAGCAGTTGAGTTCCTACCACCCTGTAGAGGGTGAGTCTGGATGGTGTGTGGTGTGACAAAACCGTTTTGATTCTCCTGGAATCCAGATTTCTGGGTTCATGGAATTGGGGTGTCCCACCCAGGCCACCTGCTCTTAGATGTCCTTTTGAACCTTGAGCCATTAAGAAACTGTTTCCCTAAAGTCACCAAGTACAACAATAGCCTAATAAGCAGCTTAGCGGAGATAATTTTGCCTCAGGCATTGGGCTCTTTTGGAGAGTTATCTGTGTGGAGCCAGTTTCCAGGAGCAGGGAACCCAGGGTCTGACTGGAAAATGCATGGTGTGTCCTTTGTGAGTCTGTTTCTCCACTCCAACTGCCTGGAACCCTGCATGTGTCCTGATGCTATCTCCTGTAAAGTTAACATGACAATGATCTATATAAGCCATCTTTACTGTCCCATTTTCAGAGCACCTTCCTGATAAGTTTGGGTTGAAGACGATTGATTAGAATCATATCTGCTCACAAAAAATACACTAATTTTTGGTGTTTCTCTTAAGAATTTAGGTTTTGACAGGGGTGAATGCGTGAAGAATAGCCTAAAGCCCCAGCAGTGCCTAACACGGCCCCAGCATATTATCACTCCTCTCCAGACTTCGAGAAAGAATCCTTTCAGTGCTGGGTTCCTCTGTACCCCTGGGCTCTGAGGATCCAGCCTTCTCTCATCTTGACTTTTTACTCATATTGTTTTCTTCCAGTGTTGATTCTTCCTTTTTTATTTCTGTACTAACACTTTGGGGAGTGGGGATATTACATATAATTTATTTGGGAGGTGATGCCAGGAGGGAGGGGGAGGGAATAAGGAAAATAGGACAGGGAGAAAGGAAAAGCTAGTGTTCAGCATCAGGGACACTGCTGTAGACCCTGTGAGCTGAATTCCATTGGGACCTCTGAGAATTCTGCTCAGAAGGACAGGAGCCTCTCCCCATTGGGTGAAGCTTGCCTCTGTTTCTTGATGTGTTTTTACTGTAAGCCACCCCAAGCCATCCTCTACAGCCAGGTAGGATTAATGTAGAAATAAATAAATTACAGAAACTTGTCTTTCCCCTCTGGCTGCCACCTTTCTCTCCTTTCTACTGCAGTCGTGCTTCTTGATATAGTAGTATGCACTTCCCACTTCTCACTTGATGAAAACAGATCTCACTGGGGTCTCCAACAAATCTGTTGGTAAATTCAGTGGGAACTACTCAGCCCTTACCTTGGTTGACCTCCTGCAACCACTTAACACTGTTAAATTTTGTGGTATTAGCAGGTCAATGAATAACTCTTTCTCTCCCAGATCCAGAACCAACTGAGAAGACAGAGTAGACAGCCAAATGAAAAGAAAAATGTCATCTTTATTGTACATGAAAGCTAGATTGGAGAAAGCAGCTTAGATATGGGGGCAAAATAGTCTTGCTAACACTTCCTCCTGAAACAAACTACCTATCCAGTCACTGGTACAACAAATCATGCAAGGGCAGTAGTATTGTTAGAGGAATAAGGTTCTTGCCTCTCACCGGTCAAGAATGAGCAGGTAAAGTACGTAGTTTCCCACACAGGCAAAGCTTTATTGAAGAGTCTTGCAAGCGGAGACGAGGAGGGCCTAGAGCAACGCTTACCCTCATCTCCCAGAATGAAAGACAGGCCCGAGTTTTTAAAAGTTCTTGGGTGGGAAAAGATTCACGTTTATTCATAGTCTAAGGTGAATGATGCGCAGCTGCTTTCCAGGATGGCTCCTGTCCTGGAGGCCTCTGAGATTCGCGTACCAGGACTTATCATGGGGTGTCGCACCTGTGCAGTCTCCTGTTCCCTGGGTTCGATTCCCCGGCTGGGGCTGTAGCCCCTCACTGCCCTGGTGGAAGGCCACACAGCGGTCACAGGTGGATGTCCTGTGCATGTCCCTGGGCCTGGTTTTCTCCAGCTGCTTCTGAAAGGCAACTTTAAAGAAGTTTGCAGGCTATTTTTAGATACCCTGCCCCATTGTTCTGGGTGATGGCTTTGTTTCTGAGCCCTGGCCTATTGTTATTTTGTTTGCAGATTTGGGGGCCCCTCTGTTCTCTGTCTTACTAAGTCTCTAGATTCCACACTCAACCCCCTATTACCTCCCCAATAGTATAGTCTCTTTCTCTTTTACTTACTTCTCAACTAACTACACCAGTCTCTTCGCTATTTTTCAGACAGGCACCCCCTGATCTCAGGGCCTTTGCTCCCTTAGTATTGAAAATATTTAACAATTCTTCTCAAACTCTTCCAAAACGTAGAAGAGGAGGGAAGCTTCCTATCTCATTGTATGAGGTCAGCATTATCCTGATACCAAAAGCAGGTAAAGGCATGTGACCCTAGTACTCCGCAGCATGTTTTCTCCTTTTCAAAATGGGCAACTGAGAGCTTGACATAACTAACACCATGATGAACCTACAGTCTTTTTTTTTTTTTTGCCTGCCTTCTCCTTTCCACATATCTTTGTTAATGACTTTGTTTTGCTCTGTCCAGCCACCTATGACTTACGACCCCTAACAAGAATATTAGAGCCCAAATGTCTGGCATGTTTATCTTTAGCCTGATAAGGAGGTGCCCAGCCTGTATCTCTTTAGTCTAATAAAGAATCTCTTGTAATTACCTTGTAATGAGTAACTCATCCAGCCATGCCATCTGCGGGCTACAAAGACACTTCTAACCTTTGTAAAAATCATATACAAGCAGCAGTTCTACTCCGTCCTATAGGGTCACTATGAGTCGGAATCGACTCGAGGGCACTGGGACTGGGTAATGTAAAAATGCCTTTTGGGACTCCATAGAGACAGCCTGCATTGCTGTCAGATTTTCCATTGGTGGACACCTCCTAAATAAACTTTCTCACTCTTTCTGACTTGGAGTACATTTCATTGGCTCAGCTGTTCCAGAGCATGGACCCTAATCAAGCAACTGGCACAGTAAGGGGAAGGGGGAAAGCTTGCACTCGGGAAGAGGAAGAGGCAGGGAGTGGTGACATTCCTCAGTAAGATGGCCCCTACATAGTTAAACTTTAAGCCAAGGAAATGATCTTTAAGGGGTCTTTGATTTGATAAAGTCCTTAGCTTGATAAAGTCCCTAACTTGATAAGATCCCTAACTTGGTAATTAAACCTTAAGCCAAGGAAATAGTCTTCGTAGGGGGTCTTGTCCCGGCTTTTAAATGTTAACAGAGACAGATGAAGAGACAAAAAGGGTATAAAACCCTAAAACCCTAAAAAAACTATGGGCACTCAGATTCTTTCTCTACTTGAGTAGCCCACTTAACGCTTCCTAGTCAAGTGTAATTTTACTACCAACCCTCTGCTTGCTAGTAAACCTCTGCCCGCTTGGCACTATTTGTCTCAGTGTTTGAATTCTTTCCTACACCGAAGACAAGAACCGAGGCCATTCTCCGGTAACAGCACCACAAGAAAACTAAAGCCCAATATTCTTTATGAATACAGATGCAAAAATTATTGTCCTAGAGTAACCATCCATACTCTGATTAATGTAAAACTGAGAGATTTGTTGAAAAAAAAGAGGCAGCTTGTGTTGGGAATTGACTGAGCTCCATGCGGTAAAATCCAGTAATCCAAAATGGCAACTCAGCAGTGAGTGATGTTTTATAGGAGGGGAACAATGTATATGAAACATGTTACTTGGTTGGTATTTACAAACTTAGATCATTGAAAGACATTATTTGATTGTTAATTACAGGCTTAGATCATCGAAAGACATTACTCGATTGGTAGTAAATCATTTTAAGGCAGGACTTCCTGTGGCAAGCTCTGTAAGGCGATTGGCTTAAAAGATTATAAGTTTCTTTCTTATATTCGTTACAGTGTGGCAATTACATGGGTATATGACAGGGAGGGGTCACAGCGCACTTATATCATCATTACCAGACATTCCTCTCTTTGAAACAGTACAGAAGATGGCTGCTGGTAGGGTGAAAATGGAACCAGAAAACAAGGAATCGCACCCGATCCTCAAACCGGCCTTTCAGATCTTATCAGGTACCTCAGTTTTTTGTTTTTTTTTTTTTCTTTAATTCCCTTACCCAGCATAAAACCAAATCCAACACCTATTAAAATGATTATATGCCATGGTTAAGTGGGTCTTATCCTTGGAATGCAAGGGTGGTTCAACATAAGAAAATCAGTCAATGTAATGCACCACATGAATAGAACAAAAGGAAAAGAACCACATGATCATATCAATAGAAAAGGCATTTGATAAAATCCAACACCTTTCATAATAAAAACACTCAACAAACTAGGAATAGAAGGTGTCTTGGTCATCTAGTGCTGCTGTAACAGAAATACCGCAGTGAATGGCTTTAAAAAAGAGAAATTTATTTTCTCACAATCTAGTAGGCTAGAAGCTCAAATTCAGGGCATCAGCTCTAGGCGAAGGCTTTCTCTGTCAGCTCTGGAGGAAGGTCCTTCTCCTCAATCTTCCCCTGGACTAAGAGCTTCTCTGAGCAGGAACCCTGGGTCTGAAGGACTTGCTGCTCACTTCCGTCTTTTAGATCTCAAAAGATATTGGCTCAAGACACAATCCAATCTTGTAGATTGAGTCTTGCCTCATAAAAAACATAACTGCTGCCTATCCCACCTTATTAACATCATAAAAGTAGGATTTACAACACATAGGAAAATCATATCAGATGACAAAATGGTAGACAATCACACAATACTGGGAATCATGGCCTAGCCAAACTGATATACATATTTTGGGGGACACAATTCAATCCATGACAGAAGGGAAATTTCTCAACATGATAAAGGGCATTTACAAAAAACCCATAGTTAACATCATACTCAATGATAAAAGACAAAAGCTTTCCCCCTAACATCAAGAACAAGACAAGGATACCCACTTTCATCACTGCTGTTAAACATTCTACTAGACATTTTAGCTAGAGCAATCAGAGAAAAAAGAAAAAAAAAATCCAAGTAGAAAATGAAGAAGTAAAACTATCACTATTTGCAGATGACATGATTTTATATATAGAAAACCCCAGATTTCCACAATAAAGCTACTATAGCTAATAAATGAATTCAGCAAAGTTGTAGATACAAGATGAACATACAAAAATCAGTTGTGTTTCTATACGCAACAATGAAAAATCTGAAAAGGAAATTATGAAAACAATTCCATTTACAATAGTATCTAAAATAATAAAATACCTAGATATAAATTTTAATCAAATAGGTTGTCTTAGTTATATAGTGATGTTATAAAAGAAATGAAGTCCTTATGGCTCAATAATTAAGGGCTTGGCCACTAACCAAAAGGTCAGCAGTTCGAATCCACCAACCGCTTCTTGGAAACCTTGTGGGCAGTTCTGCTCTGTCCTATAGGGTTGCTATGAGTCGGAATTGACTCGATGGCAATGGGTTTTTTTTTTTTTTGTAACAGAAACACCACAAATGGGTGGCTTTAACAAACAGAAATTTATTTTCTCATATTTTGGACATGTTATCAGGAAGGATCAGTCCCTGGAGAAGGACATCATGCTTGGTAAAGAAGAGGATCATCGAAAAAGAGGAAGACCCTCAATGAGATGGATTGATACAATGGTTGCAACAATGGGCTCAAGCACAACGATTGTGAGGATGGCGCAGGACCAAGCAGTGTTTTGTTCTGTTATATATACTGTCGCTGTGAGTTGGAACTGACTCTACAGCACCTAACAACAACAACAACAACATAGTTTAGGAGGATAGAAGTCCAAATTCAGGGTGTTGGCTTTAGGGGAAGACTTTTTATCTCTCTGGGCTCTGGAGGAAGGTCTTTGTCTCTTTTGAGCTTCTGCTCCTGGATGATCTCCATGTGTCTTGGCATCTATTTCACCCTATCTCTGCTTTGCTCACTTGTTGTTTGATCTCTTTTATATCTCAAAAGAGATTGACTCAAGACACAGCCTACACTAATCCTGCCTGATTAACATAACAAAGGCAATCCATTCCCAAATGGAGTTATAATCACAGGCATAGAGGTTAGGATTTACAACACATATTTTTTGGCGGGGAGCCCTGATGGTGCGGTGGTTAAGAGCTCAACTACTAACCAAAAAGTCAGCTGTTTGAATCCACCAGCCACTCCTTGGAAACCCTGTGGAGCAGTTCTGCTCTGTCCTATAGGGTGGCTATGAGTTGAAATTGACTCCACAGCTACCAGTGTTTTTTTTAGGGGAGGGGGTACATAATTCAGTCCATAACATTCCATCCTTTGGTCCCTCCAAAACACTCCCAAAAGTGTTAAATCAACTCCAAGCCCAAAATCTCATCTGAATCATCTGAATCAAATATGGGTGAGACTTTAGATGGATTCCATCCTGGGGCAAAATTCCTCTTCATCTGTCAGCCTGTGAAATCTAGACTACAAGTTATCTATTTCCGAAGTACAATGGTGGAACAGGCACAAAGTAGACATTTCCATTACAAATGTGAGAAACTGGAGGAAAAGAAGGGATAATGGGCACCAAGTAAGTCCAAAACCCAGCAAAACAATTTACATTAGCTCTCGAGGCTTGGAAATAATTCTCTGTCTTTGGGGCCATCTGGGCAATGGCCCTGCCCTCCAGACTCTGGGTGTCACTTCCTTTGCTGTAAAGCAGGTCCTCTCATCAGATGCTATACTGTGTGAGATTTCATGCCTGGGAACCAGACACTGTGTAAGCCCTTAGATAGTGGTGCTGGCTGAGGATCTGAAGGTAGGAAAGGCAAATCCACCCTTGGAATGGACATCTATCACTGTGAGGACAACCACCGGCCCTTCCAGAATGGAAGCGGTCTGATGTAGTTAATGTGCCACTAGTTGGTCTCCTTGAAGAATGGAATAATGCCATATTAGAGTTTTACCATTGATCTCTGTTGCTCGTAGTTTGGATATTCAGAGGCAACGGTGACTAGATCTTCCTTGGTAGTGGGAGTCCAAGCTGTTGGGCATATGCATAGCCTCCATTTCTGTCATCGTGGCTACTTTGTTCATGTGCCCAGTGTGCCAATTCTGATGTGGTTGATGACAAATGCTGTCTGATATAAATTGGCCAAGTCATGTCTAATTGGTTTTTCAGCGCTTCTTCTGGGGTAAATGGTTTCTGGTAGGTGTTAATGTATAATCCAAAGATCTTCACACTTCATGCTCACTTCAATAAGTGCCTGGTAGGCCTCTGTGGGTTCTGGAGGCAACACACATTCCATATCTACTAATACTGGTCTCACCCATATGCCAGGTGACATGGAAGGCTGCCAGTTTAGGTTTCCAAGGCTGTAATCTTTATGGAAGCAGACTGCTTCCCCCGGAGTGGCCGGTGGGTTTGAACTACTGACCTTGTGGTTAACAGCTAAGTGCTTAACCACTGTGTTACCATGGCTCCTTGAAAAGCCCTCAGACCCTAGATAATTGACCAAATACTAGCTGTCCTCTCCTGCTCCTCAAGAATGTTATCCCCTCACTCATCTGCACCTTCCACACCTCCCTCTCCACTTGCTTCTTCCCACCTGCACTTAAATATGCTCATTTCTGCCATCCAGATAAGCCCCAATGTAGCCTAATAAAACCCCTACCTCTAGCCCAGGGCCCATTCCAGCTAGTTTTCTCACCCTTCCTGCTTCTCTCCACTCCTCCCCACCAAAGGCAGACTGCAGAGTTGTCTACACTGGGCCAACTTCCAGACGACCTCTCACCCCCATGGCTCATGGGAAAAGACCAAATTCCATCCTTGGGCTATAAGGCCCAACCCAGCCTGGGCTCTGCCAACCTCTCAGACACTGCTACCCACTCCCCGCCCTACCACATTACTTTCTTTTAGTTCCTCAGACACGAACTGTCTTCTGCTTTTGCACCTTTGCTCTTGCCTTAGTGTTCCACCCTCTCACACCCACTTCTCCACCTCTGTAACTCACATTTCTCCCTGATGCTTCTCTATTACACAGCACCTGGTGCTATCACTTTCTGACACGTGACACATTGTAATTATTCACAATCATTCATTCAGTGTCTGAGAGGAGACAGTAGGATCTCTGAGTCAGGGACTGTGTCTGCTTCCTCAGTGTATCCCAGTGCATCCCAAGCACGAAGCACAATGCTTGACACAAGGTAAGACACAGAACATATTTTCTGTCTAACCAACTAGGCCTAACCCTGCCCCGAACTATTTGGGTGACATTGGGCCAATTCCTTCTGCCTTCTGCACCTTAGTTGTACCATCTGTAATACCAGGCTGGGGAAGTTGGTCTCTAAGAACAGTCTCACGTTCCCTCTAGTCGAGTATTCTAAAGTTAATTTCTTCAGGGAAGTCTTTCCCCACTAGATGGAGGTGTTACTTCTGTTGTTCCTTCCCTGGGAATGTGCGCGCCTTCAACCCTCTTGCCTCAGGAAGAGTTGGAGAAACTGAGGCCAAGGACAGCTAGCAGCCAAAAGTCAGCTGGTAGCTTGGTCACAGTGCCCAGCAGCTAAGCTATCAGCTGGGCACTGAGCCCTGGGTTTGAATTTCAACTCTGCCACTTTCTGGCTGAGGTATCTTTGCCATGGCACCCCTGAGAGCCTTAGTTTCCTCTGCAGCTGAATAGCAATGGAAATGAACAACTACTGAGCACTGCTGTATGGAGTGGCTCACCTGTGCGACCAAGGAGTGGGGAGGCTTCCAGATAGAGCACAGACTAAAGACCCCAGAAATGCAAATGCCCCACTTTCGACCACTCCGGTGACCAAGTTCCTGACTGCTGATGAGGGTATTTGCAGATCTGCCTGGAGAGTGGACCTTTCTGAGAACTTGGATTGGTCAGAGAGGACAGAGGTCTAGAGGAAGGCCCGTTGCCATGGAGATGATTCCACCTCATAGAGACCCTATGGGTTTCCAAGGCTGAAATCTTTATGGAAGCTGATTGCCACATCTTTCTCTCGTGGAGTGGCTGGTGGGTTTAAACTGCCAACCTTTTGGTTAGCAGCCAAGAGCTTAACCACTGTGCCACAAGGGCTTCTTTTAGAGGAGGGTAGGTGGGCAGAATTCTGTCCATGAAGTAGGAAGGCAGGATCATTTGAGGCTTCCAGAATGGAGGATCATAGCTGAGTACACGAGAAACACCCTGGCCAACTCCAATTTTTGAGGCTCCAAGTTTATTAGAGTATGAATTGCCTTAAAAAAAAAAAAACTATTGCCATCGGATTGAGTCCAACTCATTGTGACCCCATGTATTATAGAGTAGAATTGCCTCAGAATGTTTTCTTGGTTGTAATCTTTACAAAGGCAGATCACCAGGCCTTTTTTCCTAAGCTAGTAGTTGAGTGTAAACTGTACCACCGCTAGCCTGAGCTAGTAGTTGAGTGTAAACTGTTCCACCTGGGTACCTTAAAACCAAAAAACCAAACCCATTGCCATCAAGCCAATTCCAACTCATAGTGACCTACAGGACAGAGTAGAACTGCCCCATAGGAGTTCCAAGGAGCACCTGATGGATTACCCAGGGACCTTAGGAGGTACAAAAAGACTATTCAGAGACAAAAGGATTTAGAAAATAAGTTTTCTAGTAAATTATGTTGGAAATCTCATAAAAAGGCAACCAAATTCCCTGCTCAGCCACACACAGGGACCTTTGACTATTGTTTGCCACCAGACAAGAACCATACAGTAGGACCTCAAAAACCAGGTCAACCATGCTGCCATCCTTGGGGAAATAAAGCAGTTGTACACAAAATGGAATCAGGCTTGGTCCAGAGCCAGAAAAAATCACAGAGAAAAAGGGCAAGGGTGGAGGGCGTGGTGGGAGGAAAAAGCTCTACTGCCACAAGAGCTCTACCCCAGGAGCCAAGAAAGATAGACTGAGAATAAACTGCCCAGGAGGTGCCCTTCTTGGGCTTCATGATTCAGACTTGAGTCCACCTGGGCTCCTCTCCAGCTGGGGGCAGGAAGCCTCTACAACCAAAACATTAAGTAGTTTACTTGCAAAGAAGGTTTGTAGGGGAACCCTGGTGGTGCAATGGTCAAGTGCTTGGCTGCTGTTATGGATTGAATTGTATCTCCCGAAAAGTGTGTAAACTTGACTAGGCCACAATTCCCAGTATTGTGTGATTGTCTACCATTTTGTCATCTGATGTGATGTAAATTCTATGATATTAATGAGGTGGGATTCACGGCAGTTATGTTAATGGGGCAGGACTCAATCTAAAAGAGTAGGTTGTATCTTAAATTAATCTCTTTTAAATATAAAAGAGAGAAACAAGCTGAGAAAGAAAGAAGAGCAGGGATGCGCATCCTTTGGACTGGGGGTCCCTGTGCTGAAAAGTTCCTAGACCAGGGGATGATTGATGAGAAGGACCTTCCCTGAGAGCCGACAGAGAGAGAAAGCCTTCCCCTGGAGCTGGCACCCTGAATTCGGACTTCCAGCCTCCTAGACTGTGAGAGAATAAATTTCTCTTTGTTAAAACCATCCACTTGTGGTATTTGTTACAGCAGTGTTAGATAACTAAGACAGCTGCTAATTGAAAGGTTGGCAGTTCGAACCCACCAGCCCCTCTGTGGAAGAAAAGACGGTGACCTGCTCCTGTAAAGATTACAGTCTAGGAAACCCTACGGCACAGCTCTACTCTGTCATAAAGGGTCATTATGAGTCAGAATTGACTGGACAGCATACAACAATAAGGGAAATCTAGGCTTTAGAAACCCTGGTGGCATAGTGGTTAAGTGCTATGGCTGCTAACCAAAGAGTAGGCAGTTCTAATCCGCCAGGTGCTCCATGGAAACTCTATACGGCAGTTCTACTCTGTCCTATAGGGTTGCTATAGGGTCGCTATCAGTTGGAATCAATTAGACGGCAGCAGCAGGCTTTAGAAGGACTGGCTCTTCTTTGCCCGCCCCCCCCCAACAACAACAACAACAGTGCCCATTTAGAGGGGGGAAAATTCACAAGATTTCCAAGGTTAATAAGTTTACAGTTAGTCTTATCTTTGTGGAAAACAGCAATTTTCTCACATGATTACCATCTGCCAAGGTTGACACATCTTCAGACGTTAGTACATACTTCAAAAGCCAGGGATAAAGCTGTTTTTGTCAGAGCCAGTAACTTTCAGGAAAGGCTTAAGTTTTCATTTGTATGGGAATAACAAGGTGATCCTACCTTTTTATTTATATAGGGAAGCAAACCTCTGTGGAAGCAAAATGCTGTTCCTCTCCCCTCCCCCCACCATGGAGGCAGGGTGAGGTGCCAGCTTTGCTTCCACAGAGATCAAACTATGGCATATTTAAAAAGTTTAAAATTAACAAAGTAACTCTTCTAATACACAAAAGAATCACACAGCATTATAATTGTGCTATTCATAAACGAATAGAATTTATAACACACTTTAATTCCTGGTGCACCCTAGTGTTGTGGTCTAGGAATGGCACTCAATTTTAAAGCTGTGGAAGCAAAGCCTTCTCTCAGTTGTGCCTGTATGCCTGGCAAAGGTCAAATGCTGTAATCTAAACGTGAGACCTCCCCCCAAGTACTCCCTTCTGAGACTGAGATTGATGGCAAGCTTCAGAAATTAGGTAGATTTTTTTTTTCAAATTCTTTCATTTCTTCAAATTTGTTGCTTTGTCACATCTGTAAACCCCTCAGAGAAAAGAGAAGTCTTCCTTTAGAATGTTGTATTTGAGCTGTCTGGCAGTTTGTCATACTGTGTGGGCTTGTGTGTTACCTAGGGTAACAAGTACAGTTTGTTCTCTTTTTTGGCTGAGCTATAGGGTCGCTCCCCATGTGTCTGTCAATTTGTTGTACTTTGGGGGCTTGCGTATTGCTGTGATGCTGGAAGCTATGCCACCAGTATTCAAATACCAACAGAGTCACCCATGGCAGAATGGTTTCAGCTGAGCTTCCAGACTAAGACTAGGAAGAAAGACCCGGCAGTCTACTTCTGAAAAGAATTAGCCAGTGCAAACCTTATGAACAGCAGCAGAACATTGTCTGATATAGTGCCAGAAGATGGGCCCCTCAGGTTGGAAGGCACTCAAAAGACGACTGGGGAAGAGCTGCCTCCTCAAAGTAGAGTCGACCTTAATGACGTGGATGGAGTCAAGCTTTTGGGACCTTCATTTGCTGATGTGGCACGACTCAAAATGAGAAGAAACAGCTGCAAACATTCAATAATAATCAGAACCTGGAATGTGCGAAGTAAGAATCTAGGAAAATTAGAAATCGTCAAAAATGAAATGGAACACAGGGATATCAATATCCTAGGCATTAGTGAGCCGAAATGGGCTGGTATTGGCTATTTTGAATCAGGCAATCATATGGTCTACTATGCCAGGAATGACAACATGAAGAGGAATGGCATTGCATTCATCATCAAAAAGAACATTTTAAGATCTATCCTAAAGTACAACACTGTCAGTTATAGGATAATATCTGCATGCCTACAAAGAAGACCAGTTAATATGACTATTATTCAAATTTATGCACCAAACACTAAGGCCAAAGATGAAGACGTTGAAGATTTTTACTAGCTTCTGCAGTCTGAAATTGATGGAACACGCAATCAGGATGCACTGATAATTACTGGTGATTGGGATGTGAAAGTTGGAAACAAAGAAGAAAGATTGGTAATTGGAAAATACAGCCTTGGTGATAGAAATGATGCGGGAGATCTCATGACTGAATTTTGCAAGACCAACGACTTCTTCATTGCAAATACCTTTTTTCACAAACATAAACGTTGACTATACACCTTGACCTCACCAGATGGAATACACAGGAATCAAATTGAGTACATCTATGGAAAGAGACTAGGCAAAAGTTCAATATCATCAGTCAGAACAAGGCCAGGTGCCGACTGTGGAACAGACCATCAGTTACTCATATGCAAGTTCAAGTTGAAACTAAATTAGAACGAGTCGATGAGAGCCAAAGTACAACCTTGAGTATATCCCACCTGAATTTAGAGACCATCTCAAGAATAGATTTGACACATTGAACACTCATGACCGAAGACCAGACAAATTGTGAAATGACATCAAGGACATCATCCATGAAGAAAGCAAGAGGTCATTAAAAAAACAAGAAAGAAAGAAAAAACCAAAACGGATGTCAGAAGAGACTCTGAAACTTGCTCTTGAACGTCAAGTAGCTAAAGCAAAAGGAAAAGATGGTGAAGTACAAGAGCTGAACAGAAGATTTCAAAGGGCAGCTAGAGAAGACAAAGTATTATGGTGACTTGTGCAAAGACCTGGATAGAAAACCAAAAGGGAAGAACACTCTCAGCATTTCTCAAGCTGAAAGAACTGAAGAAAAAATTCAAGCCTTGTGTTGCAATATTGAAGGATTCTATAAGGAAAATATTAAATGACTTGGAAGCATCAAAAGAAGGTGGAAGGAATACACAGAGTCACAATACCAAAAAGAATTGGGCGATGTTCAACCATTTCAGGAGGTAAGATATGATCAGGAACCAATAGTACTGAAGTAAGAAGCCCAAGCTTCCCTGAAGGCATTGACAAAAAACAAGGCTCTGGGAATTGATGGAATACGATTTGAGATGTTTCAACCTCTCACTCATCTATGAGTGCTCACTCATCTATGCCAAGAAGTTTGGAAGACAGCCACCTGGCCAACAAACTAGAAGAGATCCACATTTATGCCTATTCCCAAGAAAGGTGATCCTACTGAATGCGGAAATTATCGAACAATATCATTAATATCCCATGCTAGCAAAATTTTGCTGAAGATCATTCAAAAGCGGTGGTGGCAGTATATCAACAGGGAACTACCAGAAATTCAAACCGAATTTAGAAGAGTATGTGGAGCCAGAGATATCATGGCTGATGTCAGATGGATCCTGGCTGAAAGCAGAGAATACCAGAAGGGTGTTTACCTGTGTTTTATTGACTATGCAAAGGCATCTGACTGTGTGGATCATAGTAAATTATGGATAACATTGTGGAGAATGGGAATTCCAGAACCCTTAATTGTGCTCATGAGGAATCTGTACATGGATCAAGAGGCAGTCGTCTGAACAGAACTGCATGGTTTAAAGTTAGGAAAGGCGTGCATCAGGGTTGTATCCTTTCACCATACCTATTCTAATGGATTGAATTATGTCCCCCCAAAAATATGTGTATCAACTTGGTTAGGCCATGATTCCCAGTATTGTGTGGTTGTCCTTCATTTTGTGATTGTAATTTCATGTTAAGAGGATTAGGGTGGAATTGTACCACCACCCTTACTCAGGTCACCTCCCTGATCCAGTGTAAAGGGAGTTTCCCTGGAGTGTGGCCTGCACCACCTTTTATCTCTCAAGAGATAAAATGAAAGGGAAGCAAGCAGAGAGTGGGGGACCTCGCAGCACCAGGAGCAGAGCATGTCCTTTGGACCCGGGGTCCCTGCACCTGAGATGCTCCCAGAACAATGGAAGGCTGATGACAAGGGCCTTCCTCCAAAGCCGACAGAGACAGAAAGCCTTCCCCTGGAGCCAGCACCCTGAATTTGAACTTGTAGCCTACTTGGCTGTGAGAGAATAAACTTCTCTTTGTTAAAGCCATCCACTTGTGGTATTTCTGTTACAGCAGCACTAGATGACCAAGACACCTATTCAGTCTGTATGCTGAGAAGTGGGACTATATGAAGAATGGGATCAGGATTGGAGGAAGACTCATTGACAACCTGCATTATGCTTGCTTGCTCAAAGTGAAGAGGATTTGAAGAACTTACTGATGAAGATCAAAGACTACAGCCTTCAGTATGGATAACATCTCAAGATAAAGAAAACAAAAATCCTCACAACTGGACCAATAAGCAGCATCGTGGTTAGCGGAGAAAAGATTGAAGTTGTCAAGGATTTCATTGTACTTGCATCCGCAATCAACATGCATAGAAGCAGCAGTCAAGAAATCAAAAACACATTGCACTGGGCAAATCAACTGCAAAAGACCTCTTCAAATTGTCGAAAAGCAAAGATGTCACCTTGAGGACTAAGATGCACCTGACCCAAGCTATGGTGTTGTCAATGGCCTTGTATGCATGCAAAAGCTCGACGATGAATAAGGAAGAACTAAGAAGAATGGACACCTTTGAATTGTGGTTTTGGTGAAGAATATTGGATATACCATGGACTGCCACAAGGATGAACAAATCTGTCTTGGAAGATGTACAGCCAGAATGGTCCTTAGAAGCAAGTATGGCGAGACCACGTCTCACAGACTTTGGACATGTTATCAGGAGGGATCAGTCCCTGGGGAAGGACATCAGGCTTGGTAAAGTACAGGATCAGTGAAAAAGAGGAAGACCCTCAACGATATGGATTGACACAGTGGCTACAACAATGGGCTCGAGCATAGCAATAATTGCAAGGATGGCACAGGATCCGGTAGTGTTTCGTTCTGTTGTGCATAGGGTCACTATGGGTCGGAACCTACTCTAGGCCACCTAACAACCACAACAACAATAGCGTCGCTACGAGTCGGAATCAATTGGACAGCAACTGGTTTGGTTTTACTTATTTTTATTAGTACGGTGACCCTGCTTAACCCAGCTGCTCCTGGAACAGAGTCCTTTCTGCACCTCTTATTAGTCAAAGTGACTTCATGTCTCTGAGCTACAGTTTCTCCTCCGTGAAACCGGAAAAATAGGAGGAAAAGTGTTCGCACCTGTGCAGCCCTTTTCTGCGCCTTGTGAGCTTGGGTTTGAGGGTGTCATTTTACTGTGCCAATTGCCATCATCATTTTCCCTCAACCTGTCACAGACCCAAGCTTTGGAAGTGAGTGGTGGTAAAGGATGGCTTTTCCTCTCGGTGCAGGCAAGTTCGACTCTTGGAGATGTGTTTGACCCAGCCCCCCGCCTGCAAACCCTTGGGACAGCTAAGGAGGCCTCCCGACTGTGAACTACAACTCCCAGCATGTCCCGAGAGCCTTCCGGGCCAGATCTCGCGCGAAGTGCCGCAGTCTCCAGTCGCTTTATCTCGAAGGCTGTCGGCGGCGACCCGGCAGCCAGTACTAGCGGGTCTACGCCAACTCAGCATCGTCCGCGCCATGGCTTGGGTCTGGACTGCGCCGCAGCGTCTAGGGAGACGTGGGTCCTCGGAGCCTCTTTAGTTCCGGAGCTCGGGCCGCAGGGAGCCCGGCGGCGGCGGCGACAGAGGAACAGGTGACCAGCCGGGCCGGGGCCCTCCCTGGGCTTCGATCACCGCCCTTCCCGGGGACCCGCTGCTGCGCCTCAGCCAAAGCCCGGGACCTTTCCCTATCTCTGCTCTCATCCCTTGCCCCGGCCCAGAGCTCGATCGGACTGCCCCTTGCCCCTCTCGCCCCTCTGGCTCTGGTACCCCCGGCGTTGCTTCTCTAAGAAGATGCTCCTGGAACCCCGGGGCTTCCTCTCCACCTCGCGAGACCAGCGCAGCCCAGGCCTCCACCCCCGCCCCCCCCTCCCCCGCCACTTCTCTCCTCGCCCTTTGCCATCCGAGAGGCTCTGGCCTATGCCAGGCCCCGGCCCTAATCTCAGCCATCGCGGGATGGGGACAGGGGTTGAGTCAAACCTGGGTTTTCAGATCCTGGTGCTATTGTTTTATATCTTGTGAAGGAGAGGCCTGAAGGGCTGCGAGCTTTGGGGCGCCGACATGGCGGCGGATGGTGGGTGTCTGGGTGGGGAATCGTCCTGGACCGGGAGGATGGCCGAACGTGGTTTATGTGATCCTGTCTAGTGAAGAACTAATGGGTTTGCAGTTTGAGCTGGACTCAGGATAGAGGGGCAGTGTAGCAAGTTGAAAAGTAACTTGGCTCTCTCCTGGCTTTGTTTTAACTTCCCCGTAAAATGAGGATGAAACTATCTCTGTCGTACAAGGTCTGCTTATCTGTGACCATGGACAAAATACTTGCCTGCTCTGATTTTTAATTTCCTTCTTTTAAAATTGGGGATAAGTAACACTTGCTTTGCAGGGTTAAAACACAAGATAATTTTTGTGTAAAACCCTATAAATATTGTCCAGTATCAGCAGTATCAAATAAATTTACTAATTTGGTACCCAGCCCTTTGCTGTTACTCAAATTATTTGGACCCTGAGCCTTTATTTTAAAATGAAATGGGTATAATATCTCTTCTGCAAGGTTGTTATAGCAGAATGAATGAATGAATGTCCGGGAAAGTGTTTGGCAAACTCTGAAGGCTGTACAAATGCTGGTTGTTTGTTGTTATTAGAACCTCTGGATGGACTCTTCCTGGGAAGCTTTGCTAACTTGCAGCAGCTGGACCATGTTCCACATTAATATCTGTCTGTCAGCATAATCGTCACATCATTTCACTGTGGTAAGGTGACTTCAACCATGTATAGTGTCTTGGCTTTGTTATCTCACATGTGCTAAGGCCAGCCATAGGTATGATGAGACCTTTGACTTTATCCTTTTTTTTTGGTCTCTTGGTATGTTTGTCACTCATTGATTCTTGTGTGTGTGTTTCAACTTTGTAAACAACCCGTAAAACCCCTTGTGCCTGTCAGAAGAACAACATTGGAACTATTTCTTTGGTGTTCACTGTAAGAAAATGCCCTTTGTTATTTTTATTAGGTGGCAGGGACTCAGCTCTGGAATTCTGTATAGAATAAGCACCTGGATCCCAGTCTTTTCAATGGCTTCGAGACAACCAGAAGTGCCTGGTAAACTTAATTCTTTTTGGTAAAATCTTGTTTTGCCCTCAACGTTTTCAGCTAGACAGAAACCACTGGTTATTCTCTGCCACCAGACTTCACAGATAATTTAAATACTACTTAATTAACTATCCAGCTGGGGTATGAACCCAAAACCTAACTTAAAACAGTCATTTCCTTTAAGGGTATGACAAATCTATCACTTTCCCACAAGTATCAAATAAGAAATCAGAATGAGTTGTGTGGTTTTTGTAACAGTATGTGTCAAAATGATGAAACTAAGCATTTTTTGTGGCGGGGAGTGGTGAGGTTGGAGGGTTGGGTAAAAAGGCACCACCTGATTTAATGGCAGTTGAATGCAGACAGTCATGAAAATGCTCACGGCAACATTTAAGTAGCCCTGGTGGCACAGTGGTTAAGCATTTGAATCCACCAACTGCTCTTTGCAAACCCTTTGGAGCAGTTGGAATGGACTTGACAGCAATGGGTTATTGGAATGGCTGTTGGAGCAGCCCTCCAGCATCTTTAAGATGTTTTTGAGTATTGCTCCCAAATTAGTGGATGTGTTGAGAGATGGTTTAATAGAAATCTCTCTGCGTCCCCTAATATGGATCCCTCTCTCACATACCAGCTTGTGTTTTAGTTTGTCTTTCATTGTTGTGATTACCATAAACTTCTTGTAACCATCCTAGAGTTGCACTGACCTAGCTGAATGTTTTGTCATGTGGGGGACATGGAGTGTTGCCTGTAGGGCTTGAGCACTGGCATTAGACCTGCCTTCCAGTCCCTGCCCCACATTTGCTAGCTGCGTAATACTGGGTAAGTCACTTAAGATCTGTGCCTCAGTTTCCTGAGCTGGTAAATGGGAAGAAGCCTTGCTTAATGAGGATTAGATAAGATGAAGGGCATAAAGGGCTTGGCAAGGAGGGGTATTTAGTAACTATTGTTTGTTTGTTGATTTGTTCTAGTTGAGATATAATTCACATACCATAAACTTCACCCTTTCATTGCACAATTCAGTAGTTTTAATGTATAGGCACTCCCTGGGTTACCAATGCCTGAACTATGTACAACCTGTAGTTATTATTAAAGATTCAAGGTACATACAATGGTTCCTGATAACAAACAGGTGCTACTTTGCCATGCACATCAAAACATTATTATTATTACTGTATTACTATGTTAAAGATGTTTAGTGTATTTGGAAGTGTTTCTTTAATGTTTTGTGTGCATAGAAAAGTACACTGTATACTAAGACAAACATTTGACTAACTGACATAGATACAAACCGTACCTAACTTGTTTTGATTTATGTACAAATTCAGCTTAAACACAGATTTAGAAACAGAACCGGTTCGAAATCTGGGGACTGTCTGTATTCACAGTGTTGTACAACCATCACCACTGTCCGATCTGAGAACATTTTCTTCCCTCCCAAAAGAAACCTCATGCCAATCAGCAGTCATTCCCAGACCCTGGCAAATACTGATCTACTTTCGGTCTCTGAATTTGTTAGTAATTATTACCAACCGTAGTGGCTGCTTGGTCTCCTTGCTGTTTAACTAAACCCACTAGCAGGCAGATAAAGTGTCTTTGGTGGTTTTGGACTTATTTCCAGACAGGTTGATGTCCTGGAGAGTGTGATTATAGAATTTTAGCAACAGGAAAATGTCACCCTGAAGGCAAGATCTGGATATTAGTTCTGATATGAAAGAATTAGTAAACCAAACAAAATGAACCTTGCTACCTGGTCTGACGTAGCTGAGAGTGCCCTTGGAATCAGCTGCCTGTGTCAACAGCAGGACATCCCACCAGTCAGGCCGGGCGGGATCTGCTGGCCTGTGTTTTGTGAGAGTGGTTGTCAGCAATTTCTGTGATGGAAATTGGCTTGGCTGTTTAAATCATACAGAACACTTGAAACTAGAGGTGATGCTGGACTACGCGTTGTTTTAAATATTTCTTGTTAGAGCACTCTTTTTTCTTTGGTGAGGTAGGAAGGGCAGAGGATTTGCAGTCAGACCTTGTCTGAGCCCCAGCTAGGCATTTGCCGTATGAACTTGGGCACATCACTTCACTTCTAGGCCATAGTTTACTCATCTATGAAATGGGAACAAGAACTTCACTTGCCTTTCAGCCCAGTGAATCATGAGCCAATCACTTCATATCCTCAGCCTTGCGTGAACTGAGAGCCTTGGCATTGTAATGGGGGGCAGCTTCTGTGGCATAAAGAAATCGAGCTTTGAAATCAGATAGGTTTGGGTTTGGACTCCAAACTGCACTTTGACATTGTATGAACTTGCATACGAAAATTGAAGTTAAACTTGAACCTTGAAGTTAAACAGTTTCCTAATCCATAAAAATGGATTAGGGCTGTTGTGTGGGCTAAGGGGAGAATGCAGAGTGGCTGGCCCAGAGGAAGGGATGAGTGCTAGAACCTCTCCTTGCCGATTATCTGTCTCAGAACAAGAGTGTTTCGGAGCTTTCCTCCCTGCAGATGAATTTGAGGCTAGTAGTCTGAAATTGCCGAACCCATCCTGACAGCTATCTCTGTTCTTAGCGCTTGAGCCTAGTGGGCCTCTAGGCAAGATGTCCCTGCCCATCGGGATGTACCGCCGGGCATTCAGCTATGACGATGCCCTTGAGGACCCTACACCCATGACTCCTCCTCCATCAGACATGGGCAGCATCCCCTGGAAGCCAGTGATTCCAGAGCGCAAGTATCAACACCTTGCCAAGGTACCTGACCCCTCTGACTGCCTCTGGCAAATCTAACCCCTTTGTCCTCCTTCCTCTGCTCCAAAGCCTTCAATGGCTCCCTGTGCCCAGGGAATCGGCAGCGCCCATACCCTGTGTATGTTTTCTGTGCCTCAGTTAAAGTTGGTGTGTCTTTTTCTTTTTAACTCAAGACTGGAATGGGCATGAGACTCTTCCATAGCTCCCCATTCCCCACTGTGTTAAATCCAAGCTCCTTAGCCTGGCTCATAAATTCTGCATGATCCAGACCCTTTTAGCCTCTCCCCAAACCCTGCCCAGTGATCCAGCCATGCAGGATGCCTAAGGTTTCTCATACCCATCATGGTATTTTCTGCCTCTTGTCTTTGCTTCATAGTGCTCTGACTGCCAGGAATGTTTTTACCATCCCCATCCTGTTCTTCCACCCGCTCCTCTCCACTCCATCCGCCTGGCAAATGGTACCCTTTAAGCCTTAGCTCAGGCATCTCTTCTGTGAAGATTTTCCTGTCATTGCCTCCATCCTCCCACTAAGACCACCACCTCTCCCTTTGCCCTCTCCAGTGTTCCGTGGACCCCTGCCATATCCCTGCACACGTTATTGCCCTTTGTGAGCTTCTTGGGGGCTGGGACCATGTCTAATTCCATTTTCTATCTACAGCATCTAGCAAAGGGCCTGGTATAAAGTAGATTCCAAAAAAAAAGAAAAGTTCCTTGAATGTTTGGGTAAAAATTGGCCGTTTCCCAAACACTTGTGCTTTTCCTGAGGCTGTGCATCCTGCCTCACACACCTTTTTCCATTTGTTCTCTGTAATAGCCACCTTGTCTCTAGCCCCTTTCTGACACACACACATGCCTGCCTGACTGCACCTGGACCTCTTGTGTGGTTTGGGTCGTCAGATGCTTGCCTGCTTGTTGCAGTTCCGATCTTGCAACCTGAGCCTTCTAACTGCAGGGACTTTGTCTCTCTCACCTCCGACTCTCCAACCACCAAGAATGCAAGAAGGGTTATACTGTTGCCAAGTTCAGATAAGGCCGTGTAACCTGCAGCTATGGTTTCACTGAACCTTGTGCTGTGTGGTAGCTCAGGGCCTGACAGGAAGTATGCCGCAAGCTTCTGCTGAAACAGACCTGGGTTTGAATTCCAAATGGTCTGTGTACCAGCTGTGACCTTGGGCACATGACTTTATCCTGAGTCAAAGTGTCCCCATCTGAGAGATGGAAATAATTTGCCTCATAGAGATATTAATTGTGGGGGTTAAATAAGAGGATTTGAAGGCTTGGCACATATTAGGTGAGTAGCTGATATTATGACTCCTGGCTCCCATCTTAACTGTCCCTTGATAGAGCTGCACTTGGTCTTTTCTTTCAAATGAGCTTTTTCTCCCCCCTTCCATTTAGCTCACGGAGCCGGGAGCTCATTTCTAGGCAAGTGTCCCTTATAGCTCTGGGGGAAATTACCTATGTCAAGTATCTACTGAAATCTGACCCACTGAGTTGTTGGGGAGAAAACATACCATGTACAAGCACTAGAAGTACTAGAAGAAGAGGACCCAGCAATCTCTGTGGTGCCAAAAGCAGGGGACTCAAGGGATGAGAGCAGCAAACAAGCAGGGCTCTTGACACGGCCTCTGAGAGCAGCACCATCTTATAAAGGCTGCTGATTATCTCACAAGGCAGAGAACCAGCTTCAGTTGCCTGCCTGCCATGCCCCAGCTGGAACAGCTGCCAATCGGGAACAACTGTTCTTTGAAAAGAAAGCACAACCTGACTCATTACATGCATTCTCTTATTTGCCCTAACTACCCACGAGTTAGGAACCAACCATCTTCCAAATGAGGAAACAGGTTCAAGGTAATTTTACTAAGTTCACAGCTGGAAAGTATAAATTCTATTTTGTAATAGGGGATATGACATTTCAAAACTTCTTTCTGCTCCCTTCCTTCCCGACCATCTTACTTTCTTCGCAGTTCCTTTGGAGAACAGAGAACAAACCCAGTTCTCTCCTTCCTGCCAGCCCTGAGCATGGTGTCAGGTGTCTGCTGCCAGCTCTCTCACGTTAAAGATGAGGCGCTAAATGGCTTTTGTTTGTATTAAAAGACCAGTGGTCCTTCAGTTGTGGTTGGGGCCAGCAGCATCAGCATCACCTAGGAATTGGTTGGAAATATAAATTTTTGAGCCCCACCTTAGACACACTGAATCAGAAATTCTGGGGCGGGGCCGGCAGTGTGTGTTTAACAAACCCTCCAGGTGATTCTGATGCTTGTCAGAGTTTGAGACGCACTTAACATATGCTGTGATCAAATAAAATCTAGCACAGTGCCTGGTACGTGGCCCATGCTTAGTAATAGAAGAGTTTCTTCTGCGTCCTTATGGGCAAGGTAGTATAATGGACAGAACACAGGCTGGGAAGGTATCAGATCTCAGCTTCAGATTCTGTCTTTCCTACTTTTATAAATTCAAGGTACTCTAGAATGTCTTCATCTGTTGTTACTTGCAGAATATGGGTAAAATACAGGGGTAGAGTATCCAGTAGCAAAGTAAGCATGGTGCTTACCTTGCTTACCAGATCACATTTTTTTATCACATCAAAGATTCTGCTTCTAGGTATGGCTGGCATCTGTCCCTGTCCCAACCCCACAGTACCTTCCTGCAGAATCAAAGTCTCTTTTAAAATGTACAAGCCCTCACAGGGGCGGATGACCTAGTAAGCAAGGTAAGCATGTGCTTACTTACTAATCCTGTAGTGTTTACCTTGCTTATTGGATAATCCGCCCCTGGTAAAATACCTGCTTAACTGAGTGGGGAGGAGCAAACCCTTTGGAGTATTTCTTCATTTACCACATTGAAGCTATTTCAGTAACTTCTTCCCCAAGGGAATGCATTTAGGTGTGTGACTCCCTGCCCTGCTCAAGTGCCTCTTTAACCTCTCTTGAACAGGCGGAGGAAGGAGAGGCCAGTGTATCCACCACTGACAGTATGGACAAGGTCCCAGTGGTGAAGGCTAAAGCCACCCATGTCATCATGAATTCTCTGATCACAAGTAAGCACTCTTCACCCTCTGAATAGAGTGAAGTTGGATGGGGAACAGTTCAGGCTTCCTACAGCTGAATGTAGATGATTCTGTAATCAGTACTCAGTCCTTAGCACTCAGTCCTGTCTGTCAAATTAAGATTCGATAAATGAATCTCATGTCAGTTTGGCTACTCCATGTTGAGGCTCCATTTAGGTGGAAGATTTGCCAAACAGTAAGCATCTGAGGTAACTGGTGTGTTCTGGCTGCCTTGTTGATGCCATCTTGTTTTCCCACATCTGTCACTGTGGCCTTGGGCAAGTTGCTTAACTGCTGTCACTGTTCCCACCTTATAAAGTGGGGATAACAGTACCTAGCTGGCAGGTTGAGGTGAGGATTGAATGGGAGTCTGTGTCAGGAGTCTGGCCCAGTGTCAGCATCTGGGAGCTGCTGCCGTGACTATCTCAAGGTCTGCTGGGGCAGGCGACACACTGAGGCAACCGTCAACTGCCTTGTTTTTTTTTTTTAAACAGCTCAAAATTGGTCCTCCAGGAAGAGGACCAAGTTTGATGCCTCAGCCACCTTTAGTCTTAAGAATGTGTGATTTGTAGTCTTAATGAGATCTGACACATAAGACCTTACTTTAAAAAAAAAAAACAAAACCTCATAACAAGTTAACTAACCTTGGTTCTGGAGGGCCCTCCTGGTTGCTGTGGGAAGTTAACAATTAGAAGATTCTTAGCTCTGCTTGTCAACAGCAGTGCCTCTGCCAGGGGTAAGGTACATGGAGGTTCTCCCTGGCTGGCTCATTTGTGAAGTCAGAGGCCCTTGTTCATCTTCCCTGACGGCATTGGTTTGTCTTGTGCAATTCCTTGAGAATTCATCCAAGAACCAAAAGTCTAAACCATGACTTCTCTTGTTCACATTTAAATGCAACTACTAATTGTATTTTGCAAGCTTAAGAATGTGTTGTAGCAGTGTTAGAAAGATTAACTATTGTTCTTTTAGCAGAATATAAGTTCTTTATTGAAGTTCATTTGCCAACAGTATAGAACACTGCAAATATGCTAGTCACTCAGTTACTCAGATACTTATTTGGCTTATTCGCTGCTACATATACAGATTTTTATATGATTGCAGGTATAGTAGACATACCCTTCTATTTCTTTCAATTAATACAGCCACACACTTTTTGGTATTGCTGTAGTCTTTACATTTTTAAAAATGGCTGCATGTAAAATCCTGGTATTGGTGTAATGTAATTAATTAAATTCCTTCCTACTTTTTTAGACTTTGAGGTGAGATTACCTGGTAAGACTGGAGAGTATCTACATACATATGGCTTTTTTTTTAGCTTCTATTTCTGATGGAAATACTTCCTCAGAAGGGGAATGGCTAAGTTGTAAAGGACACCCGATGTCTAGACTTTTGGTTTGCAGCTGTGACTTCCTCTGTGGAGGGGTGTAGTATGTAGTGTGTGTACAGAGTAAGCAAAAATGCAACCATCATTCATTCTATGTTATAACTGACTTGCTAATGATGAGAAATCAGGGCAGACTGAACTGACCCTGAGTTGAGTCTGTCCACTGTGCACTGTGAGAGGCAGTTTCACACATGAGAAATGTTGGATTAGTCAGCCATGGCTAGTTCAAGGGTGGTTCCCTGTGGTTTGAATCTGATTGGTTCCTTGGTGCCATCTAGTCTAAATGTAGCTTGTTTCTTTTTGGCAAAGGTTTTTGTATGGGTGACAAGGGTGATTAATCTCTCTCAGGAAGCTTTATATTTGAAGAACTTTCAGTGTTTCTGAACATCAGCTGCCTTCTTCGTGTTGCATTTATATAAATACAAAGAGAATGTCACCATGTCTAAATAAGAGGAAGGTAAAGGGTGTTCAGCTGGAGGTTATTCAGCTGTTCCTTTATGAGTAACCTATTCTTTAGCTTGGTGTGAAGGAAGACTTCCTTCTAGTTAGAGAACCTCTGTGTGAAGTTTAGAATTACTACTAAGATGCCTTGCTCAGGAACCCTCCTCCTTGGATGGGTGGTCAGCATGATCTCTTGCTTGTGGGGAGAACAGTGGATATCTGGGTGTGTTGTCATCCTCTTTGTGATGGGAGAAAGGAACGGGCATGAATGTTATCTCCTTTGATCCCAGAACAGACCCAGGAGAGCATTCAGCGTTTTGAGCAACAGGCAGGCCTGAGAGATGCTGGCTATACACCCCACAAGGGCCTTACCACCGAGGAGACCAAGTACCTTCGAGTGGCAGAAGCACTCCACGTAAGCTTGTTTCTAAGGAACTTAAAAACAAAAGGGCAGAACAAACCCTTCATCATTCATGGCCTGGGATATAGCTGTGGTTTAGAAGTTACCAGCTCAACCACTTGGGGGCTGTGGAAAGTGGTGGGAAGAGAATTGGGTGAGGAATTTAGAACTGGTTTAGGCCCACCTGTGGTGGCACTTCCTGGCTGAAGGCTCTGGAGCTCTCGCCTCCTAGTTCTGCTTCTTCATCTATAAGTAGGGGTATCTGTTTTGCTTGCTTCTGGTTAGGATCAAATGAGATTTGGAGGTCACATATGTGATATGTGGGAGCACTTTATGAACCATAAAGCGAATGTGGGTGATTTTGTGTACCAGGGATTGACTTTGAGGGAGAGAGGAGACTCAGGCAACCTCAACAGAGATTAACAGCTTTGCTGAAAAGGCACAGCATGCCCTATATTTAATTAAAAAAAAAAAAAAAAATTTAAATCTAATGTGGAATTACAGTGTTTTTGCTCTTTAATTTCTAAAATTGGAATGAAGAACTACTTCTGGGTTAATGACTAAATACTTGAATCAGTAAAATAGTTTGAAATGACTTCCTGTCAGGGAATACCACTTCGTATTGAATAGTGCTTCACGATTTATGAAGTACTTGCATTCACTTAATCTTCGCATTAACCCTTTGAGGTAGATGAGATTGAGGCCCAAGGCCACATGATATAGCCGGTCGCAATACCTAGACTAAGCAAGTCCCCTGATGCCCTGTTTCCTGTTCGTTTTTTCCCTGTATTCCAGAGTTGTCAGAATTGGCTTCTGAAGGGACTTATAAGGGAGGGCAGAGGCAGATGGTGAAAGGTCACAGATAGCCACCAGGAAGCTTGATCTGCTTTCTGTAGGCCAGGGTAGGTCATAATCAGCTCTAAGTTCTAACTAGGGGGCGGTGGGGGCCTTTAGGATGTGGGGAGAAGAGCACAAATGGCCAGGAAAGGATCGTGAATTACAGCGTATGGGAGAAGGAGCACTGTGGGTCTGCTGACCTGGGGATAGGGATTCAGGATACTGGACTGTTTGTATTTCGTAATGAGCATCCCAGATGATTCTTTTGCACAGTGAAGTTAAAAACCATTGCTGTGGGGGATCAGGGCTGGGCTAGCTCTCAGACAAGACAGATGCTTCTGGACAGTGGCACTGCCAGCCTTTGACACTTCACTGACAACTTTCCAGAGATTAGTAGAATTCTAGTTGAGCGATGCAACCTATTTAACGGTAACATTGATCTTGGTTGGCTCACTTTCTGAGTCTTGACCACAGGAGTAGAGCATGAGGATAGCTGAAATGCTTGTTGTAAGTAACTAATCCTGCCTTGTAACAAATTGTCAACTTACATAAATTGACATGTTAGATGATTGAGAAAATTCAAATGTGATCCTTTGGAATACAGCTTGGGCTAAGCAGTGGCATACTAGAGAGAAATTAAGGATAGAGACAGTATGGGAGCCTTGATCTAGAACTGAGTAGATTTCTCTCTCCCCTATTAGACTACTGCTTGGTTAGAGGTATGTTCACACTGCTGGGTGAACCAAGAGTGACTGTAATTGGGAGAGAATGGGGCAGGCCCCACAGAAGCAGCATTTAATTGGAGAGGAAGAGCACGCCTGAGTCTTGGCTCTGAGAGACTGTGGGAATGACAGGGATTGTACATGGTAGGAGAGACTGTGAGAGCAGTCAAGGTCCTGCTTGAAAGGCCCGGATGCTTGAGTTCTGGCTCTTCCACGTATTGGCCGGGGGAATGTGGGAAAATCACTTTCCTGAAAGTATAAGCTCTAACGTAGTATTTAAATACAAAAACGTTTGGGGTATGTTGTAGAATGAATACGTTTAAAAGATGGAATTCTACCTAGTATGGCAAAAACAAGGTATTACCTAGTCTATAATCCAAAATGATTCTACCTTATGAACATTTTTCCTTTTTTCTGAAGTTAGAACGTGAATGAAATTGTTTGTGCCCAAGCTTATCTGTTTTGGACTTGGTTCTAATGTTTAAAAAGTCTCTCTCTTTATCCATCTGAATAGAAACTAAAGCTGCAGAGTGGAGAGATCATAAAGGAAGAGAAGCAGCCTGCTTCACCCCAGTCCACCCCAAGCAGCACCCCCCACTCTTCGCCTAAGCAGAAATCCAGGTGAGCCCCCTCTGAGCATCGTGGTGCATCAGGAAAGCCAGTGCTGCACGCGAACTTGGGGTTTGAGCCTACGGTTTGAGAATGAGAAGGGACGGTTGACAGTTCCTGTTCTTTTGGTGCGAGACATTTCTGGAGGCGTAGGAAGAGGATATATTTGGATATGTTTTATTCCTTCTCTCTTCCAGAGGCTGGTTTACTTCTGGTTCTTCCACCGCCTTACCCGCCCCCAGTTCTAGCTCCATGGATTCTAGAAGTGGGGATAAAGACAGAAACCCATCAGATAAATGGAGTCTCTTTGGACCGAGATCCCTCCAGAAGTCTGATTCGGGTAAGGCAGCTCCTTCAAAAGAGAAAGCAATGTGGCAGGCATCTCATCACGTTGTATGTTGTATATTGGGACCTGCCTGCCAATTCTGAAATTTGCTCTCTGGTTTATTTCTGTAGGAGGCTTTGCCACCCAGGCCTACAGAGGAGCCCAGAAGCCCTCTCCAATGGAACTGATCCGTGTGCAGGCCACCCGTGTGGCTGAGGATCCAGCAGCCTTCAAGCCGCCCAAGATGGACATACCAGTAGTAGAAGGGAAGAAACAAGTGCCCCGGGCCCATAACCTCAAACCCCGTGACTTGAATGTGCTCACGCCCACTGGTTTCTAGAGCTCTTTCTGTTCTAAGGACTCTGGATTGAGGATGTCTTCTCCTCTATGCCCCTTTTACCTTGGCTCTGACATAGGAAAGGTATATTTTTAAAAAATCTGTTAAACTGAGGCTAGAGCTAGAGACATAATTGACTTTTGAGAAACATTAGTGCAAAGCTTGTCCTTATTGTGCGGAAGAAACCATTTTGTACTGCTTTAATTGAAAGTTAGACTAAATCTCGGCAATGATGTATGGGAGACCTCATGACCTATTTTTGTCCTCTCCCCTAGACAGGAGATTTGATTGTGGCTTCCTAGGTAAATGATGTTTGTGCTGTTCCTTTACCACTGTCAACGTGAACATTGACAAATCGTGGAGTAGAGGTGTTCACTGACTAGTTTAGACAACTTTGACCTTTCTGACCTTTGGACACTGGGCTGGAACTGTGCTCTGGGTTGGCTGGTTAGGGGGCTCTAAGATCTGCTTGATATCTGGGTATAATTAAGAGCAGACTGCTGAAACTGGCCTCTCCTTGCCTTCTTGGTAGACCTAGTAGATCACTGTGGCCTGCAGCTGATTTTTAATGCAGTCCCTGTTGGGCCAGTGATGTTGGAGGGATGCTCCTCTTTTATGTGTCACACATAGCAAACACTAGTCTTGCAAATCCTTTCATGCACTTTGAGATTAATTTAATTCCAATTTGGTTGAAAACTTCATAAGGGAGAAAATTCAGTGTATTGGTTTGATAACCAAAAAAAAAGAAAAAAACAAACCCATTGCTGTCAAGTCAATTCTGACTCATAATAACCCTATAGGACAGAGTAGAACTGACTCATTTGGTTTCCAGGGAGTGCCTGGTGGATTCAAACTGCCAACCTTTTGGTTAGCAGCCAAACTCTTAACCACTACGCCACCAGGGTTTCCATATTGGTTTGATATGGATGTTAAATTTTTTTTTAAAGTACAGCAAATGGTGACTATACCTAGATCATAGTCTTAAAGTTCATATGAACCTACTATCACCTTATTTTATTTCCTTGTTCAGCCCAGGGCTCGAAACTTTTTATTCCTGGGGGTACAGAGGAAATTAACATTTCCTATGAGAAAGCACCTTCCCCCAAAATGAGCCTCATACATAACTCACTGAGGAAAGGAAATAGGGAAGCTGCGTTTTTACTGCTTCCCTCTGTGTACATGTTCGTTCAGTCATTGTCTTAAGCGCTGTCTCAAATACCTGCTGTTTTTGGTTTGGATATTGTCTACATAAGGAGCTGACCTTTCCATAGAGAGACCCTGGAGTCTAGAATTATCAGAACACCTAATTTATTTGTGTCTTCTGTTATGCTTGTATCTCTTACTTGTTTTGACAATAAAAATCCTTACTACTTTCGCAAATGTGGACAGCTGGGTGTTTTTGTCCAGTTAAGAGCTTTACATTCTGCCTACTCACAGTCATGGAGCCTAAGGATGGTAAACTTAGTATTTTGAAAAACCATTGCCTTTTTATTATATCCTTTTAACATCAAATTATTTGTAACGAACTCAATCCTTTGTTTCTACCCCCCCTTCATTACATTAGATCTTCATACACTGACCACAAAGTCAAATGCATAGGCAGTATAACACGTGCATTCCATCGAGGAAAAATGAATAGTAACATGGCCTCTCCAGAGACAGGTTGCCAGTACCCTGAATGACAGAGCATAGATGTCTAGAATTTGTTCAGCGGAGGGATTCTTTTCACATCTTGAATGGAAATGTTTAACATATAGTGCATATAGTATTACCTGTTTCAAAAAGCGTATAAATAATTTTATTAAAAAACACATATACACCTTGTATATTTAAGCCATATCTGAGAACAGGCTAGGGTAGGATTATCAAAAGAAGATATTTTCTAAAGTTAGAAAGTTATTAAAACCAACAGATAAATAAGACAGGTTTGGTCCTGTAAGATTTTTAACTACTTTTGTCATACTTTTAGAACTTCCAAGCAGTGCTAGAGTTCAGGAGGTATTCTTGGTGTTCAGTGCTGAGAGGGACATTAGAGACCTCTCTAGGTCTTTGGAGCAGGCTCGTCGTCAGGGTTCAAGTCTGCGGCATAGAAGAGGAGGAGCTTCAACAAATGCACTTTGTCTTGGAGCTGTGGGACCAGGGGCTCCCCCAGCATCTGGATCAGGCGGCCGCGGAAGGCCTCGATCTGCTTCTCCACGTCCACTACTGTGATGTCATCTCCTTGCTGGGGCTTAGGCTTAATCCTTTTGATTATTAAGTCTTTTCGATCGATCACTGAACTCCGTAAGTGCTCTGCAAGAGGGAAAAAGTCAGTTGGATTGATCTGAACTGCTTTCTAGTATTTTTAAGATTTAAGAAGATGAAACCCATTTTAAGTATGCAGGGTCTTGGCGAAGACTTACTGACTAGCTACTGGAATACAAGTCTAAGGCTGTGTGAGTGCCTATGGTAACTCCATTTCCAAATGGTGCTTGGTTCTTGTTCTCCCTGGTCCTCAAGTTTTACATATTAAAAAAATAAAATTATAATCTCTAGTTAGTGTTTTCCCCTTTGATGTTTTAAACAATGAGACTATATTTCAAGTTAGTATAATCACTGAGGAAAAAATTAAATTGAATTTTGAATATCTTCATGGGGATTTATCCCACGTATAAAAAGAACTACAGAGCAATATTGAATTTAGTAAGTTTTTTGTGGTATTGATCTATTGTTATAATTCTGGAACCACTTTGTATTGTGAGACAGACCAAATGAATAAGTACATTCATATTCTAGGTAACGAGGATTCTCACTGTGAGAGAAAAGGGATTCAGGTGTGGAATGGACGAGAGGAAGAATCCTACAGTACTAGAGTGGAAACTGAGGAATCAGTATGAACTTGTATTTATTTTTAACTTGTATTTTTTTAAAAAGTATGTAATTTCCTAGCTCTATTATCTGAAAGGGCCTAGAAGCAGAGACAACCCAGTAACAGTCAGCATACTTAGCACCCAGATTTTGGTTTCTATATACCATTTCCCACTCCCCACTAAAAGGAAACAGAATTTTTTGGAGAAGAGGCTGATTCTAGGACTGAGGCAAGTAAATTATAAGGTAAACCTTGATTATCTTGTATAAGAAAGGGAATGCTTAAAAACTGATGGTAACATGTCAAAAGGTCATAGGAGCCACCTTGAAGGGGCTCCTGTTGGCCACAGTTTGGACAGTTTGATCATTAAAAATAATGACAAGAATGGATTATAACACTGAATTAAAAAAACAGTCCTAAGGGGTGAGGTGTGGGTACACATGGAAGAAAGAAAAGGTTGTTTTCCAGAAGGTGGCCAGTTAATAAATGTAGAAAAGATGTATAACTAGAAATTCACATTTTGCAACCTACTAATACAATAAATGATTTAGTAAGAACCATCAGTAGAAGCTAAAACTAGTATGAAAGGCTGAATAGGATATTCATGGTCTCAAAGTTTCACCCTCTGGATTATTTACTACTACAAAGGGAACAGGTAACTTGGCAGTGGAGAAATCTGTTAAGTTTGGAGAAATGATCAAACTTAACATCACCAATAATGACACCAAAATGACATTACAGGCAGTCCCCGGATTACGAACGAGCTCTGTTCATAAATATCTTTTTAAATAGAATTTGTACATAAATTGGAACCAGTTAGGTATGGTTCGGCTCTAACATCAGTCAAATGTTTGTCTTCGTACGTAGTGTATAGTGTAGCTTTCTATGCATAAAAAATGCTTCCAGATACACTAAAACATCTTTAACATAATAATAATAACGTTTTGATGCATGTCACAAAGTAGCACCGGTTATTACGAACCATTGTATGTACCTTGAATTTTTAATACGATAGGCTTTAAGGGGGTTGGGTTCGTAACTACAGGTTGTATGTTGTAACCTGGGGACTGCCTGTATTGCCTCTTGATTGTCATGCACTGGGAAGGAGGGCACATCATGTGTGTAGTGTTCTTGCCAACAGTATTTAACACAGATCTGATTGTGAAGAAATAGACAATTCAAATTATGGAACATTCTACAAATGCCTGGACTCTTCAAAAATATCGGTGTCATGAAAGAGAAGTAAAGGCTGGATCTATTCTAGATTAAAGGAGACCAAAGAGTATGACAACTAAAAATAATAGTTGATATTTGGATCCTTGCTCAAAAAAAAAAACCACCCCCCATAAAGGATATTTATTGGGACATTATTAGGTAATTCAATAGATGATTTTTTTTTTAAATATTGTACTTTAGATGAAGGTTTACAGAACAAACTAGCTTCTCATTAAACAATCAGTAAGCATATTGTTTCGTGACATTGGTTACCAACCCCATGACATGTCAACACTCCCCTTCTTGACCTTGGGTTCCCTATTACCAGCTTTCCTATCCCCTCCTGCCTTCTAGTTGTTGCCCCTGGGATGGTGTGCCCATTTAGTCTTGTTTTATTTTATGGGCCTGTCTAATCTTTGGCTGAAGGGTGAACCTCGGGAATGAATTACTGAGCTAAAAGGGTGGTCGGTGGCCATATTCTTGGGTTTTCGCCAGTATCTGTCAGGCCAGTAAGTCTGGTCTTATTTTGTGAGTTAGAATTTTGGTCTACATTTTTCTCCAGCTCTGTCTGGGACCCTCTATTGTGATCCCTGTTAGAGCAGTCGGTGGTGGTAGCCGGGTACCATCTAGTGCTGGAGTCAGTCTGGTGGAGGCTGTGCTCCTTGTGGCCCATCAGTCCTTTGGACTAATCTTTCCCTTGTGTTTTTTTTTTTTCATTCTCTGTTGCTCCAGACAGGGTGGGACCAGTAGAGTATCTTAGATGGCTGCTCACAAGCTTTTAAGATCTCAGACGCTGCTCACCAAAGTAGGATATAGAACATTTTCTTGATAAACTATGTTATGCCGATTGAACTAAATGTATTCCAAGACCTTGGTCCCCAGTAACTTGGTCCCTCGGGGAGTCTGGATGTGTCTATGGAGCTTCCATCACCTTGCCTTGGTCAAGCTGTGCTGGCTTCCAGAGTATTGTGTACCGTCCTACCCTTCACCAAAGTTACCACTTATCTGTTGTCTTTAGTGTTTTTCCCTCCCCACCCGTCCCCTTCCTCGTAACCGTCAATGATTGTTTCTTCTTGTGTGCGAACCTTTTCATGAGTTTTTTAATAGTGGTCTCATACAATATTTGCCCTTTGGTGATTGACTTAGTTCACTCAGCATAATGCTCTCCAGGTTGGTTCATCTATGTTGTGAGATGTTTCACAGATTCACAATGGGGAATTTGAGTGTGATAATAAACAGTGGTGTGTAGGAGAATATCCTAATTAGGAGATAAATGCTGAAGTAATTATGCACGAGGGTCACGATGATGCAACTCAATCTCAACTAGTTCAGGAAAAGAATTACAAAGATGGATCAAACATGGCAAAATGTTAACAGCTGGCGAGTCAAGGTAAAGCGCATGTGGGTGTTCATTTTTTCAACTTCTCTGTAGGTCTGAAAATAAAGAGCTGGGGGAAAGAAAAAGGTGCTATAAAGGTATCTCATCCCAAATCCATAGGCCAGCTCCAGTAGCGTTCTGGAAGCCTGTGGAATTGAGGAGAAGGAGCACAAGGTCACTACAAGGCACAGGTACTGAGAGAGAAGCTGAGGACTGTATGATTCCCGAAATGGACAAAAGTAGTCTATAGCATCATTTTCTCAGTCTTCTCATTCATAAAATGGGTATAATGGCACCTTCACTGACATGGTTATTAAAATGATTGGATTATAGGGTGTCCAAAAATTCAGGAAACAGTATATGCGGTACATTCTCGAATAATATACTCAATACGTTTTTCCTCAACCTTCAGGTATCTTTTCAGGGAAAGCCCCTCTAAATTTACAGCAATGGCCACAGCTGTAATCACACACACACACACACACACACACACACACACACACACACACACACACACACACCCCAAAGTACAATAAATAACTACAGAGTGTCTAATACATCTGGAAACATAGGGGAGAAGGATGCCTTGAGATGTAATTTCAGGGTCTTTAGTAAAAATTTACAATGAGGACCTACTATATGTCTGGAACTGAGCAAGACTTTGGGGAGAGAGTGGAGAATCAGAGACTTGGGTCCAGCCCTCATGGAGATGATATTGCAGTGGCAGGAAGATCAATGGTAAATAAACCAACAAAATAATTAGAGCTTGTGGTGAGCACAAGTAGTCGATGCTGTGATAAACACAGTAAAAGTGGGGGGAATGAGGGAAGCAGCCCATTCCAGTCAAGAAAGGCCTCTGAGCTGAGTCCTGAAGGATGGGAAGGAGGCAACCATGCAAAAGGCCCTGAGATAGGGAAGTTTGCTTTGAGAACCAGAGATTAACTCAGGATAGTAAGATGAGAGTGGCAGGCAGGCTGGGACCCACAACAATTACTTTGGCCTTTGTGAGCAAAGTGTAGTCACTGGAGGATTTTAAGCAGGGAAATGTGATCTATTTTACTCGGCTACTGGAGGAGAATGGTCCTAAGGGAATAAGAACCTTTTAGTAGAACTTGATTTTCTTAAACAATGCATGTGTGAACACTGAAAAATAATACATGACTTTAAAAAAATGGAAAGAAAGGCTGGCTGAATAGGGTAGGATAGGGAAGACTTGGGAGGGGGTTGGGAAGAGGACTTTGGAGTTTATTAAAATACTGCAGGAAATTCAAGGCTGCAAATATTGGCAGTGCTCCTCTAAGCATTGACCAAGGGGAGGAAATCTTAGCCAGTGGATTTCAGTCATTTGGATCCAGTTGGCCAGGCCTGGAATTTTATGCTTCAGTAGGGATGCAAGTTCTTACATCAGAGGTTGTTGTGGTTATTGTATGAAGCAATTTATGTAAAGCGTTTGTTTAGCACAATGCCTGGCTCAAGATATTTTGGCTCAAATTACTCTTACTATTAGTTTCTGGATCAATACTTAGGTTAGCTATTATTATTTTATCATCACCAACACTATAGGAATCTCCAACCTGTCATTCTGAGCTCTTCACCTTCCTGGCAGATCTCTTCACCTTCCTGGCAGATCTCTTCTTTCTCCACTCAGTAATGGCAGAGCCCTGGCAGTCATCCTCCCGACTCAGTCCTTTGAAGTGCCTCTGTTCTATCTCTTGCCTTCTCCACTGCACTGCTCACACCCACGTCACCATTACCTTGGCCCCTCTCGTCCTCCACCAAACTCTTCACCTCACATCAGGCAGAGTGACCTTGTAAATGTGCAGATCTGATCATGTCATTCCCTTACTCAAAACCACTGTGATGGGCTCCCCTCACTCTTGGAATCAAGCTGAAATTCCTTCACCTGGTCCAGACGGCCCTTCATGTCTTGCCCCATCTATCTAGTCTCATCTCGGGCTCTTCTCCCCTTGCTCACTACTCCCAGTCCTAACAGCTTCTTCTATGCTCCTTGACCTCACTAAGCAACTTCTTGCCTCAGGGCAACATGCTGTTCCTTCTTCCAGGAAAACTCTTCCCTTCCTATTTGCCTGGCTCATACCAATACTTCCTATCTCTGCTGAAATATCCCTTCTTTAGGGAGGTCCTTCCCTAATTCCTTCAAATATAGATTAGGTCTTCCTGTTGTATGCATGTGTACTTTCCTTTATATCATTCTTTTCTATTGTAATTATATATTACTTATATGATTGTTTTGGGTCAATCTCCCATTAGATAGTAAGCTCAGTGAGGGCAGGGGCCATGTTCTTCTTATTCACTGAGCTTTTCCTCATGATCCAGGCATAGAGAAGGCCCTTGGTAAATATTTGTTGCCTGGAAGAATGTATGGATTGAACAGTTACTGCTTTTGCCTGTCTCCTCTCCTTTGACAGGGGTCTTTGCAGGAAGACTGTGTGTATGACCGTATGACTGGTGCCTGATTTCTGTTTTGTTCTTTTAAGTATTATAAGTATTAATTATTTAATTATTAAGTATTAAATGACAGCAGGTTCACGGTTTCAAAATGTGAGCATCAGGAAAACATATAGCAATCTGTAATTTCACGGGGCTTGAACTTGAGTCACATGAAACCGGGGTATGGGAGACTGATTCTTAGTCAGAGAACATGAGCTTAACTGACAGTCCAGCGTCCACATCTCAGTGGGGCCACCCTGCCCTTCTGGAAATGTTTGCAATACATGGGGTTCAGGGTATACTTCTCAATGTCAAGGGTATGTTGTACAAAAATAATTTAGCAATGTACGGAGTGTTTAGAACATAGAGAAGTAGCCAACTCCTTAGACTCTCACCTTCTAATCTCACTCAGTAATTTCACAGAAAAGTAATTCCTGTTTTCATTGCACACAGACTCTGGCAACAGACCTCAGTTTGAACTCTGGTTCTGCATTTACTGCTCTAAGAGAGTCTTTGTTTTCCCAACTGTAGAATGGAGATGACACCGACCTTCATAAGGTATGGATTATATAAGCTAGCGTATGTGAATTTACCTATCTTTCTGCCTCTCTTTCTTCATGCTAAAAGATTCCCCTGAACCAAGAGCAAGCCTAGACTCTCTGACTTGTTCTCTGCTTTCTCCATCCTTGGAGCTGGGCAACTCAAGATGATCTCAGAATTCCTTCAACAAGGCTCTCGCCACTTCAGAAGAGGGCAGAGATGACTACGGTGCCCTCCCGGTAGAGTGCTTGCTGCCTGACAAGGACACTGACCATTTCAGGGTACCACTCAGCTGTGATTTTTGTGGGACAATGTTTTCAAACACATGGGTTTTTGGGCTGGTGCTTAGTCCTGAATATTTTTTTCTCCTTGTTAACTCTTGAAGTCCAAAGAAGCTGGAGAAGCTGTTAAGGATAAAAGTGCACTAGAACGCCCTCTGTTTATTCTTGGCCTATAAACACTGGTCTGAAGCCTTCCCATCTATTAGCTGAAGCATAAAAATATATTCTGTACTGAGAGTGGATCCATGTCCACCTTAAGTCCCTCTTGCCTATAACCACTTATTAGGTGTATTCTTTTGGAATCAAAACAGAAATGAACAAGCAGTATTGAAGGTGAACTTGAAACAAAAATGAGCTGCTTTAATATTAAACTTTCTGCTAGATCTCCAAAAGAAACAATTACGTAAACGTCAGTGAGGCTAACTGCACATGGAATTTGCCTTTGGGGCACTGTTTTAAGAATGACAGGTACCTTTCTGTGAGGGTGCTACAAATGCATAAACCACACACGAGGTCTTGACAACGCACTCCTTTGAGTTTAAGTTTCAAGAGCCTCAAACACAAAAAGACCCTTGCAGCCTACCCATGGCCAGGCAAACAGGCCTCTCACTGAGATTCAACTAACATTGATCGAGCACTTACTACTTTTTTCTCACACTTATTAGCAATCAGTCTGGCAAGTTATATGTTACCATCCCCATTCTACAGGAGCAAAAAACTGAGGCCTAGAGATGTGAAGTTTGCTGCCCAAGGCAGAGTAAGTGATGAGGCTGGGATTTGAACCCGGGCCTTCTGTCCTTAAATTCAATGCTTTGTTCATATTTCCACAACAGCTCCTCAGTTCCCGGCCTGAGAGGATATAAGGGCTATGGTACCTTCCCAGGTGTCACTACTGAGCTAAAATCAACCGTGACAGGCTAACTTTTAAAGGCAGGTAAATTTTATACGTACACTTTTTTTCTACTTGAGAATAAGTTGTAGACACTGTGCTCCTTTGCCTGTTCATACTTCAATATGGATTTCTTAAGACCAAGGATAGAGCCCTGGTGACGCAGTGGTTAAGACCTATGGCTGCTAACTAAAAGGCTGGCAGTTTGAATCCACTAGCTGCCCCTTGGAAATCCTACGGGACAGTTCTACTCTGTCCTATAGGGTTGCTATGAGTCAGAATCAACTTGATGGCAACAGGTTTGGAAGATCAAGGATGTTTACTTTCTTAAGCCTATGTAATTATCAAATACAGCAAATTTAATAGAGCCATAATACTATCACCTATGAGTTGGAACCAACTCGATGGCAGTGAGTTTGGGTTTTTTTTTTTTTTTTGGGGGGGTTTTGGTTTTTAATCTCTTCAAATTTCATGAACAGTCCTAATCATGTACTTTATAGCTTCTTTTTTCCTGGTTCAGGATATAATCTAGGCTCAAGTATTACATTTAGAATTCATGTGCTTTTAATGCCTTTTAATTCATGTCTGTTTTCATCTGGAACAGTAGCTCAGCCTTTCTTTGTTTTTATGACATTGGCACTTGGGAAAGGACAGGCAGGTTCCTTTGTAGATAGTCCCTCAGTCTGAGCTTGTCTGTTCCCTGTGATTAGATTTAGTTATGTATTTTTGGCAAGAACACCACATGGTCAGGGCCACAATACATGGACATTATGGGAGAAAAACGCAGAATTCAAATTCTTAAGAAGTCCAGATTTATTGGACCAGGTGAGACTAGCGGAATCCCTGAGTCTATTGCCCTGAGATACTCTTTAAATCTTGAACTGAAACTATCCCCTGAGGTTAAGCTTTTAGCGAAATAACAGATTAGCACACAAAATAAAGGATTTTACTACTGACTACAGTGGTCCATTAAAAACCATATGTATGAGACCAAAAGGTCAACAATTACTCTAAAGCAAAGATGAGAAGATAAGGGGGCAGGGTAACTAGAGTACTGGAAATGGAACAACCAGAATGCAATTAAAGAAAATGCTGACACACTGTGAAAAGTGTAACTAATGTGATGGGCTGTCACATTACAGGGGTTGCAACTAGTGTTGCATAACAATATGTATATAAATTTTTTTTATGAGATATTAACCTGAGCTGTAAACTTTCACCTAAAGCACACAAACACAAAAAAAGTAATGTCACTAAATAATTCGTGTGTGAAACTGTCAAATGAACCTAATTTGCTGTGTAAACTTTCACCAAAAACATAGTAGAATAACAATAATAATAATAAAAAAAAAAGACCACCATATGGGCAGTGGTGAGGCCCTCTCAGTCCATCACGTCAGGGGGACACCAGGTTTCTCCCACGTGAAGTGGCTATTTTTCCTCTTGTCGTTAAGAAGCACATCGGTTCTTCGGTTTTCCCAAGGGCCTCAGTGAACCCATGGCTAACACAATCACTCTCCTCTGAAGCAGCTGTCCCATCATTACCCTTGTCAGTATTCGCCTCCTCAGTGTGAACTGGTCTAACTCTCCCAGATCTTCATTGTTCACTGGCTGTGCATGTGATGAGCAGTTCTGAAGAGCCACTATCACAGACTTTGGGGAATCTTACATCTTTTGCAAGATGTACACTTTTACGTCGCAACTGATTTGCTCTGTGTTTGCTCTGTGTCACCAGACACTTCCAGTGTCCACAGTCAGTGAGCAATTGACCAACAAAGACGATGCAGTGCTGGGCAGGGAGAGGTGCCAGGGCGAGTTGATGAGGACTGTCCAGGCCATCACTGAATACTCTTTCTGCTATGATGCTTCCTGCTTATCTAGACAAGTGTATAACTCTGAGGACCCCTGTATTTCTAGCCCAACCAAAAATACGTGAATTCCTCTGTTTCATAGCAGGGACTCCAGCTATGTCATTTCTATGTTCTTGGTAAGCTACAAAACCAAGGAGCAATGCTTTACTCAAGCTAACAAACTAGAATCCCCTGTATAAATAGAATTCATAATAATGTCCACTGAGAGGCCTCCCACAACGTCTTGTGAACAAATGCTCCTTACCTCTTAAAACGTGCTGGTAACTGGACAACAGAAACTGCAGATGCTCAACCAGCTCATCCCAAGTCTGCCACTGGGTTTTATCTGACTGTGGAGAGCGTAAAAGCAATTGATGACAAATACTTTCCCCAGTTAGAGGTTTTAGACAATTTTTAAGTTGCTTTTATATAATGTTCCAACAGTAGCGTGTCAACAAAAAAACCTGTGAGTAGGTCTAGGGAAAAGCTGTTCTTGAACCGAAATCAAAGCAGGAAAAAAAATGTACCTGACATTTGAGCAGTGAGGTGGAATTGTTCAGAAAGTAGAGGGCCTGGGCCAGAGACAAGGGCAGGCGGGTGGGCGTCTCACAGCTGTGGAGGAAGATGATTTCCAACACTTTGCAGCGCAGAAGGTGGCTCTCCATGGTGGTAAAGAACATCTCTCTGTGTGGACAAGAGGAAACGGGAGTTAACTACTTCAAATGTTATTTCAAGGAACATGTTCCATACTTTTCTCCTGGATGTCCTTACATTTGCCTTAAAAAAAGGCAGCCAAGAAGGATTAAGAGATGGACGGCTATGAAATCACAAAGCCTGTGGACAGGAATAGATTTGTTCAAGAATTAAAAACTGTCAGGAGAGAGAAGTCTATGATGTTTGAAAAAGACAAGTTGAGGACATGTTACAGAGAATGTCTTCATACTGTACGTATGAGAATTAATCACGAGAACGTATCTTTCTGAGTGCCTATAATATGCCTGCAGCTGCCACCTGTCTGCCAGTAGAAGCTTGTGTGTTGCTGTGATGCCGAACAGGTTTCAGAGGAGCTTCCAGACCAAGACAGACTAGGAGGAAAGGCCTGGAGATCTGCTTCTGAAAATCAGCCAATGAAAACCCTACAGATCACAATGGTCAGATCCTGCTGTGCATGGATCGACAGCAACTAACAACAACTACATAATGTACCAGATACAGTTTGGCACAAAAAGGAATATTAGGATAAATAAAAGAGAGTACTGCTTTCAAAAAGCTGATAACTGAACAGGGGTAAGGGGTATGCAACAGGAACCTAAGTGAAGTGCAGGGCAAGTGTACACATATGCAAGGTGCCAGCGGTGCTCTGGAGATACAAAGCAGAGAGGGTTCATCCGGTTAGGGATGGGAAGAGGCCTTCTTATGGAAGAGGAGGCATGGGGGACAGTGGGCTAGGAGGAGCAAAGAAGACTGAAGGCAGATGGCATTTCAACTGGAGGGAAAAACATGGGCAAAAACAAAAAAGTAAAAAATACACAGCTGTGACTTCTTAAATTCCAGTCTGGGCCTTGAGTGTTCTCTTGCCCTTGACTTTGTCACGATACCCAATACAGGACTTGACCAGCAAGGGTGGGCTGGAGCACCTTCAGAGGCTTTTAAGCAGGGGAGTGGCAAAACTGGAGCTGCACTTGAGGACAGTGAGTCAAACTCACTGTTCAAAAAGCAATGTCAACTTCTAGAAAAAGGTGGTTGGTCTCAGACGCATGGGGGCATCTCTGGATGGCCTGATGGTTTTTATTTGTTTGCTTATCCTTGCCAGGTTTACTAGGCACAGAAATTTTGGGAAGCAGACAGCTTGTGAGCAGACACAATTGTCCTCAGATTCTTCTTAAGTCTCATTTCTACTCTGCGTTTGGCCTATTACTTTCACGAATCTTTTATCTCAAACTGTATTTCTGCTTCCAGTTTTTATTCCAGGGCTTGTGTTTATTCTGGTTTTATGACCCACAAATGGCAAACTCAGAGACCCACAAAGGACAAGGGGCAGGGAAGAACGGCATGATACGCCTAGTGAACAAGTAACAGAGCTGGCGCAGACCCAGGGGTTCTTTGACAACATCCTGCCCCTCTGGAGTTTTGCAACATCCTCTTTGCAACAAGAGATTCCCCTGTGCCTCTGCCATTTATTAAAAAAAGATAAATAAGTACCTATTTGGAGCTCCTGCTTGTGTAGTGGTTAAGAGTCCAGGTTGCTAACCAAAAGGTCAGTGGTTCAAATCTACCAGCTGTTCCTTGGAAGCCCTATGGGACAGTTCTACTCTGTCATATAGGGTTGCTATGAGTCAGAAGCCACTCGATGGCAAACAATAACAACACAAGTGCCCATTTATTATTTTTTTCTCATTATTTTTACGTTTTCACTGGACACATATATTATTAGAGTAAAAACAAAGTTAAAAAAGCAGAACAAATATTTTCCTTTTGTTTCTGACTATTCAAAAGCTTTCAGTCTAAAATATTTATAAAAATCCATTTCATCTCTTAAATGTGCATCCTTTGCTATATTTTCTGACAGATTTTCTTCTTTAATGCAAAGAACTCCAAATTCCTATATTTGCAAGATAGTCCTCAGACTTTTTTTCATTCTAATTTCTACTCTGCATTTGGCCTATTACTTTCACAAGACAGTTTTCCTATTCAGTAACCTTTTATTTCAAACTGTATTTTTGCTTCTAATTTATATTCCATGGTTTTCGTTTATCCTGGCTTTATAATCTCACAAATGGCAAACTCAAGAGACCTACACAGAACAAGGAGGTAATTCAATGTATTGGACATAGTAGGAGCTGAAGGTAGAACTGCTTATAGCAATTCAAACTCTGATTTTAAAAACAAGGGACAGGGAAAGGTCAGTTTCTAGTTTCAGCCTTAGGAGAGTAGCTGGTATTAGACTTACTCTACTACAAACAACTACAAATCTGGGCAAAATATATGAAACAACTTTTTTTCAGGCATTGGACAACATACTACATAGGACCATGATTCTTGAGAGAAAAGAAACAAAGGTGGTTACCTCCATATTTACTCCAGCTTTCTTTCTGGGGCCACTTTCTAAATAAGACAAAGGAAAGTGGTACCCAAACAGAAAGCAGCAGGCTTGTTGGGCAGAGCAAACAGAAATTGGGGTTCAGGACAGCTGAAGGGGCTGAAATTTGTATCATAGAAGACGGAACTCAAGAAATGTGTAAAGGGTACCCCTAAGCACATGTGCAGGGAAAATGTCCAAAAGCCTGTTAGGGAACAGCTACCGTGGGACTGTGAGCTAAATGGAGATTCTGGGGATTGCCCGGTGCTGAGAGACAATGGAGTTACAATCAGCCAGAGTGCAGAGTGCAGAGATGTCATTGAAACATCTTGAGACTCCATAAAGACTAAACCTCCATACTCTAGCCCTGTAAGAGCTGCTTTAGACCACCCTAACAAATCCTAAAAAAGTTCAACAGGAGAAAGCTAAGCTTCCAGGAAATGAACTGCCTGCCAGAACAAAACTCAATACTCTTAAAAAAAAGACAACAAAATCCCAACTCTCGACAATGTAGCATCTACAATGCTCAACACACAATAAAAATTACTAGATGGGAAAAATCAGGAGAATGTGATCCATAACCAGGAGCAAAACAGCCATAAAAACAGACCAAGAAGTGACACAGATGTTGGAATCAGCAGATAAGGAATTTAAAACAGTTATTTATTAAGTTCAAGGTTTTTTTTTTTTTTTTTTTTAACAAGAGATATATAATGAGTGACTAGATGGGAACTCATAGCAAAAAGATATAGAAACTATATAAATGAACCAAATGGCAACTCTAAATCTAAAATATACGGTATCTGAAGTAGAAAAAAAGATCATTGGATAGGCTTAACAGTAGATTGGGCACTGCAAAAGAAAAGGTCAGTAATCTTGAAGACTTTCCAAACAGCCAGTGAAAACCTTATGGATTACAACGATCTGATCCCATTGTAAATGGGGTTGCCACGAGTCGGTGACCAACTCAACAGGAGCTTAACAACAACAGCATAATGTACCAGATACAGTTTGGCACGACAAGGAATATTAAGATAAATAAAGGAGAGTATTGCTCTCAAAAAGCTGATAATTGAACAGGGATATGCAACAGGAAGCTGAGTGCAGGGCAAGTGTACGTGTATTTGAGGTGCGATTGATGTTCTGGAGATAAAAAGGAGAGGACAGAAGTACTGCAGAAATGATGTTTTGTCATTCTCAGAGTATCATATCAAGAGACGCATGATGCCAGTTTGTCTCATGATTGGTGTTATTAACTTTGATCACTTAATTAGTATGGTATCTCTACTTTAAAGATAATATTTTTCTCTTTGTAATTAATGAATACGTACATTGACAGGGAACTGCCAGAAATTCAAGCCAGATTCAGAAGAGGGCATGGAATGAGGAATATCATTGCTGATGTCAGATGGATCTTGGCTGAAAGCATACAATGCCAGAAAGATGTTTACCTGTGTTTTATTGATTATGCAAAGGCATTTGACTGTGTGGATCATAACAAATTATGGATGACACTGCGAATAATGGGAATTCCAGAACCCTTAATTGTGTTCATAAGGAACCTGTACATAAAAAAAGAGGTGGTTGTTCGAACAGAACAAGGGGATACTACATGGTTTAAAGTCAGGAAAGTGTGTGTCAGGGTCTTATCCTTTCACCATACTTATTCAATCTGTATGTTTAGCAAATAATCCAAGAAGCTGGACTATATGAAGAAGATGTGGCATCAGGATTGGAGGAAGGCCCATTAACAGCCTGCAATATGCAGATGACACAGCCTTGCTTGCTGAAAGTGAAGAGGACTTGAAGCATTAACTGACAAAGATCAAAGAGTACAGCCTTCAGTATGGATTACATCTCAACATAAAGAAAACAAAAATCCTCACAACTGCACCAATAAGCAACATCGTGATAAACAGAGAAAAGACTGAAGGTGTAAATAATTTCATTTAACTTGGATTCACAATCGACTTCCATGGAAGCAGCAGTTAAGAAATCAAAAGATGTACTGCACTGGGCAAATCTGCGGCAAAAGACCTCTTTAAAGTGTTAAAAAGCAAAGATGTCACCTTGAGGACTAAGGTGTGCCTGACCAAAGCCACGGTATTTTCAATCATCTCATATGCATGAGGAAGCTGGATAATGAATAAGAAAGACCGAAGAAGAATTGATGCCTTTGAATTATGGTGTTGGTGAAGAATACTGAATATACCTTGGACTGCCAGAAGAACAAACAAATCTCTCTTGGAAGTACAGCCAGAAATCTCCTTAGAAGGGTGGCTAGCAAGATTTCATCTCATGTACTTTGGATATGTTATCAGGAAGGACCAGTCCTTGGAGAAGGACATCATGCTTGGTAAAGTAGAAGGTCAACGAAAAATAAGAACCTCAACGAGATAGGCTGATACAGTTGCTGCAACAATGGGTTCAAACATAGCAACGATTTTGAGGATGCTGCAGTGTTTCATTCTGTTGAATGTAGGGCCGCTATAAATCAGAACCAATTCGATGCACATGACAACAACAAGGTTTGTTTAACATTAGGAAATTAATCAGTGTAATTCACTACACCAGCAGAATAAAGAAGTCATATGATTATCTCAACAGATGCATAAAACATGTCTGACAAAACTCAATACCCATTCTGAATAAAAAACAATAAGCTAGAAGTAGAAGGAAATATCTACAATCTGACAAAGGACACTTATGAACATCTACAGCTAATACCACACTTAATGGTCAAAGATTGAATGTTTCTTCCTCTAAGATCAGGAATGAGGCAAGGATATCTGCTCTCATTACTTCTCTAACATTCAAGTGGAGATACTAGCCCATGAAATAAGGCAAGAAAAAGAAGCAAAAGGCATGCAGATTGGGAAAGATGATGTTAAACTGTCTTTATTTGCAGATGACATGATTGTGTATGCAGAAAATCCTAAGGAAATCACACATACACAAAAAAACCCTATTAGAATAAGTAAATTTAGCAAGGTTGCAGGATTTCCATAAATGAGTTATTGGAAAGTGATAGGAGCGTGGGTCATGTGGATACATGCATTTGCCAAACCTTATCAAATGATACTTAGGTAAATTAGTTTGTATAATTTAATTGCATGTAAATTATACCTAAAGTTTAAAAAACTAAAATAAACAAACGTAAAGGCCAAATGAAAGTGTCTTCTAGTATAACTTGGTGGGTTGCCAATTTGCCTCTCTGAGAGAGTTCTAAAGTAGGGCTAGGTTTTAGAAATTATTTTTGTCTATTTTAAGTCTAAATTCGTTTGTAGCTACCTATTTCTTGAATTCCCATCTCTCCCCAGAGGCTGGAATGAATGAACGAATGATATGGGAGTTAGACACAAATGCAGTACTCCCGACAGAGTGGTAGACATGCATGGCATTTTTACGCACTTCCTTCTGTCTGACCGCTACAATATATTGTCTCCTTTGAACACTGAATTTGGGATTAAGCAGAGCTTTGTTTAAATTTGGGTTCTAAATCTGATTAGCTGTATAACCTTGTGTTAGTTAACTCACCTTTTTGAGCCTCTTTTTCTCATTTGTTAAATAGGGATATTTCATGAACATAATTGAGATAATTAATATAGGAGTAGTTGTAGGAACTCAAAAATGTTCGTTTTAATCTTAGCAGGATATTTTAATTAAGCCCTTATTAAAATACTATTTGGTATTAAATTTTTTTCTACTATTTAGAATATTTATCTATTACGGAAGAAACCGGAGCTGCTCAAGAGCAGTCTTGACTGCTAGCTGAGAGCTTAGGGAATGGGATGGGAAGCAGACGTGGAGCTGGTGGAGATGCACTGCAGACAAACATACATAATTCCCCAAGGGTCATCACTGCACAGTGGCTCTCTCATAGTTATTTTCTGTACCAGCACCTGCTCATGAATTCATATTCATTCCAGTTTATTTTTATTCTTCTGGATTCCAAAGTTACTGGTTTAAGGAAGGAGTTACTGGTCCTTGCGAAGGACTCTTTATTTCTTCCTAATGAAATCCTTCACTAATTCATGCTTGGAGAAACTGAATTCTTTATCCTTACTATCTGGGTTCATTCTACAGGTTCATTCTTGGGTCATCTCTCCTCCACCTAATATTGAACATTCCTATTTTATTTACCCACCAAGCTTTTAAGTGAACACTTTACTTATGCCAAGCCCCATGGCTGAGGGTCAGGGGAGAAACTGGTTGCAAAATGGTGGTGTGGTGGCACCCAATCTCCTTGTTTACTTCACAAGGGGGAGGAGATCAAAATAAGCATCAGTCCAAAGCTGATTCCTGTCAGGTGGAGGTCAAACGTACCTCCACTCTCCAAACTTTTTACCAATTCTGACACTAGCCGTCCCTCCCATGGCATTCTCTACTTCTCTGCTGGGTTCAATAATTCATTGCAATGGCCACACAGAACTCAACAGACCATACTCACAGTTATGGGGTTTATTAGGGAAATAACAGGTTACAACTCAGGATCAGGAACAACTCAGGATACGGATTTTCGATCAGGACAGCCTCTTCTCAGCTATGCCTGCAGGCAGGCCTCTCTCTGTCCCTCGACCCCTTGGGACTCTGCCCTGCTCGGGAAAGTGTTACAAAGCTCTTCAGCACCACCAATAAGTGCCTGGGGATACCCCACTCCCATAGGAAGCCTTGGCCTGAAGGTGCTCAGCCCTCTCGTTCCATGGGTCGCTGAGCCTAGCTCTGATGACAAGTGCCTGGAGGCACCCCACTCCACCAGGAAGTCTCCTGCCCAGTCACTCAGCTCTCTCAGTCTGTGGGTTGACACACCCACTGTAGCCACCTTCCTCCATGGGCCGGGAAGCCGACCGTGTTGTCTCATGCCAGTCTCCTCGTTCTGCTACTGTCGTTTCTCTGCTGCCACTTCTCGCCATCTCATGCTGTCTCCAGTGGTACAGGTCTCTCTTTCTGTCTCCTGGGTCTAGGAGGTTCTTGGTGCAGGGACCCCAAGTCCAAAGGCATGTTCTGCTCCTGTCTCTTCTTCTTGGTGGTAGTGAAGTCCCCTCTTTCCACCTCTGGGTTGGCTCATTTTATGACTAGTGGGATGGCAAAACTGACCAAGCCCCTCGTTAGGGTTCCATACACCTTATTTGCCTGGTCCTACCCCCACAAGGGTGCCATGCACCTTATTTGCATCATTCACAAGCTGTTCAATCACACTGGTGAGTCATAAGCACCTTATTTGCATAGTCCCATCCAATCCTTTGGTGGGAGTTACAAGATCATGGCTAGAAAGGCCATATAAAAGCAATCCATTGCACTGCACTGGTACTTAACAGCTGAATATTGAAGGATAAATAAGGTTGTTAGTCAAATGGATAAGGTAGAAAAATTTAGGCTGTATTTAGGGTATCCTGCTTCTTCCCAAGAAATCATGCCTTAGTTGCAAATAACAACAATTAGTTGAGAACCTTCTCTCAAAAGGTTAAAGAGACAGGAATAATCCACCTCTTTCTTCCCAATTTAACTAGTATTTGGAATTTTTCTCTTTGAAATTCTGTTTCTCAGCAGCTGGGATAGATAGAGAACTTGTCTTAAGAAAAACTACTTATATTAAAAAACAAAAATAAAACCAAGACTCACCTCTGACTCCTCTCAGGAATGTCTAGCACAAACCCAAACATCATCTCGGCAATCTTATTAGAGCTGCAGGTGGGGGTCCGGTCCACCTCCACGGCTATAGACAGCATCCTCTGCAGCTGGCAGACGATCCTGAGTCCAGAACACAGAACACAGGTGAGTGGGGGGACTGGCAAGTCGCCACCCTGGGAGCTGGGAGCTGGGAGCTGGGAGGGGGCCCCTACTGGTGTACATCAGGATAAAGCCTCCTAAAGGAAGAACTTGTAAAACACACATGGAGAACTACTGAAGCCATCAGCACACTTTATTTATCAGTTCCATCTATCTGAAGCCTTTTTGGAAACGCTGGTAGCGTAGTGGTTAAGTGCTATGGCTGCTAACCAAAAGGTTGGCAGTTTGAATCCACCAAGCGCTCCTTGGAAACTCTAAGGGGCAGTTCTGCTCTGTCCTATAGGGCACCTATGAGTTGGAATTGACTTGAAGCCCTTTTGCCAGATCATACTATCTGAACCTCTCAGAATCCAGGGTTGAGCTACAAAAGAAAGCTGCTCTTAAATTCATAAAGCAGAACCATACAGTCTTAAAGACTGAGAGAGCTTTAAGGATCAGCTAATCTATAACCTCCCTATTTTATAGATGAAGAAACTGAGGTTCAGAATGAATGAAAATTACTTGAGTTTCTTTGAATCAGGAGAAAATACATATTTGCCAGATAGTTTTCTCCTGTTATTTGGTTCCTTTACAGCAATTTCTTACTACGTTCAGTCTGAGAACTCTGACTGGTAGAAGCTGATGCTCTCCCATCAGATCTAACTGTGGGAGACAGCCAGGCTGGTGTGGCAAAGGAATTTGGGCAACCCCCAAGGAATCTCACCTTTCTTCAGGAAGGTGAGTCTGGCCTGATGTCAGCCTTTTCTTTCTCTTACTTCCATTTACTTAAACTTTTTGCTCCTCAACCTTCTCATCTATCTTTAAAATAGCTGTTGGCCTGTGGTCTTATTGATGCCAGCCTTTTCTAACATGTATTATTTGTGATGGAAGAAAGGGCTCCATTTTCAGGAAATCTGCAGGCAGTTTCCTAAAATAGGTGAAGCCCATAGGCCTGATATGAAAATCAGGTTGGTGCAAATAGATTATAATACAGCATTCTAAATTTTAGGCACAAATGTTGTATTTGAAACATAACATTTCACATATCATATTTTAAGAATATGATTGACATGGGATAGTAGGTTACTTATGCAAGGACAGCTGAAGCCCCTAAAACCCTGGCATCTCTCAAAATAATGCCAAGAACACTCTTAACCTTGTAAAAGAAATGCCATGAGCCTCTTCCCAGGGCAGCCTGGGCTAGCCCTGGTCTGAACCATTGCTGTTATAACCTCTTGGTGCCTACAGGTTGAACTGCTGTTTTTCTACCCAGACTGGAAGGGATAGACCCAGGTCCTTGAGGACTAGAGGCTGCCAGAACACCCACTACCCACCATTCTTTTCTGCTGTCAGTGGACATCTGAAGTGATAAGGAGCTGTCACCCTTTGCTGTTTTCTAGACTCCAGGAAAGGGAGGGCAGTGGCCTCTAGCTTTTGTTTCACTCCTGTTTTTGAACGTGTATTCACTTAGTGAAGTCCTATTTATTTAGGGAAGAAAGCATCCATTTTTGTTCTACACTTGGAATTAAGAAATTTAGTCTTTAATCAAACTACTATAGCCTTTAATAAGAATCAGTTTTATGCTGTAAGGGCTTGCTAATTTTGGGGAAGTAGTGCTGTTCTCTAAAACTCAAAATCCCAATAGTCCCTGGGGGAGACAACTTTTGTCTGCTCCTTACAGCTGATTGGTGTTCTTTGTCAAGTTGGGCTGGGGAGAAGGGTGGCTGCTGCTGGCTTTCAAGATTCTTGTTTCCGAAGAGGTTTGATTTTCATTTGGGGGTTCAGTCAATTCATCTTCAGTTACTACTTTGACCAGCCACTTGATCACATCTCTGCAACGGGGGGGAGGGGGAGGGGCGGAAGAAAACAAGTAAGAAAGTGTTTAAACTTCTGTTGTGTTGTAGGGTGCTTGCAACTGCAGCCTTAACCTGGACTTCTAGACCCCTAGGTTTCCTCTATGAGTTGCAATCGACTTGATGGCAATGGGTTTGGTTTTTTTTTTTTACGATGTCCCCAGGAGGGGCTATTTTCAATATTTAAAAATGTCTAATGGAAATCCCACATATAATTGCAATGAGGCTACAAAGGCTAACTAAAATATCAAGATTTCAAGACTGTTCTTTCAGTTATAATAATTGAAAGGTACCTCTGTGGTCAAGGAGCATTATGTGTGGCTTTCTGACCGGGAACATTCCTTGACTAGGTAGAAAGTTGGACAGGGTGGCTACAGATGTCCTTGCCAGGTCTCTATTACTAGATTTCATCTATTAATACTAACAAGCAAGGTTTTAGAGCATGGGCAGTGGAGTTACACTTTATATGAGGCTTAGGTCCTAAAAGTTAGAGAGGTAAAAATACGGTCAAAAATTACTTTAAAAAATCACTTACATAACCCAGGTAAAAATTGTGGATTGAATACACACACCTAATTTTCTTCCCTCCTAAAACCCCATTAATATCATAGTAAATGGATTTTTTTTTTTAAAGGCATAAATCCATAAGGAAGAGGGGATGAGAGGAGACAAAGGCAGTGACATTTTTGAAGCTGGCAGGCAAATGAAGTATACTCACAAAATGGGGAATTACATGGTAGTCAAAACAAATAAGCCACAGCGACAGGCATCAATATAGATGAATCTTAGAAATATATAATATTAAGTGAAAAATATAAGTCCCAGTAGATCATATAGAGCATGATACCATTTTTATAAAGCTCAAAGGAACTAGGGATACACACAGACACAATAAAACTATATAAGAAGGAAAGAAAGAAAATGATGAACTTTCAGGATGATGATTACCTCAGATGGAGGGAGGCAAAAGGATGGCGGATGGAGGGGTGTGGTTAGATGTCAGTAATGTCAAGGACCCGGCCTTTGGTTTCGGTAGTGGGTTAGGAGATGCTGATTACAAAAGTAAACGTAACCAATTAACTAGCTAAGCAAGTGTGTCATGTTTTAGGAATGATGTTTAATCTAAGTCTAAAGTCTTTGCAAAGGAGCCCTGGTGGTACAATGGCTAAGTGCTCAGCTGCTAACCAAAAGGTTGGCAGTTGAAACTTACCCAGTCAGCAGGTGGACTTGGTGATCTGTTTCCATAAAGATTAGAGCCAAGAAAACCCTATAGGGCAGCTCTACTCTGTCGCATGGAGTCGCTATGAGTTGAAAATCAACTTGATGGCACCTGGCAACAACAATGACATGGCCTTGACAAAGAGATAAATGTAAATGACTTAGCAGAATTGAGAAAGCTGAATCCTAAGCCAGCATTGGAGAAAAGTGAGAAGACCAACTGTATTTACCAATGAGAGAGAAAGAGAGAGGGAGGGAGGAAGGGAGGGAGAGAGGAAAGAAAAAGAATGTTTAATAAGTTCTGCAATGGCAGCACCAGATTTCTCTGAAGTGGGATGACAGGGGGTTAGTTAAAATAAGTAGGATGGTTGGAAAGCTGTTTAAGAAATTTTTCGATTCCTAGATCTTCTTCCCCAATCCGGCAGACTACAGGTTAATTTTGTGGAGAGGTAAAACAAAGAGTTCTCTGGACTGTGGGATATCAGGCACAGTCGGGAGGCAAAGGCACTGCAGCAAAAATGGGTACTAAATGAACACATACCTGCAAATGCAAGGACGCTTGGCTGTCCTACACTTCGCTTCTAGAAACCCATCCTTTGTATAGGTAGAAACCCATCCTTCACATGAGAGATTGGATGGAAGACCCAATCAGCCCAAGAGAAAAGGCCTAAAGACACTGACATGGGGGATTTTTCCAAGAAATAGGAAGCCAGTTCTACCTACCAAAAAATCAAACAAAACCCATTGCCATTGAGTCAGTTCTGACTCATAGTGACCCTATAGGACAGAGTAGAACTGCCCCATAGGGTTTTCAAGGAGATTCTGATGGATTCAACCTGTCAACCTTTTGGTTAGCAGCCAAGCTCTTAACCACTATGCCACCAGGGCTCTACCTACAGTTCTACCTGCAGGGAAGTTCAAAAATGATAAGTCCTGCCATGTGCTCAGAACCTCCATTAGCTTTTGAGTCTTTTATCCTTAAACATGAGTAAACTACTAAGGTTTACTAGACATCTAAGGAAAGCTTCTAACATGAGAGAGATCAAAATAACCAAAACCAAATTAAAAAAAAAAAAAAAAACCTTGGGCAAAACAGACATTATGCAGAGAAAAACAAAACAAAAAAATCTATCAAAGATATAAGAGAAGATATGGATCCATGAAAGAAGAAAACAAGAATACTATTTTTTTTAAGATGGTGCCTTTAGAGAGAGAGAGAGAGAGAGAGAGAGAGGAAAAAAAAGAGCTGTTGAAAATTAAAAACATGATAACAGAAATGAAAAACCATATTTTCCAGGACCGAAACGGTCCACTGAATGTCCAGCACCATGGATAAATACAGACCTACAACAAACATACTGGGCCAAAACAGGATTCTACAGACTTCCAGAGGAAATAAGCAGGGCACGTATAAAAACATCATTAATGAAAATAACTTATGACTTTTTAACAGCAATTCTGGAAGCTAGAAGACAATGGAAGAGTTCCTTCAAGGTGCTATAGAAAAGTTATTTCTAACTTAAATTTCTATTCTCAGCTAAATTATCAATCATTGTGTGGGAAGAAAAAGATATTTTCAGACATTCAAGATCTCAAAAACTTTACTCCCCACATACCTTTCTTAGGAAGCTATTGGAGACTGATCCATCAAAACGAGGGAGTAAATCAAGAAAGATGTAAGGCAAAAAACAAATTCAAGAGATTTGATACTGGAAAGAAGTGAAGGGAATCTTCACATTTATGGTGAAGAAGGCTGGCAAAGAGGACAACCAATCCAGCTTGACGATCAAAACACTCTGTGACAGATTTCCTTGAGAAGACGAAATTAATGGAATACCTAGCGGGAACCTAGTGCAAATAAACATTGAGAGGAGATTGAGACCAAAACAGAGAATTTGAGGTTGATTTCTGATATGCACAAAGAAAGCTAGGAAACAAAATCAGACAATTATTAACTCTAGGGGAAAGAAAAGTAATCATAGTTTATAATTTGACTCAACTCTGACTAACACACACAATTATAGTAACAGAAACACTGAATACTGATCTAAACAAAATTATGATATAATTGTATTAATGGGATGGGGACTGCGAAATGTGTGTGTGTGAGGGGGACAGTAGGGAGAAAAAAGAGCTAACTCTTCATCTGCCATGTGGGAAGTCAGTAGATAATGGCTAACAGTGAAAAAACAAGAAGGCTTACTGTTTAGCCATACGGTGGTAAATTTCAAAAGAATCAAATAAGAGTTGAAAGTAGTTACCCCTGAGGAAAATGAAAACATAGGGGAGGGAACCTGGAGGCTTAGTGTATTTCTTAAATCTTGTTCAAAGAGTTTACTCTTTTTTTTTTAATTGTGGTAAATATATATAGTAAAACCTGTGAGAGCTGGAACTCACCAGGACTGCCTTGTTTTTCTGAGCCTTGCAAATTTTCCACGTTTGACGGGGTGTAGTCTATCACTCTCTATTAGTGGAAAATACTTGAGTTTTCCTTCTCTGACAGGTTTCTGCCTTAAACAGGTTCCGGCTTTGGCGGGAGCCTGGGTGGCACAAGCAGTTTGTGACTGACTCTTAACCCAAAGGTTCGTGGTTCAAACCCACCCAGTGGCTCTATGGAAGAAAGGCCTGGCAATCTGCTTCTATAAAGATTACAGCCAAGAAAACCTCATGTAGTTCTATTCTATAACATTTGGTGATGTGTCAGGTACCAAACTGATGGCCGCCAACAACAATAACAAATACCTATGTTACAAAATTTGCCATTTCAACAATCTTCACATGTACATTAATTATGCTCATCATGTTGTACAACCGTCACCCTTATCCATTCCCAAATCATATCATCATCCTCATAGAAGCTCACTGTCCCCTAAGCATTGAGTCTTTGTATGTATAGTTAAAAAAAGAAAGAAAAGAAAATCCCTTAAGAAGGTACCACATGGAGATTGACTTGCTCTCTCTTTCTCTTTTTAAAAAAATCATCTTTAAATGTCAGCCTTGACCATTACGCTCTTTTACGAACTATCTATATGGGATCAAACTGAAAATAGCAACTTGAAAGATGAAATAGAAACCTTAGGGGGCAGAAAATTTATATTAATGGGGGAGGAACAACTCAGAAAAGGAGGGTGAAAATGTAATCAATGTCACTAAGTGGTACAGTAGAAACTGTTGAATTAGGGTATGTTTTGCTGTGTATATTCTCAACAACAACAACAAAATCAAATAAAATTAAAAAAATCACCTTTGAGGTATAATTTACATGCAATAAACTGTACAGTTTTTTTGTTTGATGAGTTGTGAGGTCAATCTAACATCTATCTCTTAATGAACAGCTGGAACAGATTTTTTTTTTTCACTGATGGAGCACGAAATGAGGGTCCTGATTTGCATTTAGAGGTCACAAATACCAAAAAATGCCTATCTCTAAACCTGAGAATCATATTCAATATAGTGAGAAGCTCACACCATGAGACATGGAAATGAGAGCAACAGAGAGGTCACTCTAATGCCTAGGCTCACAAGCATAATGGTGGGCAGAGTTGCTCTTGATATTTAAATTGTTATTTTTCAATTTAAAATGCAACTCCATTGTCCTGTGCTGTTTCTAAATTTTCTACTGATTTTCTATCCCTACTTTTTTTTTTTTTTTAATTTGGAAATAATATCAAACTTACAGAAAATTTACGAGGATGGTACTAAGAACACCCACACACCCTTTCATATGCCTTTTGCCCTACTGGCGTCCTCTCTCTTTCCCTCCTTCTTTCCGTCTATATACATGCGTCCACCCACCCCCTCTCTGCCCCAGAATCATTTGAAAGTTGTATCTATGAAGCTGCTTTCTGCTTTCCTACTTTAAAAATTTTTTTAACCCACCTTATCTATTTTTTTATTTAAAGCATTAAAAAATAATGGAGTCTATTTCCTGTATTCTATGGCTTGGTAAAGTAGAGGGCCAGTGAAAAAGAGGGAGACCCTCAAGGAGATAGAATAAGACAGTGGCTGCAACATAGGCTCAAACATAGCAATGATTGTGAAGATGGCACAGGACCAGGCAGTGTTTTGTTCTGTTGTACATGGGGTCGCTATGCACCAGAAGCAACTTGACGGCACCTAACAACAACAACAACATGGTAGCCAGTTCTTTTCCTCCTTCATTTAGTCTGCCTACATGTCTCAAGGGCCAGGGTGCTACATACCATAGAATAAATGTTTTTTTCCCAGAAGGTTTCCCATTTCTAATCTCATAGAGACTGTTTGGTTCTCACTCAGTTCCAAAGATGCAAACTCCAATACCACAGAGCTGAGCAGGGGCAGCCTAACCAAAACCCAAACCAAACCTAGTGCCGTCGAGTTGATTCCTACTCATAGGGACCCTATAGGACAGAGTAGAACTGCCCCATAGAGTTTTCAAGGAGCGCCTGGTAGATTCGAACTGCCGACCCTTTGGTTAGGAGCCACAGCACTTAACCACTATGCCACCAGGGTTTCCAGGAGTAGCCTAGACAAGGGAAAATCACTAGATTTGATGCCTGGATTCTGGCCATGAATCTCTTTCCCTCATCTTCTATATCCAGTCTATTAGTGTGTCCTCTTGAACTTACCTCCTAAGCATCTTACTCTTGATCCTTTCTTTCTATTCCACTACCACTGCCCCAGTTCAAGCCTCTGATATGTCTTGCCTGGACCCATTGTCTTCCAACTGGCCTCCTTGCTTCTATTCTTGCTCTAGTACAATCCGTTTCCCATGTAGCAGCAATTTTTTAAATTTTTATTGTATCAATCACATCCCTGCTTAAAAGCAGTTAGTGGCCTCACTTTATTCTGAAAGAAAAAATTTAAATGAAATCACCAAGGCTCTCAAGGCTCTGAGCGGTCTGGCCCTACCTCTCCCCACCCTCATTTCATGCTAGTCTTCCCTCACCCACCTACGGTAGGCTTCTTTCAGTTTTACCGTCTACTTTCTCATCTTGCAGCCTTTGCCTCTGTTCTTCCATTTTCTTGGAACAGGCTTCCACTGGCTCTTTGCTTGCCTGGATCTTTATTATTCTGCAGACCTCAACTTAAATGTCACCTTTTCAGAGTCCTTCTCTTACTACCATATGTTGAAAGATCTTCCCTTCTCTCCTCCCTTAATCCTCTTTCACCATGATCTGCTTTTCTCATAATAGGACTTATATTATTTAAAATAATTTTTTATTGCGTTTACAGTGCAAATTAGTTTCTCATTCAAAAATTTACACAGATTGTTTTGTGACATTGGTTGCAGTCCCCGCCACATGTCACACTCTGCCCCTTTCCCTTTACACTCCAGGTTCCCCGTGTCCATTCACCCAGTTTTCCTGGTCTTTGATTCTTTTTAAGTTAGCTTTTGTGTACGGTGTGAGGTATGGGTCCTGTTCCATTGTTTTTATAGACTGACATCCAGTTTTGCCAGCTGTATTTTTTAAAAAGATTGTCTTTCCCCCATTTAATAAACTTTGGTCCTTTGTCAAAGATTAGCTGATCAGAGGTGGATGGATTTACATCTGAGTTCTCGATTCTGTTCCATTAGGACATTTAAATTTTACAGAAAATGCCATACACAGAGAAATAGACACAGGCATGCAAACTAAGAAGCTGACCAATGCCCAAAATACAATGAAACATCCTCCTTTTTTGTTAGAGGAGTTATAATAATTAATATCCCATATGGCCTCTGAAAACTATTCTTAATAAATATGTAAGAACACATGGGCATGTAAATTTCAGTAGAAGAATTTCAGTGCTGCTCTTAAGAAAGGATGCTGGTACACTATGATGGTGAGACTCATTTCTAAAAAAGCAAGGGGTATGGTTCCAAGAGGAAAATTCCAGCCTGAGATCCTCACCCTAGAAATTACATCTTTTCCTCCTGGTACAAGGATATAATAGTTCCACTGTGTGGACTTTCCAGAAGTTCTGACCCTGATTTTATAAAAAGAATGCACGCTTGCTTCCTTATTGCTTATTTGGTTAGCCACATGGCCTATTACCATAACATTACTTATCAGAAACTAATAGTGACAAATGAGACCCTAAATCAAGAGATTTATCTTGAGTTACTCAGGGGGCTAGAAAGAAACCTAGGCTTATAAAAGCTATAAATAAAAAGTTTCACACAGGTTGAAGTTTCCCATGTGGATTGTACCAGGCTGTTTGGACAATACTGAAATAAACCAGAGGAAGTCTGACGGTCTTGACAGAAAAATTATTCAAGCTATGGTGTCTGACTCATAGCTGGTGCAGAAAAAGGGTTTCTTTTATGATTGTCTACAGTTTTAATGATTATCTTTTTATGCTATATAATGACCTGAAAATCTCACCTATCTGATACTCTCTGGCCCACAGAAGAGGAACTGGAGATGCAGATTCCATTCAGTAGCTGCCTACATGTAACCCTGACCCTCTTGCAATTCCAGGGTTCAGGCGGCTGGTTACCTGACATTGTGGGGCTGCTTGTCACAGGACAGCACAGTGCTTGCAATGGATTGCTGTAAATGCTGGCGCTGCCTCCTCAGCATCTGCTGGAAGTCATCCTCCAGGGTCTGTACTACATAACGCAGAAAAAGCACTCGGCCGGGCAGATTTTGTCCCTGTGGGGAGAAAGAATGAGAAGTCCGAATTTCCTCCCTGGATGACAGTGAGTATTGGCTCTCATAAATGCTAAGTCTAAGGGAGGGCTACAAGTCAGCAAGTGTGGCTGTACCTGAAAGAGAGGCTCTGGGAGAGTGCAGACAGGCTGGGGCATTACAAATGAGGACAAACAGGGCAACTGCTAAAAGAATCATACCCTGTAAGGTTCCAGAGGAGTCCCTGGATGGTGCAAATGGTTAATGTGCTCAGTTACCAACCAAAAGGTTGGAGGTTCGAGTCTACCCAGTGGCACCTTGGAAGAAAGGCCTGGGCGATCTATCAAAAAATTAGTCATTGAAAACCCTGTGGAGCACAGTTCCTCTGACACATGGGGCTGCCATGAGTTAGAGTCATCTTGGTGGCAACTGGTTTAGCTAAGGTTTCAGAAGCCATTTTCTTTTCCCTATTCTCTCACCTGTGTTATGTCTTTACCAGTGAGCAGGGGGCCCAGTCATAAGTATACTGCCTAGACAATAAGCTCTCCACATTAAGACAGTAGAAGCCCCAAATAATCTATTTATTCAAAATATATAGGCATCTGCAGATAATTAACATTTCCTAATAGCTAAGTTGCACCCAGAGGTCTGCTGGAGTCTCCAGGAGTATAGTGATCTTAAGAGATGGCCAGGGGAAGTCAGTCTCTTTCTCACACTGAACTTATCAGTCTTAGGATAGCCACAGATCTGTGGACAGCAGAACAGAGAGACAGAAGGAAACTGGATCCTTAAAGTCACTGCTGAGCTGCTAGATCAAGCAACCATGATGTCTACCCCACTGTTGAACTTACAGTAATGTGAGCTTACACGTACCCTTATTGTTTTAAGCAAGTCTGAGTTGGGTTTTCTGTTACAGGTGAAATGATCCTAACTAATAAAGCCCAACTGATCCCCAGTCATACCTTGTTGCTTCCTTAACAAACCACTTAGCTGTAAGTATGGTCTGTCTTTTGTGTGGCCATTGCAACAGATTATTGAACCCAGTAGAGAAGTAGGGAGTGCTGTGGGAGGGATGGCTGTGTCAGAATCGGTAAAAATGCTGGAGAGTGGAAGTATGTCTGACCTCCACCTCATAGGGATCAGCCTTGGGCTGATTTTGATTTGCATTATCCTCCCTGAAGTTAGACAGGTATTGACGACTCTACCACTACTGCCCTTTTCCGGTAGGTAACCTGGCTACTGGACTTGCTGTCCTCAAGGAGGGAGAGGCCGACTGTCCCGTCTACAGCCTTTTAGCAAATCCGTTTACTGCCATATCTCACTCCACCCTCTACTATATATTCTGTTTCTGAGTCCAAAGCCTATCTGTGTGTTCTGAAGGGCAGATTTCCTCCCCTCTTGGCTGCAGACCCTTCTCCATGTATTCTGGCCTGTGGCTTTCTCTGTCCGGGTTCATTGGTCATCGCTCTTACCTGTCTTCGAGGCCTTCCAAATCTTTGTTCCAATCTATTGTCCTTCTCCTCACTTTCATTGCCATGGATTTATAACATCTCTATTCATTTATTATTACATTTTATGGGATCTTATGATCCCATTAAAAGGGAGAGGGGATAAGTCAACGAATCTGATCTTGAATTGGAAGACAGCACATAGCACTTCAATAGGAATTTTTTTTTTGCAGCAGCAGGAATATAAGGAGGGAATAACGATGAAGACTTTACTACCAGATTTGCTGTTACTTTTGTTCCTAGTTAAAATTCCTCTGTAAAAGATACCCCTTATGATTGTTATATTACCTCTTCCTCCATGATATAGGAGAGCAGCTTCCAGTCCCACTCCACTGTCTTGGCATTGGCTGGATGTAGCCTGAAAGTCAAGTGACATCAATTACAGTTCTGGAGAGTTTGGTGGAAGAAGGGCTGGGGTCCGGAAGATGATAAAAGGAAGAATCCTTCTTTTATCCTCAGTGTTCCTGCCCACCCTCTTGTACCATACCATCTCAGTCTGGGTATAGTAGAACTTCATTGCTTTCTGCTACCTAGTATATGCTCCTATTTTTAGAGGCATTAATACCCCAATTTTGCTTCAAGAAACCAACTCTTTAACACTTTTAGCCCATAAGCAGCTGGCTTTACCTACTAGTACCCTGGATGCTATTCTACCCCTTAGTTCATAGTGACTGGCTGAAAGATGGGCACATATCTGATGTTAGGCCAATCAAAGCCTATAGGACTCAATTTCAGGACTCTTGTGTAACTATCAGGGAAGTAGGCTCTCTCTCCCACTAGGAGTGTCATAAAAGCCTGAAACTCGGGCGCTACCATGTGGAACCTGAAAATAGAGCCAAAGCAGAGCTGAAAAATGGGTCTTAGTAACCACTTTTGAATACAGAGTCAAGTCACATCGTACCCCTAGGTTGCTAGTAACACGAGCCATTAAATTCTCGTTTACCAGTTGGGGAGCTGGTCTAGATTGAGTTTCCTATCACTTGTGACCCAGATTACACTAATATACTAAATCAGCTTCCCTAATGGTTAGCTGAATAAAGCTTAGGTAAGGCAAAGCAGTGACCGAGTCTAGGTTCCCTGGCAGGTTTGCCAACAGCTGGCTGGGAAGGTTCATACTGTTGAATTTTCATGAGGAGCATGTAGGCCTCCTTTAGGACATCCAGGGTCTCTGAGTCACTCAGTAGGATTTTCTGGATGATGTGAGCCACAATTTCTCTGGGTGGGTAATGCTGAGGTGACACAAAGTCCATCAAAAACTGCATAGTCCCCAGGGGAAAATTTTCTTCAATTGTATTTGTCACCATTCTTAGTCTTCGATGCGGGATAACTTCTGCTTTTCGACACTTGCTCTGTAGAGATAAAAATAAATGAATCAGGATGGGTTTCCATAGCACATAAAAATGAAGGGTTCTGAAACAGGTTGAAGACAGTAAAATTTTTTATGCATTTATTATTTTTCATAATAATAATAATAATTTAAAAACTACAGGAAAGCCTTATCTAAAAAACTTTTAATGATATATGAAAATGCTTATATTAAGTTTAAAAAGTCAGAATTCAAAATTCTATGTACAACGTGATTTCATCTGTGTGAAAGTACAGGATAGAAAAGGAAGTGCAAAAGAGTCAAGAGCTAGTCTAAGTTGAGTTTGGGGTGAGGGTGATGAGATAATAGGGTAAATTGCAGTGCTATGTCAGATACTAAAACAGATGGAGAGAAATTTTAACTAAGTTTTGTTGTTAGGAGGAGAATAGTATTTTGTTGTTTTTGAGACAACAGTAAATATTAAATTGCTTTTCAAAAAACATATATATACATAAAGCCTGGGAGGCAATATGTAAAATGTGGTTTCCGTTATCTGGATGGTAGAATTGTGAGTGATGACTTCCTCTTTATGCTTTGTTGTATTTTTCAACTTTTTTCACAATAGGCACTTACTACTTTTTAAAATATTCAATTTTTACTGATATGGGAATATAATAATAATGATTTTGAACACTTAACTTATCCTCACTTAATTTTTACAGCCCTAGGAAATACATGTTATTATTATTCCCATTTTATAGACAAGGAAACTAAGATTTAGAGAGATTAAGCATTTGTCATGCAGCAAATGGCAGACGCTGGTTTCAAATATAGATGGTGTAACTCCAGAGCCCCCCTCTTAACCCTTGCTCTCTACAAAGAAAAATAAAAAATGCATACACATGTGTATATATATAAAATCCCAATTATTGAAAATTTGATAATTTTATGCATATGCATAAAAAATACAAATAAGAAGGAAATATACCAAATTAACAATAATAAATTCTGAGTGATAGCACTGTAGCTGATATTTCTTATATTTTAAAAATGTTTTATAATAATAAGTATGATTTTTAAACTCAGAAAATAAATTCTAACTTTAAAATAGCCAACCAAAGATCTGACAGCTTATGTAGAACAGGGTAAACAGTGATGACTGGACTTTCCCTTCCAGAAAATCTTCTGGAGGAGAGACGACCAGTTAGCTCTCCTCATGTCTCAAATCACCCCAGGGTCCTTCTGAGCTCTCTGATGAGGGGCCATGGCTGTATGTGGCATGTAATGAGAATTAAGAGCAAGAGAAGACAAGAGAAGAACAAACATCTTGCTTTGGTGACAGGTTTTATACTTGATGCACTTTACAACATTATCAAAAAACCAAACCAAATCCATTGCCATAAAGTTGATTCCAACTCATAGTGACCGTATAGGACAGAGCAGAACTGCCCCATAGGGTTTCCAAGGAACACCTGCTGGATTTGAACTGCCGGCCTTTTGGTTAGCAGCTGAGCTCTTAAACATTGTGCCACCAGGGCTCCACTTTACAACCTTGGGCCCTTATTATTCATTTCTTGTCTACAAAAGGGGAAATCTACAAACAGATAAATGTTTACAAATTGTTTTGATGCCCATACCCTTAAAGGGAATTAATACTTATAGAACACTTCTATAAGTCCTGAAAGATGGCTATGTGCTTTAGATGTTCATCTTGAAGTCAAACAACTCTATGATATGAGTAGTATGACCCTATTTTAGAGTTAAACAAAAAAAGACTCAGGGAGTTAAGGTGAATGGCTGGTAAGTGGCAGTGTAGGGAATGGCTGAAGAAGTTCTGGGGGAAAATGGGCCTAGTGAATAAGTATTTATTAAAGGCACAAAATAAATTATAGGAGGGGCAGAAAAGATTCACAGATGTGTTCTAGATGGCTGAGGTTCTTTAAGAAGGTAAGAAACAAAGACGAAGTAGAAAAATCCACTCTGTCCAGCTTAACTGTCAACTAAAAATCTGAGCTATGTGTATACAGAGAAGGGTGACGTGGTCTCCCATAGGCATCTACTGGTGGCTTTGTGTAGTCATACTGTGCCTACGAAAAGCCCCACAGTCTTCACTAGGGAATCTGATAAACTCTCTCTAGTCCCGCAAGTGTTCTTAATGACGGACAGATTATCCATTAAGTATCACCAACTTGAGGTGAACCCACTGGGAAAAAATAATGAGCTAATGGTTGAGTGGAGTCACTCAGAAGCAGAAGACAAGAGAAAAATAAAAACAAAAAAGAGAAGAAAAATCACCCTCCAAAGCCAATTCAATGTGACCACCTGACACCTGCTAAGCTGGATCACTGATTGCCCCAACAAGGAGGAGAATGCATCCTTTGACTTTTTGTACTCAAGTCAGTCTTCTTAATGTTGGGAACGGAGTTGTGGGTAATGAAAAAATAGCTTCACGTTGTGGGACTTAGCCACACATTTTTCCCTTACACATCTGGTTTAGTCCTCATAGATCGAGGACCAATGGGAAGCTGCATCCTCACTAAAGTCTTAAAATTGAATTTCCTCCCTGAAGGGCAGGGAGTAATGATTTTGGAGGCACTGAAGTGTCAAGAGATTATCTCTGTGATATGGGAGCTGTGATAAGGGCATTAGAAAGAGAAAGACCCAGAGTCGAAGACAAGCATCTGATGAAGTCCTGTGATGAGCCAGACACTCTAAGAGGCACTTTACATGTCATCTCATTTAATGGCCTTGTGAGGTATGTTTTCATCTTCATTTTACAGATAGGAAAGCTGAGGCTTAGAAAGGTAAAGTGACTTGTATGATGCCAGTATTTAAGTGTGCAGCTGAAATTTGGACCCTGATCTGACTCTAAACTGCCTGGTCTCCATAGCGATGGAACGATAACAATGTTGAGTCTATACTGGGCCTGTCCTCTCATGCATGGACTCCAGTCACAGTAGCTTTATCCTAGGCCTATACAAAAGAACCCCAATCCTTAGAACAAGTTATGTTAGCTCACCTCTCTTGTGTCTTTATCTGGTATTAGCGTCTGGAAGAAGAGATGATGCACCGGAGGGCGTAAAAAGTACTTCAGTCTATGCAGGCATGGTCTGTTGAGCAGCCTGCCTTGTGGTGTTCGTACTTGTACCTGGGCAGACCCAGGCTTGGCAGGCTCTGACAGTGATATCTCTTTTCTGGCTGGGGTTTCCAGGACAGAAAGCCAAGGAACTTTCTCTAAGGGAGACTGTGGACTGGGAGAGCAGCTCCTAGAGGATGAAGCTGAGATATCCATAGGAGTGTCATGGTTCTGTACATCATTCTGGGGTAAGTCAGGCTTATCTTGTGGTAAGTCAGGCAAGTCTCTAAGTGGGCGTGGCATATCTCCAGAGGTATGCAGCACATCTTCTGGTAAGTGTGGCACGTCTCCTGTTAAGTGTGGCCCATCTCTTGGTGAGTGTGGTGTATTTCCTGGTGACTGTGACACATCTGCTGACAGGGGTACATCTCCAGGTGAACGTGGCATGTCTTCTGGTGACGGTGGCATGGCTCCAGGTAAATGTGGAACATCTTCAGGTGACAGTGGCATGTCTCCAGGTGAATGTCGCATGTCTGTTGGTGTCTGTGGCATGTCTGCTGGTGACTGTGGTGCATCTTGCAATGACTGTGGCATGTCTTGCAAGTGTGCCACATTTAGTGGATATGATATGTTTTGAGGTGGGCCTGGTACCTCTTGAGGTAGGCCTAGAGAGTCTTGAGGTGGGCAGAGTGAGTCTTGAGGTGGGTTTGGTGAGAGCTGAGGAGGCCACGATGAGTCCTGAGGCGGGCTCGGTGAGTGCTGAGGAGGCCACAATGAGTCTTGAGGTGGGCTTGGTGAGAGCTGAGGAGGCCACAATGAGTCTTGAGGTGGGCCTGGCATATCCTGCTGAGGGCATGGCTCATTCTGAGGGCAGGGCACATCTTGAGAAGGGCATGGAACTTCTTGAGGTGGGTGAGGCAAGGCTTGTGGTTGGCACTGCATGGTTTGTGGAGGGCATGACAAGGCTCGTGGTGGGCATGAGGAAGCTCGTGGAGGACATGGTGAGGCTTGTAGTGGGCATGGCGAGGCTTGCAGTGGGCATGGCAAGGGTGCCCTTTGATTGCTGCTGCTACCATTATTGCTTGTTGGGGATGGGAAGTGAACATCTGAAGTTAGCTGTAGGCTTGCCAAGAAGCCAAAGTCACCTTTGAATGCTGTTGAGCTACAATTGGGCTCTGCTGGATAAACAGAGTCCTGACTGATGGATGTAAGGTGCTGGGGACATTCAAATGTAGTCTCTTCCAACAGGTCCAAATCCACAGGATCGTTGTTAACGACTCTCTGTGTGCCAGGCCTAGAGCTTCGGTCCACCCGCCCTTCCATTACCTCTTTGTTGGAGAGGTTGGCACATGTCTGCAGACTGGTTGGCTCCTTCTGAGAGGGAGCAACAGATTCTTGAGTCAAGTCAAGAGTGGCAATTGGGCTATCTTCTTCCTCAGTTCCTGTCAGGTCGATCACACAGAGTCCATTACGATCCTTTGCCCTTGGTCTGGTTTCTCTAGTTAAGTCGATAAAGTCCTGTTGAAGGATTGTGAGAAGATAAGAGGTCAAGTAGGGATTCTCAGTTTTACGAGAAGACTTAAATCTTGAGCATTATTTTACCTTTTCACTTCACTGATAATTTACACATCTTCTATAACATAAACACTGCTTTCTATGGTTAACATTTAGATACCATCAAAGCTGTCAACCTCTATACCTTCTTAAATTATCCAAATGTCATATGCACATAACTGGGAGCATAGTGGGAATTTTTTTCAGGGACAGGGGAGAGGTAGGGGAGATTTCAACCTTAAGTTACAAAGTAATAAGCAACCTTTGTTTGGAAAAGCAAATACATAGGATAAGTACAACAAAAGCTAAACAAGAAGGGACTAATACAAAAAATCTACTATGTGCTAAGAACATGTTGAGTGTTCTCACACAATATCTTTAATTTTCATAAAAATCTTATAAGGTAGGCATTATCATCTCCATTATACAGATGAGGAAACTGAAGTTCAGGCGGACTGGATGGCAACTAACAACAAGGTTATCTACCCAAGAACTGTACAGCAAAACCTGGAACCTGTGTAAGGCAGAAACTTGTTAGAGAAGGAAAACTCAAATATTTTCCACTAAAAGGAGCGACAGAAAAGTGGTGAGACTGCACCCTGTCAAAGGCAGAAAAGTTGCGAAAACCAGAAAAACAAGCCAGTCCCATCGAGTTCTGTCTCTCACAGACTTCACTGTACAAGCATACATAGTATTCCATTGCATGGACGTACCACATTCACGTTGATGAGTGTCTGGGTTGCTTCCAGCTTGGGACTTTTAGGAGTAAATCTGCTATGAACACCAGGTACAAGTCTTTGTGTAAACATATTCTTTTCTTGGGTAAATATCTAGGAGTGAAACTGCTGTGTAACAGAGGGGTATATTTAATTTTGTAGAAAACTGCCAAAAAGTTTCCAAAGTAGTTAAATTATTTTAGATTGTTATCAGCAGTATACAAGAGTTCCAGTTGGCTCTACATTCTCTCCAGTGAACAGTATTATCGATCTTTTTCATTTTAACCATTTCAATAGGTAGGAAGTATCATTTCATTGTGGTTTTCATTTACATTTCCCTGATGACTAATAATTCTGAGCATTCTCTCTTGTGCTCATTGGCCACTCATTTATCTTTTTTTGTGAAGTATCTTTTCAAATAATTTGCACATTTTGATATTAGGTTGTTTGCCTTCCTTTCTATATACTGAATACAAGCCCTTCTTCAGGTATACATACTGGTAATATTTTCTTGACTCTGTAGCTTGCTTTTTTTATTTTCTTAATGGTGTCTTCTGAAAAGCAAGAGTTTTAAGTCCAAATTATTAAAAAAAAATTTTTTTTTACAGTTCATGCTTTTTATGTCTTAAGAAATCTTTGCATTCTCTAAGGTGGCAAAGATTTTCTCCTGTGACTTCTATAGTTTTAACTTCTATACTCAGGTCTTTGAGTTAATCTCTGAGCTAATACAGTGTGAGGTAAAGGTCGATGGTCTTTTTTCCTCTTTTTTTTCATACAGCTATCCAGTTTTTACAGCACCATCTGCTGAAAATGAATTGAATTACCTAGCATCTTTGCTGAAAATTAATTGACCATAACTATGTGTGTCCATTTCTGAACTCTCTATTCTGCTCTACTGATTGCTTGCTGGGGAAAGAGAGTGAACATCTGAATGAAGTCAGCTGTAGGCTGTGTGATGATATGTCTTTCATATAATCAGTACCACACTACCTTGATTACCACAGCTTGAACTAATAAGCCCTCCAACTTTGTTTTTCTTTTCTAAAATTGTTCTGTCTATTTTAGTTTGCTTTTTTAGAATCAGCTTGTCAATTTCTGCAAAAAATCCTGCTGAAATTTTGATTGAGATAGTATTGAACGTATTCATCATATATATATATAAATTTAGAAAGGAGGGGCATCTCAAAAATATTTAGCCTTCCAATTTATGAATGGGATATAACTATTTGTTTACTTAGATCTCTTTCAACTATGTTTTGTAGGTCTTAGAGTATTCAACAACATTGAAAATGAAATCTATTTTTAATTTCATTTCCTAATTCTTCATTGCTAGTATAGAGAAATACTATTCATTTAATATATACTAATCCTGTATCCTGAGACCATGACGAAAGGCATGGCAATCTACTTCCAAAAAAAAAAAAAAAATCAGCCAAAGGTGTGATCCATTCCTCTATGGATCACAACGGTCCAGTCCCATTGTGCATGTGGTTCCCATGAGTCAGTGGCTGACTTGATGGCAGCCAACAACAACATCCTGAGACCTAACTTCACTTACGAGTTTGAGTAACTTTTTTGTAGATTTTTTTACAGTTCTGTATAAACAATCATACTGTGAACAAAGTTTTACTTCTTCCTTTCCAATATGTATGCTTTTTCTTTTTCTTGTCTTCCTGCCATATCTAAGACATCCAGTATAATTATGAACAGAACAGGTGAGAAGAGACATTCTTGCCCTGTTTCTGAACTTAGAGGACAGAATTTCAGTCCTTCATCATTAAGTATAGTGTTAGCTGTGGGTTTTTCATAGATTCCCTTTATCAAGTTAAGGAAGTTCCTTTCTTTTCCTACTTTACTAAGAATAGGTATTATATTTTGTCAAATGCTTTTCCTGCATCTATTGAGATGATGATATGATTTCCTCCTTCACTTCATTAATACAGAGATTACATGTTAAATGTTAAACTAACCTTGCAATCCTGCGACAAACTCCACTTGGTTATGATGTATTATCCATTTTATATATTGTTGGGTTTAATTTATCAGTATTTTGCTAAAAATTTTTACAGAGTCATGCGGGAATATTAATTTGTACTTTCCTATTCTTGTAATTTCTTTTTCTGGTTTTGATATCAGAATAAAACTAGCTTCATAAAGTGATTCATAAAGTGTATGCTAAGCAAATAATCGGAGAAGTTGGGCTATATGAAGAAGAATGGGGCATCAGGATTGGAGGAAAACTCATTAACAAACTGCATTATGCAGATGACATAACCCTCCTTGCTGAAAGTGAAGAGGACTTGAAGCACTTACTGACAAAGACCAGAGCCTTCAGTATGGATTAACACCTCAACATAAAGAAAACAAAAATCCTCATGACTGGACCAATGAGCAACGTCATGATAAACAGAGAAGAGACTGAAGTTGTCAAGGATTTCATTTTACTTGGATCCACAATCAACATCCATGGAAGCACCAGTCAAGAGATCAAAAGACGCAGTGCACTGGGCAAATCTGCTGCAAAGGACCTCTTTAAAGTGTTGAAAAGCAAAGATGTCACCTTGAAGACTAAGGTGTGTCTGATGAAGCTGTGGAATTTTTAATCGCCTCATACGCATGTGAAAGCTGGACAATGAATAAGGAAGATTGAAGAAGACTTGACGCCTTTGAATTATGGCATTGGTGAAGAATATTGAATATACCATGGACTGCCAAAAGAACAAACAAACCTGTCTTGGAAGAGGTACAACCAGAATGCTCCTTAGAAGCAAGGATGGCGAGACTGTGTCTTACATACTTTGGACATGTTGTCAGGAGGGATCAGTCCCTGGAGAAAGACATCATGCTTGGCAGAGTACAGGGTCAGCGGAAAAGAGGAAGACCCTCAACGACATGGCTTGATGCAGTGGCTGCAACAATGGGCTCAAGCATAGCAAAGACTGTAAGGATGACGCACGACTGGGCAGTGTGCATCTGTTGTGCATGGGGTCACTATGAGTCGGAAGTGACTCGACGGCACCTAACAACAACAACATAAAGTGATTTGGGAACTATTCTCTCTCCCTCTATTTAGGCTGTATAGGATTGGTAACTTATCTTTCTTGTATGTTCAATAGAATTCATCAGTTAAGCTATTTGAGCCTGAAATTAGTTTTGTAGGAAGGTTTTAAATTTTAAGTTCAATTTCTTTAGTAGCTATACCAAAACCAAAAAACCCATTGCCATTGCCATCAAGTCGATTCTGACTCATAGCAACCCTATAGGACAGAGTAGAACTGCCCCATAGAGTGGGTTGAATTCAAACTGCTGACCTTTTGGTTAGCAGCTGTAGCTCCTAACCACTACACCATCAGGGTTTTCTTAGATGCTATAGGGCTATTAAAATTTTCGATTTCTTATGTCAGTTCAGTAATTTACATTTTGAGAAATTTGCCCATTTCATCTAAGTTGTTAAACTGTCATAAATTTGTTCAAAATAGTCCCTTATCATTCTTTTAATTCTATGCTTTATATAGAATTATTTATTCTCTTTTTTTATTCCAATATTGGTAACTTGTGTCTTCTGTATTTTTTATCCTTGATCAGTCTAGCTAGAACTTTATCAATGCTGTTAATATTTCCAAATCAGTTTTTCATTTGCTTTCTATTTCATTTATTTGTTGTTATCTTTATTATTTCCTTTGGATTTAATTTGCACTTCTTTTTTTTTGCTTCTGAGGGTGGAAGTGCAGATAATTGATTTTAGACTTTCTTTTCTAATATAAGCATTTAAAACTATAAACTTCCCTGTAAGTGCTGCTTTGGCTTCATCTCACAAAATTTAATATGTAGCAATTTTATTATCATGTAGTTTAAAATATTTTCTAATTTCCTTTGTGAATTCTTCTTTGATCCATGGGTTGTTTATAAGTGAGTTTTGCATTTCCTGAAACTTGGAGTTATAATAATTATTCTATTGTTGCTGATGTCTAATTTCTGTTCATTATGGTCAGAAAACATACTCTGTAAGATTTGAATCTTATAAAATATTTTAAATCTTGTTTTATGGCCTAACATATGGCGCAGCTTGGTGAATATTTCCTGTGCATTTGGGGAAAAAAAAGTGTATTCTTAAGTGTTGGACATAGTTCTATAAATGTCAATTAAAAAAAACCAAAAAACCACTGCTGTTGAATTGATTCTTACTCATGGTGACCCTACAGGACAGAGCAGAACTGCCCCATAGAGTTTCCAAGGAGTGGCTGCTGAGTTTGAAATGCTGACCTTTTGGTTAGCAGCCAAGCTCCTTAACCACTGGGCAACCAGGTCTCCTAAATATCATTAAAAAAAAAAAAAATCTAAACCCACTGCTGTCGAGTTTATCCTGGCTCATAGCGACCCTGTAAGAAAGAGCAGAACTGCCCCATAGAGGTTCCACGGAGCACCTGGCAGATTCAAACTGCTGACCTCTTGGTTAGCAGACAGAGCACTTAAACACTACGTCACCAGGGTTTCCAAATATCAGTTAGGTCATGGTAATTGTTAGTGTCTTTCAGACCTTTGGTGTCCTTACTTTTGGGTGGAATGTACTTGTGCTATTAATGACTGCCCCTATGCATCTGTCAGCTTGTTGTGCTGCGGAGGCTTATGTATTGCTATGATGCTGGAAGCTGTGCCACAGGTATTCAAATACCAGCAGTGTCACCCGTGGCGGACAGGTTTCAGCTGCGCTTCCAGACTAAGACAGACTAGAAAGAAGGACCCGGCAATCTACTTCCGAAAAGAATTAGCCAGTAAAAACCTTATGAATAGCAGCAGAACATTGTCTGATACAGTGTCGGAAGATGAACCCCTCAGGCTGGAAGGTACTTAAAAGACAACTGGGGAAGAGTTGCCTCCTCAGAGTAGAGTCGCCCTTAATGATGTGGATGGAGTCAAGCTTTTGGGACCTTCATTTGCTGATGTGGCACGACTCAAAAATGAGAAGAAACAGCTGTAAACATCCACTAATAATCAGAATGTGGAATGTACAAAGAATCTAGGAAAATTGGAAATTGTCAAAAATGAAATGGGATGTGTAAACATCAATATTCTAGGCATTAGTGAGCTGAAATGGACTGGTATTGGCTAATTTCAATTGGACAATCATATGGTCTACTATGTGGGGAATGACAACTTGAAGAGGAATGGCATTGCATTTGTCAGAAGGAACACTTCAAGATCTATACTGAATTACAACATTGTCAGTGATAGAATAATATCCATATGCCTACAAAGAAGTCCAGTTAATACAACTATTATTCAAATTTATGCACCAACCACTAAGGCGAAAGATGAAGAAACTGAAGACTTTTACCAGCTTCTGCAATCTGAAATTGATCAAACATGTAATCAGAATGCATTGATAATTATTGGTGACTGGAACATGAAAATTGGAAACAAAGAAGAAGGGTGAGTAGTTGGAAAACATGGCCTTGGTGGTAGAAACGATGCTGGAGATTACATAATAGAATTTTGCAAGACCAACGAATTCTTCTTTGCAAATACCTTTTTTCAACAACATAAACGGTGACCATACATATTGTCTTCGTCATCTAGTGCTGTTCTAACAGAAATACCACAAGTGGGTGGCTTTAACAAAGAAAAATTAATTTTTTCACAGTAAAGTAGGCTAAAAGTCAAATTCAGGGCATCAGCTCCAGGGGAAGGCTTTCTCTTTCTGTCAGCCTTCTCATCAATCTTCCCCTCGACTAGGAAGCCTCCCTGCCCGGGGACCCTGAGTCCAAGGGATTGCGCTCTGTTCCCGGTACTGCTTTCTTGGTGGTGTGAGGTCCCCCCTCTCTGCTTGTTTCCCTTTCCTTTTATCTCCTGTAAGATAAAAGGTGGTGCAGGCCATACTCCAGGGAAACTCCCTGGAACCTCTGGAAGGGTGTTACAGTCCCACCCTAATCGTTTCTAACATAAACTTACACTCACAAAATGGAGGACAACCGCGCAATACTGGGAATCATGGTCTAACCAAATTGACACCTTTTTTGGGGGCACAATTCAATCCATGACACACATGGACCTTGCCAGATAGAATATGCAGGAATCAAAGCGACTACATCTGTGGAAAGAGATGATGGAAAAGCTCAATATCATTAGTCAGAACAAGGCCAGGGGCCGACTGCAGAACAGACCATCAATTGCTCACATGCAAGTTCAAGTCGAAACTGAAGAAAATTAGAACAAGTCCATAAGAGCCAAAGCATGACCATGAGTATATCCCACCTGAATTTAGAGACCATCTCAAGAACAGATTTGATGCATTGAATGCTAATGACCTGACACAAGATGAGATGTGGAATTACATGAAGGACATCATACGTGAAAGCAAGAGGTCATTAAAAAGACAGGAAAGAAAAGACCAAAATGGATGTAAGAAGAGACTCTGAAACTTGCTCTTGAATGGCAAGTAACTAAAGCGAAAGGAAGAAATGATGAAGTAAAAGAGCTGAACAGTAGATTTCAAAGGGCGGCTCGAGAAGACAAAGTAAAGTATTATAATGACATGTGTGAAGAGCTGGAGACAGAAAACCAAAAGGGAAGAACACGCATGGCATTTCTCAAGCTGCAAGAACTGAAGAAAAAATTCAAGCCTAAAGTTGCAATATTGAAGGATTCTATGGGGAAAATACTAAATAACACAAGAAGCATGAAAAGAAAGATGGAAGGAACACAGAGTCCTATACCAAAAAGAAGTGGTTGATGTCCAACCATTTCAGGAGGTAGCACAATCATCAGGAACGGATGGTACTGAAGGAAGAAGTCCAGGCTGCAGTTAAGGCAATGGCGAAAAACAAGGCTCTGGGAATTGATGGAATACCAATTGAGATTTTTCAACAAACAGATGCAGTTCTGGAAGTACTCACTTATCTATGCCAAGAAATTTGGAAGACAGCTACCTGGCCAACCGACTGGAAGAGATCCATATTTATGCCTATTCCCAAGAAAGTGATCCAACTGAATGCGGAAATTATCGGAATGCAGAAATTTTTTGGTTTTTTTGAAATTTTTTGGTTTCGTTTTTTTATCATTAATTTCACATGCAACTAAAATTTTGCTGAAGATCATTAAAAAGCAGTTGCATTAGTACATTGACAGGGGACTCCCAGAAATTCAAGCCGGATTCAGAAGAGGACGTGAAACCAGCGCTATCATTGCTGATGTCAGATGGATCCTGGCTGAAAGCAGAGAATACTAGAAAGATGTTTATTTGTGTTTCATTGACTATGCAAAGGCATTCGACTGTGTGGATCATAACAAATTATGGACAATACAGTGGAGAATGGGAATTCCAGAACACTTAATTGTGCTTATGAGGAAACTGTACCTGGATCAAGAGGCAGCCATTCAAACAAAATAAGGGGATACTGTGTGGTTTAAAGTCAGGAAAGGTATGCATCAGGGTTGTATCCTTTCACCATACTTATTCAATCTGTATGCTTAGCAAATAATCTGAGAAGCATCAGGATTGGAGGAAGACTCATCAACAACCTGTGTTATGTAGATGATACAACCTTGCTTGCTGAAAGTGAAGAGGACTTGAAACACTTACTGAGGAAGACCACAGACTACCTTCAGTATGGATTACACCTCAACATAAAGAAAACAAAAATCCTCATGACTGGACCAATAAGCTACATCAAGACAAACGGAGAAAAGACTGAAGTTGTCAAGGATTTCATTTTACTCGGATCCACAATCAACACCCATAGAAGCAGCTGTCAAGAAATCAAAAGACACATTGCACTGGGCAAATCTGCTGCAAAAGACCTCTTTAAAGTGTTGAAAAACAAAGATGTCACCTTGAAGACTAAGGCGCGCCTGACCCAAGCCATGGTTTTTTGAATCACCTCATATGCACTTGAAAGTTGGATGATGAACAAGGAAGACCAAAGAAAAATTGATGCCTTTGAATTTTGGTGTTGGTGAAGAACATTGAATATATCACGGACTGCCAAGAGAACGAGCAAATCTGTCTTGGAAGAAGTACAAGCAGAATACTTCTTAGAAGCAAGGATATTGAGACTATGTCTCACATACTTTGGACATGTTATCAGAGGGACTAGTCCCTGGAGAAGGACATCATGCTGGGTAAAGTAGAGGGTCAGTGAAAAAGAGGAAGACTCTCAATGAGACGGACTGACACAGTGGCTTCAACAATGGGCTCAGGCATAACAATGAGTTTGAGGATGGTGCAGGACCGGGCAGCGTTTCATTCTGTTGTACATAGGGTGGCTAAGAGTTGGAACCAACCTGACAGCAGCTAACAATAACATTGATGACTGAGAGGTATACTAAAGTCTCTAACAATGACTATGACTTTGACTATTTCTCCCTTTAGTTCTATCAGTTTTTGCTGCATGTATTTGGAAACTCTGTTCGATTACATTATTAATTGTTATACCCTCCTCATGTACTGACCCATTTGTTATTATGAAGAATACTTCTTAGTCTCCAGCAATTCTCCTTCTGTTGATGTATATTTTTTTCTTGAATTAATATAGCCAATCCAATTTTTAAAAATTTTGGTAAAATGTATAACATAAAATATACCATCTTAACTCTTATACACTGCTGGTGGGAATGTAAAATGGTACAACCACTTTGGAAATCTATCTGGTGCTTCCTTAAAAAGTTAGAAATAGAACTACCATACAACCCAGAAATCCCACTCCTCGGAATATATCCTAGAGAAATAAGAGCCTTTACACGAACAGATATATGCACACCCATGTTTATTGCAGCACTGTTTACAATAGCAAAAAGCTGGAAGCAACCAAGGTGTCCATCAATGGATGAATGGATAAATAAATTATGGTATATTCACACAATGGAATACTACGCATCAATAAAGAACAGTGATGAATCTGTGAAACATTTCATAACATGGAGGAACCTGGAAGGCATTATGCTGAGTGAAATCAGTCAGATGCAGAAGGACAAATATTGTATAAGACCACTATTATAAGATCTTGAGAAATAGTTTAAACTGAGAAGAACACATTCTTTTGTGGTTATGAGAGGGGGGAGGGAGGAGGGGTAGGAGAGGGTTATTTACTGATTAGATAGTAGATATGAACTGCTTTAGGTGAAGGTAAGGACAACACTCAGTATAGGGAAGGTCAGCTCAACTGGACTGGAGCAAAAGCAAAGAAGTTTCCGGGATAAACTGAATGCTTCAAAGGTCAGCGGAGCAAGGGCGGGGGTTTGGGAACTATGGCTTAAAGGGACTTCTAAGTCAATTGGCAAAAGAAATTCTATTAAGAAAACATTCTGCATCCCATTTTGAACTGTGGCATCTGGGGTCTTAAATGATAACAAGTGGCCATCTAAGATGCATCAATTGGTCTCAACCCACCTGGATCAAAGGAGAAGGAAGAACACCAAGGTCACAAGATAATTATGAGCCCAAGAGACAGAAAGGGCCTCACGAACTAGAGACTTACATCATCCTGAGACCAGAAGAACTAGATGGTTCCCCACCACAACCGATGACTGCCCTGACAGGGAGCACAACAGAGAACCCCTGAGGGAACAGGAGAACAGTGGGATGCAGACCCCAAATTCTCATAAAAGGACCAGACTTAATGGTCTGACTGAGATTAGAAGAATACTGGCGGTTGTGGTCCCCAAACCTTCTGTTGGCCCAGGACAGGAACCATTCCCGAAGACAACTCATCAGACGTGGATTGGACTGGACAATGGGTTGGAGAGAGATGCTGATGAGGAGTGAGCTACTTTTATCAGGTGGACACTTGAGACTGTGTTGGCATTTCCTGTCTAGAGGGGAGATGGGAGGGTAGAGAGGGTTAGAAACTGGCAAAATGGTCACGAAAGGAAAAACCGGAAGGAGGGAGCAGGCTGACTCATCAGGGGGAGAGTAAATGGGAGTATGTAGTAAGGTGTATATAAGTTTATATGTGAGAGACTGACTTGATTTGTAAACTTTCACTTAAAGCACAATAAAAATTATTTAAAAAAAAATTTACCATCTTAACCATTTTAAGTGTACAATTCAGTGGCATTAAGTATATTCACAATGTTGTATAAACATCATCATTATTTATTTCTATAACTTTTTCATCAGAAATTCTGTACCCACTAAGCAGTAACTCCCCACTCTCTCTTCCCTCCAGCCCCTGGTAACCTCTATTCTACATTGTCTCTATAAATTTATCTATTTTAGACACCATAAACAAGTAGAATCTAACATTTGTTGCTTTGCGTCTGGTTTATTTCACTTAGCATAATGTTTTCAAGGCTCATTCATATGCTAGTATTATCAGCACTTCCTTCCTTTTTATGGCTGATTAATAGTCCACTGTTTGTATATACCACATTTTGTTTATCCGTTCATTTGTTGGTGGACATGAGTTGCTTCCACCCTTTATCTATTGGAAATAATGCATCTATGAACATTGGTGTACAGTATCTGTTAGAATCTCTGTTTCAATATTTTTGTGTGTATATCTAAGAGTGAAATTACTGGGCATATGATAATTCTATGTTTAACATTTTTAAGGATCACCAAGCTGTTTTCCACAGCAGCCGTACCATTTTACATCCTACCAACAATACATGAGGGTTCCAATTTTCTCCACATCCTTGTCAATATCTGTTATTCCCCCTCCTTTTTAAAATAATAACCATCCTAACTGGATGTGAAAACCCTTTGCAGTTGAGTTGATTTTGACTCATAGTGACCCTACAGGACAGAGTAGAACTGCCCCATAGGGTTTCCAAGGCTGTAATCTTTATGGAAGCAGACTGCCTCATCTTTCTCCTTCGGAGAGTCTGGTGGATTCAAACTGCTAGTCTTTCAGTTAGCAGCCAAGCACTTAACATTGCACCACCAGGGCTCCTTTACTGGGTGTGAAGTAGTATTCAATTGTGGTTTTGACTTGCATTTTACTAATGAATAACGATCTTGAACATCTTTTCATGTGCTTATTGGCCATTTGTATATCTTTTTTGGAAGAATGTCTATTCAAGTCTTTGTCCATTTTTAAATTGGGTTGTATTGTCTTTTGTTCTTTATACAGCTGGATATTAATCTCTTACAAGATATATAATTTGCCAATATTTTCTTCTATTCTGTGGTTGTCTTTTCAATCTCTCGATAATGTCCTTTGATGCACAAAAGTTTTAATTTTGATGAAGTCTAATTCATCTCTTTTTCTTTCGTTATCTGTGCTTTTGCTTGCGTGTGATATTAATGATATTGTTCTAAAATTTCCACATTCAGTTGGATCATCTTTCTTGGGAATAGGCATAAATATGGACCTCTTCCAGTCAGTTGGTCAGGAAGCTGTCTTCCATATTTCTTGGCATGGACAAGTGAGCACCACCAGTGCTGCATCTGTTTGTTCAAACACCTCAATTGATATTCCATCAATTCCTGGAGCCTTGTTTTTTGCCAGTGCCTTCAGAGCGGCTTGGACTTCTTCCTTCAGTACCACTGGTTCTTGATCATATGCCACCTCTTGAAATGGTTGACTATCGACATAACCTTCCTTGCTGAAAGTGAAGAGGACTTGAAGCACTTACTGATAAAGACCAGAGCCTTCAGTATGGATTACACCTCAACATAAAGAAAACAAAAATCCTCACAAGTGGACCAATAAGCAACATCATGATAAACAGAGAAAAGATTGAAGTTGTCAAGGATTTCATTTTACTTGGATCCACAATCAACAGCCATGGAAACAGCAGTCAAGAAATCAAAAGAAGCATTGCATTGGGCAAATCTGCTGCAAAGGACCTCTTCAACGTGTTGAAGAGCAAAGATGTCACCCTGAAGACTAAGGTGTGCCTGACCCAAGCCATGGTATTTTCAATTGCATCATATGCATGTGAAAGCTGGACAATGAATAAGGAAGACCGAAGAGTTGACACCTTTAAATTGTGGTGTTGGCAAAGAATATTGACTACACCATGGACTGACAAAAGAATGAATAAATCTGTCTTGGAAGAAGTGCGGCCAGAATGCTCCTTAGAGGGAAGGATGGCGAGACTGGGTCTTACATATTTGGACATGTTGTCAGGAGGGATGAGTCCCTGGAGAAGGACATCATGCTTGGCAGAGTACAGGGTCAGCGGAAAAGAGGAAGACCCTCAACGAGGTGGACTGATGCAGTGGCTGCAACAATGAGCTCAAGCATAACAACGATTGTAAGGATAGCGCAGGACGGGGCAGTGTTTTCGTTTTGTTGTGCATAGGGTCGCTATGAGTCGGAACTGACTCGACGGCACCTAACAGGAACAAGAACACACGTTAGCTTTGGGTTTTTCATAAATGCTTTTCATCAATGCCTTTGACCAAGTTCCCTTTTATTCCTAGTTTATTGTCTTACGTGAAAGCATGTTGGATTTTTGTCAGATGCTTTTTCTGCATCAACTGAGATGATCATGTGGTTTTTTCCGTCATTCTATTAGTGACTTTATAGATCAGAGTAGAATTGCCCCATAGGGTTACTAAGGAGCGGCTGGTGGATTTGAACTGCCAAACTTTTGGTTAGTAGCTGCATGCTTAACCACCAGGGCTCCTCATTCTATTAATGTTGTGTGTTACAATGACTAATTTTCATATGTTGAACCACCCTTGTATTCTAGGGATAAATTCCACTTGCTCATAGTCTGTAATCTTAATATGCTGCTGGATTCAGTCTGCTAGTATTTTATTGAGGATATTTGCATCCATATTCATAAGTGATACTGGCCTGTGATTTTCTTTTCTTGCAGTGTCTTTGGTATCAGGGTAATACTGGTCCATAAAATAAGTTTTATGCATTCCCTCCTCTTCTGTTTTTTGGAAGAGTTTGAGAAGGACTGGTGTTAATTCTTCTTTAAATGTTTGGTAAAATTCACACACAAAAAAAAGCCATCTGGGATTTTCTTGCTGGGAGCTTTTGGATTACTGATTCAATCTCCTTACTTGTTACAGGTCTACTCAGATTTTCTATCTTTTCTTGATCCAGTTTTAGTAGTTTGTGTGTTTCTAGGAATTTGTCTACTTCATCTACATTAACCAATTTGGTGGTATACGGGTATTCATAGTACTCTCTTATAACCCTTTTCACTTGTGTAAAATCAAAGAAATTCTCCACTTTCATTTCTGACTTTAGTAATTTAAGTGTTCTCTCTTTTTTCTTAGTGAATGTAACTAAAGGTTTGGCAATTTTGTTGGTCTTTTCAAAGAATCACCTTTTGGTTTTGTGGATTTTTTTTCTGTTGTTTTTCTACTCTCTGTTCTGTCCTGCTCACAGCGTCTGTGCTTTGGAAACCCTGGTGGCTTAGTGGTTAAGTGCTACAGCTGCTAACCAAGAGGTCAGCAGTTCAAATCCACCAGGCGCTCCTTGGAAACTCTATAGGGCAGTTCTACTCTGTCCTATAGGGTTGCTATGAGTCGGAATCGACTCGATGGCAATGGGTTTGGTTTGGGTTTGGCTCTGCTAGCTTTAGGTTATGTTTGCTCCCCTTTTTCTAGTTCCTTAAGGTGTACAATTAGGTTATTGATCTGAAAAAATATATATATAACTGTTTACAGGCGTAAAGCACCCTTTTAGCACTGCTTTTGTGTATCCCATAAGTTTTAGTATGTTGTATTTTGGTTTTCATCAGGCTCGAAGTATTTTCTAATTTCCTTATATTTTTTTCTTTGACCCATTAATTGTTGGTAAGAGTGTGTTGTGAATTTGTGGATTTTCTTTTTGTTACTGATTTCTAGTTTTGTTCCACTGTGATCAGAAAATGTATGTTCCATGAATTCCATCTTTTTAAATTTACTAATGAGGCAGACAGCCTCAGAGCCCAACCCTTCTGAGAGACATCTGCTCTGACTTATCCTCCTACACTGAGCAAAATAAGCTACCCTTTCTTCTGAAATTATCCTGGACAAGATAACCACAGAACTGACCATAGATGGCCTCAACCCACCTCTGGGTGGAGACTTAACATCCTAATGAAGAAAAATCCATCCCTTCCTCCATCCTGGGGGATCAAACCTTTGTCTAAAGAAAATGCATAATCATCGCCAAGCTCTGAGTGTCTGCATGAAGATCAATCTTGAATATTCGTGATGAACTTGCATTTCCTTGTCTGCTCTCTGTAAAAGCCCCCTCCCCAAGCTGCCTATGAGCAGTCTTGGAGGCAGCAGCCCTGATTGCTCCTTTCCTTGTACAATGAAATAAAGGCATCTTTCTGACCTTCCACCTCGGCCTCTATTGGCTGTAACAAGTCATGCTGAGCAAAACTTGGGGTTTTCACTCGGCAACACTAAGACATGTTTTGTGGCCTAACATATGGTCTATCCTGTAGGATGTTTTATGTGCACCTGAGAAGAATGTGTATTCTGCTGTTTTGGGTGGAGCGTTCTGTATCATTTAGGTCTAATTAATTTATAGTGTCGTTCAAGTCTTCTATTAACTTATAAATGTCCTGTCCAGTTGTTCTATCCATTACTGAAAGGTAGTACTGATGTTTCAAACTATTATTGTAAAACTGTCTATTCTTACCTTCTATTCTGTCAATTTTTGCTTCATGTATTTTGTGGCTTTGTTGTTAGGTGCATAAATGTTTACAATTGTTATATATTATTGATGGATTGAAATTTTTTATCAGATTATTCTGTCCTTCTTTATCTCCTGTGACATTTTTTGACTTAGTCTATTTTGTCTGACAATAATGCAGCCATCCTAGCTGTTCTGTTCACTATTGGCATGAAATATCTTTTTAAATCTTTTTATATTCAAACTTTGTGTGTCTTTGTTTCTAAAGTAAGTCTCATGTATACGGATTACAATTTTTAAATCTATTCTGTCAACCTCTGCTTTTTTAATTGAAGACTTTAATCCATTTACATTTAAAGTCATTATCAATAAGGGTTTATTTTTGGAATTTGGCTATTTGATTTTTGCGTCTTTTTTTTTTTTTTTGTCCCTCAATTCCTCCATTACCACCCCCCTCTTTGGTATTTACTTGATTTTTTGTAGTGTGCCATTTTGAATCACTTCTTCATTCCTTTGCTGTATTTTTAAAGTTATTTTCTTAGTGGTTACATTGTGGATTATAATTAACATCTTAAACTTATAAAACCTAGTTTGAATAACACCAACTTATGGTTCAATAGTATAAAAACACTCTGCTTCTATACATCTCTGTCTTTCCCTTTATATTGTTGCTGACAAAGATTACATCTTTATACACTGTGTGCCCATTAACATAGATTTATAACTACTGTTTTATTCATTAGCCTTCTAAATCATATAGGAAAAAAAGGAGAGCTAGAAGCCAAAAGTACAATAAAACCGGCTTTTACATTTACCTATGTAGTTACCCACAGTACTCACAGCGACCCTATATGTGCAGAGTAGAACTACACTGCAAGTTTTCAAGTGCTGTGACCTTTCAGAAGCAGATCGCCGAGCCTTTCTTCTGAGGTACCTCTGGGGTGGGTTCAAACTGCCAATATTTTGGTTAGGAGTTGAACACATAACCAATTGTGCCATCCCTGACTTAGAATTAGTCCGATAGCAACTGGTTTACTGGTTATATAGTTATCTTCACCAAACCAAAACCCAAAACCACACCTGTCGCCCTAGAGTAGGTTCTGACTCATGGTGACCCCCTGTGTTACAAAGTAGAACTCTTAGTGTTCTTTATTTCTTTTTATGACTTCGAGTTACTGCCTAGTATCCTTTTGTTTTACCTAAAGGACTTTCTGTAGCATTTTTTGTTGGGCAGGTTTATCGGCAATGAACTCTCACAGCTTTTCTTTATTTGGAATTGCCTTAATTTCTCCTTCATTTTTGAAAGATAGTTTTGCTAGATATAGAGTTCTTGGTTGACAGGTTTTGTTTTTTTTTTTTTTTTTTCCTTTCAGAACTTTAAATGTGTCATCTCATTGCCTTCTGGCCTCCCCGGTTTCTAGTGAGAAATCAGAGTTAATCTTACTGAGGATCCTTTGTATGTGAGGAGTTGTCATCTCTTCCTGCTTTCTTTGTCTTTGGGTTTTGACAATTTCAGCATAATGTGTCTTGGCACGGATCACTTTGAGTGTATCCTGCTTGGAGTTCATGGAGCTTCATGGATGTGTGTATTCATCAGATTTAGGAAGTTTTTGGCCATTACTTTTTCAAAAAATTTTTTTCTGCCCCTTTCTCTTTGTTTTTCTTCTGGGACTCCTATGGTACATATATTGGTACAATTGATGGCATCTCACAGGTCCCTAAGGTGCTGTTCACTTTTCTTCATTCCTTTTTCTTCCTGTTCTTCAGACTGAATAATTTCAATTCCCTTATCTTCAAGTTTGTTATTTGCTCAAATATGCTGTTGAACCTCTCTAGTGAATTTTTTTTTTTTTTATCAGCTCCAGAATTTCTGTTGGGCTTTTTAAAATTTCTCTCTTTATTGATATTCTCATTTTGTTCATACATTATTTTCCTGAGTTCTTTTTGTTTTTGTCCATAGTTTCCTTTAACTCACTGAGTATATTTAAAACAGATGATTTGACATCTTTGACCAGTGTCATGGATTGAATTGTGCCCCCCCCCCCAATATCTGTCAACTTGGCTAGGTCATGATTCCCTTGTATAATTGTATGACTGTCTACCATTTTATCAACTGATGTGATTTCCCCATGTGTTATAAATCCTACCACTATGATGTAATAAGATGGGTTAGTGGCAGTTATATTGATGAGATATACAAGATTAGATAGTGTCTTAAGCCAATCTCTTTGAGATATAAGAGAGAGAAGTGAACAGAGAGACAGAGGGACCCCATACCACCAAGAAAGTAGCACCGGGATCAGAGTGCATCCTTTGGACCCAAGGTTCCTGCACTGAGATGCTCCTGGACCAAGGGAAGACTGACGACAAGGACCTTCCTCCAGAGCCGACAGAGAGAGAAAGGCTTCCCCTGGAGCCAGTGCCCTGAATTCAAACTTCTAGCCTACTGGACTGTGAGAGAATAAACTTCTCTTGTGGTATTTCTGTTTGTATTGTATTTTTAGTGGTTGCTTTTGGGATCGCGGTATGCAAATTCAACTTATTCCAGTTAACTTAGTAAAAATCTTAAATTTAGGTAAAAATATAAAACTCTTGTAAAATTATACTTCTATTTATTCTGCATCCCACTCTTAGTATTTTTCTTGTCAAATACATTACATCTATATACGTTTTGAACCCATCAATACAGTATTACAATTTTTATTTTCAATAGTTATTTACCTTTTAAAGAAATTAAGAATGAAAACTGTTATCTTCTCTTTACCCACATATTGAAAATTTCTGGTGTTGATCCAAGTTTCAGCTGGTGTCATTTCCGTTTATTTAAACTTCTTATAATGCAGGTCTGCTAGAAACAAATTATCTCAGTTTCTGTTTATCTGAAAAGGTCTTTTTTTTGCCTGCATTTTTTAAACAATAACTTGCCAGAGGTTTCTTTTTTTCCATCATTTGAGTATGTCATTGAAATGTTTTCTGGCCTTCACAGTTTCTGATAATAAGGCAGCTGTTAATTATTGCATTGTTGTTCCCTATGTGTAACATATTTTTTTTCCTGACTATCAAAGAATGGTTTTCTTTGTGTTTATCTTGTTTTTGGTCTGTGGTGCTTCTTGAATACATAAATTTCCCCATGAAATCTGAGGAAACTCAGCCATTATTTCTTCAAAAATTTTCTATAATTCCCTTCTCCCTTCAGATATCTTGTACTGCTTGGTATTGCCCTACAGACTTTTGAGATGTTCGATTTTATTCAGTTTGTTTTTTTCCCTCTCTATACTTCAAATTGGGTGGTTCCTACTGATCTATCTTCAACTTCACTGATTCTTCTGCCACTTACAATCTGCATTTAAGCCCATTTAGTTATTTTTTTGGTAAGTTCAGTTACTGTTATTTTCAATTCTATAACTTTCATTTCTAATTTCAGATTTCCTATTGACTTATTGATACTGTATTTTCTTTAATACTTTGAACAAATTTAATAATTGTTTTGAAGTCTTCATGAAATCCGGCACTTGGACTCACTCAATGTTTCTAATGACTGCCTCCCCCAACCCCTGAGTATGGGTCACACTTCCTTGTTTCTTTGCAAGTCCAGTAATTTTCAGTTGAAAACTGAACATTGTAGGTAGTACAGTGTAACATCACTAGATTTTATTGTGTTCTAAGAATTGTCACTTTTAGTTCTAACATATAATTGATTTGCAAACAGTAAACATTGTCTCCTTTGCATAATATAGGTGCTGCTGATATCTGTTCTCCTGGTTTCTAGCTGCTGCTGTTTTAATCTGAACCCTTGTGGAGGTGGGTCCCTTCTGTCTGCATAATTTGACTATCGGTCAAGGATTTGGGCAAAGATTATACTCTAATTCGGGGGCTTACCTTTCCTGGAATTCGACTGCTTCTAAGGATTTCTACATAATTCCTTGCTGTAATGCAAGCCTTGAGCTCTGTCCCCTGCCATTTCAAGCCCATACAATTTCACCTTTCTGCCACTCAACTTGTGAATAAATGGGAAATATACTCAGTTAAAAGAGCAGCAAACTTACAGATATCACTCCATGAAGCTATATGTCAAGAGTAGATACCTCTCCAGTATCTGCTGTGATTTTTCACTGAGCCTTAAGGAAGTGTGTTTCACAGATATTGGAGGGAGTTTCATGGATTGGAAGTAAAATCCAACTCCATTACTACCCCATCTGGGAGAAAGTTAGTTGCTCTCTTCTTTGATGATTTCATAGCACACTGTAGACACTAATATTACTTTACTGCATATGTCAGAGCATTTTACAGATCTCCCCTTCCCCCATTAGCAAACAATGTCATTTAGTATTTATTCATTCCTGTATCCATAGTACCTAGGGCTCAACAAATGTTAAATGAGTAAATTTAATCTAATAATATTTGTGTATTTGTCCTTTTATTGTCCTTTCATAGTCCTCCTAAATTCTAATTAAGTAATTTGCATTTCTATCACATATTATTCTAATTAAGCTTTCCCAGATAACAAATTATCTTTCTAATTTTAATAGTTGCCAGAGGGAGGAGAAAAACAGATGACTAGCGCTCTCCAACACTTGGCATCTGAAGAATGAAACTAGGCAAAAAGTCTCTCAGGCCCTTGTTCTCCCCATTAACTCTATTTTTAGACCAAGGTACCTTACAAGAACCCTGTGAGGTGGATACTATTATTTGCATTTTATAGATAAGAAAACTGAAGCTCAGAAAGCAGATAACTTTTTTTTCTGGGGTTCTGAACTTGTTTTAATTGGAAGTCTCAGATTCATTGATACCATCAAGGTGTTGGACCAAGGCTTATCGTCCAACTGTGGTGCTGATAATGGAATTTGCTGCTTATCACTCCAGTTTCAGCTCATGGTTTTTAATTTTATTGCTGTCCTTGGAGATTTATGTTAATTCTGGCCAGCCCAGCAAGGCAGGTAAAATTAGTTTCATTCAGGATCTAATTTTTTTTTTTTTTTAAAGCAAAAGAGTTCTTCAAAATCTGCCATACTACTGAAAGCAGAAGTTCCTGGTCCAGGCTTCTTTACAATACCCAAATTAGCTGCTCATCTTTTCTACTAGGGTCCAGTAGAATGCCACAGTGCCTGGCATAGCATCTGAAACATAGTAAAGTGCTCAAGAAATATCAGCTAAATTGAAAGAAAATAAGTGAGAACAGGGAAAGCTGACTCTCCACATCTCAAACATGGAACTTGGCATTCACAGAGACTGAAAATAACAGATACTTCAGGCCTCTCCCACCTATCACTGACTCTTTTCCACAAGGGAAAAGAAATGACTTCTATATTTGGTGAAACTAGAATTAAGGACTAAAACAGGAGTGGCTCAACCCCCTTTCTCAGTTTGAAATCCAGGACACTGTATCTGCTTTTTCTTTCGGTAAGTTTACCATGCAGGCTCTACCCTTAAAGTTTGACACAGGGGTAGAGGACAAGGGAGTACAGGGAGCTCAAAAAAAGACTGTAGATCCAGCATCCCACTTTAGAGAGTAGCGTCTGTGGTCTCAAACGCTAGCAAGCAGCCATCTAAGATGCATCAATTGGTCTCAACCCACCTGGACCAAAGGAGAATGAAGAACACCAAGGACATAAGGTAATTACAAGCCCAAGAGACAGAAAGGGCCACATAAACCAGAGACCACATCAGTCTGAGACCAGAAGAACTAAATGGTGCCTGGCTACAACCAATGACTGTCCTGACAGGGAACACAACAGAGAACTCCTGAGGGAGCAGAAGAGCAGTGGAAATGCAGACCCCAAATTCTCATAAAAAGACCAGACTTAATGGTCTGACTGAGACTAGAAGGACCCTGGTGGTCATGGCCCCCAGACCTTCTGTTGGCCCAGGACAGGAACCATTCCCAAAGCCAACTCTTTAGACAGGGATTGGACTGGACAATGAGTTGGAGAGGGATGCTGGTGAGGAATGAGCTTCTTGGGTCAGGTGACTGCTTAAGACTATGTTGGCATCTCCTGCCTGGAGGGGAGATGAGAGGGTAGAGGGGGTTAGAAGCTGGCAGAATGGACACAAAAGAGAGAGTGGAGGCAGGGAGCGGGCTATTTCATTGGGGGAGAGCAACTGGGAGTAGGTAGCAAGATGTATGTAAGTTTTTGTGTGAGAGACTGACTTGATTTTTAAACTTTCACTTAAAGCACAATAAAAAAAAAAAAAAAGACTGTAGATCTATAAATCTTATCCTAACTAGGAATTACCAGCAATATAGCTGTTATATTGATCTCTATCAACCTGATTTGTATATCCTGTTTCTGTCTCTATGGATTTACTGATTCTGGACATTTCATATAAACAGAGTAATACAATATGTGGTATTTTGTGCCTGCCTTTTCTTTCACTTAAACAGTGTTTTCCAGGTTCACCCACATTGTAGCATATGCCAGTACTGCATTCCTTCTTATGGCCAAATGATATTCCATTGTATTGTATATACCACTTTTGTTTATCTGTTCATTTATTGATGGACACTTGAGTTGCTTCCACATATTGGCTATCATGAATAATACAGCCATTAACATTTGTGTATGAGTTTTAATGTGAACATATGTTTTCAGCTCTCTTGAGTATATGCCTAGGAGTGTAATACTGGATCATATGGTAAGTTTAAATTTAACTTTATAAGAAACTACCAACTGTTTTCCAGAATGGCTGTACCATTTTACATTTCCATCAGTAATGTATGAGAGATCTAATTGTTCCACATTCTCATCAGCACTTGGTATTACCCGTACTTTTTTTTATTTTAGCCATTCTTATAACAGCATACCATATCTCACTGTAGCTTTAATTTGCATTTCCCTAACGGCTATTGAACATCTTTCCATGAGCTAATTTTCTGTGCATATCTCTCCTCTGGTGACATGTCTGTTCAAGCCTTTCGTCATTTCCTAACTGAAATTCTTGTTTTCTTACTATTAAAGTTAGAATGTCCTGATTATCTAAAATAATAACAAAAGCATTAACAGCAAAAGACAAAATAAATGGTACCTCATAAAAATTAAAAACTTTCGTTTATCAAAAGTCTTCACCAAAAAAGTGAAAAGCTAAGCTAACAACTGGGAGAATATTTTCAGAAACCACATATTCTACAAGAATCTAATAAGCAAAATATATACAAAACTTTGACAACAATGAAAAGACAAATAACCCAATCATAAAGTAGGCAAAGGACTTGAAGAGACATTTCACCAAAGAGGGCATTCAAATAGCCACCAAACACATGAAAAGATGCTCAGCATCATTAGCCATCAGAGAGATGCAAATCAAAACCACAACGAGATACCATTTCACTCCCACTAGGATGGCTGAGATTAAAAAAAAAAAAGCAAAAAAACAAAATAACAAATGTTGGCGAGGGCGTAGGGAAATTGGAACTCTTACCCATTGCTGGTGGTAATGCAAAATGGTAGAGCCATTGACAAAAACAGTGTGGTGGTTCTTCAAAAAACTAAAAATAGAACTATCACATGACCAAGCAATTTCACTCCCAATATATCCCAATATACCCAAAAGACTGAAAGCAGAGACTCAAACAGAGACTTGTAAACCAATGTTCATTGTAGCACTATTGACAATAGTCAAAAAGTGGAAACAACCTAAATACTCATCAACAGATGAATGGATAAACAGATTGTGTTACATACATACAATGGAATACTACTCAACCAGTAAGAGAAATGAAGTCTTGATACATGCTACAATATGGATGGAGCTGGAGGATATAATGCTGAGTGAAGTTAATCACAAAAGAACAAATACTATATGATCTCACTTATATAAAAAAGGCAAGAAAGCAAACATGTAGAGACAAAAGTTCATTAGTGGTTACCAGGGGTGGGAGGAAGGGGGTGGGGATGTTAATGGTGATAGAAATACTGTGTTGATAAAGAGTAGGGTTGCACAGTTGATTACTGTAATTGCTGTCAAAAAGTTGTACACCTGTAAAAAGTTGAATTGGTAAAAGTTGTGTGATAGATATGTTTACGACAATGACAAAAAAAAAAATTAGTAGCTGCTGCTGCTGTTTACGTGCAACCAAAAACCTCATGGGATTTGGTTTCTTGGTTTGGAACTTTAGGGCCATCATTTCATGGGACAGCCCAGTTAACTGGCTTAATAACATGTTTAGTGCTTCCGTTCTACCTCCTAGTTCGATGTGTAATGCTTGGGGTCTTAAAAACTTGCAAGTGGCCATTCAAGGCACAATGATTGGTCTCTATTCACCTGGAAAAACAGAAGGAGAGTCAGGAATAGGAGGAGGATATAGAATATGTGGCTAACGCCTCCATGAACAATTGCTTCCTCTGCTACAAGACAGAAGAACTGGATGGTGCCCGGCTACCATTACTGAACATTTTAATTAAAGATTCCTTAGAAGAATCCTGATCAAAAGTGTGAAAATGCAGAGCAGAGTTTTAAGTTCTCATGGACTCCAGACATCCTGGAGCCATGAAGGTTGGATGGAACACTGAAACTATTTCCCTGAGATAATCTTTAAACCTTAAACCAAAAATATTCCATGAAGTCTTCTTAAAACCCAACAATAGTTTAGTTTAACGAGTAAAAATATCTGCCTTGACCATTATGCTCTTCTAAGAGCTATCTATATGGGATCAAATTGACAACAGCAACTTGAAAGATTAGATAGGAACCTTAGGGGCAGTAAATTTATGTTAATGGGGGAGGTACAACTCAGAAAAGGCAGGTGAGAAGGGTTACTCAAGTTGAAGAATGTAATCAACATTACTGAATTGTACATGTAGAAACTGTTGTATTGGTGTATGTTTTGCTGTGTATACTCTTGACAACAGCAACAAAAGAAAAAAAAAGTTAGAGTGTCCTTTATATAGTCTGGGTACAAGTCTTTTGTCAGATATGTTATCTGAAAATTTTTTTTCCAATCTGTAGCTTGTCTTTTCAGTTTCTCAGCAGTTTTTTTTTTTTTTTTTTGCAAAACAATTTTTTTTATTTTGATGAAGTCTAATTTACCAGTTTTTTTTTTTTTTTTTTTTTTTACAGATTGTGCCTTTGGTGTAATATCTAAGAAATCTGCCTAAACTCAGGTAATAAATATTTTTTGCCTGTGATTTCTTCTAAAAGTTTTTATAATTTACATTTTACATTTACATCTGTAATCTATTTTGAGCTAATTTTGGTATACAGTGAGTTTATGTTGATGTTCATGGTTTTTGCCTATGAATGCTCAATTGTTCAATACCATTTGTTGAAAACACTATCTTCCTTCCATTGCATTGCTTATTCACCTTTGTCAAAAATCAGTTTGCTATACTTGTGTGGGTCTATTTCAAGACTGTGTATTCTGTTCCATTGATCTATGTGTCAATCCCTCCACCAATACAACATGGTTGTGATTATTATAGCTATTTAGTAAATCTTAAAAGGGAATAGTTCAAGTTCTCCAATGTATTCTTTTTCAAAATTGTTCTAGCTAATCTAGCTCCATTGCCTTTTCACATAAATTTCAAAAGCAGTTTATCTATCTTTATAAAGAATTATGCAGAGATTTTTATAGGAACTGAATTAAATTTACACATCAATTTGGTGAGAAATGACATAGTCTGTTGAGTCCTTCAGTCCATGAATGTGGTATGTCTTTCCACTTCTTTAGATCTTCTTTGATTTTTCTCAATAGCATATTTTGTTAGATTTATACTAAGTATTTCCTTTGTGGGGGTGTGATTATAAATGACAGTTTTTAATTTAGATTTCCAATTGCTTATTGACAACATATAGAAATCTGATTTTTGCATGATAACCTCATACAAAGTGACCTTAATAAAATCACTTATTAATTCTAAGAGATTTTGTTCTTTTGTATTGGATTTTTTTTTTTAGTAGATTCCTTGGGATTTTCTATGTAGACAATAATGTAATCTGCAAATAAAACCAAAAAACCCAAACCTGTTACCGTCAAGTTGATTCCAACTCATAGTGAACCTAAAGGACAGAGTGGAACTGCCCCATAGAATTTCCAAGAAGTGCCTGGTAGATTCAAACTGCCAACATTTTGGTTAGCAGCCGTAGCTCTTAACCACTACGCTACCAGGGTTTCCAAGCTGTATTTCTTAGTTCCTCCTTTCCAATCTGTATGTCTTTTTTTTTCTTTTCTTGCTTTATTGTATCAGTTATGAATTCTAGTATTATATTGAATAGGAATGGTAAGAGCATACATCCTTGCCTTGTTCTAGATCTCAGAAGGAAAGTGCTCAGTCTTGCACCATTAAGTAGGATGATTACTCTAGTTTTCTTGTATATGCTCTGTTAGGCTGGGGAGGGTCCCTTCTATTTTTAGTTTGTTGTGAGTTTTTCACCATTAATAGGTACTGAATCTTATCAAATGTCTTTTGTGCAACAACTGATATGATCATGTGGTTTTTATTAAGGCTGTTAATATTAAAAAAACCCAAAAACCAAACAAACCCATTGCTTCTGACCTTTTGGTTAGCAGCCACAGCTCATGACCACTATGCCACCAGGGTTTCCATTATTATGACAGATTATATTATTTTTCAAATATTGAGCCAGTCTTGCATTTCTGGAATACATTCCACTGGGTTGTGGTGTATTATTCATACACATATTGATTACTTTTATTTGTTAATATTTTGTTGAAGATTTTTATGCATATGTTCATGAGGGATATTGATCTACAGTTTTCTTCTTAGTACTGTCTTTGTCTGATTTTGGCATCAAAATAAAGCTGGGCACATAAAATGATGTGGGAAATGTTTGATTTTCATGCATTTTCTAGAAGTAGTGTAGAATTGGTGTTATTTCTTCTCTAGATGTTTGGCAAAATCTGCCACTGAAACATGGAGCCTAGAGATTTATTTTTTTAGAAGGTTCTAAATTACTAATTCAATTTCCATGGTAGTTTTAGGACTATTCAAATTATCTATTTAATCCTGGGTGGGTTTTGTTAAGTTTGGAGTTTTCAGAAAATTGGTTCATTTCAATTAAACTGTAAAGTTATGTCCTTAGAGTTATTTTCAGTAGTCCCTTATGATCTTTTCAATGTCTGTCAGATCCAGATCTTTAGTGAGAACTTTACACTTAAGATAAGGAACATGACAAGGATGCCTGCTCTCACCACTGCTATTCAATATTGTACTAGAAATTCTAGGAAAGCAATTAGCAAGAAAAAGAAATAGAAGGTACCCAAATAAAAAAGGAAGATGCAAAACTATCCCTTTTCACAGATGACATAATCCTATATATAGAAAACTCAAAGTCTCCACAAGAAAATTACTGGTGATAATAAATGAATTCAGCAAATCAACACACAAAAATTAGTTGGATTTCTATGTACCAGTAATGAACAATCTATAAAGGAAATTAAGGAAACAATTCTACTTATAAAAGCATCTGTCTTAGGCTGGGTTCTCTAAAAAAGCAAAACCAGCAAAGCACATATATATGTATGTATGTATGTGTGTGTGTGTGTGTGTGTGTGTATATATATATACATATATATATGGAAACCCTGGTGGTGTAGTGGTTAAGTGCTACGGCTGCTAACCAAAAAGTCGGCAGTTCGAATACACCAGGCACTCCTTGGAAACTCTATGGGCCAGTTCTACTCTGTCCTGTAGGGTCGCTATGAGTCAAAGTCGACTCAAGAGCAATGGTTTTGTTTTTTGCGTATATATATCTATATATATATATGTGTGTGTGTGTGAAGAGAGAGAGATTTATCTCAAGGAAATGGCTCATGAGGTTGTAAAGGCTGACAAGTCCCAAGTCCATGGGTCAGGCATTATGTTGGAGGGTTCTCCTGACTCATGCAGCTGCATGGGTTAATGAACCCAAGATTGGCAGGTCAGACGGTATGGCATTGGCTCACAGGCTGCAGAGGCTGACAAATCCAAGACAGGCAGGTAAGATGACAGGCTGCTGGCTCACAGGTATTACTTTTGGTGTACTATTTTCCTAGGTAGGGGTAGTTCTAATGGCTTCCTCTTGGCTTTTCCTACCACGTGTCGGAGATTCAGTGCGGAGGTTTTGCTAGTTACTGAGTATATCTATTCCAATTATGCATTTTGGAGCTGGGGAAATCACTACAGTGTGAGTTTGGGGAACCACTGGAGCCACTGTGAGACAAACCTAAGACTCCATTAATAACCTGACCTCCATACACCCACACTCTGACTGGTGGGCCACAGTGGGCCACATTGGATTAGTGTCAGTTCAGAGCCAGTATCCAGTAATCTGCAAAAAAGTCTGATTACTTCCTTTTCTCCAGAGAACAGCCACTCTAGTAAAAGGCCATAGATCCCTTTGGGGAATGCTAGGAGAAAGATTAACAGTATAAATTTTTGGCAGTGTAGTAGGGTCCTTTCTCAAGAGGATCCAGCTTCCCTTTCACTCAAAGGATTGTGGGTCTGTAAACTGACTCAGGTCTGGGAATTGATTGAAGGGCTGTGACTGACTCTATTCTGGTGATTCAAGTTAGACTGCAGTTCCCTTGATCTAGAATTCTTCCACTTGTGCAGATCAAGTAAATATTTAGTATATTTCCCATCTATTTCATTCCTATAGACACCATGACTAAGTAGCCAATGACCTAAGTCCCTCTGAGTCAGACTATCCTGATTACTGCTTTGACGCCACTGTCCATTACAGTAACCATGCCTACCTTGTCTTTGTTGATTGAGTGCTGCCACTTGGCCCCTACCACCATGGGGTCCCATCAGCCCCACTGTAGCTAGATGTCTTAATTAGCTAGGGCAGTTTCCACTTACAAGTCTGACTTACATAAAACAGCAATCACAGCAGTCTTCAAGGATGCTGGAGCTCCCTTCACAAATTTGTTCCCCACCACTATGGTAAAAGTTGTGTTCTCTGGATACTCCATCTGTGGGTCTAAACTGATAAATCCACTCTAACATGCCAATTTCCCTTAGCCCTTGGGTACCTTCTTCTACAGAATACCAAGACAGGTCTGGTACTTTTACTAGATTTGTAGGCCACCACATAATCCATGCTTCAGTGAACCAATCAAATAAACTATTAGATCCCTTCCTAACCTCTGAAACTGAAACACTGAATGAAGAATCTGTGCTTAGTGGCCCCATATCTATAAACCCACACTGATCCAACTATATATTCCTTGCATCATTATCTTAAGCACTTAATAGCCATTCGCACACATATTCCCCAGGTTTCTGTTTGTATATATTAAAAAACTCAAGGAGTTCTTTTGGCGTGTAGTGTACCTCTTCCTCGGTCACACTTTGTACTTCAGCTTTTGGGGCTCACTGGGACTTAAGCCTAGTTATAAGACTAGAAGCAAAAATGGGTGGTGGGGGTGGATCCTGAGAATATTCAGCAATATCTTGTAAGGTATCTACGTCAGGTGATGCCCAAGCAATGCTCCAGGCACCAACCTAGGTGATAGCTCAGACAAAGATTCTTCAGGCACAGCTGGGTTAATCTCATGAGGTGGGCATGGAAAGGATAATGGTTTTACTAGACAGAGTAGCTTAACAGGCAAAGATGGAGTGATTTCTTCAGATGGGAGTAAGAGGGCTGGTTTCTGTTGGCAGGAGTGATTCAACAGATAAGACTCAATGTCCTCAGCTTCCTGATTAAAAAAAAAAGATTATCTACCCATATATCCCCATCCCAATTCAGTACCCCATTTCTTCCCAGTCAATGCCCTCACTTTATCTTCAGACACATTCGAGGTTGAGAACTCTATTGGTGTTGTAATTCAGCCACTCTTATGATAAAAACCTGGGTTTGGTTTTTGGCATTATCAGCTCTGTTACTACAAGAAAATCAGGCTTTCTTTCAGGGCACAAATGGCAACTTTGAGGTCTTTATGTGGTGCTTAAACTGTGACTCTGAAGCCCTGAGCCCATCTCATTCTTTCACCACTTTGTCTGGCAAAAGTAGGACCAACCAATCAACTTCCTTATACTTCTCATTCTGACAAAACTGTAGGAAAGTATCAAACATGTGCTTACCCAGAGCCCTTGGTTCTTACCAATGCTTGATCTATTGGTGGTAATATTTTGCATATTAGTATTGGCACCCCATGCCATGGATTAGCAGTACCCTCTTTACTATTGGAGGCAGAGTCATCAGTGACTTTAAGACTAGTCAGACTTGAGAACAAATTAAAAAAAAAACACATCCCTACAATTTTGTTTCTCTAGAACCACTCTGGGAACTAAACGTCTTAGGGTGGGTTCTCTAGAGAAGCAAAAGCAGTGAAGTATATACACATACACACACCACACACACACACACACACACACACAGAGAGAGAGAAAGAGAGACACAGAGAGAGGTTTCTCCCAAGGAAATGGCTCACATGGTTGTAGAGGCTGGCAAGTCCCACATTTGTGGGTCAGGCATCATGATGGAGGTTTTTCCTGACTCACATAGCTGCAGGGGCTGACAAACCCAAGATTGGCAGGTAAGACAGCAGGCTGCTGGCTCAGAGGCTGCAGAGGCCAATGAATCCCAAGATTGGCCGGTAAGATGGCAGGCCACTGGTTCACAGGCTGAGGAGGCTGACAAACTCCAAGACCTGCAGGCAATATGCAGGCAGCTGGTTCTAGTCCCAAGATGATCAGATAATGACAAGCTAGATGGCAGGATCGAGAGCAAGCAAGCGAGTGAGCTTTGCCAGAGCATCCAAATAGATATCAGATGCAGGCCACACCCCTAAGGAAGCTTCACTTCCAACTGACTGGCTGACTACATCAGATCACATCATGGGGGATGACTACAATATTACATCACTGCCAAAATGCATCGTTACATAACTGTCAAACTACACCATCATATAACCACCAAACCACTGAGAATCATGGCCTAGCCAAATTGACACACACCTTAACGATCAGAACATTTAAAAGAATAAAGTACCTAAGAATAAATTTAACCAGGGAGGTGAAAGACTTGTATACTGAAAACTATAGAATATTGCTGAAAATCAACTATACAAGACCAAACAGGTGACATTTTCCCAAAAGCAAAGACAAGAAGGCAAGCTGGGGCAGAGAAACTGGATTGATGGAAATGGGAAAGGCAGGGTATAAATGGGGAGAGTGCTGACACATTGTAGGGATAACAACCAATGTCACGGAACAATTTGTATACAAAATGGTTGAATTGGAAATTAATTTTCTGTGTAAACTTTCACCTAATAAAATGCTTGAAAAAAATTAAACAAGACCTAAATAAATGGAAGGGCATTCTGTACTCATGGATTGGAAGACTTAAAATTGTTAAAATGTCAATACTACCTAAAACAATCTATAGATTCAGTGCTATACTCACCAAAATTCCAACAGCCTTCTTTGCAGAAATGGAAAAGCCAATCCTCTTATTTATATGGAACTGCAAGGGGCCCTGAATAACCAAAGTAATCTTGAAAAAGAAGGACAAAGTAGGAGGACTCACCCTTCCCAATTTCACAATGTACTATAAAAAAAAAAAAAAGCTACAGTAATCAAAGTAGACTGGTATAATGATAAGACATATAGTCCAATGGAACAAAATTGAGAATCCAGAAATACACCTATACATCTGTGGCCAACTGATTTTCAAGAAGGGTGCTTAAATGCATTCAATGAGGAATGAACAGTCTCTTCAATAAATGGTACTGGGACAACTGGATTGCCACATGCAAAAGGATTAAGCTTGACCCACACCTCACACCATATACAAAAATTTACTCAAAAGGGATTAAAGACTTAAATGTCAAAACTAAAACCATAAAAATATTAGAACAAAACACAGGGGTAATGCTTCTGGACCTAGTTTTTGATAATGGATTCCTAGATATGACACCAAAAACATAAGCAACAAAGGAATAAAATAGATAAACTGGACGTCATTAAAATAAACATTTTTTGTTGATCAAAGAGCTTTATCAATAAAGTAAAGAGGCAATCTACAGAATGGGAGAAAATATTTGGGAACCATATATCTGATAAGAGTTTAACATCCAAAATTTATAAAGAACTTCTACAACTCAACAATACAAATAAAAACATGGACAAAGGACTTGAATAGACATTTAGCCAAAGAAGAAATACAAACGGTCAACAAGCACATGAAAAGATGCTAAACGTCATTACTCACCAGGGAAACGCAAATAAAATGAGATACCACTTTACCCACACTAACCAAAAAACCAAACTCACTGCCATCGAGTTGATTCCAACTCATAGTGACCCTATAGGACACAGTATAACTGCCCCATAGAGTTTCCAAGGAGCACCTGGTAGATTTGGACTGCTGACCTTTTGGTTAGCAGCCGTAGCTCTTAAACACTATGCCACCAGGGCGTCTTTATCCCCACTAGGATGGCTAAAATCAGAAAACAAAAAACAAAAAATGTTGGCAAAGATGTGGAGAAACTGGAACCCTCATCTGTTGCTGATGCAATTGTAAAGTGGTGCAACAGCCCTGGAAGACGGTTTGGCGGTTCCTTGAAAAGTTAAACATAAAATCACCACATGACCCAGCAATTCCATTCCTAAAACACTTGAAAGCAGAGATGTAAACAGATACTTTTTATAGCAGTGTTCACTGTAGCACTATTCACAACAGCCAAAAGGTAGAAACAACCCAAATGTCCATCAACAGATAGGCTAACGTGGGGTTGGTCAGTTTGAAAGTTTCTAGGGTATTAAAAAGGGTATTAGCATGAGTCAAAAGGGTAACTTTATCACAGTGAACCACATGAAGCCTGGACAGGAGGGGCAAAGAGTATCATTGTTGAGAGACCGGGCTACATGATAGCAAAGGGGTATTTATCATGGGAACCCATACAGGGCATGGCCAGGACGGTCTGTTAGAGACTACACCTACTGAGAGACTGAGTGATAAGATAGAACGGCTCTGTCAGAAACAGAGTAAAAAGACAACTAGGAGGAATTAATAGATGCTGAGGCAGCAAACTGTATATGTCTTAAATTGGTCTTATGATGGCGGGGGGGAAGATGGTGTCTGTAGGAAGGTGGGATGTGGTTATTAAAGGGCAACACAAGGAATCCTTATGTTGTTGGAACTGTTCAGTATCTTGATTTTAGTGGTAGATACACAAACCTACACAGGTAATAAAATGGTACAGAACTTAAATACACACACACACACACACACGAATGAGTACAAGAAAAACTGGGGACATCTGAGTAAGATAGGCAGATGGCATCAACATCAATATCTAGGTCATGATGTACCAGTTTTGCAAATTGTTACCATTAGGGAAAACTAGGCAAAGTGTACAAGGGCTCTCTCTGTATTATTTCTTACAACTGCATATAAGTCTCTCATTAAAAAAAAAAAGTAATAAAAAATGGGCTTAATCCACTGAATAAAATAGAAGTCCATGAGACCATACTAATGACAGATACACAGACAGATGGACAAGAGAAAGAAAAGTTATTTACAGTAGAATGTCACATGATTATTGTTGAGGATATAAAATAATATAATTAGGAGAATCATTGTTTTGCATCCATCATAGCAATTGATTCAGGCAAGAATCATCAATGGATGCTAATATGTGGCATTTTGATGAGGATCAGGATATTTCACAGGGCCAAAGTACTTCCCTACAAACTTCTCGTTAATCATAAAGAGAAAACAGTATCTTTACAGTGGAGAAACTTGGCTAATTCCACCTTAATGAACTGATCAAAATTAGCATCACCAATAATGAAACAAACTGGCATCATGTTACTCCTGGTGAGACACACTGAGAAGAACAATACATTTATGTAATATTCTTGCCAAAAATGCATATCCTGAATTCAAGTATGAGGAAACATTAAACAAACCCAAATTAAGAAATACTCTACAGACAGAGGAGGAGCCCCAGCGGCACAGTGATTAAGCACTTGGCTGCTAACCGAAAGGTTGGCGGTTCGAATCCACCAGCCGCTCTGCAGGAGAAAGATGTGGCAGTCTGCATCCATAAAGATTTACAGCCTTGGAAACCCTATGCGGCAGTTCTATTCTGTCCTATAGGGTCACTATGAGTCAGAATTTCACTCGATGGCAATGGGTTCTACAGCCAGTGGGTTCTACAGCTAGAAGTACAGCCAGAATGAGTATGCTGAGATTTTGTCTCACGTACTTTGAACATGTTATTGGGAGGGACTGGTCCCTGGAAAAGGACATCATGCTTGGTAAAGTAGAGGGTCAGCAAAAAAGAGGAAAGCCCTCAACAAGATAGACTGACTCAGTGGCTACAATGGGCTCAAACATAGCAATGACTGTGAGGATGGCGCAGTACCTGGCAGTGTTTTGTTCTGTCGAACATATGGTTGCTATGAATCAGAACCCACTTGACAGCCCCTAACAACAACAACAAAATAAATGACCGAACTCTTAAAAAAAAGTCAAAGTCATGAAAGAAAAATACTGAAGAAATGTTCCACATTAGAGAGGCTAAATGACAAGAAAACTAAATGTAATGCATATTCCTAGACTGGATCCTAAACCAGGAAAAAATGACTGTTATAAAGGACATTGGAGCTCTGGTGGCACAGTAGTTAAGAGCTATGGCTGCTAACCAAAAGGTTGGCAGTTCAAATTCAACCCGCTGCTCCTTGAAAACCCTAGGGGCAGTTCTACTCTGTCCTATAAGGTCGCTGTGAGTTGGTATCAACTCAACAGCAATAGGTTTGGTTTTTATAAAGGCCCATTATTGGGACAAATGGCAAAATTTGAATAAGGCCTATGGATTAGATCACGGTATTTTACCAAGGTTAAATTTCCTGATTTTTATATTTGTACCATGTAAGTAAATGTCCTTCTGAAGATACAATGCAGCATTTAAAAGCAAAGAGGCATGATATCCACAACTTATTCTCAAATGGTTAAAACACACACGTGCGCACACACACACATGCACGCACACGGAGATGGGGGAATATAGTGAAGCAAATGTGGCAAAACGTTAACAATTTGTGCATCTAGAACGAAGAGTTAATGGGAGTTCTTACTATTCTTGCAACTTCTGTGTAAGTTTTAAATTATTTCAATTAAATGCTCATATATTAATTATATTAATGCTTCACTGTATTTCATGCCTGGTTCAACGACTGGTGCAGAAAAATACCCAATGTTTTCCTCTTCTTTATTCTTCTGTTTTTTTTAACTGTAATTTTGAATGGACTTCTATCCCAACGCACAACTCTGTCAGTGATAAGATAATATCCATACATCTACAAGGCTAGTTAATATGACCATTATTCAAATTTATGTACAAACCACTAAGGCCAGAAATGAAAAAACTGAAGATTTAACCAACTTTTGCAGTCTGAAGTTGATTAAGCATGCAATCAAGATGCATCGACAATTACTGGTGACTGAAATGTGAAAGCTGGAAACAAAGAAGGATCCATATATGGAAGATATGGCCTTGATGATAGAAATGCTGCTGGAGATTATGTGATAGAATTTTGCAAGACCAACGAAATTTCCATTGCAAATACCTTTTTTTTCAATGACATAAACGACGACTACACATGTGGATCTCACCAGATGTGAAATATAGGAATCAAATCGACTACATCTCTGGAAAGAGACAATGGAAAAGCTCAATATCATCAGTCAGAACAGGGCCATCAACTGCTCATATGCAAGTGCAAGTTGAAGCTGAAGAAAATTAAAACAAGTCCACAAAAACAAAAATACAACCCTGAACATATCCCACCTGAATTTGGACACCATCTCAAGAGTAAATTTGATGCACTGAACACTATTGACCGAAGACCAGATGAGCTGTGGGATGACACTGAGGAGATCATACGTGAAGAAAGTAGAAGGTCATTAAAAATACAAGAAAGAAAGGAAAGACCAAAATAGGTATCAGAAGAGACTCTGAAACTTGCTCTTAAACGTAGAGTAGCTAAAGCGAATGGAAGAAATGATAAAGTAGAAGAGTTGAACAGAAAATTTCAAGGGGCAGCTCAAGAAGACAAAGTAAAATTTTATAACAAGATGTACTACAAAGACCTGGAAGATAGAAAACCAAAAGGGAAGAACACACTCGGCGTTTCTCAAGCTAAAAGAACTGAAGAAAAAATTCGAGTTGCAATTTTGAAGTAATCTATGGGCAAAACATTGAATGACTCAGGAAGCATCAAAAGAAGTCAGAAGGAACACACCAAGTCACTGTACCAAAAAGAATTGGTTGACATTCACCCATCTCAGGAGACAGCATATGATCAAGAACCAATGGTACTGAAGGAAGAAGTCTAAGCTGCACGGAAGGTATCAGTGAAAAACAAGGGTCCAGGGATTGACGGAGCACCAATTGAGGTATTTCAACAAAGGGATGCAATGCTGGAGGTGCTCACTTGTCTATGCCAAGAAATTTGGAAGACAGCTCCTTGGCCAACTAACTGGAAGTGATCCATACTTGTACCCATTCCAAAGAAATATGATCCAACAGAATGTGGAAACTATCAAACAACATCAATATCGCATACAAGTAAAGTTCTGTGGAAAATCATTCAAAAGCGGTTACAGCAGTACACTGACAGACAACTGCTGGAAATTTAAGTCAGATATGGACCAGCACGTGGAAGCAGGTATATCACTGTTGATGTCAGACTGATCTTGGCTGAAGGCAGAGAATACCAGAAAGATGTTTACCTATGATTTACTGACTATGCAAAGGCATTCAACCATGTGGATCATAACAAATTATGGATAACATTGCAAAGAATGGGAATTCCAGAAAGGTTAATTGTGCTCATGAGGAACCTGTACACAGATCAAGGGGCAGTTGTTCTAACAGTATTAGGGATACTGTGTGGTTTAAAGTCAGGAAAGGTATGCATCAGGGTTGTATCCTTTCACCATACCTATTCAGTCTGTATGGTGAAAAGATAATCCGAGAACCTGGACAGTAAGAAGAACATGGCATCAGAATTGGAGGAAGACTCATTAACAACCTGCATTATGCAGATGATACAACCTTGCTTGCTGAAAGCAAAGACAACTTGAAGCACTTACTGATGAAGATCAAAGACCACAGCCTTCAGTATGGATTACATCTCAACGTGAAGAAAATAAAAATCTTCACAACTGGACCAATAAGCCACATCATGATAAACACATCAGATGACAAAATGGAGGACAACCACATAGTATTGGGAATCATGGCCTAATCAAGTTGACACATATTTTTTGGGAACACAATTCAATCCATGATATTCCACCCTTTGGCAGCCAAAAATTCATGTCCTTGGCACATGTAAAACATATTTATCCCCTTGTATCACAGCAAAAAATCTTAAATCAACTCCAAGTCCAAAATCCAAAAATTCCTGTTCAGTGAAATCTAGAATACACGTTATCTGCTTCCAAAGTACAATGGCAGAACAGGCACAAGCTAGACATTTCCATTACAAATGGAAGAAACTGGAGGGAAAGAAGGCATAACAGATACCTAGCAAGTCAGCAGAACATATTAAATTAGCCCTCAAGGCTTTGAAAATAATCCTGTTCTCTGAGACCATTTACACAATGGCCCTGCCTTCCAGGCTCTAGGTATTGACCACATTCTCTGGGATCTGAGTGGAGGCCCCTCGGCTCTGGGCTTCAGCTCTGCCTTCCAGGCCCACCAGGACGGTGACTTCTGCTCCCTCAGCTTTAGGCACACCTTTCTCCTAGTCTATCTGAGTGGGGACTCTACCCTTAGAAACACCAGAGGCCATGGCTCCACCCTTTGAAACCCCAGAGGTCGTGGCCATACCTTTTTTGAGCCTAAAGCAGCTTGGCTTCCTGTGTTGGCCTCTTGGTCCTCGTGCCTCATGCCGCATCTGCCCTGCTGGGGCAAGTGTTCCAAAGTTCAGCAGCTTCACAGATAAGTGCCTGGAGGAACTTCCCAGGACAGGGGCCCCGGGTTCTAAGGACACGCTCTTTTCCTGGCACTGCTTTCTTGGTGGTATGAGGTCCCCCTGAAACCTAATGTTTTAAGTTAACAAATGTAGGTGAATTTTGCCTTCTACCCTATGACACTGCCATATTTTTAGTTCCAAAAACCTTTATAAAAAATTAGCCTGAAACAAGTGCCCCATTTATCCTTGGCTCTCCAGGGATGAAGATATTATCAAACCACACTGGGTATTTTGACACAACTGTAACTTACCTATTAAGAGGAAAGGCTTTCTTAGAAAACCAGTAGTAAGAATTCTGTTTGTCCTTGAACAAAAAAGTCACGGGACACCTGTGTTCGAGGCACTAAACAAACTGTTGGGGATACAGCTGTGTGCAGCTGTGAATTGATAATATTTGGGGGAGGAGGCTAGAAAGAGAAAGTGATTTTTAAAAATATATTTTATAAATTACATGACAAGGTTTTTTAAAAGTGTTTATTAAAAAATCTGTTGGGTCTATTCTTATAAAAACACATATTTTAAAATACACACATTTTCAAAATGAAATTATACCTTGCAACTTACTTTTTTCCCACTTAACCATTTATTTCTAGCATCCCCAGAGGATGTTCCTAGAATTTTTCAACTTCATCCCAGGAATTTAAAGATTGAGACTAGGGGTGGTAAACCAGTAAGCACCTGGCATATGTTTAACTGCTCCTCCTCCTCTGTCTGTACCTGGACTAAACGTTGGAAGGCTACCTCAGTTTCCTCATCTATCAAACAGGGATAATAATAACACCTACCTCATGGTGTTGCAGTAAAGATTATAAGATTAATCCATGCAAAGCACTTAACATGTGCCTGGCATAAATGTCAGCTATTTTTATTATGTGGTGCTCACCAAGATTAACATGTTCAACCCTATACAGCAGACAGTCATTTGGAATCAAAACACTAGCTCCTTGATAAGAAAGGCATAGGATCCATACAAAGGCCATAAAACGAATAACCAAACCCGTTGCCATAGAGCCGATTCTGACTCATAGCGACCCTATAGGACAGAGTAGAACTGCTGCATAGGGTTTCCAAGGAGCACCTGGTGGATTCAAACTGCCGACCTTTTGGTTAACAGCTGTAGATCTTAACCACCATGCCACCAAGGTTGGTTTTACTGATTGTCAAGGAGGAAACCTCATAAAAGGAAAGTTATACTATGCTTCTGTTTAGGAAAACAATATTGTAAAGATATCAATTCTCCTTAAATTAACTTATAAATCCAATGCAGTGGCTCTCCAGGGGACATTTAGCAATGTCTAAAGGAAGGAGTCCTGGTGAAACGATGATTAAAGTGCTCGGCTGCTAACAAAAATGTGGGCGGTTCGAGCCCTCCAGCTGCTCTGTGAGAGAGAGACGTGGTAGTCTGTCTGCTCCCGTAAAGATCACAGCCTTGGGAACCCTACAGGGCAGTTCTACTTTGTCGTACAGGGAGACTATGAGTCAGATTGAAGGCAGTGGATTTGGGTTTGGTTTGAAGACATTTCTGGCTGTCACAAATGCGGGGGCTGCTACTGGCATCTAGTGGGTAGAGGCTAGAGATGCTGATAAACAACTTATAGTGCACAGGACAACCCTAATAACGAAGAATTATCTTCCCAAAGAAACCCTGACCTAAAGCAATCCTTGAACAAATGGAGGAATACGTTGGGCACAAATAGCCAAGAAACTTTTTTAGGGGGAAGAAAAAGTAAGCAGAGATAATTGGCTAAATAACAAAAGATAATATCAAACCACAAAAATAAAACAGTAAAGTTCTGGTGTTGAGAATAGACAATTCAGTGAAACATAACAGAAACAGACCCAAGTATATAAAATATCTTGGTGCAAAAAATGTGTTTCAAATCAGTGGAGAAAAGACAATTATTCAAGAAATGATTTGTGGACAATTAACACCATATTTTATCAATTTTAAGAGCCAAAATGTTTCCCCCATACATCTACAATTGGAATGCATCTTATATTTCGTGTGGTTCTGATTTTTTGTGTGCTTCCTGAAAAGCTGTTATTAAAGTGTCAGCAAGTCTTGGACTTAGTACTACCTTAGATATAAGGCAATACAGTGTACGGAAAGTGGTAAGCATACTACATGCCACATGAAACATTTCAGATAATTAAAGAACTAAATGTTAAGAATGAGATGGTAACAGAACCATAATAAGACATAGGATAATAATGTTAGGATGGGAAAAGATCTTTCTAAACACCAAGACAAAGAAAGAAATGGCAAAGAAAAAGATGCATAAATACGTACATAAGCAAGACTACCTCAACAGCACAAACCATAAATTGCTAAATTTAGTGTAACCTCAATTTTTAAAGTGGAAGTTGACTAAATGATTTTAAAGTTATTTGAAAGCATAAACATGCTGTTATGGATTGAATTTTATCTCCCAAAAATGTCAACTTGGCCAGGCCATGATTCCCAGTATTGTGGTTGTCTACAATTTTGATATTTGATGTAATTAATTACCTTTTGTGTTGTAAATCCTAACCTTTTTGGTGTTAATGAGGCAGGATTAAAGGCAGTTATGTTAATGAGGCAGAACTCAACCTACAGCATTAGGTTGTTTATTGAGTTAGTCTTTTTTGAGATTTAAAAGAGAGAATCAAGCTGAGAAGAGAGGGACCTCATATGGCCAAGAAAGATGTGTCAGGAGCAGAGTATGTCCTTTGGACCCAGGGTCCCTGCACTGACAAACTCCTGGACCAGGGGAAGATTGATGACAAGGACCTTCCCCACAGCTGACTGAGGGAGAAAGCGTTCTCTGGGAGCTGGCACCCTGAATTTGGACTTCTAGCTTTCCAGACCGTGAAAGAGTAAGTTTCTGTTTGTTAAAACCATCCACTTGTGGTATTTCTGTTATAGCAGCACTAGATAACTAAGTGGTGTAGTGGGTAAGTGCTACAGCTGCTAACCAAAAGGTCGGCAGTTCAAATCTACTAGGCACTCCTTGGAAACTCTATGGGGCAGCTCTACTCTGTCATATAGGGTCGCTATGAGTCGGAATTGACTTGACAGCAGTGGGTTTTTTGGTTTAGGTAACTAAGACACATGTAAAACTAGCCAGAAAAATCCTTAAAAAGAAGAGAAATTTAGTTTCCTCTGCTTATAATTAAAACAGCATGTACCAATGCCAGAATAGAAAGTCTACAAGTAGACATAAGAATATAAAAAATAGTTTACTATTTGATAAAGGTAATTATTTCAAACCGCTGGGTAAAAAGGACAGATTATTCAAAAAATGATGTTGGGACAACTGGCCATCTGGGGAGAAAAAAATCAGACTGCCACTATACCCTTTTTTTGAAACTAATTCCAGGAGTAAAGAATTAAATGTAAAAAAATGAAACCATATAAGCACAAGAAGAAAATATAGGTCATTATTCTTATCATCTTCAAATGAAGAAAACCTTTTTAATCGTGACAACAGAGACAAAAATCATAAAAAGAAAAGAACTGACTACATAATAACTTAAAACCCTGTAAACAAAACCAAAAGAAGAATAAGAAGTTGGAAAAAATTTGTAAGACAGATGACAAAGGGACCTTTACTGTATAAATAGAAATTACAAACTAATAAGAATAATAACACCTCAGTAGAAAAATGAGCAAAGCATTAGAACTGGCAATTCACAAAAGAAGAAATATGAACAGCCTGTAAACATGTGTAAGATGTCCAGTTCCACTAGATGCTAAGCATACCCTCTGATCGCCAACCTCACTAATTGCTCTTCCTCCTCTGCCTAGACCTGGGCTAAATGTTGGAGGGCCCAAATGCTGGATGCTGTTCCCTATGGAGATTCTCAGGTCAGATGATGTATGTGCAGCAGTCAAGAAATCAAATGATGTACCCAAAACCCCGCTGCTGTTGAGTCGATTCCAATTCATAGCAACCCTATAGGACAGAGTAGAACTGCCCCATATAGTCTCCAAGGAGTATCTGGTAGATTTGAACTACCGACCCTTTGGTTAACCACTACGCCACCAGGGTTTCCCAAATGATGTACTGGGTTGGCAAATCTCCTACAAAAGACCTCTTTAAAGTTTCAAAAAGCAAAGATGTCGCTTTAATGACTAAGGCATGTCTGACTCAAACCATGGTGTTTTTCAATTGCCTTACATGCGCGTGAAAGCTGGACAATTAAAAGGAAGACAGGAGAAGAAGTGATGTGTTTGAACTGTGGTGTTGGTTAAGAATTTTGAATACAGGTATTCCCTGCTTTTTGCAAGTTTGCTTTAGGCCACTTCACTTTTACAAAAGACCTACAAAGACCTTCAAAGAGGATTTTCACTTTTATGGAAAGCAGAAATAGTATTCAGCTTTGTTTTGCAGTGAGTTGTCAAGGGGGCAACGGGCACCCTAAGCAGCAGCTTGATCAAACTTGTCCTTTCAAACTCCTCCGCCCTTACTATAACCACATTCAATCAAATGCCTGGTAACATAAATGCACCATGCATGGCAAGATCCCATCCTCTGTTGTTCCCTGCGCATTTCTCTAACTGTAGGACTCATCCCTCAGCATTCACAGTTAATATAAACCTTACTCTTCTGCGAGATTCAAACCCTCGCCCTTCAACCCAGCCCCACGTGCCATTGCCAACTAGGCTACCAGGGCTACCATCATTACCGCCACCACTTCTCAGCTTCCAGTGTGCTTGCTGTCTTCCCGATTTTGGTAAGTGAAACTACACTGTACATGCATTATTTCTACTTTATGTAGGCAGTGTATCATCTCTTTCTTGCTTTTACTATACGTTAGTGTTATCATAGATTTTATGTATTTTTTGGTATGATTTGGTAGGTTATTTTTTGAGTCTGAGAACACTCAAAAATTTTCTCATATAAATTAAGGGCAATTGCTTCTTTGCTTTATGCCATTTTGGCTTATGAAACGTTTCATAGGAATGCTCTACTTTCAGATAGTGGGGGAAACCTGTAGATCAGGGACTGCCAGAAGAATGAACGAATCAGTCTTAGAAGACATACAACAAGAATGCTCCACAGAAGCAAAGATGGCAAGACTCTGGCTTCCTTACTTTGGTCATCATGAAAGACCAATTGCTAGAAAAGGACTTCATGTTAGGTAAAGTAGAGCATCAGTGAAAACAAGAGAAACCTTCAGTGAGATGGGCTGACACGGTAGCTGTAACAATGGACTCAAACATACCAACAATCATGAAGATGGTGCAAGACTGGCAACACTTCATTTTATTTACATAAGGTAAGGAGCCCTGGTTGCACAATGGTTAAGTGCACGGCTGCTAACTAAAAGATTGGTGGTTCTAACCCACCAGCCTCTCTGCAGGGGGAAAAGACCTGGTGGTCTGCTCCTGTAAAGATTACAGCCTAGGAAACTGTATGGGACAGTTTTACTCTGTCATATAGGGTCATTCTGTGTCAGAATCAGCTCAACAGCCTACAACAACAACAACATATATAAGGTAGCCATGAGTCAGTGTCGACTTGACAACTAACAACAACGTGCTAATGACACTGCTCGTCTGCCTGTGGTAGCTTGCGTGTTGTTATGATGCTGGGTGTTATGCCACCTATTTCAAATATTAGCAGGGTCAGCCATGGTGGACAGGTTTTCAGCAGAGCTTTCACACTAAGACAAAGAAGAAAGGCCTGGTGATCTACTTCTGAAAATTAGCCAAGGAAAACCCTATGGACCACAGCAGACTATTGTCGGATATAGTGCTGAAAGTACACAGTGGCTACAACAATGGACTTGAGCACACTAGGGATCAGGAAGATGGTGCAGGACTAGGCAATGTTTCTTTCTGTAGGTCATGGGGCTGCCATGAGCCAGAGCTGACTGGACAGCAACAACGATGTGCTAATAACACCAAACTTTTGTTTCCAGTCAGGACTCTTCCTCTGGTCTCCAGACCTGGAACAAACTGTATACCTGGCATCTCCTGTTGGCTATTCCACTGGCATCTTAAACTTAACACCTTCAACACCAAACTCTTGAATCTGTCTTCCTGATCCTGTGCCTCCCCCAGTCTTCTTCATCTCAGTGAATGATAACAACATGCAACCAATTGCTCAGGCCAAAAATCAGGACATTATTCTTGATATTTTCCTTTCCCTTGTTTTCTACATTCAAATTATCGGGACATGCTGATTTGATTTCCTAAGTATCTACCACATCCCTCAGCTCTCCCAGTCTGCACCACCATTCTAGTGCAAGCTACAGTTATTTCCAGCCTGGACTACTGCAGCAGCCTCCTAACTGATCTCCCTGATTATATTCTTAGTCTGTTATAGCAGGGTGACCATACTTCCTGGTTTATTTGGGACAGAACCAGTCGCTACCTGTTGCTTGGCACATTGTCTGATTAGCGCCCCCTTTCGTTGCAAAAGGATCCCCATTGGATGGTAAATTATATGGTCACCAACCTTACAGTCTTTTCTTCTCACAGCAGCTAAAGTCACCTTTTAAAAATGTAAATCAGATCATACCATTCCCCTGCTTAAAACTCTCCAAAGATTTTTTTCTTAATAAAATCCAAATTCTTTACTGTGACCTCGCTATGTTTGCTGCCACGGAGTCGGCCTCTGATTCATGGCAATTTCATGCACAATGGAATCGGACTGCTGTGATCCATAGCGGGTTCTCTGGCTGATTTTTTGGAAGTAGATCACCAGGCCTTTCTTCCTAGCCCATCTACTTCTCATCTCTTCCAACTCTGCCCTTTCCTTATTACATTCCAGCCCCATTGGCCTTTTGTTTCCTCCAATAAGTCATGTTCATGTCCACCTCCAAGTCTTTGCACTTGCTGTTCTCTTGGCTGCTACCTTATTCCCCTAGATCTTCTCATAACAAATTTGTTCTGTCATTTGGGTCTCAGATCAAATAGTCTTCAGAGAGGCCTTCCCTGAAAACGCAATCTAATGATCTTGACCCCAGCCAAGTCACTCTACTATATTGTTCTTTTATTTTTAGCTTATTATCTATCTGTAAAAATGGTGTGGTGGGGGCATCTGACCTCTAACTTCAGGAGAGGGAGAAGAGAGAATCAAGATCAATAGCCCAAGGCCGATTCCTATGAGGTGAAGGTCAAACTTACCTCCACCCTCCAACCTTTTTACCAATTCTGACACCAGCTGTCCCTCCCACAGCACTCTATTTCTTTGCTGGGTCCAATAACTCGTTGTAATGGCCACGCAAAACTCAGACAATACTTATGATTATGGGGTTTATTAGGGAAGTTAACAGGTTACAATTCAGCATCAGGAATGACTCAGGATACCGTTCTTTGGTCAGGACAGCTTCTCAGCTGTGCCCGCAGGCAGGCTTCACAGGTCTCTTGGGCCGGCCTGGCCTCTGCCCACCTCAGGCAAGTGTTATAAATCCTTTTAGCTCTGCCAATAAGTGCCTGGTGGCACCCCACTCTGCCAGTTAGCTTTGGCCCCAAGGCACTTAGCTCTCTTACTCCGGATCAGCAAGCCTAGCTCCGCCAACCAGTGCCCAGAGGCACCCCACTCTGCAAGGAAGCCTCCTGTCCGAAGGCGCTCAGCTCTCCCTCTCTGTGAGTTGGCACACTCACTGTAACCACCTTGCTCTGTGGGCCAGGAAGCCTACTGTGCCATCTCATCCTGATCTACTGGTTCTGATGCTGCCGTTTCTCTGCAGCTGCTTCTCAATGTCTTGTACCATCTCTGGTGTTACAGCTCTCTCTCTGGCTTATAGGTCTAGGAAGTTCTCAGCACAGGGACCTTGGGTCCAAAGGATGCACTCTGCTCCTGTCTCTTCTTCTTGGTGGTAGTGAGGTCCCACCCTGCTCTGGAATTGGCTCTTTTAAGCCTAGCGGATGGTAAAACTAACCAATACCCTCGTTAGGGTTCCATACAACTTATTTGCATGGTCTCACTCCAACAAGGGTGTCATGCACCTTATCTGCATTATTAGCAAGCTGTCCAATCCCCTTGGTGGGCCACGAGCACCTTATTTGCACAGTCCCACCCAATCATTTGGCAGAATTTAGATCATGGCAAGAAAGGCCATATAAAAGCCATCCATCACACTGCACTATTTCTTCCATCTAGAATGTAGATGCATTGTTATCTTGTTTATAGCTGGCTTTCTAGGGTCAGAGTATGTATTCAATAAGTATTTATTAAATGAATGAATTTTAACCAAATTTAACCAAATTTGAAAACAAATTAAAACCATGATAGCTCACAGAATCTGACAATCAAATTAGCAAAGATTAAAAAAATGAAAATGCCTTCTTTTTCTTCTTAACATATTAAATTTATGTCATTGTTTAATGTTTGAGTCCCTCCACTAAAATGAAATCTCCATGAAGGCAGGGACTTAGCTATATTCCTAGCACCTAGAACAATGCCTGGTGTATAGTACCAAAAAACCAAACCCATGGCCGCTGAGTTGATTCTAACTCATAGCAACCCTATAGGACAGAGTAGAACTGCCCCCACAAGGTTTCCAAGGCTGTAAATCTTTATAGAAGCAGACTGCCACATCTTTCTCTTGTGGAGCGGCTGGTGGGTTCGAACAGCCAACCTTTCAATTAGCAGCTGAGAGCTAACCACTGTACCACCAGGGGTTGGCATATAGCTAAGTATTCCATAAATATTTACTAAATAAATTGATAATACCTACTGGTGGCCAGGTAGTGGATCATAGGCTACTGATGAGAATATAATTAATGTGCAATTTGTACAGGAAAAATTGGCAATATGTTTCAAAAGCCTTTAATGATGGGCATACCTTTTGACTCAGCAGTCTAAGAGGAATTTATCCTAAACAAACAAGTGAACAAGGGTACAAAGATTATTTATGAGGGACTTTCCCACTGGGTCATTTATAATCAAGAAAGTTTAGAAATAATAGCATGATATCTATTAACAGAAGATCATAAATAACTATACAGCTGAACAATGAAATGCATTAAAATATTGATTAAGATATGTATTTATTGGTATGGAAAGAGACCCAAAATATATTAAGAAAAAAAGGTAAACTAAAAAAACCCCACATGTATAACAAGACTTCATTTTTGCAAAAACATGTGTGGGTGGTCACATGGGTATGTACGGGAGCACAAGCGCATTAACAGACAAAAGTTTAGGTGGACGTGTATCAAAATGTTAACGTTGGTTATCTTTGAGTGGTGAGATTAAGGACAATTTTGATGTTCTTTATACATTTCTAAGTTGTCTGTCATTAGGTCAATCAAAATTAACTATCTGAACATGTTCTACTCTTTGTAAGTGGGAAAAAAAGCAATAAATATTATCACACACCTCATCAACTCAATGAAGATTAAAGGCCAAGCTAAGAATCAGAAGTTCAGAAACGTCAGCTGCACTATTGAAGATGGCTTTCTCACTTCCTGAATTTAAAAAAGTTGTATCCCCCTTTCTGAACCTCAAAGGCAACAATTACAAAATAGAAAAAAGAAAAAAAAAAAAAAACTTGTTCCTTTTACTTCATCACTTGCCATACTTGAGAAGGCTAGGCCCAGCTGAGAAGCAGCAACAAAAAGAATAGCAAAAGCTTTCACTTACGCTGGACACTTTCCTTGCATTGCCTTATTAAAAACTCATTAATAACCCTGCCAGGTAGAGAGTAATGTTCTCAGGCTCAAAAGCTGAGAGAGATGACAGAACGTCCCAAAGCTCACACAGCAGTTGTGTGAGGGATCTTGATTTGAACGGCAGTCTCTTGGACCTCAGCACCTTCAAGAAAGATAGACAAAGGCATTTTAGGCTTTATAACCTTGACAAGTCCCTTAATGCCTCTGATCTTTTACATGGTTTTCCTACCATCCTTATATTATCTGCAAGAAAGAGGAGATCAAGCTTGGCATTTTTAGAACGCTGAAGTAAATATTTGAAGAATCAAGATTTAAATTGGCCCTTCATATCTCTTCAACTCAAAAGGCTCAAGGTCAAAATGCTTGATTGAGATGGCTGGGGGGACGAAAGCAGTGAGAGGGTGTCCCCACATATGTGTGTGCAGCACCAGAATCAACACCATAGACTGGATAAAGATGGCATCTGTGCACTGAAGAAGAAAGCTGGAGCAGGATGAAGGAAGACAGATAATACCTGGGAGGAAAGGAAGCAGGTAGGAAGAAGGACAAAGCTAAAGGGAGACTGAGAGAAGGGACAATAAGAAAGAGGAGAAACTAGGAAAAAAGTAGGTGGTGATTTTTAACTCTATACTTTTTTCTTTGATGACCCCAGTCACTATTGAAGAACTGACACATTTGAATTACAGTGTTAGTGAAGAATTTTGAATATACCATGGACTGCCAGAAGAACAAACACTATCTGCAGAGTACAGCCAGAACATTCCTCAGAACCGAGGACAGTGAAACTTCACCTCGCTTACTTTGGACATGTCATCAAAACCAAAAACCAAACCCACAGCCATCAAGTCGATTCTGACTCATAGCGACCCTATAGGACAGAGTAGAACTGCCCCATAGAGCTTCCAAGGAGTGCCTGGCAGATTTGAACTGCCGATCTTTTGGTTAGCAGTTGTAGCACTTAACCACTACGCCACCAGGATTTCCAGACATGTCATCAGGAGGGGCCAATCTCTGGAAAAAGATGTCATGCTTGGTAAAGTAGAGGGTTAGCAAAAAAGAGGGAGCCCCTCAACAAGATGGATTGACACAGTGGCTTCAACAACGGGCCCAAACATAGCAATGATTATAAGGATGGCACAGGATGGGGCAACATTTAGTTCTGTTATGCATAAGGTCACCATGAGTCGAAGGTGATATATTCAACAAATCGTTTTTGTTATATATGAGGTCGCTGTAAATGGGTGCCAAACAACAATTTTTTCTTCCCACTTTTTTTCTCTATATACTCTTTTCCTTCACGATCTCAGCCACTATTAGGGCTTAAACCGTCCTTTCTATTTAGATGACTGCCAAATCTCTCCAACCCTGACTTTTCTCCAGAGTTCCACTTCCACATATTCACCTCCTGGCTGGCCATCTCCATCTATTTCCACTTCCCATTAGCACTTAAAACCCAGTAGGTCAAAACTGAATTCGGCATCCCCTCCACTCCAGGATTGCTCCTAATCCTATACTGGCTCTTATTTACCAAACAACCGCCTGAACTGCACTCTTTCCCCCACCCCTTCAATCATTCTTTCATCCAACAAAGATTTATTGTGTATCTATTATGTCCCACACACCCTGCTTCAGCATTGGGCACATCTACTCACTCATCAAGTCCAGTCACTTCTACCTTGAAAATTTCTTGTGTCTAGCCAAGTCAACTACATTTTTTACTGAGATTTACTGAGACTCCCTCTTGCTTGACCCGTGGCAATGCAACACATAACTGGTCTTGCATGCCATTCATTCTATAGCGATCACCTAGCACTAAGCATTGTACCTGGGACACAGAAGGGGCTCAAAGTGGAGGCTTTGGAACTGAAAACCAACTGGAAAGGGGCTAGGGAGAGCAGAAGCTAGGAAATTTGTCTTGGAGTGTTTGCATATGAAGCACACACAGTGTTTTACTTAAACTGTATGTTACAAATCTATACGAATAAAATCAGTCTGATAATTCTTTTATTTTTTATTTCTGGAGCATGGTTTTGGGAGGCTGGGGAGATTACTGTTGCTGAGTCTCCTGATAGAGAAAAAGCCTGCACACCTACCACTCCTGAAGTAGCTACTCAATAAGTATTTGTTGAATATATGACCTACGACATGGACGGATTATAAGCGTTGTGTTTTCTATTGTACCTCCAGCCCCTAGAACATCTGGTCCATAGTAGGGGGTTCAATAAACATCTGTGGAGTATTCTGGAAAGGCAGGAACCATAGATGTTTTATGCGCCACCTCAGAAAGAAGGACAAAGCTGAAGGGGCCGGAGGGAAAAGGAAATAGTGCACGCTGTTTTCCTCCCTATCCTCTTGGTGCTTCCTACATGGTAAATGTTTGCTAAGACGAATAAATCACTCTCCTGCACAACTCTAAAATCGGGCCCCAAGCTCGGCAGCCAGGCCCTGGAGCACCGCCACCGTCTGGCCCAGACCCAAGCCGCCCTCCCTCCCTTCCAGCCTGCACACATCTGTACCCACCACAGGCCAAACAATGACACGCTCCGCTTCCCGGCCTCGCGGTCTGGGTCCGGGCTGTTGCCCCGCCAGACCCCCAAAGCCCCGGGCCCGCCGCGGCCCCCCTGCCCAGGCTCAGGGGAGGTCCGCGGCCGGGCCTGTGACCGTCGCCTGCTGCGGGCCCTGGCACCTCTCGTCCCAAGCGCGCAGGACGTTGTCCATGTGCTCAGTCGCAGCTCGCCAGACCCAGCCGGCTCGGGCTTGAGCGCTTAGCCCGGGAGGCCTGGCCGCCCGGCTCGGCCTTGCAGCGCTCCGCAGGGCCCGAGAGGCCGGGAAGGCGGCAAGGCGGGACGCGGCTGCAGCTGTGAGGCGCCAGGGGGCGGAGGGCCGGCCGCGAAGAAGCGCAGCCGAGGGAGAGGGCGCTCCGACCGCGGGGGCTGGGCGAGCGGCGGCTATCTCACTCACCACGGTCCGGCGGGGCAGCGCGCTGGGGGTCCGGGAAAGGGCTCGGCGGATCCTCCGTGCCCGAGCCGAGCGGGGTCCCCCGGAGCTCTCAGAGCCGCTGTCGTCCGAGATCACGATGAACTCCTCCATGGCTGCGGGCCCTGGCCGAGCCAGCGCGCTGGCAGCCGGCGACCCAGGCGGCAGCGGCAGCAGCGGTGGCGACTTCGGTTCCTGCTGCTGAGGCGGTGGCGCCGGAGGAGACAACCCGAGCCATCACCCCGGCGGCCCCGCCCCGATCCCCGCCCCGATCCCCGCCCCCGAGGCCGGCTCCCGAGGCCCTTCGCTCCCACCCCCCGAGCCCCGCCTACGGGCGGTGGGCCGTGAACAGCCGGTCAGGGCCGCGGTCACGGCCGCGGTCACGGTCGCTGACTGTGCTCTGCAGCAGCAGAAGTCTTCCCTCCCCAGGAAGGAAAAGAAAAAAGAGAAAGTCAAGTTGCAGTCGGCTTGGGCCGGTATCGGAAGGCAGGCGGGCGGGGCGCGAGACTGCGAGGGCTTCCCCAGCTGCTTCCAACTGACTGAAGTGTGAAGTGAGGTGTCATCTAGCCTAATCCTGGCCGAGGTGTGAACAGGCCAGGCCTCTGTGACTGAGAGGGGAGAGGGGTACTGGAATATGAGTGACCTGGCCTCAGACCAATGGAGCAGAGGGGCACTGGAATGTGGGTGACCAGGACTCCTCCAACATCCGAGGGTGGGTAGCTCTGACGGAGTAGAGGAGCCCCCAACGTCTGAGGGTGGCTGACCCAGGCCCTGACTGATGGGGAAGAGAGGTCCCAAATCTTGCAAGTGTATGTGTAAGATAAATTTCTGTAAGTGGAATTATTGGGTCAACGACAGAGGTGGGGGGCCAGTTAGAGAAGATCATTTACCCCCAGGTGCAAGTCCATGACTCCAGACAGGGCCAGTGTTGAATCACCCCGCCCCCTCCATCGAGGAGCTTGGGGTGGGAGGTGGGGGGAGTGCAGACTTAAGAGATTGCCCCTGGGCACTCCTTACATTCACTAAGCCTCTGGTCAAAGGCTACGTTTATTTTGTTGTTTTGATAAATTTACCCTCCTAAAAAAAAATTGTACCAATTTACAGTCTCACCAGGAATATAGTCTTTCAGGAATTTAAACAAGAAGTTCAGAGTTGTTCAGTTGGTAGCAGGATCAGAAGCTGGAAAATGCACAAAGAGAAGCTTTGCACTAGTAGAGACTATGAATAATTAGATATTATGAATAAACAGAACTTATAAAGATGAAAAAAAGTATACTGAATGGAAGAAGTGGTAGGTTGTTGGTTGGTTGCTTGTAGGGCAGAAACATTAAAATCAAAGATAGGACCTGTGTTACAGTAAATATGGGATATTTAGGCTCTAAAAAGTTGGCAAAATGTATTAACAGATCTGAAGAAAAATGTCTATCAGAAGTGGGGTTAGTTCCTAAATGAAGGGTTATCCTCTCTCTATCTCAGCACTGCCTAGTGCGGTGGGGTTCTCAGACTTTAACAAGTATCAGAATCACCCAGAGGGCTTGTTAAAATAGATTTTAACCCCCACCCCAGAGTTTCTGATTCAGTAGGTATAAGTTGGGGCCCAATAATTTGCATTCCTAACATGTTCCCCAGTCCCAGGGTGATGTAAATGATTAATGCTAGTCTGCTACCTGGAAGATTGGAGGTTTGAGTCCACCTAGAGGTGCCTCGGAGGAAAGGGCTGGTGATCCACTTCTGAAAACCTCTATTGAAAACTCTATGGAGGACAGTTCTACTCTGACGCATAAGGGGTACCATGATCAGAATTGACTGGATGGCAGCTGGTTTTTGTTTTTTTTTAAACATGTTCCCAGACGAAGTTGATGCTGCTGGTCTGAGAACCGCTGGTCTAGTGCACAGAGAGCTTATGGCTAACAGACTTTAGATGGTCTGGTCCAAAGGGTGCGATCATCCTTGTTGTTTTCACCTAACGCAACTAAACATTTAATTTATTTAACTTTCTCTTTGAAACACACTGTATTCCCTAGGCTTCTGTGACTCTGTACTCATTTCCTTCTACTTCTCTTACCACTTCTATTCAGTCACTTTAAACCCATTGCCATCAAGTTGATTCTGACTCATAGCGACCCTGCGGGACAGAGCAGAACCACCCCACAGGGTTTCTAAGGAGTGGCTAGTGAATTTGAACTGCTGATCTTTTGGTTAGCAGCTGAGCTCTTAACCATTGCACCACCAGGGCTCCATTCACTTCCTTTAGTCTGTTCCTATTCCTTGACCCACTCCTTAGATCTTGATGTTCTTCAGAGTTCTGACTTTGGTCACCTTCACACAGTCTACCTTTTCCCTAAACAATCTCAACTATTCCCATGGCTTCAGCAATCTTTTTTTTTTTTTTTTTAATAATTTTTATTGTGCTTTAAGTGAAAGTTTACAAATCAAGTCAGTCTCTCATACAAAAACCCATATATACCTTGCTACACATTCCCAGCCTGCTATCTCCCTCCACTCTCTCTTTTTGTGTCCTTTTCGCCAGCTTCTAACCCCCTCCATCCTCTCATCTCCCCTCCAGGCAGGAGATGCCAACATAGTCTCAAGTGTCCACCTGATCCAAGAAGCTCATTCCTCACCAGTATCCCTCTCCAACCCATTGTCCAGTCCAATCCCTGTCTGAAGAGTTGGCTTCGGGAATGGTTCCTATCCTGGGGCAACAGAAGGTCTGGGGGCCATGACCACCGGGGTTCTTCCAGTCTCACTCAGGCCATTAAGTCTGGTCTTATGAGAATTTGGGGTCTGGAAAAAAAAAAAAATTTTTTTTTTTTTTTAATTCCACTGCCCTCCTGCTTCCTCAGGGGTTCTCTGTCGTGTTCCCTGTCAGGGCAGTCATCAGTTGTAGCAAGGCACCATCTAGTTCTTCTGGTCTCAGGATGATGTAGTCGCTGGCTCATGTGGCCCTTTCTCTGTCTCTTGGGCTTGTAATCACCTTGTGTCCTTGGTGTTCTTCATTCTCCTTTGATCCAGGTGGGGTGAGACCAATTGATGCATCTTAGATGGCCGCTTGCTAGCGCTTAAGACCGCTGACGCCACTCTTCAAAGTGGGATGCAGAATGTTTTGTTAATAGATTTTATTATGCCAATTGACTTAGATGTCCCCTGAAACCATGGTCCCCAGACCCCTGCCCCTGCTACGCTGGCCTTCGAAGCATTCAGTTTATTCAGGAAACTTCTTTGCTTTTGGTTTAGTCCAATTGTGCTGACCTCCCCTGTACTGTGTTCAGCAATCATTTTTATGCTAGTGTCTCCCACAAGTTTATCTCCAGCGCAGCCCTGTCCTCAAAGTCCCAGTTGTATATATTCAAATATAGCTCATAGGCATCACAAATTCAATATGTCTGAAACTGAACTTATTCTCCCATTCCCCACCACCATGCACTCTTACCCTCAAAAAAGCCTGCTTCTCCTGTGTTCCCCGTCTCAGTGAGTGGTGGTACCACCAGCCAGCCATTGAGACACCTCAGTATTATCCTTGATTTCTACCTTTTCCTCAAGTCCTGTCTGTTTTACCTCTTAAATATCTCTTGCATCCGTTCAATTCTCTTGGCCTCCGCTGCTATGATTCTAGCCAAGCTAAGATCACCTCTGACCCAGTCTACTGCAGGTTCCTCCAATATGGCCTCCCTTTTTTTCCCTCTTTCCTTTCTCCACACTCAGTTGAAGTGACCTTTAAGGAAGTTTATAAATCTGATTTTGCTCCTTTCAGTGTCATCCCCAAAACACGAGAAACTTCTAAATATAAAGGCAAATATATATATAGAGAGAGAGTATATAAATTATGTAAATGATAAATGGATACCCTGGTGGTGTAGTGGTTAGTGCTACGGCTGCTAACCAAAGGGTCGGCAGTTCGAATCTGCCAGGAGCTCCTTGGAAACTCTATCGGGCAGTTCTACTCTGTCTATAGGGTTGCTATGAGTTGGAATTGACTTGAAGGCACTGGTTTTTTAAAAATAATAGATATATGATATATATAGCTAGCATATATATATAAAAAATTTTTTTTTTTTTTTAGCATATATATATATACACAAATTTAAAGATGAATTTCTGACACGGTTCTTCAAATGATCTGACCTCTGCTTCTCCAGTTTCATCTCAGAGAAGTCACCGTCTTCTTCCTCTCACCCATTCTCTGGCCATACCAGATTTCTTTTCATTTCCAAGCTGGAGAGCTATAACACTGGAGGTGGCAGCATCATGAGATGGCAGCAGCATAAGTCCACCGGCAGAGGCCAGGCCCAAGCAGAGCCTGGTACGAAGACCTGCCTGTGGGCATGGCCGAGAAGAAGCTGTCCTGAGTGAGGAATTATATCCTGAGCTGTTCCTGTTAATTCCAAGTTGATCCTGATCTCAAGTCATAACCTGTTACTTCCCTAATAAACCCCATAATCGTGAATATGCTCTGTGAGTTCAGTGTGGCTATTTCAATGAATTATGAAACCCAGCAGAGAAGTAGAGAGTGCTGTGGGAGGGACGGTTGGTGTCAGAATTGGTAAAGAAGCTGGAGAGTGGAGGTATATCTGACCTCTACGTCATAGGAATTAGCTTTGGGATAACACTGATGGTGATTCTCTCTCCTCCTCCTGAAATTAGATGAGGTCTGACACCACCACTTTATACCCTACCCCCAACTTCCTGAATTATTTTTAAGCAAATCCCAGATATTACATCATTTATTCTGTAAACATTTCAGTTTGCATCTTTAAAAGATAAGGAATCTTCATTCAGCAAATCGTTGTTGAGAACCTATGCTATACTCAAGAGATACAATAGTGAACAAGATAGACATGGTTCCTGCCCTCAGGTGCTTGCAGTTTAACGGGAAGACAAACAATAAACTAGTAAATACCTCTGAATTTTGATAAACATATAACCAGTTTGAGAAGCCTCAATTTGTGAGGTATTTATAAATATGAAACAGTTTTATTTATTTTCCAATAGCCATTACCACTGTCTTTAGAAACCCTCTTATTCTCTAGATAGCAGATTCCCTTAAGAACATCTCAATCTAGTCCTGTAACTTTGCAATCACTTTCAGTAATTAGTACAGTCATATAATAGTCATAAGCCTGCCCATTTTAAATCTTTAATCTTATGCAGTTGGCTCTCTATATCCCTGGGCTCTGGATCTGTAAATTCAACTAACTGCAGATTAAATATAGTAGGGGAAAAAAAGAAAGTTCCCCAAAGCAAAACCTGAATTTGCTGCACACTGAGCACTATGCTGAACCCACCGGAATGAAGTGATGTGTAAGCATACCCTCCTGTAGCCTCCTGCCATTTCATAGATCCTCAGTCTCTCTCCAGCACTCGTTGTCTGAGCATTGTTCATCTCGCCTCTCGTTCCTTGGCTACTTATGTTCTACGCACTCTTTGTTTCTGTGAAAAATGCCTCCTAAAAAGCAATTAAGTGCTCAAAGCAATCCCTAAATTGCTAAGTGTGAGAGGTTGAGGAGAGCGAGAGGAAGTTTAAGGGTAGTAAGGGATGGCTGGCTAGCTGGGTAAAGCCCTATAGCCTCCAGAACTTCAAGATCAAGAGAGAACCAGCCTTGGCTCATGCCCAGGCAGCATCAGCATTCCCAGAAGAGCTCAAGAAACTCATAGAAGAGAAAGGCTACCTTCCAGAGCAAGTCTTCAATTGTAACGAACAACTATTTACATGGCATTTACATTGTATTAAGTATTATAGGTAATCTAGAAAAAAAAAAATCTAGAGATGATTCAAAATACGCACAAGGATGTGCATAGGTTATACGCAAATATTACGCTGTTTTATATAAGGGACTTGAACATCTGTAGATTTTGGTATCCGCGGGGGTCCTAAAACCAATCCCTCTCAGATACCAAGGGATGACTGTATTTGATTCATAGCTCTTCCTATTTTCCCGACGCCGACTGGGCTTGTGGCTACAACAGCTCTTAGTTGAGGGTGTGGTAATGTCACACTGCTTCACTTCTCTTGGCTCTTGCTCCTCCCACCTAGGGAAGAGGAGGAGGGAGGAAGAAAGTTCTCTGCAAGACTGACCATGAAGAGTTGGCTCTTCTCTTTCTGCTGGTTGTTGCTATTTCAGTAACAATTCTCCCAGTATGGCATGTGGCTTGATATCAGCTCCCTTTTTGCAGGCAACTTCTTGCTCCCGGGGGGCCTTCCCTGTATTCTCTGGCCTGTGAAATCTCAGGCTCAACCTCTTATTCCCAGGCACCGGCACCACTCCCTACCATGGGCAGTCTAACACACAGCCTTTTGTTTGGGGTGGACCTTGTCCAGAGGGACTTTTCTGGGGGGAGTACCAGCAAGACACCTTAAGCCTCAGCCACTTCTGTGTTTTTGACTTGACTCACGATGGGGAACTTAAATGCATCATTTAAGGAGGAAGGGAATGCAGGCAGCTCCCACCATGGTGCTCCTCTCTCGGCACCACCATCTCCCACCTCCCTTCCTTGACCCCAGCAGCATCAGGGTCTCTGCCAGGTCTATGGTTCAGTGACCTTCAGACAAGTTCTCAGCTTAGGGAGGGTGGAAAGAAATAGCTTGTTGCACCTTAAGTTTGTGGGAAGGGGATGAGGGAACAAGTTGAATGCCCCCCATCACCTGCAGCTGAGGAGGAGTAATGTATGGTTGCCACTGACAATAAGTAATATTCATCCATAGATACATGAACTAATTAGAAAAAAAATTAAATACCTATTTTTGTTGCAGAGTTTATGACAATCCGATTAATAAGTGACTTTCAAGCATAAAAATAGTGATATGACTTTAGGGATACAACAGTGTTGTGACTGTATATATTTTCCTCATCAGCCATCCTGCCTGAAATTAATACTCAGGAAACATACAGGATCTCTGGCGGTATAACGGAAGAGTGCTTGGAAAGTACCTTGTCCTTACCTGGCAGCCCAGATTGATGGCTACTGGCCCTGAAGTTGTTTTCCTTAAAACTGTAAGTAATACCACTTATGTTTTCTTGGCCATCCTCTGTTGGTACAGCCACTGTGTCAGTCCATCTCACTGAGGAGCTCCCTCCTTTTTATTGACCCTCACTTTTCTAAGCATGATGTCTTTCTCCAGTGATTGGTCCCTTCTGATGGCATGTCCACAGGAAGTGAGATGAAGTCTCACCATCCTCACTTCTAAGTAGCATTCTGGCTGTACTTCCTCCAAGACAGATTTGTTCATTCTCTGGCAGTCCACGGTATATTCAATATTCTCTGTAAATACCACAATTTGAATGCGTCAGTTCTTCAGTTTTCCTTTTCACTGGCCAGCTTTCACATGCATATGAGGTGACTGAAAAGACCATGGCTTGGATGAAATGCACCTTCATCTTCAAAGTAACATCTTTTGCTTTTTTAACACTTTAAAGAGGTCTTTTGCAGCAGATTTGTCCAGATGTGTTTAATTTCTGGACTGTTGCTTCCATGGGCACTGATCAAAGAAGAATAAAATCCTTGAGAACTTCAATTTCTTCATCATTTATCATGTTTTTTATTGGTCCAGTTGTAAAAACTTTTCTTTATATTCAGGTATAAGACTACTGAAAGCTGTAGTCTTTTACCTTCATCAGTAAGTGCTTCAAGTCATCTTCACTTTCAGCATTCTTTATCTGTATTGAAATATGGTGTTTACTCAAGACCTCCAAAATAATACTGTCTTTTTAAAAACTTAGTTTGTGTATATTTTTCAAGGTGACATTTCTTCATAGATTTTTTTCCCTCCTGAGTTATACATTGTTGTTGTTGTTGTTAGCTGCCCTCAAGTTGGCCCCTGACTCACGGTGACCTCGTGAACAACAGAATCAGACCATTGTGATCCATAGAGTTTTCACTGGCTGATTTTTGGAAGTAGATTGCCAGGCCTTTCTTCCTAGTCAGTCTTAGTCTGGATGCTCCATTGAAACCTGCTTAGCATCATAGCAACACACAGGGCTCCACTTACAGATGGGTGGTGGTTTCATATGAGGTGCATTGGCCAGGAATGAAACGAGGTCTCCGATACAGAAGGCAAAGATTCTACCGCTGTGCTCTGTCACACATTGTTGTTGCTGTTGTTAAGTGCTGTCGAGTCAATTTTCGACTCATAGCAACTTAATGCAACCAAGTAGAACTGCCCCATAGGGTTTCTTAGGCTGTGATCTTTACAGGAGCAGATTGCCAGGTTTTCTTTACTGTGTAGCTGCTGAGCGGGCTCAAATCGCCAACCTTTCATTTAGCAGCCAAGTGTTTAACCATTGCACCACCAGGGCTCCTTCTGTCATACATTAATCCCATGTAAATTGAGAGGTGAATGTAGTCATTTATTTATCCAATGAATACTGTATTTTTTCAGTGCCTACTAGATTGCCAGGTACCATGTTAGGGTGCGGGGATACAGCAGTGAGCAGGAGAGCCATGACCTCTGTCTATAAACAGGTATCCTCAGTTTATGAATGAAGAAAAAAAAACTGTCTTCTCTTATTTTTTTAAAAACATTTTATTGTGTTTTAGGTGAAAGCTTACATAGCAAATTAGTTTCCCATCCAACAGTTCATATACAAATTGTTCCGCGACATTGGTTGCTATCCCCTCGCTGTGTCAGCACTCTCCCCATTTCCACCCTGCCCTCCTGTTTCCACCCCTCCAGTTTCCCTGCCCCTCCTTGCCTCCTTGCCTTCTCATCTTTGCTTTTGGGCAAGTGTTGCCTGTTTGGTCTCAAATAGTTGATTGTTCAAAGGAGCAAATTCCTCATGGGTGTTATTGTTTACTTTATAGCCAAATCTATTATTTGGCTGAAAGATAACCTCCGGGAGTGGCTTCAGCTCCAGGTTAAAAGGATGCCTTAGGAAGAAAGTTCAGCTGAGAGAGTGGAGGACTGTAGTGGTTGTAGCTACGGTGATCCTTAGGTCGCTGGTTCGATTCTGGCTCAAAGGAAGGTGCTGTACAATTTGGTGCAGAGGTTAGGAGCTATGGTTGCTATTCAAAAGGTCAGCAGTTCGAATCCACCAGCCACTCCTTGGGAACCCTATGGAGCAGTTCTACTGTGTCCTATAGGGTCGCTATGAGTCAGAATCAACTTGATGGCACCTAACAACAGGACAATAGTCCAGGGGTTACTCCAGTCTTTATTAGTCCAGTAAGCCTGGTCTTTTCTACGAATTTGAGTTTTACATTACATTTTTCTCCTGTTCTGACTGGGGCCTTCTATTGTGTCCCTGATCAGAGCGGTCCATAATTGTACCCGGGTATATCATCTTTTTTTTTTTTTTTTATATCATCTAGTTCTTCTGGTCTCAGGCAAGAGGAAGCTATGGTTTGTGTGAGCCATTAGTCCTTGAGTCTTTGGTTTTCCTTCATTCTCCTTTGCTCCAGATGGGAAGAGACCAGTAGTAGCATCTTAGATTCTTACATTCTTTAAAAAAAAATAATTAATTTTTAATTAAAAAAATACATGAATAATTATGTAAATATTTTTCTTTTATAAAAAAAAGTAAACACTGAAGACAAGGCTAATGCCCCCTTTACTGCCTTTGCTGCCCTGGTACCTGGTTCCCCCTCTGCAGTGGTTCAGTGTTTAACCCTCTGGACTCTTTTCTGTGTATTTATGTGCATTCATATGTACACATTAAAATGGTGTAGATTTTCAGCTTTATCCAGAGCATGTCTGCTTTAGTATGGAGAATTGAAATGTTCATTTGCAATAAAAATGTTCTAAGCAACAGGGCTCCCTCTCTCATTGATGGGAATTTCTTGGTGGATATACATCTTTAAAAGATTTTTTCTTTTTCGTTTTTCATTGCTTGGCAGGGTCAGTGCCTGCAGACCCAACCACTTTTGTTTATGCTAAAGCTGGCAAGCTCAGGTTTCTCCACAGTCCTAGGAACACTCTGTTCCCCTGCTAGATTCCAGGTGTAATCTCTCAGTTTCAGGCCACTTCAAGCTTTTCCACTAGACAGCTTTAGCAGGTAGCCTCTCAGTTTAAGATCACTTCATTTCAATCATCTTATTATCTGTTCCCTCTGCTTCCATCCCAGCTTCTAATCTGCCGAGTGTCTTAGTCATCTAGTGCTGCTATAACAGAAATACCACAAATGGATGGGTTTAACAAATAGACGTTTATTCTCTTACAGTCTAGGAGGCTAGAAGTCTGAAGTCAGGGTGTCAGCTCCAGGGGAAGGCTTTCTCTCTCTGTTGGCTCTTGGAGGAAGGTCCTTGTCATCAGTCTTCTCCTGGACTAGGACCCAGCACAGGGACTCTGAGTTCAAAGGACATGCTCTTCTCCTGGCACTACTTTCTTGGTGGTATGAGGTCCCCTGTCCCTCTGCTTGCTTCTCTCTTTTACATATCAAAAGAGATTGGTTTAAAACACAACCTAGAAGGTGGAGCCAAGATGGCAGGATAGATGCTTCCGGCGAGCCCTCTTTACAACAAAGACCTGAAAAAACAAGTGAAATGAGTATATTTGTGACAAGTTGGGAGCCCTGAGCTTCAAAGGCAAGCTTAGAAAATGAACTGAGGGGCAGGTGAAGGAAGAGACGGTTCAGAAGCAGAGAGAAGTTACTGGAACTGAATCACGGGGAGCCCTCAGGCACCGTTCCCAGAGCAGCGGTGGCAGTGGTGGGCTGGTGCTAGCCTTTGGTCGCAGTTTCCTCGCGGAGACGCAGCCAGCCACACAGCCTACTCACACCTCTGGAACCAGAGAAGAGTGGTGCTCTTGGCAAAAGCTAAGTACTTATGTATATTTTACTGCGCCCCCACACCCGCCCCCAAGCCAGCTTTAGCAGCCTAATTCCCTGGGCCTGAGATAGGCACTGCTGAGCACCTAGAGCCATCCTCCCAGCCTTGGGGAAGGAAAAAATTTGCAACTGGGGGAAAAGATAATTTGCTGGCTCCACTAACTGGGGGAGCTCAGGACAGAAGTGGCTCCTGTCCAGGCATAAACCATCTGTGGACTTTGAGAATCTTTCCCTTCTGTATGGACCTGTGTGGGCCTATTTTGGGAGAATAGGCCCTTGTTGGCAGACTCCAACCGTTTCAGCTGTGCGGTGGAGAGGTGGGTGTTTGATGTTTGACATTGCTTTGCCTATTAAACAAGGTCCTCACCTACCCACATCAGGGACCTAAGGACTGGTAGCTCCACTCAGGTCACCCAGCCGCCCAAGACAGGAGTCCAGTGATAACTGGTACCTCCCAGTCCTTACAACCAAAAACTCTGGGTGCCCATGGTCCATCTTCAGAACCCACCCACCTGCACGCTCTAGAAAACAGTGACGCGCTTTCCTCAGAAATACTCAGGGGTCAGTTCTCAGCTCCCTGCCTTGTTCAGAGTGTGACCCCTGCTGCAATCAGATACTGATACATACGCCAATCACCCATGCCCCTCTAAGACTGTAGAACAGAGCCTGTACGACACACTTGATGATCAAATACCTGGAAACCTGAGCTGAGTTCATACAAGAAAACTGAATGGACTCCTAGACTGATATACCAGAAAACAGCTGTAGCCATCTGGGGACAGTACGTCAGAGTTCCAAAGGTGAAAATAATCAAGCTAGCTCACTCAAGCAATGCATAGGCGTATACCAAAACAAAACAAAGCAAGAAGCTATGACACAGTAAGCAAGCATAAACTAATACAATAACTTCTAGATGGCTCGGAGACAACAGTCAATATCAAGCCACATAAAGAAACAGACTATGATCACCTCAACAGGCTCTCAAAACAAAGAATCCAGGGATCTTCTAGATGAAAGTGCATTCCTGGAATTACCAGATGCAGAATACGAAAGTTTAATATACAGAAGCCTTCAAGACATCAGGAAGGAAATGAGGCAATACACAGAGCAAACCAAGGAACACACAGATAAAGCAATTGAAGAAATTAGAAAGATTATTCATGAACATAATGAAAAGTTTAATACGGTGGAAAAATCCATAAACAGACAGCAATCAGAAATTCAGAAGATTAACAATAAAATTACAGAATTAGACCACTCAATAGAAAGTCAGAGGACCAGAATTGAGCAAGTAGAAGCTAGAATTTCTGAACTCGAAGATAAATCACTTGGCACTAATATATTTGAAGAAAAATCAGATAAAAGAATTTTAAAAAAATGAAGAAAACTTAAGAATCATGTGGGACTCTATCAAGAGAAATAACCAACGAGTGATTGGAGTACCAGAACAGGGAGGGATAACAGAAAAGACAGAGAGAATTGTTGAAGATTTGTTGGCAGAAAACTTCCCTGATATCATGAAAGATGAGAAGATATCTATCTGAGATGCTCATCGAACTTCACATAAGGTAGATCTTGAAAGAAAGTCACCAAGGCATATCATAATCAAACTTGCCAAAACCAAAGATAAAGAGAGAATTATAAGAGCAGCGAGGGACAAACAAAAAGTCACCTACAAAGGAGAGCCAATAAGAATAAGCTCGGACTATTCGGCAGAAAGCATGCAGGCAAGAAGGCAATGGGATGACATATTTAAAAAATTGAAGGAAAAAAATTGCCTGCCAAGAATCATATATCCAGCAAAACTGCCTCATAAATATGAAGGTGAAATTAAGATATTTCCAGATAAACACAAGTTTAGGGAATTTATAAAAACAAAACCAAAAGTACAAGAAATACTAAAGGGATTTCTTTGGTTAGAAAATCAATAATATCAGGTATCAACCCAAGACTAGAACTGGCCAGAGCAACCAGAAGTCAACCCAGACAGGGAAATCCAAAAAACAAAGCAAGACTGAAAAAACCAAAAAGCTCAAAACAGGGTAACAGCAATGTTATTATATAAAAGAAGACAACATTAAAATAATAAACAGGGACTAAGAAATGTAATCATACACCTTCCATATGGAGAGGAAGATACAGCGATACAAAGAAATAAAAGTTAGGTTTAAATTTAGAAAAATAGGGATAAATAATAAGGTAACCACAAAGGAGACGAACTATCCTACTCATCAAAATAAAATATGAGAAAAAAATAGAGACTCAGCAGAAACAAAATCAACAACAACAAATATGAGGAAAGGACAATATAGGAAGATAATCCATTCAGCACATAAAATTAAGTGGGAAAAAGAAACTTTCAACAACACACAAAAAAAGACATCAAAATGATAGCACTAAATTCGTACCTATCCATAGTTACCCTGAATGTAAATGGACTAAATGCACCAATAAAGAGACAGAGAGTGGCAGAATGGATTAAAAAACAAGATCCGTCTATATGCTGCCTACAAGAGACACACCTTAGACTTAGAGACACAAACAAACTAAAACTCAAAAGATAGAAAAAAATATACCAAGCAAACAGCAATCAAAAAAGAGCAGGAGTGGCAGTATTAATTTCTGACAAAATAGACTTTCAAGTTAAATCCATCATAAAGGATAAGGAAGGACACTATATAATGATTAAAGGGGCAATACACCAAGAAGATATAACCATATTAAATATTTATGCACCCAATGACAGGGCTGCAAGATACATAAAACAAACTCTATCAGCATTGAAAAGGGAGATAGACAGCTCCACAATAATAGTAGGAGACTTCAACACACCACTTTCGGTGAAGGACAGGACATCCGGAAAGAAGCTCAATAGAGACCCAGAAGATCTCAATGCCACAATCAACCAACTTGATCTCATAGACATATACAGAACACTCCACCCAACGGCAACCGAGTATACTTTCTTTTCTAGTGCACATGGAATGTTCTCCAGAATAGACCACATATTAGGTCATAAAGAAAGCCTTAGCAGAATCCAAAACATTGAAATATTACAAAGCATCTTCTCTGACCATAAGGCCATAAAAGTGGAAATCAATAACAGGAAAAGCAGGGAAAAGAAATCAAACACTTGGAAACTGAACAACACCCTGCTCAAAAAAGACTGGATTGTGGAAGACATTAAGGATGGAATAAAGAAATCCATAGAATCCAATGAGAATGAAAACACTTCCTATCAGAGACTTTAGGACATAGCAAAAGCGGTGCTCAGAGGCCAATTTATATCAAGAAATGCACACATACAAAAAGAAGAAAGAGCCAAAATCAAAGAATTATCCTTACAACTTGAACAAATAGAAAGAGAGCAACAAAAGAAACCCACAGTCACCAGAAGAAAACAAATAATAGAAATCAGAGCTGAACTAAATGAAATAGAAAACAGAAAAACAATTGAAAGAATTAACAAGACCAAAAGCTGTTTTTTTGAAAAAATCAACAAAGTTGATAAACCACTGGGCAAACTGACAAAAGAAAAACAGGAGAGGAAGCAAATAACCTGAATAAGAAATGAGATGGGTGATATTACAACAGACCCAACTGAAGTTAAAAGAATCATATCAGATTACTATGAAAAATTGTACTCTAACAAATTTGAAAACCTGGAAGAAATGGATGAATTCCTAGAAACACACTACCTACCTAAACTAATACAAACAGAGATAGAACAACTAAATAGACCCATAACAAAAGAAGAGATTGAAAAGGTAATCAAAAAACTCCGAATAAAAAAAAGCCCTGGTCTGGAGGGCTTCACTGCAGAGTTCTACCAAACTTTCAGAGAAGAGTTAACACTACTACTACTAAAGGTATTTCAGAGCATAGAAAAGGACGGAGTACTACCAAACTCATTCTATGAATCTACCATATCCCTGATACCAAAACCAGGTAAAGACACCACAAGAAAAGAAAATTATAGAACTATATTGCTCATGAACTTAGATGCAAAAATCCTCAACAAAATTCTAGCCAATAGAATTCAACAACATATCAGAAAAATAATTCACCATGACCAAGTGGGATTCATACCAGGTATCAGGGATGGCCAATATTAGAAAAACAATTAATGTAATCCACCACATAAATAAAACAAAAGACAAGAATCACATGATTTTATCAATTGATGCAGAAAAGGCATTTGACAAAGTTCAGCACCCATTCATGATGAAAACCTTCAGCAAAATAGGAATAGAAGGAAAATTCCTCAACATAATGAAGGGCGTTTATTCAAAGCCAACTGCCAACATCATTCTAAATGGAGAGAGCCTGAAAGCATTTCGTCTGAGAATGGGAACCAGACAAGATTGGCCTTTATCACCGCTCTTATTCAACATTGTGTTGGAGGTCCTAGCCAGACGAATTAGGCTAGATAAACAAATAAAGCCCATTCAGATTGGCAAGGAAGAAGTAAAAGTATCTCTATTTGCAGATGACATGATCTCATACACAGAAAACCCTAAGGAATCCTCAAGAAAACTACTGAAACCGATAGAAGAGTTCAGCAGAGTATCAGGATACAAGATAAACATACAAAAATCAGTTGGATTCCTCTACACCAACAAAAAGAACATCGAAGAGGAAATCCCCAAATCAATGCCATTTACAGTAGCCCCCAAGAAGATAAAATACTTAAGAATAAATCTTACCGGAGATGTAAAAGACTCATACAAAGAAAACTACAGTACACTTCTGCAAGAAATCAAAAGAGACTTACATAAGTGGAAAAACATACCTTGCTCATAGATAGGAAGACTTAACATTATAAAAATGTCTATTCTACCAAAAATGATCTATGCATTTAATGCAATTCTGATTCAAATCACAATGACTTTCTTTAATGAGATGGAAATCTACCTGGTGTTTTCTTAAAAAGTTAGAAATAGAACTACCATACAACCCAGAAATCCCACTCCTCGGAATATATCCTAGAGAAATAAGAGCCTTTACATGAACAGATATATGCACACCCATGTTTATTGCAGCACTGTTTACAATAGCAAAAAGATGGAAGCAACCAAGGTGCCCATCAATGGATGAATGGATAAATAAATTATGGTATATTCACACAATGGAATACTACACATCGATAAAGAACAGTGAGGAATCTGTGAAACATTTCATAACATGGAGGAACCTGGAAGGCATTATGCTGAGTGAAATTAGTCAGTTGCAAAAGGACAAAAATTGTATAAGACCACTATTATAAGAACTTGAGAAATAGTTTAAACTGAGAGGAAAACATTCTTTTGTGGTTAGGATAGGTGGGAGGGAGGGAGGGAGGGTGGGAGAGGGGTTTTCACTGATTAGATAGTAGATGAGAACTACTTTAGGTGAAGGGAAAGACAACACGCAATACAGGGTAGGTCAGCACAACTGAACTAAATAAACCAAAAGCAAAGAAGTTTCCTGAATAAACTGAATGCTTCGAAGGCCAGTGTAGCAGGGGCGGCGGGTTTGGGGACCATGGTTTCAGGGGATGTCAAAGTCAGTTGGCATAATAAAATCTATTAAGAAAACATTCTGCATCCCACTTTGAAGAGTGGTGTCTGGCCACTAGCAAGCAGCCGTCTAAGATGCATCAGTTGGTCTCAACCCACCTGGATCAAAGAAGAATAAAGAACACCAAGGACGCCAGGTAATTAAGAGCCCAAGAGACAGAAAGGACCACTTGAACCAAAGACTACATCATCCTGAGACCAGAAGAACTAGATGGTGCTCAACCACAACTGATGACTGCCCTGACAGGGAACACAACAGAGAACCCCTGAGGGAGCAGGAGAGCAGTGGGACGCAGACCCCAAATTCTCATAAGAAGACCAGAGTTAATTGTCTGACTGAGACTGGAAGGTCCAGGTGGTCATGGCACCCAGACAGGAACCATTCCCGAAGCCAATTCTTCAGACATGGATTGGACTGGACAGTGGGTTGGAGAAGGATGCTGGGGAGGGGTGAGCTTCTTGGAGCAGGTGGACCCTTGAGACTATGTTGGCATCTCTTGCCTGGAGGCGAGATGAGAGGGTAGAGGGGGTTAGAAGCTGGCGAAATGGACACAAAAAGAGAGAGTAGAGGGAGAGAGCAGGCTGTCTCATTAGGTGGTATGTAGCAAGGTGTATATATGTTTTTGTGTGAGAGACTGACTTGATTTGTAAACTTTCACTTAAAGCACAATAAAAATCATTAAAAAAAAAAAAAAACCACAGTCTAATCTTGTAGATTGAGTCCTATCTCATTAACATAACTGCCAGTAATCCCATCTCATTAACATCATAGAGGTGGGATTTATAACACATAGAAAAATCACATCAGATGACAAAATGGTGGATAATCACGCAATACTGGGAATCATGGCCTAGCGAAGCTGAGACACATTTTTGGGGGACACCATTCAATCCATGACAGATATCAAGTAGATGTCAAGCTCTATAAAAATTTTGTTTTATCCCATATGTCCAAAGATGATATATTTCCATTTGAGAAAAAGCAGTTCAGAATAGTTGTAAAGCAGAATGTGTAACCACGTTGTACGTTGATAATACGTATCTTTCTAACATCTCTGGTCAATAGCCACATGTGTAAACACACATTTATATGTAAATTTTACAGTGTATTGCAGCTGATTTATTTTTTTTAATTAAAAAATATGTCCTGAATAGTTTTCGATGTAAGGGAATATAGATCTACATCATCTTCACTATCCATTTTATTAGCTCATAATAATATTTTTAAAATAATATGATATTTGTTCTTATTTTTGAGAAATGTACAAAAACGCAAACAAAAAAGTATTTCACATTTTCCCAGCCCTGATATCCCACGTTGAACAGCTTGTAATATTAAAAGAAACATCTCTCTGAGATTATAAAATTTATACTACAACAAGTTACAAAATAAAAAGTGAAAGTTGAAAGCTACCCTTTCTTTCCCAGTTCTTTTCCCAAGGCCAAATACTGTTGTCAGTTTCTTGTCAATCCATCAAAACAAAGTTACTGTAGATACTTATTTCTCTCTTTTTTGTTTTTAAGACAAAAAAATCACATTATACACAGCTATTTATTCACTTGTTTTCACTTAATATATCTTGGTGATCATTCCCTAACAGCAATGTAAATATGTTTTTCTCTTTTTAACAGTTGCATAAAAAGCTCATTTGTAAAAAAAAAAAAAAGGATACTCTCATTGTTTGTAGGATTCTGTTCGTTTGTTTTGTGGTTAGTTTTTACTACTACAAATAATGTTACAAGAACATCTTAGTACTTATTTTAGCAAATCTTGCTAGTATATCCACAGAGAAATTCTTAAGCATTGGGGAATGGGTAAAAGGGTATGTGTGTTTTACATGTTGATAGAAATTACCAGAGAAGTTGCGTCAAATTACACTCCCGCCAATAGTGTTTGAGAGTGCCTGTTGCCCCAAATTCCCCAAACGCTGGTTATCAAACTTTTAAATTGTTGCCTATCAAATTCGTTAAAATGACTATCTTGTTCTGGTTTGCATTTACTTTATTATGAGTCAAGTTCAGACACTTTTCAGACGTTCATTGGCCATTTGTATTTGTTTTCCTTAAATTGCCTGTTTTGTTACATCGACAATTTTTTTTCTCTTAGACTGTTCATCTTTTTCAATAGCCATAAGTAGAATTTATATGAATAGTTAACATTTATTAAATAAAATACTATGTTGCTTGGGTAATTTATTCAACTAGTTCTTTAATAATAAACACTTGGGGTATTTACAAGATTATACTGCAGCTTCAGACATTCTTGTACATACATTTTTACACTCTGGACCAAATATCTCTTTAGGATAAATTTCTAGAAGTGGAATTGCTGATTCAAAGCCAGATTCTTTGTCAAAATTTTAATATATTGTCGTTTGATGGTGGAATGGTCCAAATGGGGGAGGGGGAGAGAAAAAAAGTAACTAGTTTCTCCTAATTGCAAAGCCAATCAGCTCTAAATTAGAGTTGAACTAGCAAGCTAATTGATGATGTTATCATCCTAGGTGTTTTCATCAGTAAGCTTCTTAAAATCTTAACTCTCCTGTATTTTAGTGTTTAGACCTCCTAAGAGTCTGGGAATTCCATGGGAAAAAAGGAAAAAAAAGATTTTGTAACTTTCAATAGTGTTAAAAAAATATAAGTACATTCTGATTCATTTTATGGCCATGTAATTTCAACGCTGGCTTTACATTTCTACTTACAACTATTTGAGATGGTACACACTGTTCAAAAGAACATTTGATGCTAAGGCAGTTCATGAATTTAAAATGAATGGAGGGAGTTAGGGGGAGAATTGAGTCAGTTCACTTAGGGGGCCCGCTGGGCACCTAGGCAAGCAAGCAGAGCTCAAAAGAACCCGTACACAACACAATCCATTAAATTAGAAGGATACAGGCACAAATCCTGTCTTTGTACCTAACGACTTGTTCATTAGCAGTAAGTATAATAGAAAATATGGAGTGAAGAAGTTTTATGATTCCGAATTGAGTAAATAATTGGATTAAGATACCAGATCAGCCCAGACTGCATTAATGGCCACAATGCCAACTTTAGTTTTATAGGAGTTATCAGGTGACATTCCATTAAACTAGGTATTCCAGGATTGCTTGGGGAGGTTTTGACCAAATAAGAGCTCTGCCTTAAATTAGCAAAGAACTGGAGTTATTAACACCATTTTGTACAATGTAATTATCTGAAAAGGCACTTTCTGCACTTGTGTTATTGACAGACAAAATTAAATAGACAAAACTGGTTTATTCTCATTTATTATTTTAATACACATTTATTTGATTTTTAATGAGGATATATACATAAGCCAATTGCCTTTGAGTTGATACCAACTCATGGAGACCCCGTGTATGTCAGAGTACATAGAGCTGTGTTCCATAGAGTTTTTAATGGCTGATTTTTCAGAAATATATCAACAGGCCTTTCTTCATGTGTGTATATGAAAAATTCTTTTCCGATGTCACTTTCTTGTGAAAACAGATATCCAAGACAAAAATCTACTACTCAGAGTTTCCTTTGTCCTGTTACCATTACATGAATATCCAATTTTACACATCTGCAACAATATTATAGTTAGAGTTTTGATTTTCTACGTTTCATTTAACATATAAATATTTTTCCATCTTAATAATCAGCTCTTATTGTTATCTCCCTTTATGCTCTGGATTTTTGTACTCTTTCTTGACTTCCCCCATGTAACCGATGTTGTTTACCCACGTATGTAAGCCTGCACATCTTTCTCCAGGATCATGCAAACAACTACAAACTTATACACATGTATGCACATAAATAAATAAATAAATAAATGTAAATATATATGTGTATATATAAAAGGTTAAGAATTTGTTACTTGTTTTTAAAAAAGTGAGATCATAAACCATATCTATTTCTCAGCTACATCCTTCCCTGTTTTATTTGTCAGGGCAGCCCACCAGATCAATAGCTACAGATCTAACTTCATTTTTTTATAAATTATATTTTAGTGTGTTTTTGGTGAAAGTTCAGACAGTAAATTAGGTTCTTATTTGGCAATTTCTATAAAAATTGTTCAGTGACATTAGTTACAATTTTTCGCAATGCATCAACATTCTCTTTAACTGTGCTCTGGTTCTGTTACTGACTTGATTTTTTAATAGCAACAATTATCTGTGATATAGATGTAGCACATTTATACACTCTTTCCTCGCTGATGGACATTCAAGCTGTTTTCAGTTTTTTTGTCATTACAAACAATGCCACAATAAATATTCTCATAGATTTATCTTTAGATTCTTAGGACTAGGATCACTAGATCAAAGGACATGTATATATTTTGCTTTTAATGTATAAGACCCTAATACTTACTGTGGGTCATATCATATAATGTAGATCATATCACGCAATATATATATGTGGACCTTATTTGGATCCTGATTCAAATGAACTGTAAAAATAAAAAAGTATGACATTTATAAGGTAATTGGAAATTTGAACACTGACTAGGTATTTCATTAAATTAAGGAAATTTTGTTATTTTTTTAGATGTGATAATGGTAGAGATACATACTGACATATTCATGAATGAAATAATACGATGTCTTAGATTTGCTTCAAAATAGTACAGGAAGGAGAGAGAGAAATGATGGAAGTATGGATAAAATAAGAGCAGCCATGAACTGATAGTTGTTGAAGCTGGTATATGGGGACCATTTTCCCATAGTCTTCTTTTATATTTGGGTTGGGTTTTTTGGGTATGTTTGAAATTCTCCATAATAATAAAAAAACTGAAAAAGCTATAACAATTCATCTATCTACAACGTATAGGAAAACATATTTCCTTGTATTCCCTTCTGCAGTGGGTATTATCACTGTTTGTGATTTTTTTTTTTCAATCTGATGTGTGTGAAAGGTGTTTGTTGCTTTAATTTGCATTCACCTTACTACTGGTAAGGTTGAATATCTTGAGAAAGTGTATAGCTTCCTTGTTGGCAGCTAGTAGCTAGACCATAATGTTCCCAACTGAACGTAAACAATACTTTCTAGAATATAAACAAGATGAGACAAGGTCACTCTGTGACCATGTCTGGAATAAGACAGAGACAAGGCCACTTCGAAACCATAAAAACAATTAAACATCCTCCAATTCTGACTAACCTGAGTGACCCTTGTTCCTTGACCAGTGACCACTTTAGTCTTGCTTTGATCCTCTTACTTCTTAGTAAAACTTTTTAAAGATGTTCAGTCCTTGCACTGCCCCAACATCTTCACAACCTCCAATCCACAACTGGCTCCAGTTTCTTTAACTCTTCTTGGAATAATTCAGCACAAGTGCAAATCCTATAAGAAACCCCTTCCAGCTCCTCGTAAGACCGTTATAGGTCCCCTGGAGTGCTTTCTCCCCTGTTGCAGCAAGCTAAATAAACCTAATTTTTTGACTACAGTTATGTGCCTGATGACCTTCAAACAATCTTTTCAAAATTTATTGTCCATTTATTTCCTCTCCTTTGGAACATTTCTTCAGTGGGTAGTTCTGAAACTTCCTCTTTTGTTTGAGAGTCGGCCCCATTGTTTACCTTCCCCATTCTTCTCTAGGAGGTGTATGAACTACTTCTTAGAAGAGGGAAAAGGTAAAGATTCCCATTCAGATTTGATCACTCCAGATTTGATGGCATTATCAAGGATTTTTAGGATTTTATCAACTCATAGTAAGGCTAGTGAGACATGAAGTTGGAGGTAGATGCTGCGCTACGTTGCACCTCTCCATTTGCTCCAGATTCTTCTGTTTCTTTCCTTGGCTGTTAATTTTTGAAGTTTATTACATTAGATTATGCCTCTTCTCTAGTTTGGCTGATGTTAATGGGGTGTGTGTGTGTGTGTGTGTGTGTGTGTATTTACCATCTATTGCCTATTTCATTAGATATTCAGGGTGAAAATTTTACTAATGCCATTTTTTTATAGTTTACTTTTTTTGTTGTTGCTGTTGAGAATATACACAACAAAACATACTCCAATTCAACAGTTTCTACATGTACAATTCAGTGACATTGATTATATTCTTCAAGTTGTACAATCAGTCTCACCCTCCTTTTCTGAGTTGTTCCTCCCCCATTGATATAAATTCACTGCCCCCTAAGTTTCCTATCTGATCTTTCGAGTTGCTGTTATCAATTTGATCTATATTGATAGATCTTAAAAGTACATAATGCTCAAGGCAGATATTCTTTACTAGTTAAGCTAAAGTATTGTTTGGTTTTAAGAAAAATTTAGGAGATATTTTTCCTTTAAGTTTTAAAGATTATCTCAGGGCAATAGTTTTGGGAGTTTATCCAGCCTCCATGGCTCCAGACTAATGCTAATTTGATTCATCATCTTCAGAATTCTGATATTTCTGTTAGATTTTGCTCTGATGTGAGGTATATAAAAATTCAATACTTTTTTTGTTAATTGTTCTTTTCTTGATATGAAATATCACTATTTGTCCTATTCAGTGTTTCTTTTCATCGTGAATTCTGTTTGCTAGATTAATATTATAACATATTAACATAATATTTTGTTTGGTGTGCTGGGAAAATATTTCGGTGTTTAAACTCATGTATTTTTATCCAGTTTGTAACTCTTTCCGATAACTAGACTCCTGAGTCATCTTTTGCCTTAAGGGAAGGAAATTAACACAATAGGATCACAATACAAAGGAGGCAAATTCTTGGCTTGTGAATCACAAAGCTGAGGTTCAGGTTTAAGACAGTCTGTGCCACTTTCTCTACCCCCATTTAGAGGAGAAGGAACCAAGTCTTGTTCTGTTTGCTCTATTAATCCTATTTCCTTAGATGTTAATTCTCTGTTTCGTGGGGAGTAGTATTTCTCATTTTGGATGTCAGAGTTTTCCTCAAATGTTTTGTCATTCTTGATTAGGTTGTTGTTGCTGTTAGGTACCATCAAGTACGCTCCAACTCATAGTGACCTCATGTGTAACAGAATTTAAATGGTACCAGGTCTTGTGCCATCCTCACAATCCTTGCTATGTTTGAGCCCCTCGTTGCAGCCACTGTGTCAATCCATCTCATAGGAGGGCTCTGTCTTTTTCACTGACCCTCTACTTTACCAAGCATGATGTCTTTATCCAGTGATTGGTCCCTCCTGATGACATGTTCAAAGTAAGTCAGACGGAGTCTGGCCATCCAGGCTTCTAAGGTGCATTCTGGCTATACTTTGTTCTTCTGGGAGTTCACGGTGTATTCAATATTCTTTGCCAATACCACAATTCGAATGTGTCAGTTCTTCTTTGGTCTTCATTGGCCCCCTTGCACGTGCTTATGAGGTAATTGAAAAGATCATGGTTTGGGTCAGGTGCACCTTAGTCTTCAAGGTGACATCTTTGCTTTTTAACACTTTAAAGAGGTCTTTTGCAGCGGATTTTCTCAGTGCAATATGTTGTTTGATTTCTGGACTGCTGCTTCCGTGGGCGTAGATCCAAGAAGAATGAAATCCTTGAGAACTTCAATTTCTTTGTCATTTATCATGATCTTGTTTACTGGTACAGTTGTAAGGATTTTTGTTTTCTCCATGTCGAAGTGTAATCCATGCTGAAGGCTATCTTCTTTGATCTTCATCACTAAGTGCTTCAAGTCCTCTTCACTTTCCGCAAGTAGGGCTGTGTCATCTGCATGTCGCAGGTTGTTAGTGAGCCTTCCTCCAATCCTGATTCTGCCTTCTTATTCATACAGATTATTTATTCAACATATAGATTGAATAAATGAGGGGAAAGAATACAATCCTTCTGTACACCTTTTCCAATTTTAAACCATACAGTATCCCCTTGCTCTGTAGAGGCTGCACAAGAGTGCAATTAAGTGTTCTGGGGATTATCTTAATATCTGAAATTTCCTGTTAGCCCACATAAGAATGCTGATGTTTATTGTACATTATTGCCGTGATTTCAATAAAGGGTTTAGATTTGCTACTGGTTGGGGTATGTTAGTATCTAGTCTCCTGGAGTAGGGCCCACCACATTATTACTATGAGCACTGCAGTGGCCTTCCTATCTGGCCCAGGTGCTTACACTCACACTCACTGCTCTCACCTGGAGGCAGAAGCCTCTGCCGCCAGTTGCTTGTCAAAAGCTAGGGAGGATTACTTGTCAGTTGACCCAAACCAAAAAAAAAAAAAAACACCCATGGCCGTCAAGTCGATTCAGAGTTTCCAAGGCTGTAAATCTCTACGGAAGCAGGCTGCCATATCTTTCTCCTGAGGAGCAGCTGGTGGTTTTGAACTGTTGACCTTTCAGTTAGTAGTCGGTCACTTTAACCACTGTGCCACCAGGGCTCCTTGTCAGTTCACCCAGTACCAAAAAACCCCAGATGCACTGCTGTCGAGTAGATTCTGATTCATAGCCATCCTGTAGAGCAGAATAGACTGCCCCATAGAATTTCCAAGGCTATGACCTTTATGGAAATAGACTGCCACATCTTTCTCCCACAGAGCAGCTGGTGGGTTCGAACTGCCTACCTTTTGGTTAGTAGCCAAGCACTTAACCACTGCACTATCCTATTTCCCCATATCAACTACCTCTGAGGCTGGAGAACCCTCAAGCTGCTCTTACCTTTTATTTCAGGGTTCTTCTCTGGATATTTTATGTTACGATTTTCTCCTATTTAAAACCATTTGCTCTCCATTTTTCAGGGACTTCCTCATAATTCCAGCATAATAATATGATTAGTCTACTATGATTTGACTACACAAAGGCATTTGGCTGTGTGGATCATAATAAATTATAGATAATGCTGCAAAGAATGGGAATTCCAGAAAACTTTATTGTGCTCATGAGGAACCTGTACATAGACCAAGAAGCAGTAGTTCAAACAGAACAAGGGGATTCTGAGTGGTTTAAAATCAGAAAAGGGTGAGTCAGTGTTGTATCCTTTCACCGTACTTATTCCATCCATATTCTGAGCAAAGAAGCTGAGAATCTGTGCTATATGAAGAGGTACTCAGCATCAGGATTGGAGGGAGACTCTTTAACAACCTTTGATATGCAGATGACACAATTTTGCCTGCTGAAAGTGAAGAGGACTCGAAGCACTTAGTGATGAAGATCAAAGACTATAGCCTTCGGTATGGATTACACCTCAACATAAAGAAAACAAAAGTCCTCAGAACAGAATCAATAAGCCACATCATAATAAATGGAGAAAAGATTGAAGTTGTCAAGGATTTCATTTTACTTGGATCCACAATCAACATCTATGGAAGCAGCAGTCAAGAAACCAAATGATGTATTGCGTTGGGCAAATCTGCTACAAAAGACTCCTCCAAAGTGTTAAAAAGTAAAGATGTCACTTTGGGCTTTAACATGCACCTGACCCAAGCCATGGTATTTTCAATTGCCTCATATGCATGCTAAAGCTGGACAGCTAATAAGGAAGACTGAAGAAGAATTGATGTATTCGAGTTATGGGGTTGGTGAAGAATATTGTATATACCATGGACTGCCAGAAGATCAAACAAATCAGTCTTAGACGAAGTACAGCCAGAATGCTCCTTGAAGTAAGGATGGGGAGACTTGGTCTCACATACTTTGGACATGTTATTAGGAGGGAACAGTCCCTGGAGAAGAACATCATGCTTTGTAAAGTAGAGGATCAGTGAAAAAGAGGAAGACCCACAATGAGATGGATTGACACAGTGGCTGCAACAAGGGGCTCAAACATTGTAAGGATGGCACAGGACCGGGCAGAGTTTTGTTCTGTTGTACATAAGGTCTCTGTGTGTCAGAATTGACTCAATGGCACCTAACAACGACAACATGATTATCAACATCCTATCAGCCCTCAACACTGCTGGGTAATTCTCTGATCAAGTTGATTTCCCATTCTCTACAATTACTTGTTTCATACCTTTTCTACTTTCCTCTAACCTCTGACTATTCCAGTAAGCTTTTCACTGTCAGAAGACTTTCATTTACTGCATGAAGAAAATTGAAGCTATCAGATGAGGGATCTCCCTCATCTTCCCCAAACCAAACTTCAAATGCACCTACAACCACATGCATCCTTACCTCCTGCTGTCCTCGAAGTACTGTTACTCGGCACATATAAGGTCCATCCCTGCAACTGTGTTCCAGAGCCAATTCTCTCCCATTGTCCTCAAACCGAATGCTATCGATTATTGCTCACCTTGCCTTATATCCAACTGGTTTTGCCAACTATGTTCTTCCCTTCGCACTTAAACGTGATCAAGCCTCTTCCATCTTAAAAACAATAATCAAAAATTATTTTTTCACTCCCCTTTCCCTTCTTCCTTCCATCTCATTTCTTTTCTCTCCTTCACAAATGTCCTGAGAGACTCATCTACATTAGCAGAGCCGTTTCCTGGCCTCGCATTCACTTCTCAACCTACTGCAATCTAGTTTTCGCCCCCTCATCGCTCCACAGAAACAGTGCTTTCTAAGGTCACTGGCCTGTGTTTGAAAATATACCCACTCCTTCTTTGATGTTCCTCTCTTTAAAACATAGAGTCTATGCTCTGACAGGGAACATGACAGAGAATCCCTGAAGGAGCAGGAGAACAGTGGATGCAGGTCTCAAATTCTTGTAAAAAGACCAGACTTAATGGTCTGACCGAAACTAGAGGGACCCTGGAGGTCATGGTCCTTAGACCCGTTGTTAGTCTAAGACTGGAACCATTGCTGAAGCCAACTCTTCAGACAGGGATCGGACTGGACTATAAGACAGAAAATGATTCTGGTGAGGAGTGAGCTTCTCGGCTCAAGTAGACACATGAGACTATATGGGCAACTCCTGCCTGGAGGCGAGATTAGAAGGCAGAGGGGGAACAAGCTGGTCAAATGGACATGGGGAATACGGTTTCCTTTGCAGCCTCATTCCTCTGCTGTCTCATTAGGGAGAGAGCAGCTAGAAGTACATAGCAAGGTGTGTAAAAGTTTTTGTATGAGAGACTGACTTGATTTGTAAACTTTGACTTAAAACACAATAATAAAAAAAAAAAAAAAGTGGAGTCTAATTCCACTCCCTTTAAATTGGGTCGTATTTAGTGACTCACTTCCAGTGAATGGAATATGATGAAAGTGATAGTGTGTAAGTCCCGCAGCTGGGCTCTAAAAGCCACATTGTGGCTTTAACCTTTCTCTCTTGCACTGGTCCCTCTGGGGGAAGCCAGCTGTGAGTGAGCCAGATCTTGGAAGAGCATTCTCTAGCCCCATCAACCCTTCAGATTATTGCAGCTCTGGCTGACATCTTGACCACAACCTTGTGAGAGACTCTGAGCTAGAACCACCCAGCTAAGCAGCCCGTGGATTCCTAACTCTAAGAAATTATATGAGTTAACAAATATTTGCTGTTGTATGCTGCTAAGTTTTAGGGTAATTTTTTATACAACAGTAGGTAACTAGTATAACCTCCATGTTGTTAAAATCTAAAGAATGCTTTGGCTTCTCAGCCACATCTTATATTGGTGATCTCTTCCTCTCTGAAGCACTCTTCCCTTGGATTCCACGACACCAAATTCTTCTACCTCCCTGGCCCTTCCTTCCCAGAGTCCTTTGCAGGCTCCTTCTTCTCTACAAACAATTAAAAGTTGGAGTTCCTTAAAGCCCATCCTAGTCCCCCTTCTCTTTTCAATCTAAACTCTTTCCCTAAGAGTTCTCCCAGAGTCTCAGTAAATATGCAGTTGACGCCCAAATTTCTTCATTCAGCTCAGATCTCTTCCCAGAACTATTGATCTGTATATCAAACTGCTTGCTCAGCATTGTCCTTGATTATCCCCAAATCGCCCAAAACTCTGTACTCCAAGAAAAAAAAAAAAAACTGTCTTTCTCTTCAAAACTTGGTTCTGTTTCTGTGTTTTCTATTTAGTGAATAGCGCCACTAGCTACTGAGTTGCTTATGGCCATCCATACACCTCTCTCTCCCTAGTCATGCTTATCTAATTCATTACCAAGCTTGTTGATTTTAACTCATATTAATCTCTTCAAACTCCCATGCCATCCAAAGCATCATTCTTTATCCCCAGGACTATTGCAATAGCCTCTAAACCTATCTCCTAACAGCTACCCTAGGCCTCTTTCCAGTCCATTCTTCACACTATTACCCGAGGAATACTTTCAAAAAGCAAACCTGGTCATGCTACTGTCTTGCTTAAAACTCTTTAATAGTCTCCCATTGCTCTTTGAGTAATGTCCCCAAATCTTTAATATGACTAGCCAGACCCTGAATCCTCGTATCACAGCCTATGCCACCAGGCTCATTGTGCCCTGCTCCCCACTTGCTCCCTGAAACTCAGCTATACCTATCCTCTTTCAGTCCTTCTAACATGCCACATTCTCCCTTGCCCCAGAATGTTGGTAGAAGCCTCTCTGAAATGCTTTTCTTGGTGTTAGATCTCAGAACAAGACTTCCTTGGTCAGGGTAGACTCCCCAAGTCTCCAGTCTATGTTATGTTCCTTTATCACATCCTCCTAGAGGTCTGGAGGCTTTTTGTTCCAGAGTAGTGCCTAAGTTAATAATTGAGTCTCCAGGAGAGGCCCTTTGACTAATATGTATTCCCTTCCCCATTAGACTATAAGCTCCATAAGAGTGCTTACCTTTGCTCACCGTTGAAGCTCAATGCCTGGCACCTGGTGGACATTCAATGAACAGTGTAGACTAACTCTTCCTTGAAAATTTGAAAAGTCTAGAGCCTTTTTGTAAAATGCTTCTTCTTTTAGCATATTTTATTTCTTTCAAAGTTTTTCTTTTTTTTTCTTTCTGGTTTTATAGTTTTTCCTGAGTCAATTTTGGTAATTTATAGTTACCCAAAAATTATCCAGTTCAAGATTTAAACATTTACCAACATGGAGTTGTTCAAACTATTCTAATCGAGGGGAAAAAAAAATCACATCTGTGATTTAACTTCTTCTTGTTCCTTATCTGATATTATTTTATCTCTTCCCCCATTCACCCCCTTTTTAGGCTAGCTTGAGTTTGTCTATTTTATTGCTTTGGTACTTTTCTCTCAAGAACGAGATTCTTTGTAAATTTACAATGAAAAAGTTAAGGGTCATTACTTATATCTTTTATCTGTAACTGTTTTATTGAGGTATAATTTATGTAAGCATAAAATTTACTCCTTGTGAAGTGTACAATCCATGATATTTAGTAAATTTGCAGAGTTGTGTGACCATCACTACAATTCGTTTTTAGATGGTTGTGCAACAGTCACCACAATCTCAAAAGATCTCTTTTATTCATTTGCAACCTCAACCCCAGGCTAGTGCTAGCCTGTTTTCTGTCTCTATGGATTTGTCTATTCTGGATATTTCATGTAAATGAAATCATACAATATGTGGTCTTTTGTGCTGACTTCTTTCATTTAGCACAGGGTTTTGAGGTTCATTCATATTGTAGCATGTATCAATAGTTTATTCTTTTTACTGCTGTGTAGTATTTTCCATTGTATGGATAAACCATATTTGCTTTATCCATTCACCAATTGATGGGCATTAGGTTGTTCCCACTTTTTGGCTATTATGTATGTATAATGCTGCCATGAACATGCATGTGCAAGTCTTTGTATGGATATACCACTTCATTTCTCTTGGATAGATATCAAGGAGTGGAATTGCTGGGTTGTATGATAAGTTTGTTTAACTTCTTAAGAAGCTACCAAATTCTTTTCCAAAGTAGCTAAATTGTTTGACATTCCTATCAACGATGTACAAAGGTTCTGTTTTCTCCATATCCTTACCAATACTTGTTATTGACAATTTCAGGGGCTGGTAAACTTTTTCTGTGAAGGGTCATATAGTAAATATTTTAGACTTTGCAGGCCTTATAGGCTCTGTCACAACCAATCAACTCTGCTGTTGTAGTGCAAAAGCAGCCACAGAGAATACACAAACAAATGAGCGTGGCTGTGTTCCAATAAAACTTTATTACAAAATCAGGCAGCCCTGTAATTTGGCAACCCCTGATCTATTTGATTATAGCCATTCTTGTGTGTGCGAATTGGTATCTCATTGTGGCTTTAATTTACCTTTCTCTAATGACTAAAGATGCTGAGCATCTGTTCATATGCTCATTAGGCATTCTTATGCCTTCTTCAGTGAAGCATTTGTTTCTCTTTTGCTTGTATTTTAATTGGGTTGTTTGTCTTGTTATTATTGAGTTGTGAGTATTCTCTATCTGATCTGGATACAAGTCCTTTATCAGATAAGTGACTTGTAAATGCTTTTCCCCAGTCTGTGACTTGTCTTTTATTTTCTTTATGGTGCCTTTTGAAGTTTTTAGTGTGGACAACGTTCAGTTTATCAATTCTTTTATAGATCGTGCTTTCTGTGTTATGTCTAAGGACTCTGTCTAACCCAAAATCATGAAGATTTTTTCCTATGTTTCATTTTTAAAATTTTGAAAAATTTTTTTTCTTTTTTTAAATTGTGCTTTAGGTGAAAGTTTGCAGCTCAAGTTAATTTCTCATACAAAAATTTATACACATATTGTTTTGTGACATTAGCTGCAATTCTGACAATGTGACAACAAGCTCCCTGTTTCTACCCTAGGTTCCCTGTGTGCATTCAACCAGTTCCTGTCCCTTCCTGCTTTCTCATTCTGCTTTTAGACAGGAGCTGCCCATTTGGCCTCTTATATCTGATTGAACTAAGAAGCACGCTCCTCCGTGTATTATTTTTGTTTTATATTTCTGTCTAATCTTAGTCTGAAGAATGGGCTTCGGGAATGGTTTCAGTTGTAGGTTAACAGCGCATCCAGGGGCCATAGTTTCAGGGATTCCTCCAGTCTCTGTCAGACCATTAAGTCTGGTCTTTTTATGTGAATTTGGGTTCTGTTCTACATTTTTCTCCTGCTCTGTCCAGGACTCTCTGTTGTACTCCCTGTCAGGGAAGTCATTGGTGGTAGCTGGGCACCATCTTATTCCGGTCTCAGGCTGGTGGAGTCTCTGGTTCATGTGGTCCTTTAGTCTTTTGGGCTAGTATTTTCCTTCTGTCTTTCATTTTCTTCATTCTCCTTTAATCCCGGTGGGATAGGACCAATTGATGTATCTTAGATGGCCAGTTGCAAGCTTTTAAGACCCCAGACGCCACTCACCAAACTGGGATGTAGAACATTTTCTTAATAAATTTTGTTATGCCAAATGGCCTAGATGCCCCCAAAACTATGGTCCTCAGGCTCTTGACCCAGCTACTGTGTCCCTCAAAGTGTTTGGATGTGTCCAGGAAACTTCCTAGTTTTTGCTTTGGTCCAGTTGTGCTGACTTCCCCTGCATTGTGTGTTGTCCTTCCCTTTACCAAAATTGATCCTTGTCTATTACGTAGTTAGTGATTTCCCCTTGCCCTCCCTCCCCACCCTTGTAACCATCAAATAATGCTTTTTTTCTGTTTAAACCTTTCCCTGAGTTCTTATAATAGTGGTCTCATATAATATTTGTCCTTTTGTAACTAATTTCACTCAGCATAATGCTCTCCAGATTCATCCATGTTGTAAAATGTTTCACAGATTCATCATTGTTCTTTATCGTTGCATAGTATTCCATTGTGTGTATGTACCATAATTTGTGTATCCATTTGTCTGTTGATACTATGTGAAGAAGAATGGGGCATCAGGATTGGAGGAAGACTCATTGACAACCTGCATTATGCAAATGACACAACCTTGCTTGCTGAAAGTGAAGAGGACTTGAGGCACTTACTGATGAGGATCAAAGACCACACCCTTCGGTATGGATTACACCTCAACATAAAAAAAACAAAAATTCTCACAACTGGACCAATAAGCCGCATCCTGATAAATGGAGAAAAGACTTAAGTTGTCAAGGATTTCGTTTACTTGGATCCACAATCAACACCCATGGAAGCAGCAGTCAAGAAATCAAAAGACTCATTGGATTGGGCAAATCTGCTGCAAAAGACCTCTTCAAAGTGTTGTAAAGCAAAGATGTCACCTTGAAGACTAAGGTGCACCTGACCCAAGCCATGGTATTTTCAATTGCATCATATGTATGTGAAAGCTGGACAATGAATAAGGAAGACCGAAGAAGAATTGATGCCTTTGGATTGTGGTGTTGGTGAAGAATATTGGATATACTAAGGACTGCCAAAAGAATTAACAAATCTGTCTTGGAAGAAGTACAACCAGAATGTTCCTTAGAAGCAAGGATAGCAAGACTGCATCTTACATACTTTGGACATGTTGTCAGGAGGGATCAGTCCCTGGTGAAGGACATCATTCTTGGTAAAGTACAGAGCCAGCAGGAAAGAGGAAGACCCTTAATGAGATGGATTGACACAGTGGCTGCAACAATGGGCTCAAGCATAACAAGGATTGTAAGGATGGTGCAGTACAGGGCAGTGTTTTGTTCTGTGGTACATAGGGTTGCTATGAGTCGGAACCTAGCAACAAGTTGATGGACATTTATGTTGTTTTCATCTTTTTGCTACTGTGAATAGTGCTGCAATGAACATGGGTGTGCATATGTCTATTTGTGTGATGGCTCTTATTTCTCTCGAGTATATTCCTAGAAGTGGGATTGCTGGATCATATGGTGTTTCTATTTCTAGCTTTTTAAGGAAGTGCCGTATCGTTTTCCAGAATGGTTGTGCCATTTTGCATTCCTACCAGCAGTGCATAAGAGTTCCAATCTCTCCACAACCTCTCCAACTTTTATTATTTTGTGGTTTTTGGATTAGTGCCAGCCTTGTTAGGGTAAGACTGTATCTCATGGTAGTTTTGATTTGCATTTCTCTAATGACTAATGATTGTGAGCATTTCCTCATGTGTCTGTTAGTGGCCTGAATGTCTTCTTTGGTGAAGTGCCTGTTCATATCTTTTGCTCATTTTTTAATTGGATTATTTGTGTTTTTGTAGTTGAGGTGTTGCAGTGTCTTATAGATTTTAGAGATTAGATCCTGGTAGGATATGCCATAGCCAAAATTTTTCCCCAGTCTGCAGGTTGTCTTTTTACTCTTTTGTTGAAGTCTTTTGATGAGCATAAGTGTTTAGTTTTTACATTTTGCTCTATGGGCCATTTTGAGTTACTTTTTTATGAATGGTGTGATGTAAGGGTCTGAATTAATCTTTTTGCATGTGGATATCCAATTATTCTGGCACCATTTGTTGAAAAGACTATTCTTTCCCTATTGAATTGTCTTGGCACCTTTGTTGAAAACCAATTGATCATAAATGCAAGGGTCTGTTTTATTTTTCTAAAGTTTATTTATTTTGTTGTTGTTGTTGGGAATATACATAGCAAAACATATACCAATTCAACAGTTTCTACATATATGATTTAGTGACATTAATTACATTCTTCAAGTCGTGCAACCATTCTCATTCTCCTTTTCTGAGTTGTTTCTCCCTCGTTAATGTAGAGTCACTGCCCCTTAGGGTTCCTATCTAATCTTTTGAGTTATTGTTGTCAATTTGATCCCACAGAGTTAATTCCTAAAAGAGCATAATGCTCAAGCAGACATGAGGGTTTATTTTTGAACTCTCAATTCTGTTCCATTGATCTATATGTTTACCTTTATGCCAGTACTACAGTGTCCTGATTTCTGTAATTCCATAGTATATTTTGAAATCAGGGAACTGTAAGTCCTCCGAATTTGCTTTTCTTTTTCAAAATTGTTTTGAATATTCTGAGTTCTTTGAGTTTCCATATGAATTTTAGGATCAGCTTGTCAATTTCTGCAAAAAAAGCAGTTGGGATTTAAATAAGATTGCATTGAATCTATAGATCAGTTTGGGAAGAATTGCCATATTAACAATATAGAGTCTTTCAATGAATGAATGTGGAATATTCTCTGTTTATTTAAGTCTTCTTTGATTTCTCTCAGGAATATTCTGTAGCTTTCAGCGTATGGATCTTTCATTTCTTTTGTTAAATTTATTTGTAAGCATTTTATTCAATTTAATACTGTTGTAAATGGAATTGTTTTCTTAGCTTCATTTTTGGATTGCTTATTGCTAGTATGTAGAAATACCACTGATATTTGTACGTTGACCTGTTTTGTGACCTTGCTGAAATTATTTATATCCTACTTCTTGTTTATTTAACTGAGTTGTTTTGTTGTCAGTGCTGGTGTTGTTAGTTCATTTGGAAGTCCATCTGCTCTGGTTCTAGCAAATCCCAGTGTACGACTTGCATAGCAGATAATGAGCCTCCAGTTGTCTGCAGACTGCCCAGGCTTGCCTGGAGCCAATGCTAAGTCAATTAGAAGCTATGGCCCTTTCCCCTCCTTCTGATTTTCATCAGGATTGGAAATGCATGGTCTGGGATGCTTCCTACCCAGGAAGGGCTGAGATGCTTGGTTATAACTGGGCAGCAACACGGCATTTGGTGGTTCAGTGGTAGAATTCCATGCAGGAGACTTGGGTTTGATTCTCAGCCAACATACCTCATGTGTAGCTACCACTCCATCTGTCACTGGAGGCTTGCATGCTGCTGTGATGCTGAGTGAGTTTCAACAGAGCTTCCAGACTAAGACAGACTAGGAAGAAAGGCCTGGAGATTTACTTCTGAAAATCAGCAACTGAAAACCCTGTGGATCACAACAGTTGGTTCACAACCTATCATAGGGGTGGCACGTGGGGTCCCCGTGAGTTGGAAACTGACTTGATAGCAGCTAACAACAACAACAACTGGGCAGCAAACCCTCTGGCCCTGTTCCATACTTCTGTAGTCCCAGAGCCTGGATCCCCTGGTGATCTAGGGGTTCCTGGATCTTGTTCCAAATTCTCACTCCAGCCCTCTGGGATTTAGAGGGCTCCACCTATCATTCCAAGTATGCAGGATGTGTGCCTTCTTACGGGAAGATCTATTTTCCTGGGGGAGGGTACAGGCTGGACACTCTTCCACCCAGTCCCTGACTATTTTCAGATGGATTTTGTTTACGGCTCTATTCTGCAACCTGTGCGCCCCACCTTCCAGGACGTGACATCTCACTCGTTCTCCCCTAGTTTGATGCCAGCCTGTAGTTGTTGCCCCTCTTTTCTTTGGGGGACCCCCGCTTTGTGGGAACGGGGGCGTGCTGCTGAAATTTGGGCAGTTTTTGTTTGGAAAGTTATCAATTGTGTTCCCTGTGGCTGTGTAAGCAGATGGGTAACTGTGGGCCCTCCTCAGGGCCAGGCATTAGCATTGCAAATATGACTTTTTTGTTCCAGTTAGTAAGGTGATGCCCCAGTGAGAAGGAATTGGGCCAACTAAAGAAACGTTCCTTAATTGTAATTTTCCCCATCTTGCAGGAGGGTTTTCAAAACACAACTGGCTTAGAAGGCTCTTGTGCACTCTAATCATCATCATTATTATAATGATGAAGTGTACTGAAATTTCACAGTCACGAACTCAGGTGACAGTAAATGTAATTTTCTTGATTATTAATAACTCTTTATGACTCTGCATCCTCATTCTGCACAATGCAGACAACTCCCAGCTAGTTCCAGTTGGGTTCTCACCCTCTTGGTTGACCCCTGCTCCCTGGAGCCACCAAGGAAGCTGACAAGCTTGGTCACTGTTGCTCACCCAAGATTCAGTAGTGGCTTCTACCCTAGCCTGCTTCAAACTTTGCCTCATCTAGTGCATGCAGGAACTCTGTACTTCAGGGCTTCTAGAGACCTGGGTGGTTTCCCTGACTCCTTGCCCAGATGTCCATGCTGTCCTCTCTACTGCGCACACCTGTCCAAGGGTACAGGGACATATTTTGTTGTCATCACTGTTAGCTGCTATCGAGTCAGCCCCAGACTCATGGCAACCCCATGCACAACAGAGTAAAACTTGCCTGATCCTGCATATGAAGTTCATGGACCGGGGTTCCAACCTGGGTCTCCTGCATGGAAGGTGGGAATTCTACCGCTGAACTACCACTGCTCTCCACAATGACATGTATTGGGGTGCTATTCTCAAATGCCAGGCAGGACATGGTATACAAGTCTCCTTCTGCCATAAATCTAGCTATGGGGGAGCTGATGTGGAGAAGGTTACTCTGCTTCTAACGTTTCTTTTCTCGCATCCCCTAGACTTTTGTTGTCTTAAGACAAGAAGAAAAACTAGTTTTCCCTGTTTGAAAGTAATTTCTGTCTCTCATCTGCTACACACTAAGAATGTGGAGCCTTTGTTCCCTGAAGAAGACAGCCTTTAGTTTAAGATGCTGGGTTCTTTTTTAAACTGAATTAAAATTTTACATAATGTATGTGCAGTGAAATGCACAGATTTTACGTGTATAATTTGATGAGTTTTGACTAAAGTATACTCATGTAAAGAACACCCCAATCAGGATAGATTTCCATCACCCCAGGAAGTTCCTTCATGCCCCACTGCAGTCAATCCTTGCTCTCCTCTCCCAATAAAAAAAAAAAAAATGGCGTTTCTAGCCCCCAGATAAGGCAATTATATCAGTTCTGGGGGAAATAATCCACCATCTAATGCTTTGAAATGAGCCACAACCAAAACTACTGCTACTGGGAAAGAAAATGTTGAATAGGAAAATTAATAACAGGCATATTACTTTGATTTTAAGGTTTTTTCTTATCCATGAAACCAAATATTAACCATAAAAAGCCTAACCCAAACTGCAAAAACCTGCCAGAAACTGCTCTATAGCAAAGTAAATTCGTCTCATCCTGCTAGAAAAGGATAATTATCAAATCAACCCACCCACTGCTGAAGAGTCCATTCCGACTCATAATGACCCTGTAAGACAGAGTAGAACTGCCTCATAGGGTTTCCAAGGCTATAAAAAAAAATTAAAAAAATTTTTTTTATTGTGTTTTAGGTAAAAGTTCACAGCGCCAATTAGTTTTTCATCCCCAAATTTATATGCAAATGGTTTTGTGACATTGGTTGTAATCCCTGCAATGTGTGAACATGCTCCCTTTTCCCCTGTCCATGCTGGGTTCTCTGTGTTCATTTGTCCAGTTTTCCTATCCCTTCTTACCTTCTCATCTTTGCTTTTGGGTAGGTGTTGCCCATTCGGTCTTGTATACTTGATTATGTTACTGGGTGGAAACCCCAGGTTCTGCTCGGGGTGAGTCCTATCAGCCAATAAACAAGAGACCGAGGCGGCAGAGTGGAAAGGTGCCTTTATTTCATTGTGCAAGGAAAGGAAGTCATCAGGGCTGCTCCACAAGGGCAAAGGGAGAAGTTATTTTTAAGGAATTTACAAGTAGGGAGTTCATACAAGTTACATCAGCAGCGTTCTTAATTATACTATGCACGTGCCAGGATTTTTACAGGGCAGGCCAAGGAAAGGAGCTGTGACTCCAGTGCAAAATTACAAGTAAGGCCAAGCAAAGGAACTGGAATTCAAATGTAAAATTTCAAAGCAGGGAAAGCAAAGGAACTGGAATTCTAGTGCAAAATTGCAAGGCAAGCCAAAGGAGCTGCAGTGGAATTTTCTGCAGTCTGGGGACCTCTGTATTAATTGAATTAAGAAGCATGTTCCTCACGTGTGTTATTGTTTGTTTTACAGGTCTGTCTAATCATTGGCTAAAAGGTGGATTTGGGGAGTGGCTTCCGTTCTGAGTTAGCAGGGTGTCTGGGGACCATAGTCTTGGGGGTTCCTCCAGTTTCTGTCAGACCAGTAGGTCTGGTCTCTTTTTGTGTGTGTGTGTGTGTGTGCGAATTTGAATTTTGTTCTAAATTTTTCTCCCACTCTGTCCAGGACCTTCTATTGTGATCCCTGTCCGAGCGATTGGTTGTTATAGCCGGCACCATCTAGCTCTGGGCTCAGGCAGGTGGAGGCTGTGGTTCATGTGGTCCGTTAGTCATTTGGACTAATATTTTCTTTGTGTCTTTGGTTTTCTTCATTTCTTTCATTCCAAATGGGGTGCGACCAATAGATACATCTTAAAAGGCGGCTCGCAAGCTCTTAAGACCCCAGACGTTACCCTTCAAAGTAGAATGTAGGACATTTTTTTTTTTTTTATGAACTATGTTATCAGGCTGTAAATTTTTACAGATGTAGACTGCCACATCTTTCTTCCACAGAGTGGCTGGTGGGTTCCAACCACTGACTTTTGGTTAGCAGCTGTGTGCTTTAACCACTGCACCACCAGGGCCCACTGGTCATCAAACTATTACGTCCTAATTTAAATCTCAAAAAGTCTTATGGCTGCAGGTGGATGGTGGGCCAAATTATTAGCAGCCAGGACAGAAGTAACCTGATATCCTTTGATCTCAGTGAAGGGGAAAGACAGGGTTCAATCGGTCTCATAAAAATTAGCGAATAGTTAAACTTTGTATTTCTGCCTCCCCTTCCCTTTATAAGCCCCATTGTACCTACCTTCTTTGGGCCATTTTGCTTTTTCCGGAATCAAAATGGTCTCCATATATGCATATAGAATAACTGCTCAGAATAAATTTTATATTCAAATTTCTGTGAGTTTTGATTATTTTTAACAGGAAGAATGGGGAGTTACTGTTTTATGGGTACTAAGTTTCTGCTTGGGGTGTTGAAAAACTTTTGGAAATATATAGTGGTGATTTTACAACATGATGAATGTAATTAATGACACAGAATTGTACACTTAAAAATGGTTAAAACGGCATTTTTTGTTAAATATATTTTTAGCACAATATTATATATGTGTGTGTGTGCATATGTGTATGTAAAAGTAGGCCGAAGGAAACGAAACGAAACAAACAAAAACCTATTGCCACTATTACCGTGACCCTTTCTTGATTGTTTTTGCTGTGCCAGGCATTGCCAGAAGCACTTACATGCACCATCTCATTTAATTCTGTAAGAGCTCCAGGAGTTAAATCCTATCAATATCTCCATTTTCCAATGAGGACACTGAGGCTTTGAGAGGTTAAATCACTTGCCAGCCGTCTCATAGCTCTTAGGCCCCAGAGCAAAGATGAGCATTTTAAAGGGACTTCAAGGTCCTTTTTTTTTTTCAAGGTCCGTTCTCTACATGAGGGACAGAAATCTAAGTTTCATGTACAGGTGATCCTCATTATTTGTGAATTTCATGTTTGCAAAGTTGCCTACTCAGTAACATTTGTTTGTAATTCCAAAATCAGTACTGACACAGTCATTCATGGACATACTGTCTGGCAAATACAAATTGGAAGGAAAAAAGAGAGAGAGGCTTAATTCACTCAGTGGGAAAAAAGATAAGGGACTTTTCCCCTCACTTTCTTATAGCATTTACTTTGGAAAACTTGTATTTTAAACCTTGCAAGTTTCTCTGCCTCTTTGAAATGTATGCAAACATTTTTTCAAGGCTTAATACCCTCTTTGCCAATTTTAAAACCCAGGCATTTTTCCTCAAGGGCCTGGGAGCCATCTCTTTGAAATTAATCAGTTTCCTGGGAAGGTAGGAGCTTAACTTCAGCCCTTGTTTTACTTCAAGTTGCAAACCTTTCTCTATCATAAAGATATAAGAAATTAATTTTTTTTTTCTTGGATAAAGGCAGTTAGTAAACACAGGTGGCTTTCCCAACTCTCAGGATGAACTATCTGCTTCCATTTAAGATCACAGCCAAGAAAACCTATACAGCAGGCCTACTCTATAACACATGGGGTTGCCGCCAGTCGGAATTGACTCAATGGCAACCAGCAACCACAGATGTATGACAGACGATGCTGTCAAGTCCTCTTACTTGAGGACTAAACCAGTGCCAGTTGCTGTCAAGTTGACTCCATCACCCCATGTGTATCAGAATAGAGTTGTGCTCCATAGGGCTTTCAGTGGCAGATATGAAAATCGGAAGTAGGTTACCAGGCCTTTCTTCTGAGGAACCTCCAGGTGGGCTCAAACCGCCAACCTTTCAGTTAGTAGCTGAATGTGTTAAGCATTCGCACCACCCAGAGATGCGGAAAACACTTATGAAATGGGTTGCATCTGCTTACCTATATAAAAAGATAAAATTGTTTTCTGTCTTTGCAATCTCTTAAATGGATCATTATGGTGAGCATCACATCCTGGTTTAATACTTATTTAATAATAAAATTATTTTTCTTTCTCTTCTACTTTTACAGTTTGTCTGGGTTGGCAGGAGATTCTGTTTTTAATTATATTTCCCCCCCAACAATGGGCAGTACAGTGAAAAATCCGAGTCACGTGATGTGCACATTCCCAGCTGAGGTCAAACAAAGCGAGGTTCTGCCTTCCTTCTTGTTTTAGCTCTCAGACTGTAAACAAGTGTCCTTTTTGCAGTCTATTTAGTGCCTTGTTTTTTTTGCATTTTTGTTAGTGATCTTGCCATTTAAAATGGTTCCAAGCCTAGTGCTGAAGTGCTGTCTATCGTTCCTAATCCTAAGCGCAAGAAGGCTGTGGCGTGCCTTTTGGAGAATAACACATGTGTTAGATGTTAAATCTATCCTTTGTCCTCAGACTTGTTGGAGCCAAGGGGCTTAGCTAATTTCATATTCTGGTTTAATATCTATGAAAATTTTAACAAAATTAAAATTCCTGTGCACAAATTTTAATCTACTTGCTTAGACTTTCAGCTTAGACAAATTTAAATTTTTACTCGTTCTGTACATTTTGCTCCCTGCGTGACCTGATGATATGATAAAAATAATGTTCAAAGGATTTGTTTTGCCTTCTGTTTACTACGTAGACTCTCAGCTTTGTTCGGGAGAGCACTTCATAGTTTTCTTGGGACTGTGCTGCCTGATTCATAAGTCTTTACAAAACCAAGTAAACTCTTTAATTTTAACTTTGGCACAAATTTTCTGTTGGTTTTGAGTTCAATGCTAATGAATCAACAATATATACTAAATAAGGTGTCTTTAAACAGAAACACACCTAAACCAAGGCTTCATATTTATTGGTTGACAAAAATGTTGTGACCATAGGCTCACAGCAACATAACCCTGTATTTCCTTTGGAATAATGGTTTAGTTTTGCTAATTCGGTGTTCACAGACACTTGATAAAACTACTGCGAATAACAAGAATTGACTGTAATTAAAAACTCTTCAATTTCCAGGCTAATTTTCCCATGGGAATAATGTAAAAGTAGGAAGGATGCACTTTTTTTTGATGTAAATATGTATGTCACAAACCATTTGCCATTTCAACATTCTTCACATGTACAATTAATTTGGTGACATTAGTTATGTTTATCATGTTGTTCCTTCATTACCATTATCCTTTTCCAAATTTCTCATCACCTTTAATAGAAGCTCAGTGTCCTCCCCCACCAACTGCTAGTAAACTTTGGTCCCTCACTGAATCCCCGCTGAGAATTTGCATTTCTAACAAGTTCCCAGATGATGCTAATGCTGCTGGTTAGGGCCTAATTCTGAGAACTACTAAAACCAAACCCATTGCTATCTAGTTGATTCCAACTCATAGTGACTCTATAGGACAGAGTAGATCTGCCCCTTAGGGTCTCCAAGGAGCAGCTGGTGGATTCGAACTGCCAACCTTTTGGTTAGCAGCCGAGTTCTTAGCCACTGTACCACCAGGGCTCCTGAGAACTACTAGTAGAGGCAAAACTCAACCCAACTCACTGCCATCGGGTAGATTCCAACTTATAGCAACCCTCCAGGACAGTGTAGAACTGCCTCCATAGGGTTTCCAAGGCTGTAAATCTTTGTAGAAGCAGATTGCCACATCTTTCTCCCATGGATAGGCTAGTGGGTTTGAATGGCTGACCTTCTGATTAGCAGCCAAGTGCTTTAACCATGGTGCCACCTGGGCTCCTAAGTTTGAGCAGTGGTTCTCAAAATTTATTATACGTAAGAATCCCCTGGGGCTCTTGTTAAAATGTAGATTCTGATTCAGTATTTCTGGGATGGGAATGAGAATTCTCAGCAGAGGTTCAAACTGGAACGAATCAGTTTGAAGCCCTGGTCTCTATATATTTGCCTTCCCTAGATATTTCATATAAGTGGAATCATACAATATTCTACTTTGTGGTTGACATATTTGTGATTTGTAATCAACATATTTCATTCAGCATAATGGGTTCATCCATGTTGTAGCACTTATCAGGACTTCATATCTCTTTATGGCTGAGTAATAATCCATTGTATGCATTTACCACATTTTATTTATCCATTCATCTATTGATGGACATTTAGACTGTTTCCAACTTTTGGCTATTGTAAAGAGTGCTGCAGTGAACGCTGGGGCACAAATATCTGAGTTCTTGTTTTCAATTATATACCTATGAGTGGAATTGCTGGATCATATGGTAATTCTATGTTTAACTTTTTGAGGAACTGCCAAAATATTTTCCACAGTGGTTGTACCATTTTATGACCCCGCCAGCAATTTTCCCACATCCCATTGTTTTCTGTTTTTGTTGTTGTTGTTCTTCTTCTTTTAATCATAGCTTTTTTTATCCCAGTGGGGGCAAATAGTATCTCATTGAGATTTTGATTTGTTTTCCCTAATGGCTAATGAAGGAGACCTGGTGGTGCAAAGGTTAACACAACTGTAGGTTGTCTCTTCATTTTGTTGATAAAGTTCTCTGATGAACAAGCATTTTTAATTTAGATGAGGTCCCATTTATCTATATTGTCTTTTGTTGCTCATGCTTTTGGTGTCATATCTAAGAAAACATTGTTAAAAACTAGGACCTGAAACAATACCCTTATGTTTTCTTTTAGGAGTTTTTATGGTCTTAGTTCTTACATTTAATTCTTTGATGTATTTTGAGATAATTTTTGTGTATGGTGTGAGGTATGGGTCCGGCTTTATTCTTTTGCATATGGAAATCCAGGTGTCCCAGCACCATTTATTAAAGAGACTATTCTTCCCCCATTGGATGGACGTAGCACCCTTATTAAAAATCAAATTGACTGTAGATGTACAAGCTTATGGCTAGACTCTCAGTTCTATTCCATTGGTTTATAAGGGATGCATTTTTGAAGAACATCAATTGATAGCCACTGTCACTTTTATTTAATGTTGATTTTTAGTTTCTGAGCACGATCCCGTTTTTTTTTTTTTTTAGCAGAGCGTGCTCCTCCAAATTGTGAGCATGGTATTTCACGGTGATTGGCCTTCCTAATAAGGCTTTATCACGTCTCACTTTTGGGAGTACCTTTCCGATTTAAATGATGCTGTTATGGGGCATGCAAAAAGATATTAAATTACATTAACAAGTAAATGTAAAGCAGACATTTGAAATTTCCCAAAGCACATAACAACAACGGTGCTCCTGTTTGCCAACTGAACAGTGTCCCTATTTGGCAACTTTGTAAACCCAGTATACAATTCGCCTGCCTGCCTGTTTTGAAATTATACAATTCTAGGCAGATTTTTCAGATTGAGGGGTGGGGATGGGTATTGCGCTGCTTTTCTTTTCTGTATGCAGTGAGACTTTATTAATATTTGAACATATTGCACTCTTTCAAATGTGCATCATTTGAATTGAAACATGATGGAATTGTACACTACTGCCTCCAGTGAGGATAGGAATTGGGGAACAGCATGGAGAAACTGAGCAACTTTCCATCTTCAGCCAGGTCTGACAGCATTGAACACATTTAGAAAAGATTCCTACAAGTGAATGGGTAGTGAAATCTATACAGTTGCAAGATTTACAGACTTTTCTGGATAGGGCAATCTCAAATTCTGTAAGGATAACTTGCAGGAATAGTTTACAGGATTATTGGAGGGCAGAAAAACTGGGCAATTTCATGATCCCAGAGGAAAATAATCTAAACTCTACTTGTAAGAAGTTGTACCTCCAGGTATCTATTATGAAAATTTGCTGAGGAAATAAAAAAGATTTTTATGGTACGTTCATGTTTTGTAATCCTATGCATCCATTATAAAAATGAGAAAGACCCATATACAATGATATGAAACAACTGCCAGGATTTATTGTTATGTGAAGAAACTAAGGTTCACCACAGTGTGTACACTCTGCTACCATTTTTTGGTTCACGTGCGTGTGTGTGTGTGTGTGTGTGTGTGCATACATCCACACATATGTGTCTATATAGCAGAGGATTTCTCTGGAACATTGCCAAAAAACTGTTAAACTAATGGGGAAAAACTAAAGGAGAGGAAGGAAGACTATTTTTATGGAAAACATTTCTGTTTTACTTTGATTTGCTAATTTTACAGTGTGCATGTATTAAAAAGCAAGCAACTTTGAAATGTATAGAGAACAAAGCTCATTAGTGGTTACCATGGGTAGGAGGGAGGAGGAAAGGGGAAGTTATTGCATAGCAGGCACGGAGCTTCCGTCAATGGTGGAGGGATAATTTGGAAAAGGAGAGTGGTAATGGTTGCACACATGACAAATGTAATCAATGTAAACATGTAAAAATTGTAGAATTGGCCAATGTGTTGTTATATATATTTTTTACCACCATAGAATTTTTTTAAAAAAGTAAGCAACTTTGCCTCCGTTATGTATATATCTAAATCAGGCCAATGAAACATTTCTTGGAGGTGTTAAGAGTGCATAGCTTTATTTAATTTATTTACTGAAGTTGCTGAGAGGATAGAGTACGAGCCTGGACTTGCTGACAACCATCGTTTCACCAGGGATGCCAAAACTGCTTCATAATGAGATTGGTATGAAGGAAAACAGAGAAGAGTAATGAAGAGAGAGAGATTAATTCCTGGAGATATCATTTTAACACCTGGATTCAGCTCTGCCTGACTGGGCCCATCCTTTTTGTGTTAAATTAGTTAGAAATACGTTTTAATCACTTACAAATGAAAAAGTACTCATGAAAACAGAACACTGCCCTGACATTGATTTTCAGGTGACTTTTTTTTTTTTTTTTTATGTAAGTCCACGAATATTGCTTAGGCCTTTCTGAATTTCCTTTGTTTTCCTTAAAAGAAAAAAAAAACCCTTTTATTCTGAAAAACTTTTAAACATGTAATAGTGTATTAACTTGCGAGAATAGAACAATGAACTCTCATGTGAAATTAATATTTTGCAAACTATCAGTTGTCTCAAAGACTCATCCCTTTTTATTTTTATTTTTGTTGAAGCATTTGAGGATTAGTCATAGACAACATTATGACTCTTTATCCTGCAATATTTCAGTGTGTTTCTCCTAAAAACCAGAAAATTTTCTTTTATGGTCATAGTCATATTACTCAGCGTGTACCCTTTTATGTGTCTACTCCTTTGCCAATATCACTCTGTCTTGATTACTGGAACTATATATACCCACTGCCATTGAAGTAATTCCGACTCATAGTAACCCTAATGGATAGAGTAGAAGTGCCCCATAGGGTTTCCAAGGCTGTAATCTTAACAGAAGCAGACTGGGATCCTTTATATATAATTATATATATCAAGTCTTAAAATTGGGTAGTGTTTAATTTCTCCAACTTTGTCCTTCTTTTTCAAAATTATTTTGGCTATTCTACTTCCTTTGTCTTTTCATATACATTTTAGAATTGGCCTGTCTATATCTATAAAAAACCCTAGAGGAATTTTTTAGATAGAAATTATAAAGATCAAGTTGGAGAGAATTTTCTTTACTATTGAACTTTTCAATCCATGGATATGGTATGTTTCTCCATTTATTTAGGTCTCCTTTGATTTATTTCATCAGCATTTCATAGTTTTGTCCTGTACATGTTTTGTTAGATTTATACCTAATTCTTTCATTTAGGGAGTTATTATAAATGCTGCTTTAAAAATTCATTTTCCAATTGTTCATTGCTAATATATAAATCATTATGGATTTTTTTTTGTGTGTGTGTGTGGTAACTGGATATCCACATGCAAAAGAATGAATTAGAACTCCTGCCTTACGTTATACAAAAAATTTAAGTCCAAATGGATCAAAGACCTAGATGTGAGAACTAAAGCTCCTAGAAGAACTCATAGAAGTAAATCTTTTTCACCTTGGATTAGACAATAATTTCTTAGATATAACACAAAAAACACAAATAACCACAGGAAAACTAGATAGATTTGACTTCATTTATATTTGATAAGGGTATAATATCCAAAAAAAAACTGACTGCAATAAGTTTTGTTCTTCAATGGACATTATCACGAAAGTGAAAAGGCTGGGTCTTAAAAGCTTGTGAGCAGCCATCTAAGATGCAACTACTGGTCTCCTTCCATCTGGAGCAACAGAGAGTAAAGAAAACCAGACTGAAAGAAACAATCCAAAGGACTAATGGACCAAAGAAACTACAGTCTCCACTAGCCTGAGACCAGAAGAACTACATGGGACTCAGCTACCATAATAGAAGGTACCAGTTAGAGTGGGGGGAAAAAAAATGTAGAACAAAATTAAATTTAATAAAAAAGATCAGGTCTGAGAGAGACTGGAGTAAGCCCTGAGACTACTGTCCTTAGACACCCTTCTAACTTGGAACTGAAGCCATCCCAGAGATAACCTTTCAGCCAAAGAATACAAAGGCCTCTAAAACAATAACACCAATGAGGAAAGTGCTCCCTAGAACAATCATAGGGGAATGTCTGCCCAAAAACAAAGATGAGAAAGCAGGAAGGGGCAGGAAAACCTGACAAGTGGAAATGGGGAACTCAGGGTGTTAATGGGGAGAGTGCTGACACACTGTGGGGATTGAAAACAATGTCGAGGAACAATCTGTGTATAAACTATTGAATGAGAAACTAATTTGCTCAGTAAATGTTCAACTAAAGCATACACACACACATATACACACACAGAGAAGTGAAATGGCAACTCATAGAGTGGGAGAAAATATATACATACATATATTGTACTTTAGGTGAAAGTTTACAGAACAAACTAGTTTCTCATCAAACAGCACACATCTTGTTTTATGACATTGGTTAATAACCCTATGTCATGTCAAGGGTGACTTCATTACTGAGCTAAGAGGGTGTCTGGGGGCCATACTCTCTGGGTTTCTCCAGTCTTTGTTAGGCCAGTAAGTCTGGTCTTTTTTTTATGGGTTAGAATTTTGTTCTACATTTTTCTAGAGTAGGAGAAAATATTTTCAATCAGCAATTGAAAACATATGTCTACAGAAAAACATGTAATGAATGTTCATAGCAGCATTATCCATAGTAGCCAAAACATGGAAAAAAATTCAAATATTCATCAACTAATAAATGGATAAATAAAACGTGGTCTATCCATACAATGGACTATTATTCAGCCATAAATAGGAATGAAGTACTGATACATGCTACAACATGGACGAACTTTGAAAACACTAAGCAAAGTGAAAGAAGCCACACACACACACAAAAGGCCACACATTGCATGATTCCATTTACATGAAGTGTCCAGATCACCAAATTCAGAGAGGGAAAGTAATTTAGTGTTTGTTGGGCAATGTGGTGATGAGGGAATGGGAAGTGACTGCTAATGGGTAAGGGGTTTCTTTTGGGGATAACGAAAATATTCTGAAATTAGTGGTGATAGTTGCACAACTCCGTGAATATACTAAACAGCACTGCATTGTACACGTTACAATGGTGAATTTTATGATATATGAATTATACCAAAAAAAAATCTCAAAACCCTTTTTTTTCTTTAAGGTGATACTGTTATTTGAAACGGCCAACACGGGCGCCTGCTACATGCTGGGGGTTTGCAGTCCCTTACGCACGCACGCGGAGAAGGTGGGAGAACTGGATGTTAAACGGTAGCCGCTTCCTGGATCATTCGCTCGCTTGTCCGTTACTGCGGCCGTTGAGCTCTCGCCTATGGGCCGGAGCGGTCCCGGCTCCATGATCTCCAGGAATTCAGTGACTAGAGGCCTGTCATGCTAAGTTCTTGGGATGCAAGAGCTCTTCTGGGGCCACAGAAAGACGCACGAGTTCCTAGCGCAGAGTGCCATTTTGTTTTCGGTGGCCTGGAGCTGTCAGGGGCGCCCCTGGCCTCCGCGTCCCTGAGCAAGATCGCCAGCGTCTTCTTGCTCAAGGAGGATTGTTTGGTGAGCTGCCAGGGCTGGTCCCAGGCCAGGGAGAGGGGCTGTGGTGAGAGGAAGGTGTGGTGAGGCAGGGATGGGAGTGAGGAGGATGATGGGGTGAGATTGGGGGGCGGTGTGAGACGAGGTAGAGGAGTGAAGGACTGTGACAAATGGTGAGGATAGGTTGTATGTTAATGGTTACTAGAAAAAAAAAACCTAGGTCATGTAATTTATAGCTTAAAATGAAGCTACATTTATTTAAGTAAAATTTTGCACCCATTTAAAGAAAATTATTGGATAAAGAAAAGTATAGCTGATGGTGGGTGGGAGAAAAATTTTGAAGATGATATACAAATGATTAATGCTGGTGTAAAAATAGAATAAATGGTTTTCTGGTCAAACCTCAGTATAAATCTTGGCTCTACCACTTTAATCAACTTGAGGGGAACTGGAAGAAGAAGAAGGTATTGGTCAACAACATATTCCTCTGTCCTGTAAATTTCCTGCATATTGGCAGCTGGATCTAGAAGCTTGATCAGACCTAGTTTCAGTCCCTTTGGCAAACTGTGGATGGCGGTGTATACTTTCATCTCTTTGTGTGTGTGTGTGATATTAGTGGAAACCCTGGGGGCATAGTGGTTAAGTGCTATGCCAGCCGACCAAAAGGTCAGCAGTTCAAATCCATCAGGCGCTCCTTGGAAACTCTACGGGGCAGTTCTACTTCGTCCTATAGGGTCGCTATGAGTTGGAATCGACTCGACAGCAGTGGCTTTTTGGTTTGGTGATATTAGCAGCTACTGATGTCTGATGCCTACCTAGATCATTAATTTTAGGTCGCAAGATAGTGAAATTGTAATTCTGTCTTTTCTATTTATTTGTTAGTTGGAATGATTTTATAAAGAGATGCTTTCCCTTCATCTACTCTTTTTTTTACTCAGTGGTACATTTCATTTAGGTAATATTTTGTTTATCAGTTCTTAAGGTAACAACTTTGATCCCTCTCACCTCCTAAGATGATCAGTTATTTTTTTTTTACATATCATTTTGAACTCATGTGCTTAACGTATTTAATATGTTTAAATCTATTGCAGCTATTATTCTTATCAAAGCTCAAATTAAGCTTTAGTTAAAGAGCTCATGGGAATAATATTTCCTGACTTCTTGCTTATTGCTGCTGCTGTTGTTGTTAGCTCCTGTTGAATTGGCCCCTGACTCATGGTGACTCCATCTGTGCCGTTTACACTTGAAAGTCAGTCCTGCTGGGTGTAAAAATTCCTGACTCATATTGTCCCCATTGTATATCTTAAATATGTTTCTCCATTTTTTTTTTAATGCGTAAAGTGTTGCTTTGAAAAAGTCTGATGATAATCTAACTTTTTCCCTCAAAAGACATTTACTCTTTGGCCTAGATGTCTAAAGGCCTTTTCTTTAAAGTCCAGTAATTTTACTAGTATGTGTTTGGCGTTGGTTGGCCTAGGTTTACATTCTTAGGTATGTGGTGTGCTTTTTCAATGTATAGCTTGAAATCTTTTTTTTTTTTTTAATTTTTAATTTCAGGAAAATTTCCTTGAATTATAGGTTTTGGCATTTGTACTGTCTTTAGTTTTTTTCTTCAGGATCTCCTATTATTATCTTAGCTCCACCGTCCTCTTCCTGTAGTTTGATTGCTATCTGTCCTGTTTCTCAGTTACCCAGAGCTGAAGCCTGTGCAGTCCATCAACGCCCATCCTTCCAACTGCATCTGCATCAAGTTTGACCCCATGGGAAGGTACTTTGCCACAGGAAGTGCAGATGCTTTGGTCAGCCTTTGGGATGTGGACGAGTTAGTGTGTGTGCGGTGCTTTTCCAGGTGAGCAACTCCTTTGTAGGATGGTGTTTTGTATCCAACTGTAGGTGGTGGCGTATACTTTTATCAGTTGGATAAATTAACTTATTTTATCTTGGATGAAATTGTCCCTTCCTGTTTGTCTTTAGGAGTCCAGGTGGCACGATGGTTAAAATGCTTGACTGCTAACCAAAACGTTGGCGGTTCGAATCCACCAGCTGCTGCATGGGAGAAAGATGTGGCAGTCTGCTTCCTTAAAGATTTACAGTCTTGGAAACCCTATGGGGCAGTCCTACTCTGTCCTGTAGGGTCACTATGAGTTGTAATCAACTCGACAGCAGTGGGTTACTGGTCTTTATTCATAGGGGATTTCTAATGTCTCCTCTCTCCACCCCATACTATTGGCCATGATAGGCATCAGCATCGGAAAATCATTTTATTGATGTTGCTGAAGCAGAGACAGGTAACTAGCACCCCCACTACCTTAATTAGAATCTTATGTCTTTTATTCCTGGTCATTAGGGATCATGTGTTTTTATCTCTGTATGTTAGTACTTCACAAGTATTATCATAAATTAATTTGCCTTCTTAAAAAATATTTACGTTATCGCTGTCACAGCCAAGTAATGAGGGAGCAAAGAGTTAATAAAGAAAAGGGGTAATTCTAAAGGAAAGTTATTTAGGAAAAATATTTTGCATTTTATATAACTTTTAATTCTTCCGTTACAAATAAAGTTTTAAAATACAGAAAGGTAGGAGACTTTAGTTAGACTGACCAAGAAAAAAAGAAAGATTCAAATTACTAAAATCAGGAATGTAAGAGGGGACATTACTGCTTATCCTACGGAAATAAAAAGAAAAGGAAATACTATGAACAACTCTGCCTTAGTCTTCCAGTGCTGCTACAACAGAAATACCGCAAGTGAATGGTTTTAACAAACAGAAATTTATTCTCTCACAGTCTAGTAGGTTACAAGTCCATATTCAGGGTGTCAGCTCCAGGGAACGGCTTTTTCTCTTTATTGGCTCTGGAGGAAGATTCATGTCATCAGTCTTCCCCTGGTTGAGGAGCTTCTCAGGCACAGGGAACCCAGGTCCAAAGGATGGCTCTGCTCCCAGTGCTTGGTGGCATGGGATCCCCCCCACTGCTTCCCTTTCTTTTTTTATCTCTTGAGAGATAAAAGGTGGTGCAGGCCATACCCCAGGGGAACTCCCTTTACATTGGATCAGGGATGTGACCTGGTAAGGGTGTAACAATCCCACCCTAATCCTTTTTAACATAAAATTACAATCACAAAATGGAGGACAACCACAGAGTATTGGGAATCATGGCCCAGCCAAATTTATACACACATTTTTGGGGGGACATAATTCAATCCCTGAGAAACTGTATGCTAAGAAATTATATCCTGGATGAAATGAACAAATTCCTAGAAACACATAAACTATTGAAATTGACTGAAGAAGAAATAGAAAATCTGAATAGACCTATAACAAGTAAAAAGATTGAGTTAGTAATCAAAAACTTTCCATAAAGAAGAGCCTAGGACCAGACGGCTTCACTGGTGAATTCTACCAAATGTGAAAAAAACAACATATTATTTGAACAAGCCAAAGAAAATCTGGGGGAGAAAAATCTACTTGTGAGGCAGTGTAGTTTGCTGGAGAGATTTTGGCTTTGGAGGTGGATGGAACTGAGTTCAGATGTTGGCTTCACTGCACGGTTGTGACCTTGGTTAAGTCACCTATTTCTTTTTGTTTAATTGTTTTTAATTTTAACTAATTTTTATGGCTAACTCAATTTTTAAAAAAAATATTGTCTCAAAGAAATTTGAAAAGAAAAGCAAGGTCCTAATTTCCAAAAAATGATTTATTCAATTTATTATAACTATTTATTATAAGCTCTATTATAATTCTGATAATAAATTTATTGTAATAAGTACTTTCATATATGTGTGTGTATAAAGATTCCTATTAGGAGTAGGAAATGGAATGTGTGGCTAACTATCTCCATGAACAACTGCCCCTTCTGCCATGAAACCAGAACTGGATGGTGCCCAGCTACCATTACTGAATATTCTGATGAAAGATTATATAGAAGAATCCTGATCAAAAGAGGGGAAAAGGCAGAAAGAATTTCATATTCCCACTGAATCCAGATTTTCTGGAGCTGTGGAGGTTGGATAAAGCCCTGAAACCGTTGCTCTAAAATAATCTTTAATCCTTTAAAAAAAACTCCTGACATCTTCTTAAAACCAAGTAATAGCTTGGCTTAACTAGTAAAGAATGTCTGCTTTGGGCATTGTTCTTTTTTAAGACCTCTGTATGTGGATCAAATTGACAACAGGGACTCAAAAGATTAAATAGGAAACTTGGGAGGCAGTGAGTTTATGTTAATTGGAGGAGGAACAAATTGGAAACAGGTTGAGAATGGTTGCATAACTCAAAGACTGTAATCAATGTCACTGAATTGTATATGTAGAAATTGTTAAATTGGTAATATGCTTTGCTGTGTATAATAACAACAAAAATAAAATAAAAAAAAATGGTTAAAATAGCAGCTAACAGACACATAATGAAGTGCTCATGTTAACTAGCCATTAGAGAAATGCAAATCAAAACCATAGTGAGATACCATTTCATCCTGGCATTACTGGCATGAATCAAAAAACACTAACAAATGTTGAAGAGGCTACTGGGAGATTGGAACTTGTATGCACTGCTGGTGGGAATGCAAAACAGTACAACCATTTTGGAAAATGATACGGCGCTTCCTTAGAAAACTAGAAATAGAAATACCATATGATCCAGCAATCCCATTTCTAGGACTATCTCCTGGAGAAATAAGAGCCCTCACACAAATGGACATATGCACACCCATGTTCATTGCAGCATTGTTCACAATAGCAAAAAGATGGAAATAACGAAGGTGCCCATCAACAGATGAATGGATAAACAAACTATGGTATACGTACACACAATGGAGTACTACGGAATGATAAAGAACAAATGATGAATCTGTGAAGTGTCTCACAACATGGATGAATCTGGAGGTCATTATGCTGTGTGAAAAAAGTCAATCACAAAAGGATAAATATTGTATGAGACCACTACTATAAAAACTCATGAAAAGGTTTACACACAGAAAGAAACGATCTTTAATAGTTACAAGGAAGGGGCGGGCTGGGAGTGGAAAAACATTGAATAGACAATAGACAAGTAGTAACTTCGGTGAAGGGTAAGACAGTACACTGGGGAAACCAGCACAGCATGTATAAGGCAAGATTATGGAATCTCCATAGACTCATCCAACCCCCTGAGGGACTGAATTACTGGGCTGAGGGCTGTGGGGACCATGGTTTCGGGGAACATCTAGCTCAACTGGCATAACATAGTTTATAGAGAATGTGTTCTACATTCCACTTTGGTGAGTAGCGTCTGGGATCTTAAAAGCCTGTGAATGGCCATCTAAGATGCTCACCCCTTCGGGAGCAAGGGAGAATAAAGAAAAAGACACAAGGGAAAGATTAGTCCAAAGGACTAATGGACCACATCTACCACGGCCTCCACCAGACTGAGTCCAGTACAACTAGATGGTACCTGGCTACCACCATGGACTGCTCTGACAGGGATCACAATAGAGGGTCCTGGACAGAGCTGGAGAATAATGTAGAACAAAATTCTACTTCACAAAAAGACCAGATGTACTGTCCTGACAGAGACAGGAGAAACCCTGAGAATATGGCCCCTGGACACCCTTTTACCTCAGTACTGAAGTCACGCCTGAGGTTAATCCTTCAGCCAAAGATTAGACAGACCCATAAAACAAAACAAGACTAAAGGGGCACACCAGCCTAGGGACAAGGACTAGAAGGCAGGAGGGGACAGGAAATGGGGAACCCAGGGTCAAGAAGGGAGAATGTTGACATGTTGTGGGGTTGTTAACCAATGTTATAAAACAAGATGCATACTAACATTTAATGCGAAGCTAGTTTGTTCTGTAAACCGTCATCTAAAAGTACAATAAAAAATCACTTATTTATTTACAAATAAATTAAACTTAATGTCCTTCTAAAACGCTGATGAAAGAGATCAAAGAAGACCTAAATAAATGTAGAGACATACAATGTTCATGGATTGGAAGATCGAATATAGTTAATTCTCCCCAAATTTAATCTAAAGATTTAATGCAATCCCAATCAAAATCCCAGGAAGCTTTGTAGAAAAAAAAAAAAAGAGAGATATAGCTAATTCTAAAATTTACATGACAAAGAACTAGAAAGTCAAAACAATTTTGAAAAAGAAGAGCAGAGTTGAAGAACTTTCACTACCTGATTTTAAGACAATGTGATATTGGCCAAAGACAATGGAGTACAATATAAAATCTAGAAATAGACCCTCACAAACATGGCCAACTGATTTATGACAAAGGTGTGGTGGCAATTCACGGGATGAAGGACAATCTTTTCAATAAATTTTGCTGGAACAACTAGACATTCATAATACAAAATAAGCGAACATTGACCTTCTCCCATGTCGCATACAAAAATTAATTCAAGTTGGGTGATAGACTTAAGTGTAAAACGTAACACTATAGTGCTCTTGAAAACATAAAATATTTTTCATTTTGGGTTGGGAAAAGATTTCTTAGATACAACAATAAAAGTATGATCTGTAAATAAAAAATTGATATATTGGACCTTATCAAAATGAAGAACTTTTGTTTTGCAAAGAACACTGTTAAGAGAATAGAAAGTGTCAGCCATAGATTGATAGTAAATATTTGCAAATCACATATCAGAAAAAGCAGTTGTATCCAAAATATATAATTTTCAAAACTCAACAAAACAACTCGTTTGACAAAAAAGGGCAAAAGATTTCAGCTGACTTTTTACCATAAAGGGTAGAAGGATGGCAAATAAACAACTGAAAAGATGCTCAACATCATTAGTAATGAGGGAAATGCAAATTAAAACCACAATGAAGTATCATTATGTACCCATTGCGGTTGTTAGATGGTGTGGAGGCAGTTCCAACTCATGGAGACCTCGTGTGACAGAGTGGAATTGCCCCACAGAGTTTTCTGGGCTGTAATTTATGGGAGCAGATCACCAGATCTTTCTCCTGTGGAGGCACTGAGTGGGTTTGAACTGCCAACCTTGGTTGGCAGCCAAGTGCTTAACTGTTGTGCCACCAGGGCTCCTTTTTGGCAGGATATTCCTGTCTATGTGCATGGGAAAACACTTATTCTTTGAAAGATCATTGAGTGTTAAGTTGGATGTACGTATTGGTTCTTTGTTTTATGATTATCCACCATTTCAGTGATTACTATTGGTCCATTTCTCTATATATTCCCCTTGACATTGTGGCCAAATTATGAGGGTTTGGTCCAGGTATTAATTGATCTAAAATTCCCCCTCCCATCCATGTGGATTCTTTTATTTTGTCCTCTGGATATATAAAAAGCAAACATAGCAAACCTCAATTCATTTGTTTTAACTAATAGAGTAGTTATAGCAATAGGAAAATTATTAATACATCAGTGGAGAAAACCCTAGTTGACAAAGTCATGTTCCACCACCTTCTTTTCTTGTCTGCATAATCCTGATAGCCTGATTCTCAACCCTTGAGGACAGTCAAGAATGAATTTCAAGCTTGGGTCTCTACGAGGGAAGTGACCCAGCACACTGCCCCAGCACAGTGACTCAGACTGAGAACTCTATGGTTTGGTCAGTCCTCTAATTTCTTCAGAGTTATACCTGGCCATTTGCTAATTGTCAGGCTAGGCATGTCATGAAGTTCCTCCTTTAAGTACTAGTAAGCTAGGAGGGATGGTGAGGTCAACTATGGGCTAGATTTAGTTGGCAGAGAAAGTGCAGTTGTTAAGAGCTCGGCTGCTAACCAAAAGATTGGTAGTTTGAATCCACCAGTTGCTCCTTGGGAACCCTATGGGGCAGTTCTACTCTGTCCTATAGGGTCACTGTGAGTTGAGATCAACTCATCCACAACAGGAATGTCACATTGGTTTGTTGACTGACACTGTGGGCTTGGCTGAGAAACAGTGAAAATTATAGTATCACTCAAAGAACAGAAGGTGTCCAGTATGACCTATTCCTTTCTTCTTCTTCTTCTTTTTTTTTTTTTGCCATTCCTTGCAGAGACCCAAGTATCTTTGTAGCCTGAGATCCAAGGCAGGGTGAACCTGTTTATGATGCCAGTGGTTAAGCTTGTGTGAGATGTATATGTGTGCCTGGTGAATTATTCCCTTCACTCTAACCTGTGTGGGGATAGGGCTGTGAAGCTGGAATCCTGGTGGCACAGGGCCTAGTGTGGGGGATTGGGAGGCTAAAGCAGGGGTCCTGGCCAGAGGTAGTTAGATACAAGGAGCCAGAGGCAGATCTAACGAGCAGAATGAGCCAAAAGCAGGAGAGCTGAGGTCTGGAGGACCATAAGGGGAATCAGGAAGAGGCCACTTCTGGGAGATGCCAGAGTAAAGTGTGTGTGTGTGTTTTATGAACTGGTTGGATTGTGATATGTGGGTGGGCTCAGTTTAGAATGGCAGTGAGTAGGGTAGACACTCCCTTTAGCTCTTTCCTGATGCAAAGATATATTTTATGTATTAAAGTCCCTAAGGCTTTTAGTCACAAAAGGGACTGTGGCATATGTACCCCTCATTGGAAGTAAAAAGCCCATAGGATTGTGAAAGGTGAGCCCTATATTTCAAGAGAGAGTAGAAATCAAATATACAGAAGCACTTTGCGAATTCAGAAATACCCATTTGTATGTAAAGCATCACCTTCTTTTCTCCCTTTGACACTGTAGTGCAATGGAAATAACACTGGCTTTATGCTGAGGTAGAACCAAATTTGAATCCTAGCTCTAGGATTTATCTGAACCCAATTTCCTCATCCATAAAGTGGAGATAATTAATCCGCTTTTTCTTGGATTGCTAGCAGAACTAAATGTGATAAAGTATTTGTAAACTTTCTAGGACAGCACCTGGCACCTGGGAGATGCTTAATAATCCCTTCCCTTGAGGTGGGGTAGCTCCTAATGAGAACACAAGGGCTGACTGCAGAGACCTGCCATCAGCCCATTAACGTTCATTGGAGAAATATTAGCTCTGCTTTCTGCTTGTGTCCTGTTAGGTGCATGGTGGGTATGTGTATGTGAGCAAACGACAGGAGAAGGAGGTTAAAGCCCTTGTTAGCTGAGATTGTAGGAGGGATGGGATGGAGAGGAGGCGAACTTAATGCAAGACTTGAATACAGTGGATGTGAATTCAGGGCAAGGGGACATATGAGAGGGGACACTGGAGCTTGAAGCCGGGGTTGAAGGCAGGGTGGCAGTGTTCTGGATGTGGGGAAGATGGTTCAGTGGAATGTGAGATGGGGTTGGAGAGAAAACTGGGGGAGGTGTCAGGCTCTGGACAATTTAAGTTTGAACTGGTTGGTAGTGTGACCTGGTGAGTAGGGAAGAGATGGGTGGACCTGGGTTGTATCTCTGTTATATCCCCACTAACTCTTGTTGTTGTTGTTTGCTGTCGAGTCGATTCTGACTCATATCAACCCTATATGACAGTACAGCTGCCCCATATGGTTTCCTAGGGTATAAACTTTATGGGAGTAGACTACCAGGTCTTTTCTCCTGCGGAGTGGCTGGTGGGTTCGAACCACTGGCCTTACAGTTAGCAGCCAAGCACTTTAATTAACCATTGTGCCACCAGGGCTCCTTCACCACTGACTAGATTATCTTTAAAATGCTTACCTTTAAAATATGTATCGTAATAGTATGACCTATGAGAGTGAAATGAGTTGATATGTAAAGTGCCTGGCACATTGTGTAATATAAACACAATGTTTATTTGTGATATAAACCTTACTATCTTATGGGGCATTCATTGTCCCTGGGGCTGATCACATTTTATGCGAAAGAGAGAGACATAGAGTTGTGAAGATAGTTTAGCTTTTTCAAAATGGGATGGAGAAGGGGCTGTTATTTGGAGAAAATGAATGTTTTATTTTTTAGCACCCATATAGAGCTAAGACCCTTTTGTTAGAGTTTAGGGACACTAAATTGACAACTATTCATTCAATGATTACAAATTACTAGCACTTTAAATGTTTGAAATTGTTGCCCAAATGGAGCCCTAAGCTGTTTAACTTCAAGATGTCCAGTGCCTCAGCATTTCACCTTCATGAAAAGCAGGTCCACCTGATCCACAGTGTTACAGTGACAGAGTCATTGGCTGCTGCTTGCTCCTGGCTGGAATGTCATGATATTCCTCTTCTGGTAATTACTCTTGGTAGTTTCTGCATCTAAAGGGAGCAGTGATCACTGAGGCTACCATGGAGGTCAAGGAATGGTGCAGATGCAGCAAGGAGTCCATAAAAATATCTCAGGATGGCCTTGAAGACCAAAGAGAATCTGGGCCAAGCACAGGCTGAATTGTACCTGGTCATCAGCTGTACTCAGAGTGTAGATTAAAGTCAACTTGGAGAGTTTTCTTACTTGAAATGAGGCATCGCTGTGGAATTCAGGTTAAAGATGATCAGGCCTACGATTCTTTATTGAACGTTAAAGTGGACTGCGACTCCTCCAAATTGGCAGGTGACAGCCTAAGATGGTGACTTAGGCAGGCACACCATAATGTCTCCCTACAACAAAGACATGAGAAATCAAGTGAAATGGATACAAATGACAGCCTTGGAACACCAAGCTTCAAATGGAAGGCTGAAGAATTAGACCAAGCACTGAATGAAAGGAGAGACTGAGTGAAAACAGCAGATGTGGAGATTTATGGATTGTCGGTGCCCTGCCAGCCATCTTGAGACAAAGCAAGCAGCATTCCTGGGTGAGAAGCACAGGAAGGCAGCTCCATGGAATTCACAACAGGAGACTGCGTGACTGTGTAAACAAACATGGAATGAAACTAGGTGAGCAGGACACGAGCTGGATCTAAAGAGGAAAAGTACAGGAAGGCAGGCAAGAGCTCCAGCAATCCTGGCAACCACAGAGAAGTGAGGGAGCCAGGAACTAGGGATGGGACTACTCACCAGTGGCAGTGCCTGACGATTTTGACAGAAAACACACACCGAATACTAAAACCATAGAGTAACAACTAGAGGTCCCCCACTCAGCCAGCCTTCATGTAGTCTCTCCACTCCCCATATTGAAACAGGCCAAGCCCTGATTGCCTGGTGGACCCTACCAGGAGTGCCCCTGCATCCATGCCCAGGGACAGGTGCGTGCCCTTCCCACCAGAGAGAGGCATGCTGCTCATACACCCTGCCCAGCAACTGGCTGTGTTCTCCCTGCATCACCTGCCTGGCAAATGACGGGCATGCTTACTAGAGCACTCACCATGCCTACTGTCTACGACCGGTGGGTGTGCTCCCCGCACTTCCACCCAGTGACAGGCAGGCACACCTTGCCTGCTCCCCATCCAGGGACTGGGAGGCACAATTCCCCCCACATCCTCACAGTGATCAGAAAAGCTCCCATACTACCACCTAGCAACTGGCAGGCATGCCCCTATATCTCAGCCCAGCCACTAACAGGCATGCCCCCACACACCCTTCCAGCAATTGCATGGCACAGACTAACAGCCACATCCCCTTATCAGCGACTGCGTGGCGCATTTTGACAGGTGCCACCCATGCCCCCACTCAGCGATGAGGAGGTAATCCCTGTGCCCTCACCCAACGACTGTCTGGCTTTGACAACACCTATTCTACACCGAGCCAGTTCCTGCAGGCTGATTGCACATGCACTAAGACCCCTTGATTGTTCCCCACCTACTGAGATACCAATTTGTGCATGCACAGAGAGCCTACCCCATCCATTTGGGTAACACTCCCTCCCTGTGGCTACAAAGATGACCTGTGCTGCTCTTCAGTGGACAACTAACTGCTTGCACCAGTGTGGAAGGACCACACTGTCTCACAAGAGCTGTGGAGGGACCCTGACCACCCAGCATTTGCCACCTCACATCAGGGAAGGGACCTTCTCTTGTACCTCTACTTAATCTTGTCAGGGAAGACATATGCACCTAACAACAGGACTCACATGAATGTGTGACCCACCATATCCACTAGTGAGAGGAAATCACACCCAGCCAATGACACCACCAAAGTCATACATATACCAGTATCACTAAACAACAATTAAAATAATACAAAGAAAGAAAGTCATTCTAAAAAAGAAAGAGAAGAAGCCTAAGTTCCTGATATATCAAAACAAAACAAACAAAAACTAGGGCAAAACCAACAAACATACAATCAATAAAGAAATATATAAATAAATTAAAAAATACCTTAATGCCTTGGAGACAGCAGTCAATAATAAATCAAAGAAACAGGATAAGGTGACTCAAGCAAGAGAGTAAAATAAAGGGACAGTAAACCTTCCTGAAGAAGAAGTGATAATCGAACTATCTGACAAGGAATTCAAAAGACTGATATTTAGGCTCCTCAAAGAGATTAAGGAAAACATGAGGAAAAAAAACTAGAAAAATTCAAGAAAACAATACAAGAACAAAATGACATACTCAATAGACAAATAAAAACTATACAAAAACAACTAGCAATTCAGGTGCTTAACAATAAAATATCAGAAATAAACAACTCAATGGAAGGACAAAGAAGTAGAATTGAATTGATGGAAGTAAGAATCAGCAAAATAAAGGACAAATCCTTGATACTAATTTGTTTGAGGAACAGTCAGAAAAAACACGGAAGAAAAACAAAGAAAGCCTAAGAGTTATATGGGACACCATCCAGAGGAATAATTTACACATACTAGGAATGCCAGAGGGGGGAGAGAGAAAAGAGTGCAGAGAGAATTTTTGAAGATATAATGGCAGAAAACTTCTCAGAAATCATGAAAGATGAGAAGATTTCTAGAAGCTCAATGAACCCCATACAGGATACACCTCAAAAGATATTCACCAAGGCATATCCTCATCAAACTTTCTAAAACCAAAGACAAAGAATTTTGAGAGCAGCTTGTGAAAAGCAAAATATCACAAAGGCACATCAATGAGCCTATGCTGATTTCTCATTAATATGGCAGCTGAAGTGCGTCACACAAGTAGTAGACAGTATACCCTTTCTCCAGAATTTGTAGGTAGAAATCTTTGTTGGATTGACCTGAATTTGTCTGAGCTCCCTCTGCGTGCTAGGCATTGTCCAAGGAAGAGAGAGGGAATAAATCAGACTCATGTACTTCAGATCCATTTTACAGATGAAAGCCAAGGTTCAGAGATGTTAGGGAACTTGTCTGAGAGTCACATGGTCCATACGTTAGTATGTAGTCTATGTTTCTTCCACTGTGTTATGGTCCTCACTTGGGTCTAAAACCTCAGCTTGTTTAAATTCAGCCTAGCCTAGATGTGGCTTAACAATAGCACAGATGTAAAGTTTAGGAGTCAACATTGGGCTTTGTCCAGTGCTTTGTGGCAAAGGTGTCACGCTGCTGATGGCAGAAACCAGGGTTGGGGGAAGCTTTAGGTTGGTGAAGTGAAAGAAATAATACATTAAGAGCAACAGGTTTTATTCATTCAACCACTTACTCAACACCTACCTGTGCCAGGCCTGGGCTGTGAAGAACAGCCAGTCTCTGCCCCAGGAGTCCACAGCCTGGTGTGGAGGTGGTAGCAGTTCAGTGTGATAGTGGTTTTATAAAAGAGTAATTCAGATCATGTCTCTCCTCCCTTAAGATACTTCATTGGCTTCCCACTGCATTTTCCCTCTATGAGATCTTGCCAGGCCGTGTCCTTCTCAGTATACAGGTGTTAATTCAGAAGGCACCCCCTTTTAATAACAACTTTATTGCGATAAAATTCACCTACTGTGATAGGCTGAATAATACCGCCCCACCCCAAAGTTGTTCACATCCTAATTCCTGGAAGTTGTAAATATATTGCCTTACCTGATGAAAGGGACTTTGCAGATGTGGTTAACAGTTTTGAGATGGTGAGATTATCTTGGGTTATCAGGGTGGGCCCAATGCGGTCCCAAGGGTCCTTATAAGAGGAAGTCAGGAAGATGAAAGTCAGAGAGAAAAAGGATATGCGACATTGGAACCAGAGGTTGGAACAATGCACTTTGAAGAGGGAGGAAGGTGTCGAGAGCCAAGGAATGCAGGTGGTTGCAAGAAGCTGGGAACTGCAAGGGGACAGATTCTCCCCTGAAGAAACACAGTCCTGCAAACTCCTTGATTTTAGATTTTTGACCTCCAGACTGTAAAAGAATAAATTGGTAGTGGTGTAGGCCAGTAGGTTTGTGCTAATTTGTGACACGTGCTATAGGAAAGTAATGCACATTCCATATAATCTACATATTTAAAGTGTACAATTCACAGGTTTTTATTATAGTCACAGACTTGTGCAACCGTTGCCACGATCAGTTTGAGAACATTTCACCATCCTCCCAAGACACATACCTATTAGCAGCCCCTCTTCTTTTCTACTTGTAGCTAGCCATATGGCTTTAGGTAAGCTTCCTAACCTGTCTGAGCCTCAGTTTCCTCATCTGTAAAATGGAAATACCATCTATTTCCCAGTGATGTTGTCAGAATTCAATGAGATAATGGTGTAAGCACTTAGCATAGTGCCTGGCAGTCGGCATTGTAAGTTTTATTATTATTGTTATCATTAACAACAGTGAAAAGGCTGTTGCAGAAGTCCAAGGGACAAAGAGCTGAACTAGGTCAGTGGCTGAGGGATGGAGAAGGGATGTGGTTTCTCAGAGGCTCAAAGCCCTCTGATTAGAGGGCTTTCCATCTGTTGGAGCCCTTCCAGCAGGTGGATCTCTGTTAATTAAAACCTGCCTGCTGGTCCCTGTTTGACTACTGGAGGACAGTGGAGCCAAGGCTGCCAGTGGACCGTGGCACACCCTGTAGGCTGGGGGCTGGTCTGTGCATCCAGCCTTCTTTCCTTGTTGGAAGCCTGACTGTATATTTGCATTGACTGTCACCTCCCTTCTTGGTCTGTGCACTTGCTGGCATTTTTGAAAGACACTTCGCATTGCAGGGCACCTCTGAGTTCCTGCATGTCCTGTGGCCCAGGATTATCTGTGGCTGAAGCGTTCTGTTTCTGGTAGCTGTGTTTCTCAAGGAAACTCTGGTGGTATGGTGGCTAAGTGCTAGGGCTGCTAACCAAGAGGCCGGCAGTTCGAATCCACCAGGCGGTCCTTGGAAACTCTATGGGGCAGTTCTACTCTGTCCTATAGGGTCACTATGAGTTGGAATCAACTCGACAGCAGTGGGTTTTTTGGTTTTTGAGTGTTTCGCAAGGGCGCAAGTGGCCCAGAACATGGGGTCCCGTACATTGCAGCTCCGCAGAGCCCAGGATGAGCCATGGTTGCTCTTCTGCCAGTTCAGAACCTGGGGCCTGTTTCATCTTAAGCTCCTCCCCTGCTCCCCAGTCCTCACCTGTACCCTTTGGTCCTTTGTGTGGAGAAATAAAGGGAATTCCAAATCCTGCATCCATTTTGCAGGCTGTGGGAAGCGGGGCTTTCCGGGGGCCTAAAAAACAGCACCGGTTTAATCATTTCAAAAAAGTGTGGTGCTCTTTCAAAGCCATAGAATGTGGTCAGGGAAAGAAAAAGACAGTGTATCTTGTGCCAAGCCCGGTATGTTTACGAGTTGCTTCTTACAATAAGAAGAATAAAAATACCAATGAAGCAGCCTCCACTTACTGATTGTGTGCTGTGTGTCAGATTTAGCACTATGTGCTTGTTGCATTTTAGCTCTTTTAATCCTAGTAATAGTCCATGAAAAAAAAACTGAAAAAAAAAGTGCATGAGGCATTATTAATCCAAAGGAAACTGAGGCTTGGAGAAGCCATAGAATGGTGCTGCTAGAAATTCAAACCCATCTGTCTGACTTTAAAACATGAGCTCTTCCCTTCAGAAATAGGGCATGGTCAATTCTACCTTTAGCCAACCTCTCTTCAGAAGTGTAGTTTATAGAGATTTAGAAGGAGAAGGCCAGGGTTATGAGGAAACCAGTATTTATGACTGTACAACATAGGGTACTAGTTAAGGGTATGGATTTGGAGTCAGATTGCCTAGGTTCAGAACCTAGCTCTGCCGCTTACTATCTCTGTGACCTTGGGCAGATTATTTCACTTCTTTGTAAAATGGGGATAATACTAGTAGCTCCCTCCCTGGTTTGCTCTGAGGGTTAAATGAGTTAATACGTGTAAACTGCTTAGATCAGTCCCTGGCATAAATAACTCAGTAAATGTTAGCTATCATCATCATCGTTTTTAGCTGTTTTCTCTTACCTCTTTAATTTTAGTGTCTAGCACATAACTAGAAGTTGGTGAACACTTATTGATTGAAATGATCCCTTGGTTTTAGAAAATATTTTCTGAGCTCTGGAGGGTGCCAAGTGCTGGCTTGATCCATCAGTGAGTCCATTTCAGACCATTTCCTAAGACTGCTCAGTCTGCAGGGGAGGTCAGGCATGGGCACCAATTACTGTACAAGGCAGATCGTGATTAGAGAGGGACAGAAATGGCCCATGGAGGTCCTGATGCAGGTGAGGGCACTTGTGGAGTGGGGAGGGCATTGTGGGCCACATTCAGAGGAGACTGCCTTTGAATTAGGCCTGGGAGGATGGGTGTGGGAGGAAAAGGGGAAGTGTGGGTGGGACCGGAGAATTCAGGCTTCTTGGGCCTAATATGCCACTAACTTCACAAAGAATCGTTGAGTCATGTTTTTTTTTTTTTTTTAATTTTAAGTGGTAAAATATATATAACAAAAATTTTGCCATTTCAGCTGATTTTAAGTGTACAATTCAGGGACATTAATTACAGTCACCATGTTATGTAACGACCACATCTCCAAAAGTTTCCAATTACCCCAAACAGAAACTCAGCACCCTTGAAGCAACATCTCCCCAACCACCAGTAAACTCTTGTCTCTATGCATTTACCCATTCTAGATATTTCCTGTAACTGGAATCATACAATATTTGTTCTTTTGTGTTTGACTTATTTCACTCAGCGTGTTTTCATGCTTCATCCACGTTATAGTATGTATCAGAACTTCATTTCTCTTTTTGACTAACATTCCATTGTTTGTAAGTACCACATTTGGTTCATCCATTCATCTGTTGATGGACACTTGGGTTGTTTCCACCTTTTGGCTGTTGTGACTAGTGCTGCAGTGAACACCAATATACAAATACCTGTTTGAGTTCTTGCTTTCAAGTCTTTTGTGTTATATACCCAGGAGTGGAATTGCTGGATAATAGGTAGTTGTGTTTTTTTGAGGAACCGCTAAACTGTTTTCCACAATGACTGTACCATTTTAGTTTCTCACAAGAAATGCATGAGGATTCCTATTTCTCCACATTCTTGCCAACACTTAGGATTTTTCCTTTTTCTGATAAAAGCCATCCTAATGAGTATGAAGGAACCCTGGTGGGGCAGTGGTTAAGCACTTGGTTGGTAACTGGAAGGTCGGCAGTTTGAATCCACCAGCGGGAGAAAGATGGGGCAGTCTGCTTCCATAAAGATTTACAGTTCTCAGAAACCCTATGTGACAGTTCTACTCTGTCCTGTAGAGTCACTGTGAATTTGAATCAACTCCGTGGTGACGGGCTTAATAAGTATGAAGTGGCATTTCATTGTGGTTTTGATTCGCATTTTCCTGATAGGTAATGAAGGAGCTCTGGTGGCTCAACAGTTAAGTGCTTGGCTGCTAACTGAAAGGGTGGCAGTTTACACCCACCCAGTGGCTCCACGGAGAAAGACCTGGCGATCTGCTCCCATAAAGATTACAGCATAGGAACCTCTGTGGGACGGTCCTACTCTGTCACACGAGATCACTCTGAGTTGCAATCAACTTGACAATACCTAACAACAATGAGTAATGACATCATGCATCTTTCCATATGTTTATTGGCCACTGTCTGTCTTCTTTGGAGAAATGTCGATTAACTCCTTTGCTCATTTTTTAATTGGGTTGTTTGTCTTTTTGTTGTTGTGCTGTATGAGTTCTTTATATATTCTGAATATTAAACCCTTTTCTAATACATGGTGTCTTAGTTATCTAGTGCTGCTTATAACAGAAATACCACAGGTGGATGGATTTAACAAACAGAAGTTTATTCTCTCGCAGTTTAGTAGGCTAGAGTCTGAATTCAGGGTGCCAGCTCCAGGGAAAGGCTTTCTTTCTCTGTTGGCTCTGGGGGAAGGTCCTTGTCATCAATCTCCCCCTGGTCTGGGAGCTTCTCATTGCAGGGACCCTGAGTCCAAAGGATGTGCTCTGCTTTTTTCTCTTCTTGCTCTCCTATCTGCTCACTTCTATGTTTTATATTTCAAAAGAGATTGACTCAAGATATAACCTAATCCTGGAGATTGTGTCCTGCCGTATATCATAACTGCCTCTAATCCTGCTTCGTTAACATCATACCCTCTACCAGCTGCCATCGAGTCAATTCTGACTCATAATGACCCTATAGGACAGAGTAGAACTGCCCATAGAGTCTCCAAGGAGCACCTGGTGGATTTGAACTGCCATCCTTTTGGTTAGCAGCCGTAGCTCTTAACCACTAAGCCACCAGGGTTTCCCATTAGCATCATAGAGGTTAGGATTTACAACACATAGGAAAATTACATCAGATCACAAAATGGAGGACAATCACACAACACTGGGAATCATGGCCTAGCAAAGTTGACACACGTTTTTGGGAGACACAATTCGATCCATAACATATGGTTACCAAATATTTTTTCCCATTCTGTAAGTTACCTCTTCACATTATTGATAAAATCCTATGATGCTGAAAAGTTTTTAATTCTGATGAAGTCCAATTTAGCTAATTTTGACTTTTGTTGCTTGTGCTTTTGGTGTTGTATCTAAAAATTCATTGTCAAAAACCAGGTCTTGAAGCATTACCCCTGTGTTTTTTCTAGGAGTTTTATGGTTTTAGTTCTTATATTTAGTTGAGTCCATTTTCATGCATTGTATGAGACATGGGGCCAACATTCTTTTGCATGTGGAGATTCTCAGTTGCCCAACATCATTTGTTGAAGAGGCTCTTCTCTCTCCATTGAATGGATTTGGTACCCTTGTCAAAAATCAGTTGGCCATCAATGTATGGGTTTATTTCTGGACTCTGAATTCTGTTACATTGGCCTCTATTTCTGTCTTTATACAGGTGCCACACTGTTTTGATTACTGTAGCTTTATAGTACATTTTGAAATCAGGAAGTGTGACTTCTCATACTTTGTTCTTTTTCAAGATTGTTTTGGCTATTTGGGGCCCCTTGCAATTCCATATGAATTTGAGGGCTGAATTTTCCATTTCTGCAAAAAAGCTGTTGGAACTTTGATAGGGATTGGGCTGAATCTGTAGATTGCTTTGGGTAGTATTGACATCCTACCAATGTTAAGTCTTCCAATGCATGAGCATGGGATGTCTTTCCATTTATTTAGGCCTTTTAAAATTTCTTCCAGCAATGCCTTATGTTTTATAGTTTTCAGTGTACAAGCTTTCACACCCTGCCCCCTGCCACCACTTAAATTTATTCTTAGGTATTCTATCCTTTTAGATGGTATTGTAAATGGAATTGTATTCTTAATTTGCTTATTGTATTGCTCATTGCTGTTCATAGTGATATAAGTGATTTTTGAATGTTGATCTTGTAGTCTTCAGCTTTACTGAACTTGTTTATTAGCTCGAATAGTTTTCTTGTCAATGCTTTGGGATTTTCTGTATATAGGATCGTGTCATCTGTGAAGAGAGATAGTTTTTGTTTTCTGATTTGGATGGCTTTTATTTTTTTAATGCCTATTCGAACTGGTTAGAACTTCTGGTACAGTGTTAAATAGCACTGGTGGAAGTGTGCATCTTGTCTTGTTCCTGATCTTAGGGGGAAAGCTTTCAATCTTTCCCTTTTGAGTATGATGTTAGCTGTGGGTTTTTCATAAATGCCCTTTAGGATGTTGAGGAGTTTTTCTTCTGTACCTAGTATGCCAAGGCATTTTATTATGAAAGGGTGCTGGATTTTGTCAGATGTCTTTTCTGCATTAATTGAGATGCTCATGTGGTTCTTTTTCTTCATTCTATTAATACGGTGTATTACATTGAATTATTTTCTTGTGTTCATCCACATTTGTATTCCTGGGGTAAATCTCACTTAGTCATTCTGTATAATCCTTTTAATATGCTTTTGGATTCAGTTTGCTTGTATTTTGTTGAGGATTTTTGCATCTGTGTTCATAAGGTATATTTTTCTGTAGTTATCTTTCCTTGTGGTATCTTTATCTGGCCTGGCATCAGGGTAATGCTGGCCTCATAAATTAGGAAGTGTTCCCTCCTCTCCTGTTTTTTGGAAGAATATGAGAAGAAGTCTTCTTTAAATGTTTGATAGAATTCACTAGTGAAGCCAAATGGTCCTGGACTTTGCTGGAGGTTTTTTGGTTATCGATTCAATCTCTTTACTTATTATAGGTTTATTGAGAATTCTATTTTTCTTGAGTCATTTTAGGTAGTTTATGCATTTCTAGGAATTTATCGTTTAATCTATGTTATCTAATTTGTTGGCATACAATTGTCCATAGTATTCTCTTATAATCCTTTTTTGTTTCTGTAGGTTTAGTAGTAATGTACCCACTATCATTTCTAATTTTAGTTATTTGCATCTTTTCTCTTTTTCGCCTTCTCAATTTAAAAGTTTGTTAATTTTATTGACCTTTTCAAGGAACCAACTTCAGGTTTCGTTGATCCTGTCTGCTGTTTTTCTGTTCTGTATTTCACTTATCTCTGTTCTAACCTTTATAATTTCCTTCTTTCTAGTGGCTTTGGGCCTTATTTACTCTTCTTTTTCTAGTTTCTTAAATTGTAAGGTTAGGGTATTAATTTGCGATCTTTCTTTAACTTTTTTAATATTGGTGTTTATTGTTATAAATTTCCCTCTCAGCACTGCCTTCTCTGCATCCCATAAATTTTGGTATGTTGTGCTTTAATTTGCATTTATCTCTGAGTGTTTTCTAATTTTCCTTGTAATTTCTTCTTTGACTTATTGGTTATCTGTATTATTTAATTTTCACATGCTTGTGAAATTTCCATTTTCCCTCCTGTTACTGATTTCTGGTTTCATCCCACTGTGGTCAGAGAAGATACTTAGTATGATTTCAGTCTTTTTGAGTTTACTGAGATTTCTTTTGTGACCTAACATGGCTGTTCTGGATAACGATCCATGTGCCCTAGAAAAGAATGCACATCATTTTGTCACTGGATGGAGTATTCTGTATATGCCTGTTAGGTCTAATTGGTTTATTAAAAAAAAAACCCAAAAAACCCACTGCCATCGGGTCGATTCTGACTCATAGCAACCCTATAGGACAGAGTAGAACTGCCCCATAGAGTTTCCAAGGAGCGCCTGGCGGATCTGAACTGCCGACTTCTTGGTTAGCAGCTGTAGCACTTAACCACTACACCAATTGGTTTATAATGTTGTTCAAATGCTCTACTTTCACATTTATCTTCTGTTTAAGATGTTCTATCCATTATTGAAAGTGGCGTATTAAAGTCTTCAACTGTTATTGTAGAACTGTCTATCCCTTCAATTCTGTCAGTTTTCGCTTCATATATTTTGGAGCTCTGTTGTTAGGTTCATATATATTTATAATTGTTATGTCTTGATTCTTGTATTATTATGTTGTTGTTAGGTGCCGTTGAGTTGGTTTCGACTCATAGTGACCATGTGTACAACAGAACATAACACTGTCGGGTCCTGTGCCATCCTCATAATTGTTGCTGTGTTTGAGCCTGTTGTTGCAGCCACTGTGTCAATCCATCTGGTTAAGGGTCTTCCTCTTTTTTGTGGATCCTCTATCTTACCAAACATGATGTTCTTCTCCAGGGATTGATCCCTCCTGATAACATGTCTAGAGTTCGTGAGATGAGGTCTCGCCATCTTCGCTTCCAAGGAGCACACTGGCTGTACTTCTTCCCAGACAGACTTGTTTGTTCTTCTGGCAATCCATGGTCTATTTAATAGTCTTCGCCAACATCATAATTCAAAAGCATCAATTCTTGTTCAAAAAACCAAAACCAAACCCACTGCTGTTGAGTCAATTCTGACTCACAGCGACCCTACAGGACAGGGTAGAACTGCCCCACCTGGTGGACTTGAACTGCTGACCTTTTGGTTAGCAGCTGTAGCTCTTAACCACTATGCCACCAGGGCTTCCAATTCTTATTCAGCCTTTTTTATTCATTGTCCAGCATTTGCATGCATATGAGGTGACTGAAAATGCTATGGCTTGGGTCAGGCTCACTTTATTTGCTTTTCAAAGAGGTCTTTTGTGGCAGATTTGCCCAGTGCAATAAGTCATTCAATTTCTTGACTGCCGCTTTCATGAGCATTGATTGTGGATCCAAGAAAAGTGAAATCCTTGACAACTTCAATCTTTTCTCCATTTATTATGATGTTGCTTATTGGTCCACTTGTGAGGATTTTTGTTTTCATTGTATTCAGCTGCAATCTATACTGAAGGCTATAGTCTTTGAGCTTCATCAGTAAGCTTCAAGTCCTCTTCACTTTCAGCAAGCAAGGTTGTGTCGTCTGCATATCGGAGGTTGTTAATGAGTCTTCCTCCAATTCTGATGCCATGTTCTTCTTCATATAGTCCAGCTTCTGAGATTATTTGCCATCATACAGATTGAATGAGTATGGTTAAAGGATATTTATTATTATACACTGTCCTTTTTGTTTTTTGTAACAGATTTTGACTTAAAGTCTGTTTTTTCTGGTATTAATATAGACATCCCTGCTTTCTTTTGTCTACTGTTTTCATGGAATAGTTTTTTTTTTTCATCCTTCTGCTTTCAACTCACCAGTGCCTTTGTATCTTAAAATGGGTCATTTGTAGACAGCATATAGTTGGATCATTATGCCAATCCCTGTCTTATGATTAGGGAACAAAATGCATTTACATTTAAAGTAATTACTTTTAAGGATGGACCTGATTCTGCCATTTTGCTGTTTGTGTGTGTGTGTGTCTGTGTGTGCGTATGTCTGAAACCTGTTCACCATCACAGCAAAATGCAAACCTGTGAATTAAATGATTTGTAAAGTCTCTTCCAGCACTCTTTGGTTTCCTGATTTCAAGTTGCCTGAATCTAAGATAAAGCAATGTGATGGGAGGTGGGGCTACGCTTGAGCAAATGTGTGCTTACTTATGACTTGTTCTAATGCAGAGCTGATCCCAAATCTGCCAGGCTTGAGGAAGAAGAATTAACATACTCCAGATGAGATTCTGTTCAAACTGTTTGGCTGAAAGTGTTGTGGCAAAAATGAAAGACAGACTGAGAGTAGAGCCTAAAAGATAATTAATAATGAACAGTGAACCTTTGCGAGGCTGTTTCCACCCCTACCTAAACCTTTCCAGGGTCCTCAGGTGCTGACCAAATGAACCCTTTATCCAGAAGGATGGTTGATTGTTCACAGTGTACCTGGTCTGTCTTAGAGTCGCACCTGGACTCCTAGCATGCTCTTGAGTAGTAATTGAACTGAGAACAATATCATTAGTTACAGACTGACATGTGCTAGGCACTTGCTATGTATCACCCCCATCACTTCTCACAACAACCTTGTGAGGCAGTAATGCTGATCTTTACTTCAGGGAGAAGGAAACTAATAAGTGACAGATTTAGGATTTGAATCCAGGGCAGGCTGGCACTTTCTGCCACACCTGACTGCCTCTCTGTCGACTTTTGCCCTGGAACTGATCAGATAATGATCCAAAGACTTCATAGATCATGTCACACCAAATTGCAGTGACATGTGCTGGAATGTGCCTGGTCCCTTTGCAATGTGTTTTCTCATTTGATTCAAGTCAGTGATGCTGGAGATGGATATGATCATCACTCTCACTTGGTAGGTAAGAAACTGAGGTTCAGACTGACAGGTGAAGTGACCCAGCCACAGTCACATAACTTGGTGTCATGGATTGAATTATGCGCCCCCCCCCCAAATTGTGTCTATCAATTTGACTGGGCCATGATATCCCAGTATTGTGTGATTTTCCTATATGTTGTAAATCCTGCTCCTATGATGTTAATGAGGGAGGATAGATGGCAGTTGTGTTAGTGAAGCAGGACTCAATCTACAAAATTGGATTGTGTCTTGAGGCAACCTCTTGAGATATAAAAGAGAAGTGAGCAGAGAGACAGGGGCACCTCAAACCACCAAGAAAGTAGTGCTGGGAACACAGCGTGTCCTTTGAACCCGGGGTCCCTGCGCAGAGAAGCTCCTAGTTTGGGGAAAGATTGGTGAGAAGGCTGACAGAGAGAGAAAGCCTTCCCCTGGAGCGGACACCCTAACTTTGGACTTTTAGCCTACTTGACTGTGAGAAAATAAACTTCTCTCTGTTAAAGCCATCCACTTGTGGTATTTCGGTTATAGCAACACTAGATAAGTAAGACACTTGGAAATGGTGGAACTGAGATTTCACCCCAGGGACTAAGTCAGTGCTTAACTGGTAAATTGTTACTTCCCATGTGATAACTATACTGGGAATTCATGGTTTTTGCCTAAACATTCAGTCTACAGAACTTGATGACAGCACCTGAATATTTTTTGGGGAAAATCACATCTACCTTACTCTACCCCTGTCACTTGAGTCCATGTGATTTGGGCAGGACTGATATGTTCTATACTCCCTTGCCCCTGGCCTTGTAGGGTTGGGTAGATGATCCCCCTGGTCATAGTGAATACTTCAGGGATAGGCTTGTGACCAAAGATGTCCAATGAGACTCAATCCCGTGATGCTAGAGGAAATTATCGAGAAAGAGGCGAGCACCCTCTTTTTGCTGCGGTTCTTGATCTGGTAATATGGAGGTCTATAATAAAAAGTAATTTTTCATATATATGTGGGTCTCTATATTCTGTTGCATTGGTCTGCTTGCTGTTTTTATTACAATACCACACTACTTGGATTACGGTTGTTGTTAGGTGCTATCGAGTGGGTTCTGACACATAGCAACCCTATTTGTTCCATTTTACAGTCTCACCAGGAGTGCCAGGGTGTTTCAGTTTCTCCACATTTTTGTTAATGAAACACTGCGCCATCCTCACAGTTCTTGCTGTGTTTGAGCCCATTGTTGCGGCCACTGTGTCAATCCATCTCATCAAGCATCTTCCTCTTTTTCGCTGACCCTCTGCTTTACTAAGTTCCTTCTCCAGGGACAGATCCCTCCTGATAACATGTCCAAAGTATGTGAGACAAAGTCCCTCCATCCTCACTTCCAAGGAGCACTCTAGCTGTTCCTCTTCCAAGACAGACTTGTTCTTTCTTCTGGCATTCCATGGTATATTCAGTGTTCTTGACCAACACCGTAATTCAAAGGCATCAAATCTTTGGTCTTCCTTATTCATTGTCCAGCTCTTGTATGCATATGAGGTGATTGAAAATGCCATGGCTTGGGTCATGTGCACCTTAGACCTCAAAGTGACATCTTTGCTTTTCAGCACTTTAAAGAGGTCTTTTGCAGCAGATTACCGAAAGCTTTATAATACATCTTGAGATCAGGTAGTATTACCTCTCCAACTTTATTCTTCTTTTTCAAAGTTGTTTTGGCTATTCTAGGTACTTTCCATTCCACATGTGCTTTAGAACGAGTTTGTCAGTTTTTACAAAAAGGCCTGCTGGGATCTTGATTGAGATTGCATTGGTCAAATTTGGGAGAGTTAACATTTTAACAGTATTGAGTCTTTCAACCCGCAGAATATCTCTCCATTTATTTAGATCTTTAATTTTTAATATTTTGCAGTTGTCAGTATACAGGTCTTTTGTCAGGTTTATCCCTAAATATTTCATTTTCTTTACTGTAAAAAAAATCTCCAAAACTTTGTCATCATCTTAGATATCTAGTGCTGCTGTAACAGAAATACCACAAGTGATTAGCTTTAACGAAGAGAAATTTATTCTCTCAGAGTCTACGAGGATAGAAGTCCGAATTCATGGTGCCTGCTCCAGGGGAAGGCTTTCCCTCTCTGTCGGCTCTAGGGACAGATCCTTGTCATCAATCTTCTCCTGGTCTAGGAGCTTTTCAGAGCAGGGACCCTGGGTCCAAAGGGCTCGCTATTCTCCTGGCTCTTGTTTCTTGGTGGTATGAGGGCCCCATGTCTTTCTCTGCTTGCTTCTCTGTTTTATATCTTGAAAGAGATTGATTCAAGACAGAATCTAATCTTGTAAATTGAGTCCTGCCTCATTAACATAATTGCCACTAATCCCTCCTCATTAACATCATAGGGGTAGGATTTACAACACATAGGAAAATCACATTGGATGACAAAAAGGTGGACAATCACACAGTACTGTGAGTCATGGCCTGGCCAAGTTGACACATATTTTTAGGGGGCACAGTTCAATCCTTGACATTATCCCAAACAGAAACTCTGTAGTCATTAAGCAATAACTCTCTACTCCCCCTTTTTTCCATCCTCTGATAACCACTACCTTATTTTACATGAATAACATACCCTTTCTGTTTGTTTGGCAGCTGTGCCATCCCCAGTGAAGTATTTCCATAAGCATACTATGCTAATTTTTTTTCCGGCAGCATGTGGAAGAGAATTGGCATGGCAGTACTTGTGAGGGTGCCTTCGGAGGGAGGGCGTGGCTGGCAAACAAATGCAGAGGACACACATTATTTGGGTAAAATACAGTAATTTCTGTCTCTATATTTGCCTATTCTGGGTATCTCATATAAGTGGGATCATGCAGTATTTGTCCTTTTGTGTCTGGCTTATTTCACTTAGCGTAACGTTTTCAAGGTTTGTCCTTGTCATAACATGTGCCATAACTTCCTTCCTTTTTATGGCTGAGTAATATTTTGTTGTGTGAACATACCTCGCTTTGTTTATTCATTCATCTGTTGATGGGTACTTGGGTTGTTTCCACCTTTTGGCTGTTATAAATAATACTGCTATGAACACTGGTGTACAGATACCTCTTTGGGTCCCTGCTGTCAATTCTTTTGGGTATAAACCTAGAAATGGAATTGCTGGGTAATATGGTAATTCTATTTTTAATTTGTTTTGAGGAACCACCAAACTTTTTTACCGCAGCCGTTCCATTTTATGTCTCACCAGCAATGCCAGGGTGTTTCAGTTTCTCCACATTTTTGTTAATGCTTTTTATTTTCCTTTTTCCTAGTAATAACCATCTTGGTGGGTATCTCATTGTGGTTGTAATTTGAAATTTTTTAATGAGTAATGATATTGAGCATCTTTTCATGGTCTTATTAGCCATTTGTATATCTTCTTTTGAGAAACATCTATTCAAGTCCTTTGCCCATTTTTAAATTGGATTGTCTTTTTGTTGCTGAATTGAGGGAATTCTTTATGTATCCTGGATATTAACCCCTTGGTTAAATTTATTCCTATGTGTTGTATTTTTTTAGATGCTCTTGTAAATGGAATTGTTTTCTTAATTTGCTTCTTGGATTGTTCATTGCTGATATATAGAAACAATTGATTTTTGCTTGTTCACCTTGTACCTTGTAACTTTGGTGAATTCATTTATTAACTCTAGTAGCTTTCTTGTGTCACCCCCCCTCCCCACCATATATAGGATCATGTCTTCTGTGAATAGTGATAGTTTTACTTCTTCCTTTCCCATTTAGAAGCCTTTGATTTCTTCCCCAGACTTACTGGGAAATAAGTACTAGAACACCCACTATAGTGTTGACCAGAAGTGGTGAAAGCAGACGTCTTTGTCTTGTTCCTGCCTTAGAGGAACACCACTGACTATGATGTTAGCTTTTTCATAAATGCCCTTATTATATTGAGAAATTTCCCTTCCACATTCCCAGTTTACTGAGAGTTATTATTAGGAATGGATGTTGAATTTTATCAAATGCTTTTTCTGCTTCTGTTGAGATGGCTGTATGATTTTTAATATTTAGTTAATATGATGAATTACATTGAGTTAATTTCAAATGTTAAACCAACTCTGCATTCCGGGAATATATCCTGCGTGGTCATGAAATATCATTTTTATGTATTGTCACGGAGAAGAAAACTCCAAAACGTTATTAAAGTGAAATAAGAGGATGTAGTAAAGCATTCAAGGAACATTTGAATGGGAACAAGTGAAAACCACCAATGAGTCCACAGAGCTCATCTTAACAAGTGTTTAGAAAGGCAAAAACCACAAGCAACTGGGGTAATACTAAAACTATATTCATTGGTCTGGAAACTGAAGGTGGGCTATGTCAGAAGCAGGGCTGGGGCTCGAGTAGGCTCATTGCAGGTATGTGGTTGGAATCAGCCGACCACCAACTGTTTGTAGGTGCAGCTGTTTCCTGGAACAAAGAATCAAAAGTAGTGTACCAGTACTTTCTAGCTTGCAAAGCCTAAGGAGGGGGGATAGGGTTACAGAGAGCTTGTAGGTAGGTGTAATGGATTGAATTGTGTCCCTCCAAAATATATATCAACTTGGCTAGGCCATGATTCTCAGCATTGTGTGATCGTCCACCATTTTGTCATCTGCTGTGATTTTTCTATGTGCTGTAAATCCTACGTCTATTATGTTAATGAGGCAGGATTAGAGGCAGTTATGTTAATGAGGCAGGGCTCAATTTACAAGATTAGATTGTGTCTCCTTTGATATATAAAAGAGAAAAGTGAGCAGAGAGACAGGAGGACCTTATACCACCAAGAAGGCAGCTCCGTGAGCAGAGCACGTCCTTTGGACCCAAGGTTCCTGCTCTGAGAAAGCTTTTAGACCAGGGGAAGATTGATGACAAGGACCTTCCCCCAGAACTGACACAGAGAGAGAAAGCCTTGTCCTAGAGCTGACACTGTGAATTCAGACTTCTAGCCTCCTAAACTGTGAGAAAATAAATTCCTCTTTGTTAAACCCATCCACTTGTGGTGTTTCCATTGTAGCAGCATTAGATAACTAAGACAGCAGGTTAAGATGCAGTCACTTTTGCTCCCTTGACATGAGTCCAGGCTAGGCCAAGAGCCTGTTTTGGATTATTCTGTTAATCATTTCCTCCTTCTGATGAAGAAATTGCTTAGAAATTCATTGATTATATTACAGGTTTCTGCATGGACTTTTCCCTTGCCATATAGGGCCTCATTTTCAGGGTGAGCTGATGCCATGTTGCCCACAAAGGGGTCACCCATCTTTTGCAAGGGCTTTGTGTTTAAAGGGGTTATGGGTGGCTGCTTACCTTCTCAGCCATTTGAGTGGCTTATAAGTGAATGCTATCAGTGGAATGATGGGTTTTGGATGTCATCAGACAGATAGCTGAGCACCACTGCAGGTGTCTTTACCATGCTATTTAAAATTTCTAGAGGGCTGACTAGCAAGAAGGCGAAATTTAAGAGGAAACAGTTGGCCTAGGTAAGGATTCAAATTAGGGAACAGGTGAGTCTGCAGAAGTCTCAGTAGTTTCTTTAAAGTATTTGACACATTGGAGACCACATTGTCTATGAGTGGGGGTGAACGTTCAGATTTCAGAACTGGACAATGCAGAAAAGGCAACATTTGACTAAGCAAAAGTAAATGATAATAGAAGTGTAACTATCCCAGTATTTATGAGCGAGCTGACCCAAGATTTGGTGCTGTTGAGTAACCAATTGAAAATGTCAAACCAGTCATTAGGGTTGCTAGTATCATCTATGTGGAACAAGGTGCCCTCTGTCTAATTTTTCTTATGCCCTGTTATACCTTCCCTGTAGTATTTATCCAGGTGCAACAAAAGGTGTCAGCAATGGTGCATACTCCACTTGTTGTGCTAACGGAAAGTCAAGAGATATCCCTTGGTCCAGAACTACCTTAACTAAAGATGCTAAAAATGTTTTGTTTCTCTTTGAGTTATCTGCAATGTCAGTAGCTAACTGTTCCATGGAGGCTGACATGTTTTGGACAGCACTTTTTAATTGGGCTACTCCAAAGGAAGAGAAAAATGGTCTGAGAAATCTGTATCCAAAGCTAGGGTATTTCTTTATGGGGTTCTAATATCTGTAAGTGTCTCTGATTCCTGAGCTATTTATTATCAGAATACTTAGGTCATTAGTCCAATGTTTGCTTTCATCATAAGGATGAATGTCTAGAGGGACTCCTAGAAGACGTAGGATGCATTGACCCATCATGTACCATCCATTTAAATGGGGAAATGCCCAAGTGGAAAACTCATCATTCAGTTTTGGTTCCTTTTTTGTTGGATAATCCGATCCGCCACATAAGAATACATATCCGTAAGGAGGACAAATCATGCTATCTCTTGTATAATTATGTGGTTTAAATGAGGGGGATGGAATGCTTTGATTAGCCTTTTTAAGCCATTGTTCTGTTAAATAGTTACTACAAATGGACAGTTGTCTCATCTTTAAAAATTTTAGGACTCTACCACAAATGGGATATACTGAATCATTTCCTTGACAGACAACAAGGAGTATGGGGAATATCCAGAGAATTCTCTGTGATGGGAATAGCCAATTTGACAGATAAGGGGAACTTGTGTACGTAGCCTGAGTGCTGGCTGCCTTCAGCACTTGCAGGCTCCATGGGGGATGGTGTTGAATAAGTAATGGGAGGTGGAGTTCCTCTGCATCTTATTCTTTGGTGCTGTGTGAAGCAAGCCCAAAACCTGGTTGGGTGTTATGGGTTGGGTTAAATTAAAGCATGGTAATTGAGAGTGGGTTAACGGTTCTGGAGGAGGCCATAATCTGACATGTATGGCATGAATAAAGGTGATGTTAGTTAGAGTTAATGATAATAGGGAGTACAGAGCTTTAGTTTAGTATGAAAGAAGCTAAAGGATCTGAATACTCACGAACAGACGTTGGAGAGGGATAACAAACCCAACAGTCAGTAAAATTTCTGGCATTAGCTACTGATTGAGCCAACTTAACAAATGCATTATTCTTCCATGCACTAGTTGGGACTATCAAAAGCAGAAGAATGAAATTTAAGAGGGACTTCATAATACTAGTGTAAAAACCAGGATAATACAGCCAGAAATAAAATCAAAATTATAGTCAGGCAATAAAAAAGAGAAGGGCAATGACTATAAAGAAAATGGTGAAAATGTCGATAGTCAACTTGGAAACAAACAATAGTAAAACTTGTTTAAGTAAAGTCCAAAGAATAAAACGGATCGGACCTAGGGCCCTATTCTCTTAGGCAACTAACTGAAGATTTCTAAAAGAAAAAAAAAAAAACAAAACAAAAAGAGGGGAGAGTCAGCTTGCTCCAGGATATGGAGCTTGGTTGCCTATATAATATGCCCCAGATACTTCACAGCTAGCTGTGGTAATTGTAATTTCTCCTTGGATGCTTTGTGGCCCCGTTAGCCAAATAAGTTAAAGGGTTGATGCCGTCCTTTAGGCAAGCTTCTTGGGTTGGAGAGCAAATTAATAGGTCATCTACATACTGGAGTAAGGTGGATCCATGGATCAACTGCAAGGACTGCAAATCAGCATGTAAAATTTGAGAAAACTAGGTGGTAGACTCAGTGACACCCTGGGGCATTACTATCAAGGTGAACTGTTGGTCTTCCCAGGAAAAGGCAAAAGGATATTGACTTTCCGGCTTAACTGGAATACTGAAAAAACACTGCATAAATCTACTACCATGAAATAAGTAGACTCTGGTGGCACACTGGACAAAAGTAAATGGGGGTTGGGCACAACTGGAAATCTGGGAATCATTGTAATTTATGGCTTGGAAATCCTGAACAAACCTCCAGCCTTGGTTGCAAGCTTTTCTGACTGGAAAAATGGGTGTGGCAAGGTTTGGTACAGGGAATGATTAGTTCTTTGGTTAAAAAGTCCTGAATTATTGAAGCTAATCCCTTTCTTGCCTCCCGCTTTATAGGGTATTGGGAAACTCTTGGTAAGAGTTTAGAAGGGTCAATTTGAATCTTAATGGATTCCGCTGAGAGTACCCGACCAATGCCTGTGAAGGAGGAAGCCCACAAACATTCTGGGACAGTGTAAAGGTCATCCATGGAAGATGGTTTTAAAGGGGCAAATAAAGGTGTATCAAACAAATGGCCTGTGCATTACATAAAATACCTTCCTTGTCTTCACTGGTGCTGTGTGGTTGAAGAGGAATTTCTGGCATGCTCAAGAAAACTTAGCCATCCTCAGTAAATTATATAAATTACATTTTGAAAGTAAGTCCCTTCCAAGTAAATTAACAGCGGTAGTGGGACTTAGCAGGAAAGGACGCATATCCTCAGTGGGTCCTAAAGAAATACTAACTGGCTGAGAATATGTTAAAACTTGTTCCTAATTGGTTACTTGCACGATTTTAGTAGTCTTTGTATTCTGGGGCACAAGCTTTTGTAAATATGTGGGACTCAAGGCTGACAGTGTGACTCCTGTATCACTTAAAAATGTGCAACATTCTCCATTAACATGTAGGATAGTTTCCCCTTGAAAATTTAATCCCACCATAGGAAAAACCTCCACAAAATCCCTGGAGCTCCTTCACTGGCATTTATTGGGTGGCAGCAAGGTGCCCAGTTTAGACTTTAGTTTTAAGCAGTCCCTTTTAAAATGTCCAGGTTTCTTTTAGTAAAAGTGCACACCTGGTGTCTTGGGCTGAGGAGTCCTTGATTTAGCCTCAGGGAAACCTTGGGTTCTATTTGAGCTCTTGTTCTGTAACTGTTGTAGTTATAAAGCTGACGATTTATTCTGTTTAATTTTAGTTTTTTTGTTCAGCATCCTTAGCCCTTTGCCCGATGGCATGAGACAATTTGTGAGCTAAAGTAAAAAGGTCAGTATTAGGAGCTGTTTCTGAACTTAAATTATGTCTTTTTACCAAATTGGATTTGTCAGGGTCTAATTTAATCCATTAAGAAACAATGAGATGAAAGCCATTTCAGCACTATTAGTACTGTAGGGACATTTCATAATTTTCAGTAAAGAGTTTAATCTGTTCCAGCAATTATAAATGGTTTCACTATTTTCTACAGGTTTGGACTTTTGCCCAATCTGTTTTTTGAGAAAAGGCTTTAGGGATAGCTTTCAACAACTGATGGTACATTTTCCTGGCTTCTTGTAAAAGTTCTCCAGCGGTTTTACCAGTCCTGGGAAGCAGAGACTCTTTAGGGCTATACCACCCAGCCTTTTACATTCATAAGTGGGCCTCTCCTGGGCCCATTAACATGCTAATAAGTTGATAAAAGGTCTGGTAAACTGGGTTGGTAAGTGGAAGTAAGAATCCTAAATTCATGAGTAAATTTGTGCGGATCCTTCCGAGGGTTTGGGAAGTCTTTATCTAACGTATGGAGGATTGCCTTCGTCCTCAGATAGTTTCACCTTAAGGGACATCTCAAGGTGCGGTACAGCTTTAGACAGAGCAGTCCTAAAATCTTCTGGGCAGTAAGGAAGTTCAGCGAGGGGGTTCTCAGTATAGTTGCAAACGCTCTCAAGATTCAAAGGGTGAGAGCAGAGGCCCCACCTCTCAGTGGGAAAAGTGTCCAAGACACATTGTGAGAAGAGCAAGAGGGGTATGAGATGATGTTGTGGCCACTTTTGGAAAACCCACGTGCCACAGTGTAAGGAGCACCATAGAGGCCAGTGTGGCTAGAGTGGAGTGGAAGGAGGGGAAGGAGATGAGGTCAGAGAGGTTGCAGGGAACTCTCTCAAGTTGGAACTGGTAGGCTATGGTGAGGGCTCTTATTTCATTCTAAATTGTACAGAAAGCTAATAACAGGCTTTAAGAAGGGATGTGATGTGGTGAAATTACTGGGGCTCTTATGTGGAGAAGGATTGAAAGGGGTAGGAATGGAAGCAGAAAGATCAGTGAGGAGGCCGTTGCAGGCGTCCCGGCCAGAGGTGATGGTGATGTGGACCAGGAGAGGAGCTGTGGGGCGGAGACCAATGGACAGTTCCAGATATCTTTTAGGTGTAGAATCAGCAGGATTTGCTGATAGAATCTGGTGGAGGGTGGGGATGTTGAGGGAAAGGGTCAACAGAAGGATCACAACTCCCAGGACTATGGCTTGAGCATCTAAGCTGATGATGATGCCATCAACTTGATGAAGGATCAGTTGTTTTTTGTGGTGGATAGGGTGGGGCTTTGGAATCAGGAGTTCGGTTTTAGAACATTTAGAGGTTTGAGCTGGAGATACACATTTTCGAAGGTCTTCTGCCATACAACAGCGGCAACATCTTCTGGTCTTGCTTGAAGTCTGTGGAGTTGGGTTTCAGCTTCTGATTTTCCTAGAATAGCAGATCCCTGGGCTGGTGGGAAGCTGGAAGTAAATATCCTGCGGTGGTGGTGGCAGTAGGTGGATTTGAGAGTTACCTGTAAGTAATTTCTTGGTGGGATATAATTCCCATCTCAACACGTTGCGCTGACATTTTATATTCCCTCCAGCAAGATATGAGTTTCTATTTCTCTACATATTTGCCAATGCTTGTTATTGACTTTTTGATTATAGCCATCCTTGTGGGTGTGAAGTAGTATATCATTGTCTTTTTTAATTTCTATTTCCCTAGTACTTAATGATGTTGAGCATCTTTTCATGAATTCATTATCTGCTTATCTTTTTCAGTAAAATGTCTGTTCAAATCTTGTGCCCATTTAAATCATTATTGAGTTGTAGGAGTTCTTTATATATTCTGGATACAAGTCCTCTGTTGGATATGTAAGTTGCAAATATTTTCTCCTGGCCTGTAGCTTATCTTTTCATTCTCTTAACAATGTACATTAAATTTTTAATAAAGCTCAATTTGTCAGGTTTATGCATTGTGCCTTTGGGGTCATGTTTAACTCCACATCATAAAGATTTTCTCTTATGTTTTTCTTTTGGAAATTTTATAGTTTTACATTTTGAGCTATGATCTACATTGAGTTTTTATATTATGTGTGAGGTTTAGGTTGAAGATCATTTTTGTCCAACTGTTCCAACAGCATTTGTTAAAAAGCAATCTGTTGAATTACTTTTGTACTTTCGGCAAAAAACAAATAACCATGTTTTCATGGATTTATTCTTGGATTTTCTATTCTGTTCCAGTGATGTATTTGTCTATACCTTTACCAATACCACCGTATATTGCTATAACATTATAGTAAGTCTTAAAACCAGATAATATAATTCCTACGTCTTTGTTCTTTTTAACAATTCTTTTAAGTATTCTGGTTCCTTTACCTTTCCATATAAATTCTAATAAAACATAGCTCTTACCTGTTCTATTTTTTTTTTTTTTCTTACCTGTTCTATATTGGTCCCATATGTTACTTATTTCAAAGAAGAAAGACTCTACTCCCCTAAAAGATTTCAAAATCAGTGATGGAGCCTAATTCCTAATCTTACAGGTTAGAAATTCAGGGGCCAGAGTGGAGAAGTGACTTTTCCATGGTTACACAGCAGAGCCAGGGCTAGAATCCAGTGCAGAGACATCTGTAGTTTTAGCCTACTTGAATGCATATGGGCTGAGAAACTTCAGGTCTGCTGTAGATAATCTTGACATTTACTTAGAGTAATGGTACAACTTTTTCATAACTTTTTCTGGTCAAAAGCTTTCAAGGGTGTTTTCTTTCTCTACTCTGCCTGCTCTCTACTCTCAGTTCCCTTGATTCTTACACTCATGAGTATTGGACCTGTGTTAAAGTCAAGAAGAAGACTAAATTACACTGAGGATAGTTGAGATTAAGTGAACATCAGGTACAGAGTGTTTGAAGTACCTTTTTTTTTTCTTCTAAATTTTACTTCATTGTTGCTGTTGAGAATATACACAGCAAGACATACACCAGTTAAACAGTTTCTACATGTACCATTTAGTGACATTGATTATATTCTTCGAGTTGTGTAACCATTTCCACCCTCCTTTTCTGAGTTGTTCCTCCTTCATTAACATAAACTCACTGCCCCCTAAGATTCCTATCTAATCTTTTGATTTGCCGTTGTCAATTTGATCTCATACAGGTAGTTCTTAAAAAAGCATGATGCTCAAGGCAGATCTTTTTTACTAGTTAAGCTAAACCGTTTTTTTAAACTGTGCTTTAAGTGAAAGTTTACAAATCAAGTCAGTCTGTCACACAAAAATTTATATATGCCTTTATATACTCCTAGTTGCTCTCCCTCTAATGAGACAGCACACTCCTTCTTTCCACTCCCTGTTTTCATGTCCATCCAGCCAGCTTCTGACCCCCTCTGCCCTCTCATCTCCTCTCCAGGCAGGAGCTGCCCATATAGTCTCATGTGTCTACTTGTTCCAAGCTCATTCTTCACCAGTATCATTTTCTATTCCATAGTACAGTCCAATCCCTGTCTGAAGAGTTAGTTGACTTGGGAATGGTTCCTGTCTTCAGCTAACAGAAGGTCTGGGGACCATGACCTCCGGGGTCCTTCTATTCTCAGTCAGACCATTAAGTCTGGTCTTTTTACGAGAATTTTAGGTTTGCATCCCACTGCTCTCCTGCTCCCTCAGGGGTTCTCTGTTGTGCTCCCTGTCAGGGCAGTCATTGGTTGTAGCCGGGCACCGTCTAGTTCTTCTGGTCTCAGGCTGATGTAGTCTCTGGTTTATGTGGCCCTTTCTGTCTCTTGGGCTCATAATTACCCTTGTGTCTTTGGTGTTCTTCATTCTCCTTTGCTCCAGGTAGGTTGAGACCAATTGATGGATCTTAGATGGCTGCTTGCTAGCATTTAAGACCCCAGACGCCACTTTCCAAGCTGGGATGCAGAATGTTTTCTTAATAGATTTTATTATGCCAATTGACCTAGATGTCCCCTGAAACCATGGTCCCCAAACCCCTGCCCCTGTTACTCTGGCCTTCAAAGCATTCAGTTTATTCAGGAAACTTCTTTGCTTTTGCTTTAGTCCAGTTGTGCTGACCTCTCCTGTATTGTGTGTTGTCTTTCCCTTAAAATAGTTCTTATCTACTATCTAATTACTGAATGCCCCCTCCCTCCCTCCCTCCCTCCCTCCCCACTCTTGTAACCATCAAAGAATATTTTCTTCTGTGTTCAAAGCTTTTCTTGAGTTCAAATAATAGTGGTCTCATACAATATTTGTCCTTTTGCGACTGTCTAATTTCACTCAGCATAATGCCTTCCAGATTCCTCCGTGTTATGTTTCATGGGCTCATTATTGTTCTTTATCCTTGGTGTAGTATTCCATTATGTGAATGCACCATAATTTGTTTATCCATTCGTCCGTTGATGGACACCTTGGTTGTTTCCATCTTTTTGCAATTGTAAGCAGTGCTGCAATGAACATGGGTATGCATATATCTGTTTGTGTAAAGGCTCTTATTCTCTAGAATATATTCCAAGGAGTGGGATTCCTGGATCATATGGTAGTTCTATTTCTGGCTTTTTAAGGAAGCACCAAATCGATTTCCAAAGTGGTTAAACTGTTATCTTAAGATGACTTTGGGATTTTTTAGTTTAAGGTTTAAAGATTATCTCAGGGCAGTAGTTTCAGGGGTTCATCCACCATCCATGGCTCCAGAAAGTCTAGAGTCTTTGAGAATTTGCAATTCTGTTCAGCATTTTCCCCCTTTTGACCAGGATTCATCTATGGACTCTTAGATCAAAATGTTCATTAACGGTAGCCGGACACCATACAGTTCTTCTGGTCTCATGGCAAAAGAGGCAGTTGTTCATAGGGGCAATTAGCTACACATTCCATACCGTCCTCCTATTGCTGACTCTCTTTCTTCTTCTGTTGCTCCAGGTGAATAGAAACCAATGCTCAAGGATGGACGCTTGCAAGATTTTAAAACCCTAGGCACCACAAAATGAACTGGGAGATAGAACAGAAGCATTAAACACATTATTAGGCCAATTAATTGGAATATCCCATGAAACCCTGATCCTTAACCTCCAAACCAAGGAACCAAGGCCCATGAGGCGTTTGGTTGTACATAAACAGCCTCAGCAGCTACTCTTTTTTTCTTTTTGTCATTGTTGTAAATATATCTATCACACGACTTTTGCCAATTCAACCTTTTACGGGTGTATAACTTACTGACAGCGATTATAGTAACTGGCTATGCAACCCTCCACTTAATCGGTGTGATTTTTCCATCACCATTAACCCCCCTTTTCGTTCTCCCTCTCACCCCTGGTAACCACTTCTAAGCTTTGTTCTCTATACATTTGCCTTTTCTTGTGTCTTTTTATGTAAGTGAGGTCATACAGTTTTTGTCCTTTTGTGATTGGTGTATTTCACTCAGCATAATGTCTTCAAGTTCTGTCCATACTGTAGCATATATAGACTTCATTTGTCCTTCTGCCTGAGTAGTATTCCATTGTAAGTATGTACCACATTTTATTTATCCATTCGTCTATTGATGGACATATAGGTTGTTTCCACCTTATGGGTATTGTGAATAGTACTGCAGTGAACATAGGTGTACAGGTCTCTTTTTGAGTATCTGCTTTCAAGTCTTTTGGGTAATATACTGTCGTAGCGAAACAGCAGGCTTATACTCTCTTAGAAGTGAAAGTTAAAAGTTTTATTGTGGAATAGAGATTTGCAAATCGGGAGACACCTTAACATCCAAGGATATTACAGTGTTCCAAATTGCAGGGAGAGCAGTGAGGTTTTTATCAGGTGGAGCAAACAAAGGGCTACATGCTCACAGGCACGAAGGGGGCGCACGGCAAAAAGTTACAAGGGGGTCTTTAAACTACGACCTTTTCTTAACAAACTTTCTTAACATTTTATTAACTCTGTTTTCTAACTTTCTAAAGCATGTTGGAAACCCTGGTGGCATAGTGGCTAAGAGCTACAGCTGCTTACCAAAAAGCTGGCAGATCAGATCTACCAGGTGCTCCTTGGAAACCATATGGGACAGTTCTACTCTGTCCTATAGGGTCGCTAGGAGTTGAAATCTGCTTAATAGCAACTGGTTTGGTTTGGTTTGGTTTTTTTAAGAGCATGTTGACCAGGACATTCTCCTTGGATCAAGCTGCGTAAACATCTTTTACAAACATCTTTTAACAGTTCCTCATAAAGCAAAAATTTTTACCCTTGCTCCTTCTGTGAGTTACAAGCAGTTTAACTTTTACAAGAAGCTGAATTGTCTCCTCAGGACAGCAGGGCCAGAGACCTTGGGCAAAGCTGCAGTTTAGTTCAAAATGGAGTTTATTTTAGAGCTGGGCCAGCCCGCTTATCCATGCCAAGTACGTAGGTGTTGGGATCTGCATCCATCACCTAGGAGTGGAATTGCTGGGTCCTATGGTAGTTCTATTCTTAGTTTTTTGAGGAACTACCACAGTGTTTTCCACAAGGACTGTACCATTTTGCGTTCCCATCAGCAATGAATAAGGGTTCCAGTTTTCCCACATCCTCACCAACATTTGTTATTTTCTGTTTTTTTTTTAATCTTAGCCATCCTAGTGGGAGTGAAGTGGTACCTCATTGTGGTTTTAATTTGCATCTCTCTAATGGCTAATGATGCTGAGCATCTTTTCATGTGTTTGGTGGCTGTTTGAATGTCCTCTGATGAAAAGTCTATTCAAGTCTTTTGCCCATTTTATGATTGGGTTATTTGTCTTTTTGTTGTTAAGTTGTTGAAGTTTTATATATATTTTGGTTATTAGATTCTTGTCGGGTATATGGTTTCCAAAGATACTCTCCCAGTTGGTAGCTTGTGTTTTCATTTTTTCGGTAAGTCTTCTGATGAACAAACTTTTAAAATTTTTATGAGGTTTCATTTATTTATTTTGTCTTTTGCTGTTTGTGCTTTTGTTATTTTATTAGATAATTCATTGTTGAAAGCAAGGCCTGATAGCATTGCCCCTGCTTGTTCTAAGAATTTTATAGTTTTAGTTTGCACATTTAGGTCCTTAATGCATTTTGAATTTGCTTTTGTGTATGACATGAGGCATGGATCGCGTTTCATTTTTCTGCATGTGGAAATTTTCCCAGTACCATTTGTTGAAGAGACTCTTCTTTCTTCCTTGAATGGACTGAGCACCCTTGTCAAAAATCAATTGATCATAGATGTGTCAGTTTATTTCTGGACTCTCAATTATATTCCATTGGTTTATATGTCTATTGTTAAACCAGTATGAGGCTGTTTTGATTACTGTAGCTGTATAGTATGCTTTATTTTATTTTATTTTTTTCAAGCTGTAAAGCTTTAATATGTGTAAACATAAATGGCATCAAAATCAAATTTATGTTAGTTGGTGCCTGGAATTTCACGTTAAGGGGAAGCCAGTATGAATTGTAATCACGTGGAAGAAATATTAAATTGATACGAACGCTGCAGACTATGAGAGTTTCAGTGAAATGCCTTTCATTTCAAAGTTGTGTCTGGTCCAGCTAAAGTTAGGTTTTTCACCTAAAGATGGCAGCACATGTACTGTTGCTTTTTGGTGCAGCTTTTAATTGCATCTAACTTAGTGGAGTGTTTGAAAGCTTGAAGGGACCTTAAGAATCATCTAGAACAGCCCCATTATATTGAAGCTGAGGGAACTGAGGCCTAGAAAGATTCTGTGACCTGCCTAGCAGCCCACAGTTTTTTTTTTTTTTTTATTATTGTGCTTTAAGTAAAAGTTTACAAATCAAGTCAGTCTTTCACACAAAAATTTATATACACCTTGCTATATACTCCTAATTGCTCTCCTTGTAATGAGATAGCACACTCCTTCCCTCCACTCTCTCTTTTCAGGTCCATTCTGCCAGCTTCTGACTCCCTCTGCCCTCTCATTTCCCCTCCAGATAGGAGATACCAACATAGTCTCATGTGTCTACTTGACCCAAGAAGCTCAATCTTCACGAGTATCGTTTTCTATCCCATTGTCCACTCCAATCCCTGTCTGAAGAGTTGGCTTTGGGAATGATTCCTGTCCTGGGCTAACTGAAGGTCTGGGGACAGTGACCTTTGGGGTCCTTCTAGTCTCAGTCAGATGATTAAGTCTGGTCTGTTTACAAGGATTTGAGATCTGCATCCCACTGCCCTTCTGCTCCATCAGGGATTCTCAGTTGTGTTCTCTTGTTCCCACCAAGAGATTCAGGGACACAGATTTCTCCTAACCCTTCTGAACTCAGACCCAAGACAGACCAAACTTCCACTTCTCACTTTTGTGATATGTGAGGCTACTTGTCTCTCACACTTTCTGGAGGTTAGGCAGAGTATTCCTGGCAGTATCAGGCCTGTATGACCACCCATGCCACAATTGTGTAAAGTGCAGAATCTGAGGAGGTAGGACTGCTTGAGCTAGATCCCGTGACTGGGTCTTTATTGGATTTTATCACTTTCAAAAGCCCCTGAAGATTTTTATAAGAGTGTGTGTTTTTTTCTAAGGGAAAGATTAAAAAAAAAAATAATCTTAATACTAGGACGTCTGAACGGGTACAAATGGAGGAAGCTTGGATGGTGGTAGGTGTGCATTGCCACTCTCACCCTCCCTCCGTGACCCAGACGCTGCTTAGAAGCTGAAGTAGGCACCAGTAAGTACTCAAGTTAATCTCTTTCTCTTAGCCCAGGCTACTGAAAGCCCTTAAACCATGACCCCAAACATGACAGAGACAGAAAACATCACTCCTATTAGGAGGAATATATATATTTGGGAAGAAAAATATGCTGTTCTGAGAGCATGCTAATATGCGTAATATTTTTTCTCTACAGGGAATGAGTTTTCTTTGAGAGAAGTTTTCCTTCTGGGCGAGGATGGAGGAGGATTTTCTGGCTGAGTGGAAGACACACACCCATCAAGACAGCCCAGGGTGTGGCCCGTGGGACCTGACACCTTTGAGTCCTGCTGGTGGGGCCTGGCTGGGGACATGGGCCCCCTGGGAGATACAGAAAAAGTTGCACTCTTTGAATTCTACAATTTTCCCAGGATGTATTTCTTTTTCTCTGACTTACCTGTTTCTGTTTAAGAGAATTCAGGCCTTTGGAGCCTGCTTGAAGGCTGCAGGCTGTGGTGCTTTGCACACAGTAGGATGGAGCCAGGGATGTCCAGCATGGGCTCTGCCTGGCCTGGAGTTCCTCTTTTTCTTGGCTTTCCTTCCATGTATGGAAATTCTTGCCTGAGCCCTGGTCTTTTGTCTGGGATCTGGCCCTTGACAGTCATGTACTGCTGATCTTAACTACACTCCCAACCCAATAAATGAGCTCTGATGTGAGAGGGGCCAGGGCTCTGCAGAGGCTGACAACACTGTGACTTTTTTCAGGGAACTTTGCTGACATTGAAACAAATAACTTATCATTTGTCTGAATTTGCTTTTGTGGGGAGCATTCCCTTCTGTTGGAGGAACTGGGACCTCTTGTTTCCAAAGGTCTCTGCTAACCCTCCATCCTGAGCAGGGTGGCTCTTCCCACTGGTGCAGCAATTTCCAATCCTGTATCTACTTCTGGATGCTCTACTAATTTCTTAGAGAATGCTTTCTCTTCATTTGAGTCTACATTTGTGTCCTAGTTCTTTACATGGGTCCTGAAGCCTGGGGCTCCTGTCACTTCTACCCCCCGCCTCCCTGGGTGAATATAAAGAATCTGGGAAGCAGCCATATCCACTGTGGACAATGGGAATGGGGCTCTTAGCAGCCAAATTGTCAAGTCAGAGGTCACTTCAGTTGTGGAGCAATGAGCATGGCTCTGTGGCTCAACTTTCACTGAGCTGTATCTCACTAACAAGATGGTTTTTAAGGAATGTTTCCCCTTGACCCTGGGCTACCAGCATTCTGGGTGGTGAGGGCCATTCTTTGGTTACTAGAGCCCTAAGACCAGTCACATCTCTATTTAGATTTTGGAAGCTTCTCAGCCCAGTAGCTCAGAAGGTCTCAGTGGACTCTGCAGCCTTCATGATCTCTCTAGATTCTTTGGTCCACAAAGGAATTGTTAGCACGACCTCTTCCTACATTTTTATCCTGACACATGGCTAATCTGGCTGGAGTCTGCTGAGACACAACTCCCACTCACATCCATTGGCGCATTTCCTACTGTTGCTCATCTCCTAGTCAGCTCCAGGTTCACTGTAGCGCCCCAGTTCAGTCATGCTGTGCCGAGGTGTTTTTTTTTTTTTTTTTTTTCCTAGTATTGGTTTTTGATGCAGGCTGAGAGGCTAAGAATTTTGTTTGCTCTCTTACCCAGTCTAAGAGGCATCTGTGAGGCATCTGTGAGGCCAGGGAACCATTTCTATGCCTCTAACTTTCTTCACCCACACATGAAAAGTCAGGGAGAGGACTACCAGGTGGGTACAGAATTTTCTCTGAGAAGCTGTTCTGCCTGACCTTCTTGATGATTTCCTCCAAAGAGCTTGGGAATCTCAGCTATGCCATCTGCCTTTTGTGAGGAGGGATGGGTAGTCTGGTAAAGGGCCCTGGATCAGGCCTCTCTCAACTTATACAATTTTAAGAAAATTGAGAGGTGGAGCCCACCTCTGTCGTACACGAAACCTTATAACACGGGCTTCTAGCACTTGTCGAGTGGCTAAATCGGTGAAGGAAAGCCCCTGAGGAGAAGTTCAAGTGATGTTTCTGACCCACTGAGGGTGCCAAATTTCTGATTTCCAAACAGGTGTGGGACAAGCCAGAAGGGAGCAGACTCAAGTGTACAGTAAGCTGTACACAGTGCATATCCACAGGGGTCTTGCCCTGACTGATCTTGCCCAAGTGTATTTTCAGGGTGTTTTTCAGTTGGTTCTGGCTTGGGTCCTCCCCTGCACCCCTGTCTGGTACCTCAGTGGACCAACAACAAGGGTGGCTCTGAGGGGCACAGGTCAGATTCAGAAAGAAGAGGTAATAAAAGCCAAGTTGACCAAACAAGGCTTTATTAAGGAACTTACAGACAGAGGTTGGCACCAAAATTCTTGCGATAGACAGCGATGTGCTGAGAGTCACTGGGTAGAGGTGTGTGCAGGGCAGTATGGGGTTTGAGTTTATATATTTTGCGCTGACAAATAAGGTTATGTGTCGGGGAGCCAGGAAAAAATATGTCTAATCTATGATCAATGGGGTTATTTTTGTACTAGTTAATGGGTTCCAGTTGACATTACCATGAAGTCAGTTATTTGGTGTGTTTTTTCCTGGCCCAGGTCACCGCCTGGTCAGGTACTCTGGTTCTTTCCCAGAGTCCTATGCAGGCAGGACTCATCTTGTGTTGTTCATGGCCCTTTTACATCCTGATGCCATTCTCTGAGTGACTCACCAAATCCTTTGTTTCTTTCTTCTTAGATTCAGTCCCAAACAGTTCTTTTCTTCAGCCCCTTCATAGATTATCTTTTGGGCTCTTCCCAGGCAATACTGTGGTCCTTTCACTAGGTTCTTTCCTAACTGGATCTTTGCAGGGCTCCTCACATGGAGGCTTCTGGGTGCTTAAGGATGTCTTAAGCTTGGATGTCTTAAATCTTTGCTGCTTTAACCCTGAAAAACAGAGAGTCTTGAGAGTCTAGAAGTCAGGGTTTCAGGCAAGACCAGGGGCTGGATGTTGGGTTAGGGCAGGGGCTGGTTCTGGGTAACCTTTTCATGACTGAATTATTTTTTTGTAAGTTTTTGATAATGTTTTTCAGTAATGGAATGCATGCTGAATCATTGAGTCTTTTAAGAATTTTGTTAGGCAAGATGAATTTTGATAAATATTATGTGGGACACTTATGTCCCACTAGACTCTGGTGATAGGATATGTGGGATAAGGCATGAAAAAAATCACTTTACCTTAGCAATTTTATTTTATTGTGTGAGACTTTTGAAAACATGGGGTAACACATAAAGGCACCCTACAGTGGCTACTCATAACGGTGGCTCAAGTCTCCTTAGTGCTGCATTGTCTGAGTCACCTTCTAGATCCCTTGACGGGGAAATGATTCCCATCCTCTCAGAGTTGTATGTCATTTGGTACCCTGCTTAGTGTGGCTTGTACCTCACAAGAAAGGAGGGTCTTCCTCTTCTTTTGACTTCCTGGCCTACAGTCAGCTGCCTAATGAGAGCAAGCCTGAAGGGAAGTTGGTCACATCTGCCCCGTCGTTACCATTCTACATTGTAAAGATATTTACAGTGCCATGGTCAATAAGGAAATACAGCAATTGATGCTACCGTTTGAGAGAGTGCCTTCTGATTGCTTACCTTTTGTGCCTCTGTTCAAAGTGGTCCACTCTGCCCATAATTGTCTTTTACTCTGCAGCTGCTTGTACTCTTGCTAGGGCTGGATTAAGGCATGTGAGGGCCCTAAGCAGTGATGAATGGTAGTGGTCATTCCTCTACTTACTCACACATTCAAACGGGATATATGAGCTATATATATATATATACACATATATGTGTTTCTGTATATGTGTTTGTGAGTCTTAATTATCTGTGATGTAACTTCTTTTTAAATGTGGCCATATTAGTGATTGAACACAAAAGTGGCATATGCCATTTAAGTGGAAGGAAATAAACAGGATTATAAAATTTTTAGTGGATGCAGGGTGCTAAGATTTTTACCATATACTGCATTTTGTGCAAAAAGATATTCCACATATTCTACAGCAAAGGAATGAGACAGTGAACTTAGTTGTTTCAACAACCAATGTAAAATTCTGTTGATCTCCCATAATGAAAAATTGTCTTTCACCAATTTTTCTTCAAATGGCTTATATTTCAGTTTTGATGCTTGTTTTGTAATAAATGCTGTGATTATAAATGAACAAATAAAAAGATATCATAAAAGAAAATTTAATGATCAGAAAAAAAGATCACATTTTATTTTTACATACATCTTTCTATCTAAAGATGTTATCATTGAAAACATCTCTTTCTTATTCTTTGTGCTTACAAATTTTCAATGATCTTGTCACAAATAAGCTGCTGAAAATTATCTACTTCCATACATAATAAGGATAATGAGTAGAGTCTTTCTTGAATCATTGTTGTATACTGAGGGTTTTTGAGACTCTTTAGGGACAAAAATGACATTCTGTGGTACAGTTTATGATCATTAAATTTAGGAATATGTGTAAAGTGATTTCAACATTGGGAAATATACTTCGTATATATTTTTTTTTATTTTATCTTCTATTATGGAATCATACATGCCTACGTGAGTAAAATTTGTCTTTCCTGAATCTGTAAACTTAGTTCTCCATAAAGGTTTGTATTTAAGTCATCAGGATAAGCATGCATGAATTTCTTGGATGCCTTCATGCATTCTTTATCAGGTATATCCATATTGTTTAAGACGGAAAATCTATTTGAAAGAACTTCATACACTTTAGCCCTTCTTTTCATTCAAGATTCAAGTGTGTCAGTGACAGTGTAGTATGTGGTTATGCAAAATTGATCCCTTGCACTCAGTACTTCTGGAGCACTTCCACCATTTACTTATTTCTTTCTAATGCTTCTGCGATGGTGAATTGCTTGATAATCAGTATTTGGCAGTATTTGTTTTGTTGTGTTTTCAAAATTTTCAAGATCTTCTCTTAAAGTATTTAAATACGCTGTTAATGATTGGTAGAGACCTGTGCATATCTTTAAATTTATTTCTGAATTTTGAAGACTGCCTTAGTCATCTAGTGCTGCCATAACAGAAATACCACAGGTGAATGGCTTAACAAAGAGAGATTTATTTTCTCACAGTCTAGTAGGTTACAAGTCCAAATTCAGGGTGTCAGCTCCAGGGGAAGGGCTTCTCTCTCTGTTGGCTCTGGAGGAAGGTCCTTGTCCTCAATCTTCCCCTGGTTGAGGACCCTCTCAGGTACAGGGACCCCATGCCCAAAGGACATACTCTGCTCCTGGTGCTGCTTTCTTGGTGGTGTGAGGTCCCCAACTCTCTGCTTGTTTCCCTTTCCTTTTATCTCTTGAGAGATAAAAGGTGATGCAGGCCACACCCCAGGGAAACTTCCTTTACCTTGGATCAGGGAGGTGACCTGAGTAAGGGTGGTGTTATAATCCCACCCTAATCCTCTCAACATAAAATTACAATCACAAAATGGAGGACAACCACACAATACTGGGAATCATGGCCTAACCAAGTTGACACATATTTTGGGGGGGACACAGTTCAATCCATGACATTCCATCCTTTGGCCCCCTCCAAAATCACATCCTTGTAACATGCAAGACATATTCACCCTGTCATATCATAGCAAAAGTCTTAACTCCAAGTCCAAAATCCAAAAATTCCTCTTCATCTGAAATCTAGAATATAAATTATGTGCTTCCAAAGGTACAATAGCAGAACAGGCACAAGCTAGACATTTCCATTACAAATGGGAGAAATGGGAGGGAAAGAAGGCATAACAGGCACCAAGCGAGTCAGCAGACCACATTACATTAGCCCTCAAAGCTTTGAAAGTAATCCTCTGTTCTCTGAGATAATTTACACAATGGCCCTGCCCTCCAGGCTCTAGGTATTGGCCATACTCTCCAGATTCTGAGCGGAGGCACCTCAGCCCTGGACTTCAGCTCTGCCTTCCAGGCCCACTGGGACAGCAACTATGCTCCCTTAGCTTTAGGTGTACCATCCTCCTCTCCGTCTGAGTGGCAACTCCACCCTTAGAAACACCAGAGACCATGGCTCCACCCTTTGAAACCCCTGAGGTCATGGCCATACCTTTTGAGACTGAGGCAACTTGGCTTCTTGTGTTGTCTCTTCAGCTTCTGCTTCCTGGTTTCTTGGCCTCTTGGCTCCTTGGGCCTCACACCCACATCTGCCCTGCTGGGGCAAGTGTTCTAAAGCTCAGTAGTTCCACCAATAAGTGCCCGGCGGTGCCCCACTTCCCCAGGAAGCCTCCTGCACACAGACACTCAGCTCTGTCACTCCGTGGGTTGGACCCAGTGCTGTCTGGCACTGGTCTGGTTTTGCTGTTGCTGCTTCTCTGCTATTGCTGCTTCTCTGCCCCTGCAGGTTCTCTGCTGCACTGGTCCTCTGCCACTGTCTATCCATTCACAGTTTCAAAACTGCTTCTACATTTAGGTATCTGTTAGCGCAGCACCCCATTCTCTTGGTACCAAATTCTGTCTTAGTGATCTAATGCTGCCATAACAGAAATATCACAAGTGGATGGCTTTAACAAAGAGAAATTTATTTTCTCACAGTTTAGTAGGTTACAAGTCCAAATTCAGGGTGTTGGCTCCAGGGGAAGGCTTTCTCTCTCTGTTGGCTCTGGAGAAAGGTCCTTTTCCTCAATCTTCCCCTGGTCGAGGAGCTCCTCAGGTGCAGGGACCCCATGTCCAAAGGATGTGCTCTGCTTCTGGTGCTGCTTTCTTGGTGGTGTGAGGTCCCCAACTCTCTGCTTGCCTCCCTTTCATCTCTTGAGAGATAAAAGGTGATGCAGGTCACACCCCAGGGAAACTCCCTTTACCTCGCATGGATAGGTGACCTGAGTAAGGGTGGTGTTACAGTCCCACCCTAATTCTTTCAACATAAAATTACAATCACAAAATGGAGGACAACCACACAATACTGGGAATCATGGCCTAATCAAGTTGATACATATTTTTGGGAGGACACAGTTCAGTCCATGACAAAGACCTTGACTTGTCTGATGAAACCGCTGCAATATATTATTCCACACAACCAATGTAAATACATTCTCTAGTGTTTGTATTTTGTTGGCCGTGTTTTCAGCTTCTCTTTTGGTATCTGTTTTGTGTCAGGTTTTTGGCAGTGTTTTCTAAGGCATCTAGAATCTTGATTGTACGATTCCAGGATTGCACTCATTGCTACAGCACGCACTTCCCAACATGTACTAACAAGACATTTTAATACTCAATAATTGCCTAAATATGCCTTAAGAACTGCCCATGGGTGAGTAGAGGTGGCAAAAAATGTGTGGAGTAACTGAACAGTAGGAAAAAAATCAACTTCAGACAGCAATCTACTTCACTATGCCCTACAGGATTAAGTGGAGGTACAGAAATGGCATATTCAGTACACTCTTAAAACTTTCTGTTGCATGCCTTTTTAACGCCCTGACATATTGGCAGCATTGTCATAGGAATGGCCTCTGCACTTAGAAAAATCAGTTTTGCAAACTTCATGTACATAGTGAAGTACTTGGTCTGCAGTGTGATAAATTGCTCGACAGGTTTTCCATCTGTTGGAGATACATGTCTTAAAACAATACTTAGCTGATCTGTATGAGAAAGATCAGGAGTGGCATCTAGAGACAAATTGAAATATCCAGCTATACTTATTTCACTGAAAATAGTTGATCAAACATTATCACTTACTTTATTAATTCTTCACATGTTGTTTTAAACATATATGATGTGAGTTGTCCTTTCCTGTGTTACCATATTTTGAGATGTGCCCTGCTGAAAACAGATCAAACTGAGCAACAAGTTCAAGTAAACCCCCAAGATTTTCATTTTGTGGAGACCCAAAACTTCGTTTCTTCCTCAAAAAGATAGTCCACGTTCAGTGATTGTTATGACAGCGACAGTGTGTTGCAAAAAAACTGCAAAACATTGCATTTCTAATACTGATATTCTTCATTAACTTGTGTTTCCAGTTCATGAGTTAAGCCAAAACCACATCTTCAGTTTAAATATGGCAAAATACAATCTCTGTGAGTTGAATTGTTTTCATGTTTATCAGTTATATTCGAGTTGTGCCAATCAGAAAATCCATCCATAGCAAATTGAGAAATGATTTAGGACTGAATAGTTGGCAAACAAGACAATATACAGGGCCAACTGATGGGGACTACAGTAGCCACTCTTATCATTTTCACCATTAGCTTTACACCCTAGAAATACATTCTGGCTACAGAACCTTGTTTGTTTACCATCCAGAAATTTTGACATGAATTTTCAAATAATCCACTGTGATGTTGACAATCACTTGGCCTCTTTTGATCCAGTAATTTACCTCATTAGAAGAAAAATTATTTCACAAAGCAGGGTCCGTATTTCTGTTATTTATGGGGTCTGCAGATGTGACAATTTCAGACTCTAAAATAGTTTCAATACCATTAATTTTTTTTACTACAGCAAGGAATAGATACAGAATTTGTTCCAAATTCTGTTATATTCATACTGGAGCATCACTTAACATCCATGATATGTTCTGTGAAATAGGATGTTATGTGATTTGGACATTGTGCAAACACTATATTGTATACAGGAGGTGCACATGAGAGTCACTGGGTGGGCCTAAGACCAGCACCTCTGACACTGCACCAAGGGACTGTGCAAAAATTTTGGCTCCAGCTGCTGCTGATCCTGTGTGGTTGCTGCCTGGTCTCTGAGAGCCGCGCCCAGCCCCTGTGGTGTACACTGGCCATGCAGATGGCCACCTTCAGGTGTGCCGCCAGCTCCCTTCCCTTCCTCCCTGCCTGCCTTTCCCGCCCTCCCTAATGGGCTTTGAACTCTTCCAGTTCTGCCTGCCCCTCTTTTGCCTCCTCCTCTGCCTCCTCCCCAACACCTTTCTTGCTCCTCCTCCCACCACCACCACAGCTGGACCACTGGCAGCTGCCACTGCGGGAGGAGCCACGGTCTTGGGCCAGGGTGTGATGCACAGGGTGCCCTGGCTAAATGGGACAGCGGCTTCTTGGGACATCCCACTTATTGGCTTTGGCGGCATCTGCAGGATCCCTGCCTGAAGTGAGTTCGGTGGGACAGGTAGTGATGGACAGGAGCTAGGACCTCCTCCCCGGAGAGCTGTGAGAGACAGATGGGATCTACAGTACTTAGCAAAATACATTCGCTATTTTCTGTTCTCTAGTCGGGGTTTCTGAACTCCATTATAACCTTATAGGACCACAGATGTACATGCGGTCGAACGTTTCCTGAACAGGCATTATGTGGCGCATACCTGTATTGCCATTAGTAATTTTAGCACTAGCGGTTCTAGTACAACAATTTGCATCCATTAAGTGTGAGCATTCAGCAGAAGAAATCTGGTTCATTACGTTTTAAAAAGGAAGTTAATTTTGGCATTGTCTTTAGGGATTCACAAATCCTTTTTGTCTTCTGCGAACCTTCGTTTTTGCCTAGTTGTCGCCATTTCATTTTACCTGGTTATAAAATTGTCACTTTTTAAGTATGGTTATACCATAGCAAATAAATTTGAATAATTTATGAAATAAAATTTACATTTGAATTTGGATGTTAACACAAAAAATTTATATTTGAAAATTACTAAGTAAAAAAAATTGAATTGGAACATGTAATTTTGTTCTTCAGGTCTGAGATGGGCAAAAGAGATAGTACTCACAAGTTCTCAGAAATAATTTCATTAGTTTGTCATCTGATGTTTGTTGGCAGGGCCTTCATGGATCTCCATGAGTCTTTTTTGTCTTGAGATAATACTTAAAAACTTAAGCACTCATTTTCCTTCCTTTCGCACTGCCTCTCTACGATTTATTGGACTACTGCTGCTACCTGACAGGTGCAAGAACGATTGCAAAGTGCGTGATACAAATACCAGGGCATGCTCAAATCGAAGACACGTTTTGGCTCGATTTGCACAGGACAGGATCAGATATGTCATAAGCTGGCAAGTTCGTGTGTGGTCGCTGAGAGAGAACTGAATGTGAAGTTACACTCAATCAGTACAAAATGAAAAGGAAAATATAATTGTTATCAAATACAAAATTCATAAAATGTACATTTTCTATGTGAAATTGTTCAACTTCCGTATTCAGAGATATATATGTAATTGATGTAACCGTAGCACCACTTCTTGACGAGCAAGTGTTTTCTGAGTCATAAAATGCCAATTTCTTAAAAGAAAGTCGGAAGGGAATAGGAAAATAAAATATATTTTTTTATTGTCTAAATATTCATGTATTTTCTCAAGGAATTGTTCAATTTCCTTACACAGAGATACATAAATATTCTAATAAAATATAAATGTAATGTTCTGATAAATGCCCTTTGTCGGAAGACAAATTTAGAAATACACTCGTTGCAAAACAGAAACATATTTTGCATGATAAATACTGAATTTTACATCTTAATGTGTCTCTAATACCTTGGTTATTAGTGTATACAGAGTAATATCAAGCACTGTGTCCCATGCAAAAGACAATAAAAAAAATGAAACTTGATACATAAATTAAAACTTTTCATGTTTGATATATTTCCAGTATTTTTTGGGTTTTCTATTGTCTTGGTTGTCTAGTGCTGCTATAACAGAAATACCACAAGTGGATGGTTCAACAAATAGAAGTTTATTCTCTCACAGTCTGGGAGGCTAGAAGTCCAAATTCAGGGCATCAGCCCCAGGGTAAGGCTTTCTCTGTCAGCTCTGGAGGAAAGTTCTTTTCATCAATCTTCCCTTGGACTAGGAGCTTCTCCGCACAGGAACCCCAGGTCCAAAGGATGCGCTCTGCTCCCGGCACTGCTTTGTTGGTGGTATGAGGTACCTCACTCTCTGCTCACTTCTCTTTCCTTTTATGTGTTGTAAGATAAAGGATGATGCAGGCCACACCCCAGGGAAACTTGCTTTACATTGGCCAGGGATTTGACCTGAGTAAGGATATTATATCTCACCCTAATTCTCTTTAGCATAACCCAATCTTGTCTCATTAACCACAGGCAGAGATTAGGGTTTACAGCACATGGGAAAATTACATCAATCACAAAATGGGGGACAACCACACAATACTGGGAATCATGGCCTAACCAAGTTGACACATATTCTGGGGGGACACAATTCAATCCATAACAGCTATGTTAGTAGTATTATGCATGTTACTATTATAATAAATGTATGCTAGATTGTGTCCACATGTATGCCAAACATGTTTTTAAAATTAAAGTTGAACATATTGTCTACAAAACTTAGAACATAACTCTGTATGTATATGCCCTACAGTTAAAAAGTAACTTCATTGAATTCATTGCAATGGTTGACGTATTCGAGTTCCCTCGCTTTTGCGCGTCACCTGAGACTGGAGTTTCCATTGGTTGTTTACCAGGATGTGTGCAGGAGCATACCCTGTGTTTGTTTCATGGCAAAGAGCATTGCTGGCACTGCTGGCTGGAGATGCTGGATCAGCAGTTGTCGATGTACAAGATGGTTCTCTCAAAAGGGGTCAGAGACCTTTTATCTATTAACATAATCCGTTCTTACCCAGTAACTGCTTATTTTGGATCCCCAGTTGTATATTGGGTGAATATAGTAAGAGATTCTACTGCCCACCTCTATCTCTTGCTTATTAGAAAGAAATAGTATACTCTCAAGACAGCCACTGAGATAAGGAATTTCAGTTGCATGGGACTAGACCTTCATTGGAAGGTGTTGAAGTGGAGGGGCCTCATGGCTTAAACAACCTTGTGACCCTGTCTGAACTTTATTTTTGGCTGGCACATTCTTATGCACTGGAGGTGGTATCAGTTTCGTTTAGTGCCCGGCCGGTTCCCTTCCACTGCCATGCTTGCATTTTCTTCTGTCCTGTATGTTTTTTTTTTTTTGTATGGTTGGCATCTTTGGGTTTTTGCTTTGGACAATTGCTGCCCCTGTTTTGTTGATGCCCTAAGCATATGCTTACCTTGCTTATTGGGTAATCTGTCCCTGGCTCTTGGGCAAGGGATTCCTGAGGAGAAATCATTTTTATTCTTTCTTTTGAGACTAGCAATGTCCTTTGGATTATGGAATGTGGACAAAACTGTCATAACTATATTGTCCTGCCACTTGACTGCTGACATACATCATTTCATATGAAACAGAAATTCTCCTTGCTGTAATTTATTTTTCCTCTTCATCATTTCCAGTAGCCCCTTACTATTTGCTTGCACTGTGCCTACAGTGTACAGTGCCCTTTCATTTGTGTGTGTGTGTTTTTAATTGTACTTTAGATAAAGATTTATAGAAAAAACTATCTTCAGGTTAAACAATTAGTACATGTATTATTTTGTGACATTGGTTACCACCCCCACAACATGTCAACATTCTCCCTTCTCGAATTTGGGTTACCTATTACCAGCTTTCCTCTCTTTTTTTTTTTCCTGACTTCTAGTCCTTGCCCCTGGGATGGTGTGCCCCTTTAGTCTCATTTTGTTTTATGGGCCAGTCTAATCTCTGGCTGAAGGGTGAACCTCAGGAGTGACTTCATTACTTTAGCTAAAAGGGTGTCCAGGGGCCGTATTCTCAGGGTTTCTCCAGTCTCTGTCAGGCCAGTAAGTCTGGTCTTCTTTTGTGAGTTAGAATTTTGTTCTACATTTTTCTCCAGCTGTGTCCGGGACCCTCTATCATGATCCCTGTCAGAGCAGTCAGTGGTGGTTTTCTGGCACCATCTAGTTGTGCTGGACTCAGTCTGGTGTAGGCTGTGGCAGATGTGGTCCGTTAGTCCTTTGGACTAATCTTTCCCTTGTGTCTTTGGTTTTCTTCATTCTCATTTGCTCCCAATGGGGTAAGACCAGTGGAGTATCTTAGATGGCCGCTCACATCCTTTTAAGACCCCGGGTGCTACTCACCAAAGTAGCATGTAGAACGTTTTGTTTATAAATTATGTTATGGCAATTGAGCTAAATCTTCCCTGAGACCATGGTCCCCACAGCACTCAACCCAGTAATTCGGTCCCTCAGGGAGTTTGGATGTGTCTACAGAGCTTCCATGATCTTGCCTTGGACAAGTTGTGCTGGCTTCCCCAGTATTGAGTACTGTTTTACCCTTCACCAAATTTACCACTTATCTATTTTCTGTTTTTCCTCCTCTCCTCCCGTAACCATCAAAGATTGTTTCCTTTTTGTGTAAACCTTTTCATGAGTTTTTGTGGTAGTGGTCTCATACAATATTTGTCCTTTCGTGATTGCCTTATTTCACTCAGCATAACTCCCTCCAGATTCATCCATGTTGTGAGATGCTTTGCAGATTCATCACTGTTCTCTGTTTCCATCTTTTTGCTGTTGTGAACAATGGTGTAATGAACATGGGTATCATGGGTTGAATTGTGTCCCCCAAAAATATGTGAATCAATTTGGCTAGGCCATGATTCCCAGTATTGTGTGATTGTCCACCATTTTGTTATCTGACATGATTTCCCTGTGTTGTAAATTCCATCATTATGATGTTTGGTTAATGTTTTATGACATTGGTTAATGAAATGGATTACTGGCAGTTATGTTGATGGGATCTACAAGATTAGATTGTGTCCTAAGCCAATCTCTTTTGAGATATAAAAGAGGGAAGCAAGCAGAGAGATTTGGGGACCTCATACCACCAAGAAAGTAGTGCCAGGAGCAGAGCGAGTTTTTTGGACCTGAGGTTCCTGTGTGAAGAAGCTCCTTGACCAGGCAGGGGAAGATTGATGACAAGTACCTTCCTCCAGAGAAAGCCTTCCCCTGGAGCTGAAGCCCTGAATTTGGACTTCTAGCCTACTAGACTGTTAGAGAATAAACTTCTGTTTGTTGAAGCCGTCCATCTGTGATATTTCTGTTATAGCAGTACTGGATGACTAAGTCAATGGGTGTGCATATGTCTATTTGTGTGACGGCTCTCGTTTTTCTAGGATGTATTCCTAGGAGTGGGATTGCTGGTTCATATGATATTTCTATTTCTAGCTTTCCTTTTTTTATTGTTGTTGTACTTTAGATGAATGTTTACAGAACAAGCTAGCTTCTCATTAAACAGTTAGTACACATACTGTTTTATGACATTGGTTAACAACCCCACTACATGTCAACACTCTCCCGTCTCAACCTTGGTTTCCTTATTACCAGCTTTTTGGTTTCCTCCTGCCTTCTAGTCCTTGTTCCTGGGCTGGTGTGCCCCTTTAGTCTCTCTCTTTTTTTTTTTTTTTATAGACCTGTGCAGTCTTTCACTGAAGGGGGAACCTCAGGAGTGACTTCGTTACTGAGCTGAAAGGGTGTCTGGGGGCCATATTCTCAGGGTTTCTCCAGTCTTTATCAGGCCAGCAAGTCCGATCTTTCTTTTTGAGTTAGAATTTTGTTCTACATTTTTCTCCAGCTCTTACCTTTACCACTTATCTATTGTCTATTTAGTGTTTTTGCATCCCCACCTGTCCCCTCCCTCATAACCATCAAAGATTGTTTCTTTTTGTGTGTAAACCTTTTCATGAGGTATTTGTCCTTTCGTGATTGACTGATTTCACTCAGCATAATGCCCTCCAGATTCATCCATGTAATGAGATGCTTCACAGATTCATCTTCGTTCTTTATCGTTGCGTAATACTGCATTGTGTATATGTACCACAGTTTGTTTATCCATTCATCTATTGATGGACATCTAGGTTGTTTCCATTTTTTTGCTGTTGTGAACAATGCTGCAGTGAACATGGGTGTGCATATGTCTATTCGTGTGACAACTCTTATTTCTCTAGGATATATTCCTAGGGATGGGGTTGCTGGATCATATGGTATTTTTATTTCTGGCTTTCTAAGGAAACACTGTATCGTTTTCCAAAATGATCGTACCATTCTGCATTCCCACCAGCAGTGCATAAGAGTTCTAATCTCCCCACAACCTCTCCAACATTTGTTATTTTCTGGTGTTTTGATTCGTGCTGGTAATGCTGGCATGAGATGGTGTCTCATTGTGGTTTTGATTTGCATTTCATTTCTCTAATGGCTAGTGTTTTTTGTTTGTTTGTTTGTTTGTTTAATGGCTAGTGATCACGAGCATTTCCTCCTGTGTCTGTTAGCCGCTTGAATGTCTTCTTTGGAGATCTGTTCATTTCCTTTGCCCATTTTTTAATTGGATTGTCTTTTTATTGCAGAGGTGTTGGATTTTCCTGTAGATTTTAGAGATTAGACCTTCGTCAAATTTGTCGTAGCCAAAATTTTTTTCCCAAGCCTGTAGGTTCTCTTTTTACTCTTTTGGTGAAGTCTTTTGATGAGCATAAATGTTTAGTTTTTAGGAGATCCCAGTTATCTAGCTTATCTTCTGGAGTTTGTATGTTATTAGTTACGGTTTGTATCCTGTTAATGCCGTATATTAGGGCCTCCAGCGTTGATCTTATTTTTTCTCCTATGATCTTTATAGTTTTTGGTTTTATATTTAGGCCTTTGATCCAAATTAGTTTTTTTTGACAAAAAGGTAGTGGGTTTATTAACATAAACAAAACAAATTTCTCAGTTGTTATTAATTACTCAGCACTTATATTCCATATTGACCAAAACACTTACCTCTGATCTACATTTGCACATTAAAAATAATGGAGTTTTATACTTCAAAAACTCTTATTATTTTGATTATTCTCATTTTAGAAAACTGTCCTTTATTTAGACAAACTATCAAATGGTATCTCAATCTTAAAAGCCCAACTCTTTACAGCAGCGTAAATCACATCCAGATCTTATTAGGCACTATTTATATGCATTTTGTTTTAGTGATCATTGGCATATTACTTTATATTTTTAATTAATGAAAAATAAGTGAAATAAGACTTGAGAGTTTTTCTAGAACTTTCCAGAAAGGATCCCTGTCAAGCGTAATTTTTTTTTTTTTAATCCAGTAGAAACAAGTCCAGAATGAGAGCTGCCTTGCGGAGGCCATAGTGCAAACCCTAATCCACCAAACAATCGTGCTCTGTAATGCAGGGCCTCATCTCTGTCACTTTCACAGCAGTATGACCAGTGTGTGAACCAAAGTAGGCACAGACAAGGCATGGGCACAGAAGCAAAAATGAACAAAATCAGCTCTCACCTTGTACATGGTCTGCCCTAATATTAAAACCATGATCATGATGTCAATAATCCATAATAAAATTAATAATAAAAACAACTCTGATTTATTATACCAGGGATCCCCCTAAGCTCTTCCTCTGCAAGTCTTTTTTTTTATTAACTTTTATTAAGCTTCAAGTGAACGTTTACAAATCCAATCAGTCTGTCACATATAAATTTACATACATCTCACTCCCTACTCCCACTTGCTCTCCCCCTCTTGAGTCAGCCCTTTCAGTCTCTCCTTTCTTGACAATTTTGCCAGCTTCTCTCTCTCTCTATCCTCCCATCCCCCCTCCAGACATGAGTTGCCAACACAATCTCAAGTGTCCACCTGATATAATTAGCTCACTCTTCATCAGCGTCTCTCTCCCACCCACTGACCAGTCCCTTTCATGTCTGATGAGTTGTCTTTGGGGATGGTTCCTGTCCTGTGCCAACAGAAGGTCTGGGGACCATGGCCACCGGGATTCCTCTAGTCTCAGTCAGACCATTAAGTTTGGTCTTTTTATGAGAATTTGGGGTCTGTATCCCACTGATCTCCTGCTCCCTCAGGGGTTCTCTATTGTGCTCCCTGTCAGGGCAGTCATTGATTGTGGCCGGGCACCAACTAGTTCTTCTGGTCTCAGGATGATGTAGGTCTCTGGTTCCTGTAGCCCTTTCTGTCTCTTGGGCTCTTAGTTGTCATGTGGCCTTGGTGTTCTTCATTTTCCTTTGCTCTAGGTGGGTTGAGACCAATTTATGCATCTTAGATGTCCGCTTGTTAGCATTTAAGACCCCAGATGCCACATTTCAAAGTGGGATGCAGAATGATTTCATAGTAGAATTATTTTGCCAATTGATTTAGAAGTCCCTGCAAACCATGTTCCCCAGACCACCGCCCTTGCTCCGCTGACCTTTGAAGCATTCATTTTATCCCGGAAACTTCTTTGCTTTTGGTCCAGTCCAATTGAGCTGACCTTCCATGTATTGAGGGTTGTCTTTCCCGTCACCCAAAGCAGTTCTTATCTACTGATTAATCAATAAAAAACCCTCTCCCACCCTCCCTCCCTCCCCCCCTCGTAACCACAAAAGTATGTGTTCTTCTCAGGTTTACTATTACTCAAGATCTTATAATAGTGGTCTTATACAATATTTGTCCTTTTGCCTCTGACTAATTTCACTCAGCATAATGCCTTCCAGGTTCCTCCATGTTATGAAATGTTTCACAGATTCGTCACTGTTCTTTATCGATGCGTAGTATTCCATTGTGTGAATATACCACAATTTATTTACCCATTCATCCGTTGATGGACACCTTGGTTGCTTCCAACTTTTTGCTATTGTAAACAAAAAAAAGCAATAAACATGGGTGTGCATATATCTGTTTGTGTGAAGGCTCTTGTATCTCTAGGGTATATTCCCAGGAGTGGGATTTCTGGGTTGTATGGTAGTTCTATTTCTAACTGTTTAAGATAACGCCAGATAGATTTCCAAAGTGGTTGTACCATTTTACATTCCCACCAACAGTGTATGAGAGTTCCAATCTCTCCGCAGCCTCTCCAACATTTATTATTTTGTGTTTTTTGGATTAATGCCAGCCTTGCTGGTGTGAGATGGAATCTCATCATAGTTTTAATTTGCATTTCTCTAATGGCTAATGATCGTGAGCATGTTCTCATGTATCTGTTGGCTGCCTGAATATCTTCTTTAGTGAAATGTGTGTTCATATCCTTTGCCCACTTTTTGATTGGGTTGTTTGTCTTTTTGGGGTTGAGTTTTGACAGAATCATGTAGATTTTAGAGATCAGGTGCTGGTCGGAAATGTCATAGCTGAAAATTCTTTCCCAGTCTGTAGGTGGTCTTTTTACTCTTTTGGTGAAGTCCTTAGATGAGCATAGGTGTTTGATTTTTAGGAGCTCCCAGTTATCTGGTTTCTCTTCATCATTTTTGGTAATGTTTTGTATTCTGTTTATGCCTTGTATTAGGGCACCTAGGGTTGTCCCAATTTTTTCTTCCATGATCTTTATCATTTTAGTCTTTATGTTTAGGTCTTTGATCCACTTGGAGTTAGTTTTTGTGCATGGTGTAAGGTATGGATCCTGTTTCATTTTTTTGCAAATGAATATCAAGTTATGCCAGCACCGTTTGTTAAAAAGGCTTTCTTTTCCCCAATTAATTGACACTGGTCCTTTGTCAAATATCAGCTGCTCATACGTGGATGGATCTATGTCTGGGTTCTCAATTCTGTTCCATTGGTCTATGTGCCTGTTGTTGTACCAGTACCAGGCTGTTTTGACTACTGTGGCTGTATAATAGGTTCTGAAATCAGGTAAAGTGAGGTCTCCCACTTTTTTCTTCTTTTTCAGTAGTGCTTTGCTTATCCGGGGGTTCTTTTCCTTCCATATGAAATTGGTGATTTGTTTCTCTATCCCCTTAAAATATGACATGGGAATTTGGATCGGAAGTGCTTTAAATGTATAGATGGCTTTTGGTAGAATAGACATTTTTACTATGTTAAGTCTTCCTATCCATGAGCAAGGTATGTTTTTCCACTTAAGTATGTCCTTTTGAATTTCTTGTAGTAGAGTTTTGTAGTTTTCTTTGTATAGGTCTTTTACATCCTTGGTAAGATTTATTCCTAAGTATCTTATCTTCCTGGGGGCTACTGTGAATGGTATGGATTTGGTTATTTCCTCTTCGGTGTTCTTTTTGTTGATGTAGAGGAATCCAAGTGATTTTTGTATGTTTATTTTGTAACCTGAGACTCTGCCAAACTCTTCTATTAGTTTCAGTAGTTTTCTGCAGGATTCCTTAGGGTTTTCTGTGTATATAATCATGTCATCTGCAAATAGTGATAACTTCTTCCTTGCCAATCCGGATACCTTTTATTTCTTTGTCTAGCCTAATTGCCCTGGCTAGGACTGCCAGCACGATGTTGAATAAGAGTGGTGATAAAGGGCATCCTTGTCTGGTTCCCGTTCTCAAGGGAAATGCTTTCAGGTTCTCTCCATTTAGAGTGATATTGGCTGTTGGCTTTGCATAGATGCCCTTTATTATGTTGAGGAATTTTCCTTCAGTTCCTATTTTGGTAAGAGTTTTTATCATAAATGGGTGTTGGACTTTGTCAAATGCCTTTTCTGCATCAATTGATAAGATCATGTGGTTTTTGTCTTTTGTTTTATTTATGTGATGGATTACATTAATGGTTTTTCTAATATTAAACCAGCCTTGCATACCTGGTATAAATCCCACTTGATCAGGGTGAATTATTTTTTGATGTGTTGTTGGATTCTATTGGCTAGAATTTTGTTGAGGATTTTTGCATCTATGTTCATGAGGGATATAGGTCTCAAATTTTCTTTTTTTGTAATGTCTTTACCTGGTTTTGGTATCAGGGAGATGGTGGCTTCATAGAATGAGTTGGGTAGTATTCCGTCATTTTCTATGCTTTGGAATACCTTCAGAAGTAGTGGTGTTAACTCTTCTCTGAAAGTTTGGTAGAACTCTGCAGTGAAGCCGTCCGGGCCAGGGCTTTTTTTTTGTTGGGAGTTTTTTGATTACCGTTTCAATCTCTTTTTTTGTTATGGGTCTATTTAGTTGTTCTACTTCTGAATGTGTTAGTTTAGGTAGGTAGTGTTTTTCCAGGAATTCATCCATTTCTTCTAGGTTTGCAAATTTGTTAGAGTACAATTTTTCATAATAATGTGAAATGATTCTTTTAATTTCATTTGGTTCTGTTGTGATGTGGTCCTTCTCGTTTCTTATTCGGGTTATTTGTTTCCTTTCCTGTATTTCTTTAGTCAGTCTAGCCAGTGGTTTATCAATTTTGTTAATTTTTTCAAAGAATGAGCTTTTGGCTTTGTTAATTCTTTCAATTGTTTTTCTGTTCTCTAATTCATTTACTTCAGCTCTAATTTTTATTATTTGTTTTCTTCTGGTGCCTGATGGATTCTTTTGTTGCTCAGTTTCTATTTTTTCAAGTTGTAGGGACAGTTCTCTGATTTTGGCTCTTTCTTCTTTTTGTATGTGTGCATTTTTCGATATAAATTGGCCTCTGAGCACTGCTTTTGCTGTGTCCCAGAGGTTTTGATAGGAAGTATTTTCATTCTCGTTGCTTTCTAAGAATTTCCTTATTCCCTCCTTGATGTCTTCTATAACCCAATCCTTTTTCAGGAGGGTATTGTTCATTTTCCAAGTATTTGATTTCTTTTCCCTAGTTTTTCTGTTATTGATCTCTAGTTTTATTGCCTTGTGGTCTGAGAAGATGTTTTGTAATATTTCGATGTTTTGGACTCTGCAAAGGTTTGTTTTATGACCTAATATGTGGTCTATTCTAGAGAATGTTCCATGTGTGCTAGAAAAAAAAGTATATTTTGCAGCAGTTGGGTGGGGAGTTCTGTATAAGTCAATGAGGTCAAGTTGGTTGATTGTTGTAATTAGATCTTCCGTGTCTCTATTGAGCTTCTTACTGGATGTCCTGTCCTTCTCCGAAAGTGGTGTGTTGAAGTCTCCTACTATAATCGTGGAGGTATCTATCTCACTTTTTAATTCTGTTAAAATTTGATTTATGTATCTTGCAGCCCTGTCATTGGGTGCATAAATATTTAATATGGTTATGTCTTCCTGATCAATTGTCCCTTTTATCATTATATAGTGTCCTTCTTTATCCTTTGTGGTGGATTTAAGTCTAAAGTCTATTTTGTCAGAAATTAATATTGCTACTCCTCTTCTTTTTTGCTTATTGTTTGCTTGATATATTTTTTTCCATCCTTTGAGTATTAGTTTGTTTGTGTCTCTAAGTCTAAGGTGTGTCTCTTGTAGGCAGCATATAGATGGATCGTGTTTCTTTATCCAGTCCGAGACTCTCTGTCTCTTTATTGGTGCATTTAGTCCATTTACATTCAGCGTAATTATAGATAAACAAGTTTTTAGTGCTGTCATTTTGATGCCTTTTTATGTGTGTTGTTGACAATTTCTTTTATCCACATACTTTTTTGTGCTGAGGCGTTTTTCTTAGTAAATTGTGAGATCCTCATTTTCATAGTGTTTGACTTTATGTTAGTTGAGTCGTTACGTTTTTCTTGGCTTTTATCTTGAGTTATAGAGTTGTTATACCTTTTTGTGGTTACCTTATTATTTACCCCTATTTTTCTAAGTAAAAACCTAACTTGTATTGTTCTATATCGCCTTGTATCACTCTCCATATGGCAGTTCAATGCCTCCTGTATTTAGTCCCTCTTTTTGATTATTGTGATCTTTTACCTATTGACTTCCATGATTCCGTTACATGTATTTTTTTTTTAATTAATCTTAATTTGTTTGTTTTTGTGATTTCCCTATTTGAGTTGATATCAGGACGTTCTGTTTTGTGACCTTGTGTTGTGCTGATATCTGATATTATGGGTTCTCTGACCAAACAATATCCTTTAGTATTTCTTGTAGCTTTGGTTTGGTTTTTGCAAATTCTCTAAACTTGTGTTTATCTGTAAATATCTTAATTTCGCCTTCATATTTCAGAGAGAGTTTTGCTGGATATATGATCCTTGGCTGGCAGTTTTTCTCCTTCAGTGTTCTGTATATATCATCCCATTCCCTTCTTGCCTGCATGGTTTCTGCTGAGTAGTCAGAACATATTCTTATTGATTCTCCCTTGAAGGAAACCTTTCTTTTCTCCCTGGCTGCTTTTAAAATTTTCTGTTTATCTTTGGTTTTGGGGAGTTTGATGATAATATGTCTTGGTGTTTTTCTTTTTGGATCAATCTTAAATGGGGTTCGATGAGCATCTTGGATAGATATCCTTTCGTCTTTCATGATGTCAGGGAAGTTTTCTGTCAGGAGTTCTTCAACTATTTTCTCTGTGTTTTCTGTCCCCCCTCCCTGTTCTGGGACTCCAATCACCCGCAGGTTATCCTTCTTGATAGAGTCCCACGTGATTCTTAGGGTTTCTTCATTTTTTTAAATTCTTTTATCTGATTTTTTTTCAGCTATGTTGGTGTTGATTCTCTGGTCCTCCAGATGTCCCAGTCTTCATTCTAATTGCTCGAGTCTGCTCCTCTGGCTTCCTATTGCGTTGTCTAATTCTGTAATTTTATTGTTAATTTTTTGGATTTCTACATGCTGTTTCTCTATGGATTCTTGCAACTTATTAATTTTTCCAGTATGTTCTTGAATAATCTTTTTGAGTTCTTCAACAGTTTTATCAGTGTGTTCCTTGGCTTTTTCTGCAGTTTGCCTTATTTCATTTGTGATGTCTTGAAGCATTCTGTAAATTAGTTTTTTATATTCTATATCTGATAATTCCAGGATTGTATCTTCATTTGGGAAAGATTTTGATTCTTTTGTTTGGGGGCTTGGAGAAGCTGTCATGGTCTGCTTCTTTAAGTGGTTTGATATGGGTTGTTGTCTCCGAGCCATCACTGGGAAACTAGTTTTTCCAGAAAATCCGCTAAAAAAAAATGCAGTCAGATCCCTATCAGAGTTCTCCCTCTGGCTCAGGCTATTCGGATGTTAATGAAGCCGCCTGGGGAGGGTGTGGGAGGGAACAGAGAGATAGGAGAGTAGCACCTCAGAATATAGCCGGAGTTGCTTGTCTTGCTTGGAATGACTATTATATCTGAGATTCCCGCGGGGCGCGTCGCCTATGTGTGCTGGCTGTGTGGAGATTGCCCCCGGGGGGTCTGGCCCGCTGGAGTCACGGTCAGATCCTCCGTTTCCAGCCCCACGCCCAGCGTCAAGGCTCCCCTACTGGGACTGTGCACTCTCAACTCCAAAATCAGTCGCTGCCTCCCGGGGACGTCTCGTCCCTCCAGCCATGTTGCCGTGCCGCCTCCGCGAACCAGTTGGGCCGCCTCCCGGGGTTAGTTCAGGTGGGTGGAGCAGCTCCCCGTGCTTGTGCTGTGACCGAGTGTCCCGGCTGGGAAGCTGTTCTCCCCGCTCCAATACCAGTCGCTGCGTCCCGGGGACTTCTCCTACCGGCTGCGTCCACGCCGCCCGCGCGACCCAACTGGGCCCCCTCCCCGGGTTAGTTCAGGGGGGTGGAGCAGCTCTCCGTGTTTATGCCATACCTGCGTCCAGTCCAAATCCCGGCGGGACGGTTCCCCACCTGGGACGCTGCTCTCCCCGTTCCAAGACCAGTCACTGCCTTCCGGAGACTTCTCCTACCGGCTGCGTCCCACACCGCCCACGGAACCAGTTGGTCCCCCTCCCGGGGTTAGTTCAGGGGGGTGGAGCAGCTCTCTGTGCTTGTGCCGTACCTGACTGGTACGCTGGTTCCAGGCTCTGAAAACAATCGCTGCTTCCCTGTATTAGTTCGTTCTCCGTCTCTAAATCTGTGTTTGTTGTTCAGGGTTCGTAGGTTGTTATGTATGTGATCGATTCACTTGTTTTTCCGTGTCTTTGTTGTAAGGGGGATCCGAGGTAGCATGTGCCTAGTCCGCCATATTGGCTCCGCCTCTCCCAAATTAGTTTTGTGTATAGTGTGAGGTATGGGTCCTGTTTCATTTTTTTCAGATAGACATCCAGTTTTGCCAGCACCATTTGTTAAAAAGACTGTCTTTTTGCCCATTTGATGGATTCTGGGCTCTTGTTGAAGATCGGGTAACCGTAGGTGGATGGATTTACATCTGGGTTCTCAATTCTGTTCCATTGGTCAATGTATTTGTTTTGTACCGGTACCAGGCTGCTTTGACTACCGTAGCTGTATAGTAGATTCTGAGGTCAGGTAGTGCAAGTACTCCTTCTTTATTCTTATTCTTCAGTAGTGCTTTACTTTTGTTTCCCTTTCCATATAAAGTTAATAATTAGTTTTTCCATCTCTTAAACAATGCCATTGGTATTTGGATTGGGATTGCATTCTATTTGTAGATTGCTTTGGGTAGAATTGACATTCTCACAATGTTGAGTCTACCTATCCATGAACATGGTATGTTTTTCCATTTATGTAGATCTCTATTGGTTTCTTGCAGTAGTGTTTTGTAGTTTTCTTTGTATAGGTCTTTTACATTCCTGGTTAGAGTTATTCCTAAGTATATTATTTTTTTAGGGGTATTATAGATGGTATTGTTTTCTGATTTCCTTTTCATAGTTCTCTTTATGGGTATATAGGGATCCAGCTGATTTTACTCTGCTGAATCTATTAGTTCCAGTAGTTTTCTCCTGGAGTCTTGGGTTTTCTATGTATAGTATCATATCGTCTGCAAATAGGGACAGTTTTACATCTTCATTACCAATTTTGATGCCCTTTATTTCTTTTTCTTCCCTTATTGCTCTCCATAAACTTATATTGCTCTAAAAAAAAAAAGTCTAGCTAGTGTTAAATAGGAGTAGTGATAAAGGGCATCCTTGTCTTCTTCTCAAGGGGAATGTTTTCAGCCTCTCTCCATTAAGAATGATGTTGGCTCTTGTTTTTGTATAGATGCTCTTTAGTATGTTGAGGAATTTCCCTTCTATACCCATTTTATTGAGAGTTTTTATCAGGAATGAGTGTTGGACTTTGTTGAATGTCTTTTCTGCATTGATTGAGATGATCATGTGATTCTTTCATTTGTTTGGTGGATTACTTTGATTGATTTTCTAATGTTAAACCATCCTTGCATACCTAGTGTGAATCACACTTGGTCATCTTGTATTATTATTATTATTTTTTGGTATGATGCTGAATTCTATTGGCTCGAATTTTGTTGCAAATTTTTGCATCTGTATTCATGAGAGATATTGGTCTGTAATTTTTTTATTTTGTGGCATCGTTGTCTGGCTTTGGTATCAGGGGTATGCTGGCTTCATAGAATGAATTTGAAAGTACCCCTTTTCTATGTTCTGAAATAGTTTGATGTAAATAGTATGGGTGTAAGCTCTTCTCTGAATGTTTGGTAGAATTGTCCAGTGAAGCCGTCAGGTCCAGGGCTTTTTGACCATTTTTTTTTTTTTAACCTTTTCAGTCTCTTCTGTCGTTATGGGTCTGTTCAGATTTTCATCATCAGTTTGTGTTAATCTGGGTAGGTGGTGTGTTTTTCGAAATTTGTCCATTTCCTCTAGGTCTTCAAATTTGTTGTAGTACAGCTTTTCCTAGTAACCTGCTATGATCCCTTTTATTTCAGTTGGGTCTGTTGTAATGTCCCCCATTGCATTTCTTATTTGGGTTATTTGCGTTCTCTCCTATTTTTCTTTTTTCAATTTGGCCAGCGGTTTGTCAATTTTGTTGATCTTTTCAAAGAAACAACTTTTGGTTTTGTTGATTCTTTCTAATGTTTTTCTATTCTCTATTTCATTTATTTCTGCTCTGATGTTTATTTTATCCTTTTTTTCTGGTGGCTATGGGTTTATTTTGCTGTTCTCTTTCTATTTTTTCAAGTTGCATAGCTAATGTTTTGATTTCTACCCTTCTTTTTTGATGTGTGCATCTAGTGCTATAAATTGACCTGTGAGCACTGCCTTTTCGCTGTGTCCCTGAGGCTTTGGTATGATGTGTTTTCATTCTCATTTAATTCTAAATTTTTTTTTTATTCCGTCTTTGATTTCTTTATTACACAGTGGTTTTTAAGCAGGGTTTTATTCAGTTTCCATGTAATTGATTTCTTCCTGTTAATTTCTACTTTGGTGGCATTGTGATCAGAGAAGATACTTTGTATTATCTCAGTGTTTTGTATCTTGTTGAGGGTTGCTTTGTGGCCTAAGATGTGGTCTATTCTGTAGAACATTCCATGTGCTTTGGAAAAGACTACATACTTTGCAGCTGTTGGGTGGAGTGTCCTATATATGTCTGTGAGGTCAAGTTGGCTGATTGTGGCCTTTATATGTTCTGTATCTTTGTTGAGTTTCTTTCTAGATGTTCTATCCTTTACCCAGAGTGGTGTGCTGAAGTCTCTGACTGTTATTGTGGAACTATCCGTTTCTCTTTTCAGTGCTGTTAGAGTTTGTTTTATGTATTTTGAAGCCCTGTCTTTTGGTGCATAGCTATTTATTATGGTTATGTCTTCATGAAGGATCATCCCTTTAATCATTATATAATGCCCTTCTTTGGCTTTTATGGTGGATTTTGTTTTAAAGTCTATTTTATCTGAGATTAGTATTGCCATTCCTGCTCTTTTTTGGTAGCTGTTTGATATATATATATATTTCATCATTTGATTTTTAATAAATTATGTCTTTTTTTCTAAGGTGTGTCTCCTGTAGACGGCATATCGATGGATCCTGTTTTTTTATCCATTCTGTCACTCTCTTGTCTCTTTATGGTTGCATTTAGGTCATTTACATCCAGGGTAATTATTGATAGGTGTGAGTTTAATGCTATCATTTTATAGTGCATTTTTTGCGGGGCTGATGTTTTCTTCATTCCTTTTATTCTGTGCTGGATTCCTTTTGTTTTTGGATTTTTTTTTTCATTTCTTTTGTTTTTGTAGACTTTGCGTTTACTAAAACTTCATGTTTTTCTTATTTTGATGAGTAGGTTTGTTAACTTTCTTTGTGGTTACCTTAAAATTTAACCTTATCTTCCTAAGTTTGAACGAGCCTTTTATGACTTGGAATCGCCTTGCCTTCCTCTCCATTTGAAAGTTCTATTCCTACACCATTTATTTCCTGTTTTATTGTTCTGACATTGTAATTTATAGATTAATTTCTCCGGGTCCTGTTGTAAATCTTCTAGTTTTGATTTACCCTTGAGAGTTCATTACTTAGGTTGGTATCTGGCTGATGCATCCTAGATTCAGGTTGTCTTCTGATGTTGTTTGTTCTCAAACCAAAGGACTCCCTTTAATAATTCTTGTAAGTTTAGTTTGGTTTTTACACATTCCCTTAATTTCTGTTTATCTGGGAGTTTTGCAGGGTATATTATTCTTGGCTGACAATTTTTGTCTTTCAAGGTATTATATATGTCATCCATTGCCTTCTAGCCTGCATGATTTCTGCCGAGTAATCAGAGGTTAGTCTTACTTTTTCCCCTCTGTATGTGATTTTTCATTTCTCTTGAGCTGCTCTCAGGATTCTTTGTCTTTGGTTTTAACGACTGTAGTTATGATATGCCTTGGTGATTTTCTTTTGGGATGTATCCTATATGGGGCTTATTGAGTTTCTTGGATGGTCAGCTTTTCATCTTTCATGATATTAGGGAAGTTTTCTGTCAGTAATTCTTCAACGATCCTCTCCATATTTCCCATTTTCTCCCCACTCTGGAACTCTGATCAGTTACAAATTTTTGCTTTTGATTGTGTCCCACGTAATTCTCAAGGTTTCTTCATTTTCTTCATTCTTTTCTCTGATTTTTCCTCAAAGTGACACCCAAGTATTTGTCTTCAGTTTTGCTAGTCCTGTCTTCCATAGTTTCAAACCTGCTCCTCAGACCTTCTATGACACTGTCCATTTCTGAAATCTTCTTGCTTATCTTTTGAATTTCTAATTGTATGATTTCTAGTTGTGAATTTATTTTGACATTTTATTCCTGTATTATTTTCCTGAATTCTTCCATTGTTTGGTCTGTCTTTTCCATGATTTTGTCTGCCTTTTCCGTGATTTTGTCAATTTTTCCTCATTTTTGCCTGCTTTTTCCTTCAACGCTTGGATAGCTCTGAGTATTAGAGATTTGAGTTCCCTATCAAGTAGTTCCAATGCCTTGTCTTCTGCTGGAATGTCATCTGGTCTTTGTTTTGTACGCCTACTGGAACCATCCTTTCTTTCCTTTTTTTTTTTGTATGTTTTGCTATTGTCTGCTCTATTCAGGATATTTAGTAGTTACTTTCTTTGTTTATTGATTGTAGATTTGTTTTTTTCATTCTGCTTTTTTGTTTTATTTTGTTATGTCTGAACAGGCAGGCTGGGTGTTTCTTGTTGTTTGCTTGTTTGTGGGAACAGTACTTCTCACCACCTTGTTCAATGGGCAGGGCCAGTTGCCCAGCTATGGTGCAGCAGGGCAGGTCCAGCAGAAGGGGAGGAGCTGGGATGGATTGTTTGTGGCATGTACCAGGGCTGATAGGGTGGGGCTGGAGGTCAGTGCAGGGCAGTTTCTGGTAGACTGTGCCTGTGCTGCTCGGGAATGCAACGTTCAGCTTACGGTGCAGATAGGTAGGAAGGAGGTTGTGATGCATGGAGCTAAGTGGGTGTGGGAAAGAAGAGAAAGAGGAGAGAGAAACAGGAGCCCAAAAAAATTGCTGAGGGAGCTTTCCGTTGGTGTGGTACAGACCTGGGCATGTTGTGTGCTGTTGACTTTCTAGCCAGGCAGTGAAGGGACAGCCTGTCAAGAACGGACAGACACAGCACACACAGCTAGATGGGTGGGAGAAAGGAAAGGAAAGGAAGGGACAGAAAGATAAGGAAGTTGATTTAAAAAAAAGAGAGAGAAAAAGGCATACCCAGCTAGGTGGTCAGGAGAAAGGAACGGTAGGAATGTAGAGAGAGACAGGAAACCGATAAAAAGAAGAAGAAGAAGAAAAATACCCCTACTTCTGGTGGCAGAAGTAGGTCCCCAACTGAGTGGTGCTGCACAGGCTGTCCAAAAGGAGTGGAGATGGCACATGGCACCAAGGACTTAGGAGAAGGGTAAGGAAGGGGGGTAGAGAGAGAGAAAAAAGAAAAAAAAAAAAAGGAAAAGAAAAATGTAACAAGGGAGCCCACCAGAAGTGGACTCCCAACCGAGTGGCGCTGCGTGCCTGTCAAGAAGGAGCAGAGATGGCACATGGCACCAGGTGTTCATGAGAAGGATAAGGAAGGAAGGTAGATAGAGACAAGAAACCAAGAAAAAAAGAAGAAAGATAGTAAAGGAAAAAAAAAATCCTCCAGGGGAATCTACTGGAAGTGGGTCTCCAGCTGAATGGCACTGCACAGGTCATCAAGAAGGGGTGGAGATGGCACATGGCACCAGGTGTTTAGGAGAAGGGTAAGGAAGGAAGGTAGAGGGAGACAATAAAATAAGAAGAGAGAAAAAGAAAAGAAAAAGATGCCCCAAGGGTGCCTGCTGGTGTGGTGGCACGAACTGGGGTAGTGGTTCCTCACCCACATGGCACTTCACGGCCCATCTAGAAGGAGCAGAGATGGCACACATTGCCAGGTGCTCAGGAGAAAAGAAGGAAAGGATGGTAGAGAGAGATAAGGAAAAAAATGCCCCAAAGGAGCTCACCAGTTTGGTGACACAGATCGGGAAAGTGGTTCCCAAGCCACTAGGTCCTGCACAGTCCATCCAGAAGGGGCAGAGATGGGACACAGCATCAGATGTTCAGAAGATGGGAAAAGAAGGAAAGTAGAGAGAGACAGGAAACTGAGAAATGAAGAAAAACAAAAAGGAAAAAAAGAAATAGAAAAATGCCACCAGGGATCCCACTGGTGTGGTGGCACAGACCAGGAAAGTGGTTCCCCAGCTGAGTAATGCTCCACAGCCTGTCAAGAAGAAGCAGAGATGGCACACAGAGTCAGGTATTTGAGAAAAAGGGAGGGAAGGAGGTGAGAAGGAGAGAAGAAACCAAAGGAAGCTGAAAAAGCAAAAATGGCAACAAGAAAATGGCACTGAAGGAGCCAACCAGGTGTGGGTGGGGTGAATCCAAGCAGCATGGAGTCAGCGCATCTCCAGCTAAGTAACTGTGGCCTGCTGGGAAGTGGCAGAGGCTGAGCACAGGGAAGAAGGATAGGGGGTGGGAGAGCATGTATTGTTGGTTACCGGGTGCTCTGTCTCCTGCTGGGAGCTCCGTGAAGCTGCTTTCCTGTACTCCCCATCTACAGATCTCGGTGGCTGAGGAGTCCAAGATGCCGAATCCATACCACGTTAGCTGGTAGTGGACCTCCACCCCGTATCTCTCTTCGCTCTTTGTTCTGTGTCAGTTTCTTAATCCATTTGGTGCTTGGCTGAGTTCTTTATCTCTTCATTTGACACTTAGGGTCCCAGGATTGACATTTGTCTCTGTTTTACTTAGTTTTTTGAGTCTTTGCTGTGGAGGGCCTGCATGGTGCTTCTGTCTGTAGCACCATGTTGGCTCTGCCTCCTAGGTTGAATTTATCAGGTTAGACCCAGAGACCCACCCCTGGAGTGCCCAGAGGACACATCTTTTACCACAACCGTGAGGAACAAATTTGTGAAGGGAGCCCCAGCATCCTCAAAGACTGCTGTGGTTGCTATTTTATGTAAATCAGATTCGACAGTGGGAACTGCTGTAACTGAATTAAGACGCCTATCCACGATGGGGCTGATTGGACCCTCTGGTAGTAGGGGCCAAGTGGCTGCACTCAACAAAGACAAGGTGGGTGTGGTTACAGTAATGGATAGCAGATCCAAAGCAGTAATCAGGATAGTCTGACTCTTACGAACATGGCATTGGCTGTTTAGTCATGGTGTCCCTAGGAGTGAAATAGATAGGAAATCTACTAAATATTTACTTGATCTGTACAAACTGATGAATTCTAGGTCAGGTGAACAGCGGTCTAACTTGAATTGCCAGAATAGAGAGCCATGGTCCCTCAATCAGTTCCTAGACTTTGAGTTTGAAGACCCACAATCCCTTGAATGAAGGGGCGGCCGGATCCCCTTGAGGAAGGACTTCAATACACTGCCAAAAATTTATACTGTTATTCTCTCTCCCAGCCTTCCCCAAAGGAATCTATGGCCTTTTACAAGAGTGACTGTTCAATGGGGAAAAAAATAATCAGACTTTTTGGGGATTACTGGATACCGGCTCTGAACTGACAGTTATTCCAACTCATTTAGTCCAGGAGACCCAAAACATCACTGTGGCCCACCAGTCAGAGGGGGGCATATGGAGGTCAGGTTGTTAATGGAGTCTTGGCTCATGTCCATCTCACAGTAGGTCCAGTGGGTCCCTGAACCCATGTTGTAGTGATTTCCCCAGCTCCAGAATGTATAATTGGAATAGATATGCTCGACAACTGGTGGAACCCCCACATTGGATCCCTGACAAATGGAGTAAGGGCTATTATGGTAGGAAAAGCCAAGTGGAAGCCATTAGAACTACCTAGGAAAATAGTAAACCAAAAGCAATACTGCATTCCTGGAGGAATTGCAGAGAAGACTGCCACCATCAAGGACTTGTAGGATGCTGGGGTGGTGATTCCCACCACATCCCCATTCAGCTTGCCTGTTTGGCCTATGCAAAAAATAGATGGATCTTGGAGAATGACAGTAGATTATTGAAAATTTAACCAGATGGTGACTGCAAATGTAGCTGCTGCTCTAGATGTAGTTTCATTGATTGAGCAAATTAATACATCTCCTGGTACCTGGTATGCAGCCATTGATCTGGCTTTTTCTCCATACATATTTTGAAGGACCATCAGAAGGAGTTTGCCGTCAATTGGCAAGGCCAGCAATATACCTTCAGTTGCCTCCCTCAGAGCTACATCAACTCTCTAGCCCTATGTCATAATTTAGGCCACAGGGACCTCGATCACCTTTCCCTTCTACAAGATGTCACACTGTTCCATTACATTGGTGACATTATGCTGATCAGACCTAGTAAGAAGTGTCAATTACTCTGAATCTAACTGGCAAAACATTCGTGTGCTAGAGAGTGGGAAATTAATCCCACAAAAATTCAGGCACCTCCCACCTCAGTGAAATTTCTAGGGGTCCAGTGGTGTGGTACGTGTCAAGATATTCTTTCTAAAGCAAAGGATAAGTTATTGCATCTGGCTCCTCCCACAACTAAAAAGGAGGCACAATGCTTAGTGGGCCTCTTTGGATTTTGGACGTAACATATTCCTCATTTAGGTGTGCTACTCTAGCCTATTTATCAAGTGACTTGAAAAGCTGCTAGTTTTGAGTGGGGCTGAGAACAAAAGGATGCTCTGCAACAGGTTCAGGCTGCTGTGCAAGCTGTTCTGCCACTTGGACAATGTGATCCAGCTGATTCAATGGTGCTTGAAGTGTCTGTGGCAGGTGGAGCTGCTGTTTGGAGTCTTTGGCAGGCCCCTATTGGTGAATCACAGGGCAGACCCTTAGGATTGTGAATCAAAGCCCTGCCATCCTCCGCAGATAACTACTCTCCTTTTGAGAAACAGCTTTTGGCTTGTTACTGGGCCTTAGTGACTGAACGCTTAATCATGGGACACCAAGTCACCATGCAACCTGAGCTGCCCATCATAAATTGGGTGTTGTCTTACCCACAGTGTCATAAAGTTGGACGTGCACAGCAGCACTCCATCATTAAATGGAAGTGGTATATATGAGATCCGGCCAGAGCAGGACCTGAAGGCACAAGTAAGTTGCATGACGAAATGGCTCATGGTCTCCACTCCTGTCACATTACCTTCCATCTCCCAGTCTGTACCTATGGCCTCATGGGGGAGTTCCTTATGATCAGTTGACTGAAGAAGAGAAAATTTGTACCTGGTTTACAGAAGGTTCTGCATGATATGCAGGCACCACTCGAAAGTGGGCAGCAGTAGCACTGTAGCACCTTTCTGGGATCTTCCTGAAGGACAGAGGTGAAGGGAAATCCTCCCAATGGGCAGAACTTCGAGCAGCATACCTGGTTGTTCACTTTGCTTGAAAGAAGAAATGGCCAGATATGCAATTGTGTATTGATTCATGGGCTGTGGCCAGTGATTTGGCTGGATGGTCAGGGACTTGGAAGGAACCTGATAGGAAAATTGGAGGCAAGGATTTATGGAGAAAAGGCATGTGGATACACCTCTCTGAATGGGCCAAAGAAGTGAAGATATTGAGGTCACCAAACAGTGACCTCAGCAGAGAATGATTTCAGTGATCAAGTGGATAGGATAACGTGTTCTGTGGAAACCAATCATCATCTTTCTGCAGCTACTTCCATCATTGCTCAATGGGATCATGAACAAAGTGGCCTTGGTGGCAGGGATGGAGGTTATGCATGGGCCCAGCAACATAGACTTCCACTCACCAAGGCTGACTGGGTTACAGCCACTGCTGAGTGCCCAGTCTGCCAGCAACAGAGACCAACACTGAGTCCCTGACATGGCACCATTCCTCAAGGTGATCAGCCAGCAAGCTGATTACATTGTACCACTTCTGTTATGGAAGGGGCAACATTTTGTTCTTACTGGGATAGACACATACTCTGGGTATGGATTTGCCTTCCCTGCATGCAATGGTTCTGCCAAAACTAACATCCATGAACTCACAGAATGCCTTGTCCACCATGATGGTATCCCACACAGCACTGCCTCTGATCAAGGGACTCACTTCACAGCAAATGAAGTGCGGCAGTGGGCCTTTGCTTATGGAATTCACTGTTCTTACAATGTTTCCCATCATCCTGGAGTAGCTGGCTTGATAGAATGATGGAACAGCCTTCTAAAGACACAATGCCAGCGAGGTGGCAATACCTTGCAGAGTTGGGGCAGTGTTCTCCAGGAGGCTGTATATGCTCTAAACTACTGTCCACTATATGGTGCTGTTTCTCCCATAGCAAGAATTCATGGGTCCTGGAATGAAGGGGTGGAAATGGAAGTGGCACCACTCACTGTTACCCCTCGTGATCCACTCTTAAGATTTTTGCTTCCTGTCTTTGTGACCTTATGCTTTGCAGGTCTAGGGGTCTTAGTTCCAAAGGGAGGAATGCTCCCACCAGGAGACACATCACTGCTTCCATTGAACTGGAAGCTAAGAATGTCACCTGGCCACTTTGGGCTCCTTATGCCTCTGGATCAACATGTAAAGAAGGGAGTAACCATGCTGGCTGGTGTGATGGATCCTGATTACCAAGAGGAAATCAAATTGATATTACATAATGGTGGTAAAGAAGAGTATGTCTGGAATGCAGGAGATCCCTAGGGGGTCTCTTAGTACTACCGTGCCCTGTGATTAAAGTCTATGGAAACCACAGCAACTCAATTCCGACAGGATTACTAATGGCCCAGATCCTTTAGGAATGAAGGTTTGGGTCACGCTGCCAGGCAAAGAACCACAACCAGCTGAGGTGCTTGCTGAGGGCAAAGGGAATATGGAAGGGCTGGTGGAAGAAGGTATTTCTAAATACTAGTTATGGTCATGTAACCCGTTGCAGAAATAAGGACTGTAATTGCTATGAGCATTTCTGCTTTGTATGTGTGCATCCAATATTTTTGTTTTCTTCACTTATAAAATATAAGATGTAAACAGGGCTAGCGCATTTTCAGTTTTATGTGTGTTCGTTGTATCATATTGGGTGCTGCTGTTGTTGTTAGGTGTCATTGAGTCAATTCCGACTCGTAGTGACCCTATATACAACAGAATAAAACACTACCCGGTCCTGCACCACCCTCACAATCGTTGTTATGCTTGAGCCCATTGTTGGCAGCCACTGTGTCAATCGATCTCATTGAGGTCTTCCTCTTTTTCGCTGACCCTCTACTTTACCAAGCGTGATGTCCTTCTCCAGGGACTGATCCCTCCAGATAACATGTCCAAAGTATGTGAGACATAGTCTCACCATCCTTGCTTGTAAAGAACATTCTGGCTGTACTTCTTCCAAGACAGATTTGTTTGTTCTTTCGGCAGTCCATGGTGTATTCAATATTCTTTGTCAACACCACAATTCAAAGGTGTCAATTCTTCTTTGGTCTTCCTTATTCATTGTCCAGCTTTCTCATGCATATGAGCTAATTGAAAACACCATGACTTGGGTCAGGTGCACCTTAGTCTGACAGGTGACATCTTTGCTTTCCAACACTATAAAGAGGTCTTTTGTGGCAGATTTTCCCAATGCAATGTATCTTTTGATTTCTTGACTACTGCTTCTGAGGGTGTTGATTGTGGATCCAAGTAAAATGAAATCCTTGACAACTTCAGTCTTTTCTCTGTTTATCATCAAGTTGGTTATTGCAAGTATGACTTTATAATTGTCTTTATTCAGAGATTATGTATGGTTTAAGGAGATGTGTACAGGTGCCAGGTTGACAAGGGGTGAGCTGTGATGGTTAAGATTGTGTGTCAGCTTGGCTGGGCTATTATTCTCAGTGTTTTGGCAGTCATATAATGTTGTGATCATTTCCCTGTCGAGATTTGATTTGTGACACCCCAATGATAGGATCTGCTATGAATAGCCAATCATTCAAAAGGGAGTTTCTTTGCGTGTGTGGCCTGCATTGTATATAAGCGGACATTCTGGCAAGGCATGGGGCTTTTTGCTCATGCTGGATGCTTCGTCTGGCTCCTATTCATCTGAACTTCGATTCTTGGGACTTGAGCTAGCAGCTTCCCTGTGGTCTTGCCTGCTGGTCTTGGATTCATCGATCTTCTCAGCCTGTGAACAAGAGCCTGGCTCTCTCACCTGCGTATCTTGGGTTTGCCAGCCCCTGTAGCTTCGTGAATCAGGAGAAGCCTCTCTCCTGACCTATGGGCTTGGGACGTTCCACCTCTACAACTGTGAGCCATTTCCTTGATATAAATCTCTCTCTATATATTTACACGCTTCACTGGTTTTGTTTCTCTAGAGAACCCAGCCTAAGTCACAGGTTCTCCCCAGAGAGAGGTCCAAGTGAAAGAAGTTCTTGCTGAAGAACACAGTGTAAGGAACTGGGGAGGAACAAGTCCTTGGCAGATGCGTGTTCCCAGGGGAAGGTGGAACAGGCAGGTGTGAGCTGTTCATGTCTGAGATGTTGGAACAGAATAGGCCCACCAGTGGGCACCGTCTGTAGCTGAGCTCTCTGGGACAGTGTTCACCCCCGCAAAAAAAAAAAAAGTTGTGATCGAGTTGATTCCGACTCATAGCAACCCTATGGACAGTGTTTAGTAGGATGGCAATCAAATCAGACTGCACGTGAACTTGGAGTGTGGTGGTGGTAAAGTAGAGAACTTTAGAAGTGGAAGACAACTTTGGAAGTGGTGGACTGGTGGGATCCAAGAGATGGTCAAGTTTGTGGAGAGACTGATGTCCTGAGTGAATGTGGAATCAAATGAGGCCATCCTTTTACTTACTCTTTGTTGACACTGAAAAACAAGAAGAGAATGGGGGGCTCAGACTCATTTCTTGCTATCTCTAGACAAGAGCAGTCATTCATTATTTATGGATAATGCGTATTTCTACACTGAATTCTTGGATCTCTGTAATAATATTTTCTATTGATCCTTCTTTGAAAATTTCAAATAAAGAAGCACTTTCGATGTGTGATCCTCAAATGATCTTTCAGTTAGTTACCCTCTGCTTAAGAAAGGTACAGAATCTCAGACCTTAAGGTGCAGTTTGAGCCAACAGGTGGGATTCTGTTGTTTGAGGCTAGAGCTGAGTGTTTGCCATCTGCTTGAGGCTTTCAGAGGCTCTACATTGCTCCTCAGATCATCCCTGATCCAAAGGGTTGGCTCAGAGACACCCCATATAGGAATAAATAAGTATGATATAACCACACAGTGTGGGACTCTTCTGCTCTAGGTATATTGAACTTAATCATCCAATCCTGGATTTTCCCCTAGATTCCTCTTTCACAGTTCTCTAAATTTGACTGTGAGCTTTAGTTAGAAGTCATAGTTTCCACTCCAAGTGACTACTGCCGGTCCATCCTGTTTCCCTAGAAGGATGATGTTCTAATGTTTCCCAAGAGTACCCAACTGTGATGTGACTCTCTGCAAATGACTTAGTACAGTGAGAAGAGGAACAGACAAAACAAAGAGTCCATCTATTCTGGAGACTAGGTCTAGCGATCCCTTACCTGGTTTCTATCTCTATTTTTCACAAATACTGATAAAAATGGATTCCTCTGGAGGGAGTAGCAAAAGATAAGGAGGATCTTTACATCACAGAGGACCTAGAAAATAGAAAAATGCCCCATTAAGTGGAGCTGGAGCTCAACCATAAAGCACTGAAGTTTCTCAGAATAATGAGGTATTCCTTCATCATCTGAAGCCTACACCTGTCTCAGGCAACTGTGACTTGACAATGTGCCTTAGCCTAGAGTTCCAGGACCACATAACAAGGCTATGGGATAGTCACAAAGGTTCTTGAGGCTGGAGGAGGGGACCCAGAGAAGAAGGAGAACCCTCAGCCCTTCTCCCCACCCTCCAGCCTTGCAGATCCCACCACCCATCCTGGGCCTACTGCGTCTCTCCAGCCTTTTCTAGGCCTTGCTGCTGTCCAGCACCAAACTTTGAGCATAATGTGTACAGTGCTCTATTTCCCATATAACCAGAGCTAGGTTCAGCTTTAACCCTTAAACTTCACAGCTTTGATCCTACTCATTCTATAGTGTGGAAAGTCTGGCATTTTCCCAGAAATTCTTGTTAATTCCCAGTGTTTTACATCTCTCAGAATCTTGTGTGTTTTAATCTGCCTTTGCCTTATATCAAGGCTGACATGGGACTCAGCCTTTCCAAGTTTACCCCCTAAACATCCATTTCCTAATACTTTTCACAAGATAGCATTGGTGAGTAATGTAGCCTCTATTAAAGAGACTTTAAGGGTGACAAAAAAGGAGAGAGATGCCCATGGTAAATTATTTTAAAACCTCTCAATTATTTTTCTTCAGAAGTTCCTTTTGAGCTTCTCTGACCTGAGGGCCCTCAGCTCTCCCCTCCATCCTGATGCAGAACTCCACTCTGCTGGTCCCTCCTAGGTTTCCCTCCCCCCAATATGTTAAATTATCCTTTCATGTTTACACAGAGCAATTCAGCTATCTGATGTCCCTGTCCCAACCTGCACACTTACACCAATCTGAATATGGAGAGTGGGTGAGGCCTTCTATTTTGCATATCCAAACTCTTAAGAGACCAGTTGGAGTTGTGTAGAGCAATATCCTTGGCATGTTTGAATTACACCTATGGTTTACTTCCTCTATAAATTGTTTCCTCATTTTTTAATTTTACTTGATAATTTTCCACCAAAATCCCTATTTGGCCTCTCAATAATTCTGAAAAATAATGAGGTGATTTTTTTTTTTTATGTGTATATAGAGAGAAAGCCTGCAATGGTGGTGCAATGGTTAAGTGCTTGGTTGCTAATTGAGCATTTTCTCCTTTCTCCCTTTGAAAGGTTGGTAATTAGAACCCACCCAGTGGCTCTGTGGGATATATAACCCAAAAAACCCAGTGCCGTTGAGTTGATTCTGACTCATAGCGACCCTATAGGACAGAGGAGAAGTGCCCCATAGCGTTTCCAAGGAGGGCCTGGTGGATTTGAACTGCTGACCCTTTGGTTATCAGCCATAGCACTTAAGTACTACACCACCAGGGTTTCCGTGGGGTATATATATATATCTGTTTTTCTCTTTATGTTAGCTAAGCATATAATAGAGTTGTACTACTATAAGCTTCATAATTAAAATTTTAAACTGCTGAAATCCAGCTTTGTATCCTTTTCTTACTTTTATTTCCTCACTTTCCTGCTAATTCTAATGAATCTACCTTGCCCAGGACACCCAGACCTTCCGCACCCTGTGATGGTCTCTTTGATGTGTCAAATTAGCTAGGCTATTAAAAAAAAAAAATTAGTCCCCAGTTATTCAATCAAGCGTTAGATATTGCCATGCAGGTATTTTGTAGATGTGATTAAAGTGCATAATCAGTTGGCTTTAAGTAAGGGAGATTATTCAAGACAATATGCGTAAGCCCGACTCAATCAATTGGAGGGCCTTAAAAGCAGGGCTGAGACTTCATGAGAGGAAATTTTACCTGTAAACAGTAGCTTTAGCCTGGGCTAAGAGCTGCAGCCTACTCTTCCTCATGGCTTGCCGCATGGAATTCAGACTTGCCTACCTCCCCCCTCCCGCAACACAATGATATAAGCCAATTTCTTGCAATAAATATCTTGATATGTATCTCCTACTGATTCTGCTTCTCTGTTTGGAACCCTGACTGTTACCTGGTAGAAACCCAAGGTCTTGCTAGACATGACTCATATTGGCCGATAAACGAGAGACTAGAGTAGGAGAGCAGAAAAGTGACTTTTATTTTGCTGTGCAAGGAAAGGAGGCAGTTGCAGCAGCTGCTGCTAAAACCACTCTGCAACGGCCAGGGGAAAGGTTACTTTTAAAGGGTTTACAAGCGGGAAGTTCATACGAGTTACATCAGCAACATTCTCAATCATAGTATGCAGGTGCAATGGGATTTACATAGTGTGGAATTACGGGGCTTGCCAAGCAAAGGAAGCAGAGTTCTAATGCAAAGCTGGGGAGTGGGAGCAAACAGGATTCTAATGCAAAGCTGTGGGGTGAGCTAAGCAAAGAAAAAAAGATTCTGAGGCAAAGCTGCTTGAGGCAGTGGAATTTTCCACAGCCTAAGAATCTCTGCCTCATGGCTGATACAGATTTTGGTACTGGAAGTGGTTCTAGAAGAACTGATTAAGGACGAGTTTTCTGAATTAACTCTTTGATTAGATTTCAAGGCATTAATACCTCTATTTCCAGTGGTAAAGAGGTCTGATAGTTCATGCATGTTGTGGCAAAAGAGGTACTCAAAATGTCACTATTGAATACTCCTAACCAAATACTGATACAGGTGAAGTTTTGGATGAATACGTATTTGCTACCTAAGAACATTTTAGTCAGAACAAGGAGAATAATTGCATTGGCTGGTTGTTTCTAATTGCCCTGGAGAAAGTGGGGAAAAGAAAGGGTAAGCTCTGGACTTCAAATTCCCAGCTCGAACTCTTTATAAATGACCTAAAATCTTCTATATTTGACCAGGTAGAAACTCTTATCTCCTGTACCTGCAGAGTTGAGACTTCTGAAAACCAAACTCAGAATCTCATCCTGTGAGTGCCTGAATTACAACTGAAATTGAATTCCCAACCTTGCAAGTTGTCTTCTTTAAAGCTAGACTATGGATTGGGAAGGACTGGGATCCTAAGAATTGGAATGGTCTCATATGGGCAGATCCTGATGAAGCTGGGGACATCATGCCGCTAAACTCTGCTGAGTCTTATTTGCCAGTAGAACCAGCCCTTCCACCCCTGCCTGAGGAGGTTAGCCCTCCTTTGGCTGGAGAACATGTGATGGCCTGGCAAGGTAGTTGCCTTGAAGAGACTGCTGGTTGTCCTCTGGACCCACTCCCCCATCCTTCTTTGCTTCTAGACCCATAACTAGACTCAAGCCCTAAAATGAGGTACAAAGCGTGAACCCTAAGACCGTACAGTATATGCAAAAGAACTGCAAGATTTTTCCAGTTTGTATAGACAGAAATACGGGATGTATATGGGAACGCATATTAAAGGATAGGATAAAAGTGAAAGGAACATAATGTTGAATCAGGCCAAATTTATTGGTCTGGGCCTGTAGGATTTTAGACCTATCCAATATGGATCCTGTCCATGAAGGAGTCCAGTATGAGTAGTTAGGCATTAACTGAACTCACCACGCTTCCCCCCTTCCTCCGGAACCAACAGCTACTTATTAGCAGACTTTAAGTGCAAATCCAGCCATTAGCAAAGTAAACTCCTCAGGGCCAGCACCCCCACCCCCACCCCAAGTTTTCAGACTTCCCCCTTACCACCCCGGCTGCTCTGGTGTCACATTCCTTTCTCCCTTTGTAACTCACCACTTTTTGAGTACATAAATGTCAGGAAAAAGCCCTCGAAGTGCACCAATATTATAACGTAGGTAATTATCAGTGCTTTGCAGTTTTGCCCGTGGGAATCTGCTGTCCTGTACGTAGGTTACCCCCTTATTAAAAACCTTTAGTCCAATCAACGTGGCTTTTGCTGTCCCTGTTTTTGGAATCCAAACGAAGCCTTTCCAAGAGCATTTCCAGGCTGCTTTACCTCCCCCCCACCCCCACTTACACCTTTAGTGCTGCCCCAACTGCTGGCCAGGTGGGACACAATCAAGGCCCACCAAGTAGAGAATCTGGATTCAGTGTTCTAGCTCGAGAGGTTAGAAAGGACTCTAAAAGTTTGTTTGATTGTTTGCCTGAAACTTGGACCCAAAGACGACTTACACTACATGAAGTTAAAATGTCAGGACTGCCTTGGTATACTGTAAAGGCAAGTATCCAGAGGCTTAGGGAGAGTGGAATATTAAAGTGGATTTATCATGTGAGGGCTACTTACTCACCCTAGGAGGGTCCCGAGGACACACCTTTCATCATGACTTTGAAAAATAAATTTGTCAGGGGAGTGTCAGCATCTTTAAGGAGCCCTTTGGTCCCTCTTTGTCGGCCAGAAATCACAGCGGGAACTACCACTGTTAAACTGGATACCTAAATGCAGTGAGGATAATGGGGCTGGGGGTAGAGATGGGGTGGTAAGGGCCAAAAGATAGCAGTTAATCAATAAGGACAAAGTAGGTGTGTGTGCCGCAATCGTGTAAGCTAATTCCTTGGCAATAAGTCTCTTAATACACATCTCCTACAGATTCTGCTTCTCTGGTTGAACCCTGACTGGTTTGCAATCATATGAAAAGACTTTGGCAGAGATGACAGGCTCCCACCTGTTTTGTTTGCAACAACAGCCATAGTCCCTGACTCTCGAAGGCTTACGCTTTGTCTTAGGCTAGGTTCTCTATAAAAGCAAAACCAGTAAAGTATATAAATATGTGTATATATAAAGAGAGAGAGAGACGGAGACAGAGAGAGATTTCTATCAAGGAAACAGCTCACACGATTGTAGAGGCTGGAATGTCCCAAGTCCGTGGATCAGGATAGAGACTTCTGATTCATGTAGCTGCAGAGGCTGGCAAACCCAAGATCAGCAGGTCAGAGAGCAGGATTCTTGCTCACAGGTTGTGAAGATGGACGAATCCCAAGATCAACAGTAAGCTGCTAGCTCAAGTCTCAAGAACTGGAGGTCAGAAGAATAAGAGGCAGCTGCAGGCTCCAGCAAGGGCAAAAGCCAGAATGTCCATTTATATTTGGATGCAGGCTACATGCCCAAAGAAACTCCCTTTCAACTGTTTGGCTACTCATAGCAGATCCCATCATGGAGGTGATCACATATAAACACTGAGAATCATGGCCCAGCCAAGTTGACACACAATTTTAACATACTTAACACACAATCACATACTTCAAGTCCTCCTTCTCCTTTCTACTTCCCCTTCACTGCAAGAGTCTTCCCGCCCTTCTTTGAAAATCCCCTCCAGATATCCTGCCATTTCTGGCATTACCATTTATGGCCTAATTCTGGCCCTGGGTGGTCTTAAAAGTCCCAAGGCTCCCAAATGTAAAAACATCCTTCAGAATTTGAGCAAAGACCAGCTTTACTCAAAAAGCTGGGTGACAGAAGGGGCTATGAAAATGGCCCATCAAGTGTATTCTTCAAAAATGTCAGTGTCATAATAGGCAAAGGAATACAGGGGCATTTTTACAGATTCAAGGAGACTAATGAGACGTGATAACAGGGTCCCAGACTGGATCTTGTACTGGTGGAAAAAGAATGCTATAAAAGACATTACGGTTGAAATTGACAACATTGAAGTGCATATGGTAGATTGGATAAAAATTCTGTGTTAATGTTTAGTTTACCAATACTGTGGGTAGGAAACCCTGGTGGTGTGGTGGTTAAGAGCTATGGCTGCTAACCAAAAGGTTGGCAGTTTGAATCCACCAGCCTCTCCTTTGAAACCCTATGGGGTGTTTATACTCTGTCAGAATCGGCTCGATGGCAGCAGGTTTGGTTTTAGGTGGTAGGAAATGGAATATTCGTGTCCTTAGGACACACTGAAATATTTAGGGGTAAAGGGTAATGATATATGCAACTTAATCTCAAATGTTAGGCGAAAGAATAATATGTATATTAAGACAGCAAATGGAGCAACATGTTAACACTATGTAAATCTGGGCCCTGGGAATAGCAATGCTCTTTATTGTTCTTGCAAATTTTTGTAAGTTCGAAAAAATTTTCCACGTAAAGTGTTTTTTAAAATGACCGTGACTCTGTTTCTCTGAATTTTATGTCCCCTTGGAGATTCTGTGACTTCAGTCTTACAGCTGCCACCTCACTCACAGCCTCCGGACCCATGGTATTTCAATTTCGGTTTCTGTCCCAGGCCAGAGCAGTGAGAGACACCACAACTGAGGTTCTAACGTTTTTAACAAGTGTTTTACAGGATACTGGAAAATAACATATAGGAAAAGAAATAAAAAATGCACAACATATAAAAATACAAAATAAATACAGAAATACAGTACGATTTACAACATGGAGGTTTCAGATACTAAGACGGTGTAGATTTTGGAGTCAGTCACGTCTGAGTTTGAATCTTTGCTGTGTCACATGCCAGTCATGTGACTCCAAGCAGGACATTTTACCTCTTCAGTTTCTTTATCTGGAATGAGGTGGCATAAATCCCCAGCGTAGGAACAAATGGTATGCTAGTATATGAAGAAGGGAAACCCCGGTGGTGTAGTAGTTAAAAGCTATAGCGTGCTACAGCTGCTAGCCAAAATGTCAGCAGTTCAGATCCACCAGGCACTCCTTGGAAACCATATGGGGCAATTCTACTCTGTTCTATAGGGTCGCTATGAGTCAGAATAGACTCGACGACAGTGGGTTTGTTATTATTATTATTTTTTGGTATATGAAGAAGATTCCCGAAAAAGAAGGGTAAGGAGGGAAAACTTGACACCAAGTAGTTTCCTACCCCAAGCCTTTAGTGACTTCATTGGTATTCTTTGGGATCTAAAAAAGCTTAGCAGCTTCCAATAATTTCTGGTTGCAGGGGAGTAGGGAAGGGAAGAAGGGAAAGAAAGAGGTCTCGTTTGTTTACTAAGGTCTTTCTGAGAGTCATATGCTTTATATGAGGACTCATGTAGAACTCAAGGCTTCACAACACTCCCCTACGTTGCTGGTGGAAGTATTGATTATTAGAACATTAGAACATCTTCATAAGCGTTTCAGCAGCATCTATCCAGATAAAGCGCACATGTGTGCAGTGACTTTTTTATAGGGATATTTGCTGCAATACAGTTCAAAAAGCAAATTAATGGACACTTAAATGTCCATCAAGGGAGATCAGCTGAATAAACTATGATACATTCTTATTAAAGATTGCATCCAGCAAGAAGGAAACAGAGGTGTGTATGTGGATAAGGGTGATTTTCTACATATGCATTCATTGTAGAAAGCAAGTTATGTAAGGGATGCTATCATCTGTGGGGGAAAGAAGATATACACACCCTATATCCCTCTCCCAGGGTGCTTGTTTACACTTGTGCTATCTCTAGAAGGCCATACAGAAATTTAACAATGCTCAGTTTTCAGAAGGTGACGTGAGAGGGAGGGAGGCTTCCTTTTCACTCTATTCCCTTTTGTACTTTTTTATTTGCTAACAAGTACATATGTTGCCCTCTTTAAAAAAAAAAATTTTAAAAATAGCCTCTTCTCAGCTGTGTCTGCAAGCAAGCTTCTGGTCCTCGGCCCCTGGGCCCCTTGGCCCGGCCTCTGTCCTGCTCAGGCAAGTGTTACAAATCTCTTTAGTTTCTCTGATAAGTGCCTGGGAGCACCACACTCCCCAGGAAGTCTCTTGCTCGAAGGCAGTCAGTTCTCTTGTTTCATGAATTGCAAACCCTCAGTAGCCACCTCGCTCCACATGTCAGGAGCCCATTGAGCAGTCTCATGCCAATTCTGCTACTGCCAGTTCCCTGCCATGCTTGCCACCCCTTCTCACCGTCTTGTACCGTCTCCAGTGTTACAGCTGTCTCCTGGGCCTAGGAGGGTCTCAGCACAGGGATCCTGGGTGGAAAGGATGCACGCCACTTCTAGCTCTTTTTGTTGGTGGTAGTGCCCCTCCCCTGTTTCTGTTTTCTTCTATCTTGTTTTATCTCTTGGAGGATGGAAGGTATGACTCAAGTAAGGGCATGGCTTGAATGAGGGTGGTAAGCGTGGTGACTAGGGTAAGGGTGGTGACTTGAGTCACACCCTCTCCTAAGGTGATGACTCAAGATACATCCCACCCTAATCCTGTCTCATTAACATAATAAACAACTCACTCACAAATGGGACCATAACTACAGGCATAGAGGCTAGGATGTACAACACATCACAAATGGAGGATAACTATATTAGATCACAAAATGGAGGATGACCACGTCAGTGCCTAATTGCCAAATATCGTTACATAACTGCCAAACCACTGAAAATCATGGCCAACCCAAATTGACACATTTAACCATCACAGGTCTTATACACCTTATTTGCATAGTCTCACCCAATCATTACTTGGAAGTCACAAAGACTATGGCTAGACAGGCCATATTAAATAATTCACTGCACTACAACTTTATACCCTTTATGTAATAGCATTCGTAATCATGTGCATGTTGTTTTTAGATGCTGTGGAGTCGGTTCTGACTCATAGCAACCCTATGTACAACAGAACAAAACACTGTACCATCCTCACAATTGCTGCTGTATTTGTGCCCATTGTTACAGCCACCATGTCAATCCATCATTGAAGGTCTTCCTCTTTTTCACTGGCCCTCTACCTTACCAAGCATGATGTCTTTCTCTAGGGACTGATCCCTCCCGTTAACATGTCCAAAGTACGTGAGACAACGAAGTCTTGCCATCTTCACTTCCAAGGAGCACTCTGGTTGTAGTTCTTCCAAGACGGATTTGTTCCTTCTTCTGGCAGTCCATGGTATATTCAATATTATTCACGAACACCAAAATTCAAAGGCATCAGTTGTTCGGTCTTCCTTATTCATTGTCCAGCTTTTGCATGCTTAATGAAGCATTTGAAAATATCACGGCTTAGGTCAGGCGCACCTTAGTCCTTAAAGTGACATCTTTGCTTTTGAACACTTTAAAGAGGTTTTTTGCAGCAGATTTGCCTACGCAATATGTCGTTTCCTGTCTTGATGGCTCCTTCCATAGGAGTCGATTATAGATCCAAGTAAAATGAAATTCTTCTCCATTTATCATGATATTGCTTATTAGTCCAGTCGTGAAAATTTTTGTTTTCTTTATGCTGAGGTGTAATCTATCCTGAAGGCTATAGTCTTCGATCTTCATCAGTGAGGGCTTCAAGTTCTCTTCACTTGCAGCAAACAAGGTTGTGTCATCTGTATATCGCAGGTTGTTAATGAGTCTACCACGTTCTTCTTCATATTGTCCAGCTTCTTGGATTATTTGCTCAACATACAGGTTGAGTAAGTATGGTGAAAGGATACAACCCTGACGCACACCCTTCCTGATTTTAAACCACGCAGTATCTATCCCCTTTTTCTGTTCAAAAGGCTGCTTCTTAGTTTATATGCAGACTCCACAAGAGCACAATTAAGTGTTCTGGAATTCCCATTCTTTGCAATGTTATCCATAATTTGTTATGATTCACACAGTTAAATGCCTTTGCATAGTCACTAAAGCACAAGTAAACATCTTTCTGGTATTCTGTGCTTTCAGCCGAGATCCATCTGACATCAGCAATGATATCCCTGGTTCCATGTCCTGTTCTGAATCCGGCTTGAATTTTTAGCAGCTCGCTATCGATGTACTGCTGCAACCATTTTTGAATGATCTTCAACAAGATTTTACTTGTGTGTGATATTAATGATATTGTCTGATAATTTCTGCATTCTGTTGGATCACCTTTCTTTGGAATGGGCACAAATATGGATCTCTTCCAGTTGGCTGGCAAGGTTGCTGTCTTCTAAATTTCTTGGCATAGATGAGTGAGCACCTCCAGAGCTGCATCCACTTGTTGAAACATGTCAACTGGTATTCTGTCAATTCCTGGAGCCTTGTTCTTTTGCTGATGCCTTCAGTGCAGCTTGGACTTCTTCTTTCAATACAATTTTTTTTTTTTTTTTTATTGTGCTTTAGGTGAAAGTTTACAAATCAAGTCAGTCTCTCATACAAAAACTTATATACACCTTGATGTATACTTCTAGTTACTCTTCCCTTAATAAGACAGCACACTCCTTCCCTCCACTCTCTATTTTTCCTGTCCATTCAGCCAGCTTCTGTCCCCCTCTGCCCTCTCATCTCCTCTCCAGACAGGAGCTGCTCACACAGTCTCATGTGTCTACTGCAAGAAGCTCATTCTTCACCAGTATCATTTTCTATCCCATAGTACAGTCCAATCCCTGTCTGAAGAGTTGGCTTGGGAATGGTTCCTGTCTTGGGCTAACAGAAGATCTGGGGACCATGACCTCAGGGGTCCTTCTAGTCTTAGTCAGACCATTAAGTTTGGTCTCTGTACAAGAATTTGAGGTCTGCATCCACTGCTTTCCTGCTCCCTCAGGGGTTCTCTGTTGTGTTCCCTGTCAGGGCAGTCATCGGTTGTAGCCAGGCACCATCTAGTTCTTCTGGTCTCAGGCTGATGTAGTCTGTGGTTTATGTGGCTATTTCTGTTTCTTGGGCTTATAATTATTTTGTGTCTTTGGTGTTCTTCATTCTCCTTTGCTCTAGGTGGGTCGAGACAAATTGATGCATCTTAGATGGCCACTTGCTAGCGTTTAAGACGCCAGATGCCACTCTCCAAAGTGGGATGCAGAATGTTTTCTTAATACATTTTTTCATGCCAGTTGACTTTGTTGTCCTCTGAAAACATAGTCCCCAAACCCCTGCCTCTGTTGCACTGGCCTTCGAAGCATTCAGTTTATTCAGGCAACTTTTTTGCTTTTGGTTTAGTCCAGTTGTGCTGACCTCTCCTGTATTATGTGTTATCTTTCCCTTCACCTAAAATAGTTCTTAACTACTATCTAGTTAGTGAAAACCCCTCTCCCTCCCTCTGTCCCCACTCTTGTAACCATCAAAGAATATTTTCTTCTCTGTTTAAACTATTTTTCGAGTTCTTATAATAGTGGTCTTATACAATATTTGTCCTTTTGCAACTAACTAATTTCACTCAGTGTGATGGCTTCCAGACTCCTCCATGTTATGAAATGTTTCACAGATTCATCATTGTTCTTTATTGATGCATAGTATTCCCTTGTGTGAATATACCACGATTTATTTATCCATTCATCTGTTGATGGGCACCTTGGTTGCTTCCATGTTTTTGCTATTGTAAACAGTGCTGCAGTGAACATGGGTGTGCATGTATCTGTTCATGTAAAGGCTCTTATTTCTCTAGGATATATTCCAAGGAGTGGGATTGCTGGATCGTATGGCAGTTCTATTTCTAGTTTTTTAAGGAAGTGCCAAATTGATTTCCAAAGTGGTTGTATAAGTGTTCTAGTCTCTCCACAACCTCTCCAACATTTATTTTGTGTTTTTTGGATTAATGCCAGCCTTGTTGGAGTGAGATGGAATCTCATTGTAGTTTTTAACTTGCATTTCTCTAATGGCTAATGATCGTGAGCATTTCCTCATGTATCCGTTAGCTACCTGAATGCCTTCTTTAGTGAAGTGCCTGTTCATATCCTTTGCCCATTTTTTAATTGGGTTGTCTTTTTGTAGTTGAGTATTTTGCAGTACCATGTAGATTTTAGAGATCAGACGCTGATTGGAAATGTCATAGCTAAAAACTTTTTCCCAGTCTGTAGGTAATCTTTTTACTCTTTTGGTGAAGTCTTTGGATGAGCATAGGTGTTTGATTTTTAGGAGCTCCCAGTTATCTAGTTTCTCTTCTGCATTGTTAGTAATGTTCTATATGATGCTTATGCCATGTATTAGGGCTCCTAGCGTTGTCCCTACTTTTTCTTCCATGATCTTGTTTTAGATTTTATATTTAGGTCTTTGATTCATTTTGAGATGGTTTTTGTGCATGGTGTGTGGTATGGGTCTTGCTTCATTTTTTTGCAGATGGATATCCAGTTATGCCAGCACCATTTGTTAAAGAGACTGTCTTTTCCCCACTTAACTGACTTTGGGCCTTTGTCAAATATCAGCTGCTTATATGTGGATGGATTTATGCCTGGGTTCTCAATTCTGTTCCATTGGTCTGTGTATCTGTTGTTGTACCAGTACCAGGCTGTTTTGACTACTGTGGCAGTATATTTATTTCTAAAATCAGGTAGTGTGAGGCCTCCCACTTTGTTCTTTTTCAGTAATGCTTTAGTCATCCGGGCTTCTTTCCCTTCCATATGAAGTTGGTGATTTGTTTCTCCATCTCATTAAAAAATGTCATTGGAATTTGGATCAGAATTGCATTGTATCTATAAATCGCTTTTGGTAGAATAGACATTTTTATAATATTAAGTCTTCCTATTCATGAACAAGGTATGTTTTTCCATTTACGTAGGTCTCTTTTGGTTTCTTGCAGTAGTGTCTTGTAGTTTTCTTTGTATAAGTCTTTTACGTCTCTGGTAAGATTTATTCCTAAGTAATTTATCTTCTTGGGGGTTACTGTAAATGGTACTGATTTGGTGATTTCCTCTTCGATATTCTTTTTGTTGGTGTAGAGGAATCCAACTGATTTTTGCATGTTTGTCTTGTATCCTGATACTCTGCTGAACTCTTCTATTAGTTTCAGTAGTTTTCTTGAGGATTCTTTAGGGTTTTCTGTGTATAAGATCATGTCATCTGCAAATAGAGATACTTTTACTTTTTTCTTACCAATCTGGATGTCCTTTATTTCTTTTTCTAGCCTAATTGGTCTGGCTAGGACCTCCAGCACAATGTTGAATAAGAATGGTAATAAAGGGCATCCTTGTCTGGTTCCCGATCTCAAGAGGAATGCTTTCAGACTCTCTCCATTTAGGATGATGTTGGCTGTTGGCTTTGTATAAATGCCCTTTATTATGTTGAGGAATCAACACCATCAGTTTTTGATCATATGCTACCTCTTGAAACAACTGAACATTGACCAATTCTTTTTTGTACAGTGACTCTGTGTATTTCTTCTTTTAATGTTTCCTGCATTGTGCAATATTTTCCCTGTAGAATCCTTCGATATTGCAACTTCAGGCTTGAATTTTTTTTTCAGTAGTTCTTTCAGCTTGAGAAATGCCAAGCATGTTCTTCCCTTTTGGTTTTCTAACTGCAGGTATTGTCACATTTCTTTATAATTCTTTACTTTTTCTTCTTGAGCCACCCTTTGAAGACTTCTGTTGAGCTCTTTTATCCAAGTTTCAGAGTCTTTTCTGACACGTTTTTAGTGTTTTCTTTCTTTCCTATCTTTTTAATGACCCTTTGCTTTCTTCATATATGATGTCCTACAACTCTCTGGTCTTCGTCATTAGTGTTCGGTGTGTCAAATCTATTCTTGAGAAGGTGTTGAAATTCAGGTGCGATATACTCAAGGTCATATTTTGGTACTTGTGAACTCGTTTTAATTTTCTTCAACTTCACCTTCAACTTGCATATGAGCAATCGATGGTCTGTTCTGCAGTCAGCTGCTGGCCTTGTTCTTACTGATGATATTGAGCTTTTCCATTGTCTCTTTCCATAGGTGCAGTTGATTTGATGCCTGTGTTTTCCATCCGAAGAGGTCTGCATGGACCTCCATTTCATTTTTGGTGACTTCCAATTTTCCTAGATTCATACTTTCCTAAATTCAACTTTCTTATTATTAATGGATGTTTGCAGCTGCTTCTTATTTTGAGTGGTGCCACATTAGCAAATGAACGTCCTGAAAGTTTGACTGCATCCATGTCATTAAGATTGACTGTACTTTGAGGAGACAGCTTTTGCCCAGTTGTCCTTTGAATGCCTTCAAAACTGAGGGGCTCATCTTCTGGCACTATATCAGACCATGTTCCACTGCTATTCATAAGGTTTTCACTCGTCAATTTTTTTTCAGAAGTAGACTGCTGGGTCCTTCTTCCAAGCCTGTCTTAGTCTGGAGGCTCTGCCGAAACCTGTGCACCATGGATGACCCTGCTGGTATGTGACATACTGGTGGCATAAGCCACCACAGTTTGACAAACTGATAGAATTATGGTGGCATGTGCATGTAGTATCTTTTAAAAACAAAGGATTTGTTTTTGGACTTATCTCCAGATCCGTCCTCAGAACCTCTTCCCTTCTCCCATAAGCCCTCGCCCTTTTCCCAGGACAAGCTTAGTAGCTGTCCTTTTCCATCCAGAATGGAGGGAGTAGTGAGCAGGAACCCCAGAAGAAAAGTTTTTTACTGATGGGAAAATTGAAATTTTGAGGGGTAATTGATTCACATCCTTTATTAAATATGGGTTAAAAAAATATGCCCTCCTGATCGTTATTGTGTGCTGCCCAGTCCATTCCGACTCATAGCGACCCTGTATGACATAACTGCCACAGAAGGTTTCCTAAGCGCAGTGTTTAAAAAGCGCTTGGCCGCTAACCAAAAGGTCTGCAGTTGGAACCCACCAGAGGCTCTGCAGAAGAAAAGACGTGGCAATCTGCTCCTGTAAAGATTTCAGCGTAGGAAACCCTATGGGGCAGTTCTACTTTGTCACACAGCGTCGCTGTTAGACTGGATTGGCAGTACAGAACATCTATACGACAATCTTAACGGGAAACAATCTTTAGGGAAATAATCTTCAAGAGAACAATAAGAGCCCTAAAAACCGCGGGATATTGTTAAGGAAATTTAAGAAACAATCCTTGCTATTTGGAAAGGCAAAGGCGGGCGTGCGCGGCATGCCGGGATTTGTAGTCCTTTCCGGAACATGTGCACAGTGAGGCTGCGCAGGGGGCAGGCGGGCGCTCTCTGGAGCTCGGAATGGCCGTCCCTCCGGCTGCATTGGGGGCCTCAGCGTTGGGCCAGAGTGGTCCCGGCTCGATGGCCCCTTGGTGCTCAGTGACCAGCGGCCCGTCGCGCTACGTGCTGGGGATGCAGGAGCTTTTCCGGGGCCACAGCAAGACGCGCGAGTTCCCGGCGCATAGCGCCAAAGTGCACTCTGTGGCCTGGAGCTGCGACGGGCGCCGCCTGGCTTCGGGCTCCTTCGACAAGACGGCGAGTGTCTTCTTGCTGGAGAAAGACCGGTTGGTGAGCTACCAGGGCTGGGCCCAGGCTTGGGAGAGGGACTGTGGTGAGAGAGGGGTGAAGACTGACGGTGAGGGGGGTGTGGAGATGAGGAGGGGGTGTGGTGGTGAGGACGATGTTGGTTGGGGGTGTGGAGGGAGCCTGATAGTGAGGAGGGGGTGTAGTGATGGAGGGGGAGTGGAAGGAGGGGATGTGAGGGAATGTTGGAGGGCGTTGTGTGGTGATGAGGAGTGGCAGGGGCAGCTTGTTAGAGAAGGGGTGTCCCTGTGGTGGTGAGGAGTGCCTCTACCCGGCGTCCTGTGGGAATGAACAGGTGAGTTGGGGGCCGTGGTAGTGGAGTAAAAAAAAAAAAAAGAGTAGGGGTGGAAAACTAGCATGAAGGAGGAAGACCAGGAACCACAAAAGGGTAAGGGAGTTGGGTGGAACCCAGCTTCAGAACATTTCAGAGTGTGGTTGGGGAGGAGGGTAAGGGGATATTCCGAAGAGTTTTAGAGAAAGGCCTTAGAAGGATGGGATTTTTTTTTTTTTATTAACCAGATCTTTTTTGGTCACAAGATACCACGGTTTGAATAAGGCCAAGAAGTTACATGTGAGGCAAGTACATATGTGTGAGTGACATTTGGCTTCTGCTCTTTCAGGTCAAAGAAAACAATTATCGAGGACATGGGGATAGTGTGGACCAGCTTTGTTGGCATCCCAGTAATCCTGACCTCTTTGTCACTGCGTCTGGAGACAAAACCATTCGCATCTGGGATGTGAGGACTACAAAATGCATTGCCACTGTGAACACGAAAGGTGAGTACTCAGAGAGGGCGTTAGGAAGATAAGCTACTTTTATTCATTCAATAAGTGCTTAACTGAACATGTTCTCTGTGCCTGGCTCTGTACTAGATGTGGGATCATGAGCTGAATAAGGCACAGTCCCAGCTCCAGAGACCTCATGGTGTAGTGCAGCAAGAGAGACAAGTAGAAAATCTAACATAGTATGATATGGTTCATCCTATATTGAAGATGTCTACAAGGTGGATACCTGGAATAGAAATGCCTAAGTCTACCCCGGGAGAGACAGGGAAGGCCTTACAGAACTGGAGAAGACTTGCAGAGTAATGGTAGGAATTTAATGGTCAGGATGTAGTGGGTGAGGGTCCAACATTTACAAAGGCATAGAGAATTTGGGAAACTGCTGATAGTTTAGAATGGCTGAAGCTTGGATTGTCTTGATTGATGGCCTTGGAGGAAATGACCAGAAAGTTGCACAGTGCATTAACAGGCTCTGTTCTTCACAGGCACTGTCCTGGGAACCTTGAGACCACTTACTGTGTTTCACTGACACAGAGATGTCACTGATTGTAAGATGTACCCATATTTTATGTGCCATTAAGAAAGAAAATAAAACTGCCAGATAACCATGATACATCATAGGTTTAGAGAGGCATCTTGATATTAAAATGTGAAAAAATATGCATCCTAGAATTGAAATTGATGGAATTTTTAATTGATAAGTTTGGTGTGGGTCACTGGGCTTTGCTAACAAGCCTCGTACCGGTAGATGGAGTGGTATAGTGCTTTTCCGAAGTATACGACTGTTGGCACACGAGTGATTTAGGTGGTATGTGGCTGAACCTTTACAAAAAAAAAAAAAAAAAGCTGTGTGTATTTTAATGTCTACTAGAAAAAATAACTGACTTACAGAATTTATTGCTTAAGATGAAGCTAAACTTATTTTAAGTATTTTTGAGACAGTTTTAAGAAAAATACTGAATAAACTCTAGCTGTCACATACATAGGACAGACATTTTGAAGGTGGCATGTGAATGACAGAAATTTGGGAAATGTTGGTTTAAGAGAATAAGGAGGTTTGGGGTTAGAACTGGGTTCAGGTCTTGGCTCTGTTATTTCATAGCTCTGACATTTTGGCTAATTTTTTACTTTTCATCTTTCAAATGAGGATGATAAAGTGTACCTTAGGAAATTATTGTGAGGACCAAATGAGGGGAAATTTGTAGATGAATTGGCTGGACTCAGTTGGTGATCCTTTAGTGGTAGTTCCCATCCGTGGTCTAGGACCTCAATAAATGAGCCTTTGAAGGACATTTATTCTGGCCTTTTTTCTAGGATAACAAAATAAATCCCTGGAGGATTATGGGCAAATTATCTTGCTGATTGTATCTGGGTTCCCAGGGGAGAACATTAATATCTGCTGGAGTCCCGATGGGCAGACCATTGCTGTAGGCAACAAGGATGATGTGGTGACCTTCATTGATGCCAAGACACACCGTTCTAAAGCAGAAGAGCAGTTCAAATTTGAGGTCAATGAAATCTCCTGGAACAATGACAATAACATGTTCTTCCTAACAAATGGCAATGGTTGTATCAACATCCTCAGGTGAGTGGTCCTAGCTTAGGACACTGTCATACCTTTTAGAATCATTCATTTGACAGCTTCAGCTGAGCCCCTCCTATGTGCAAGGTGCTGCGAGGGCCACAGAGGTGAATTAATGTGACTGTCTTAGAGGGCTTAAAGGGCAAGTAGTAATGAAGGGTTTGAACATCTCTTCAGCACCTTTGAGCCAGGCATCCTATTTTTTACTGCATCTTCCCAGAAATTTCGGGGGATTGATGGTATACTCCCCATTTGACCGATTAGGAATCAGTTTCAGAGAGGTGAAGTCACTAGTCAGCTAGTGAGTGCTATAACAGAACTCTTACCCTTAAAAGTCTCACATTAAAATTTAACTTTTTATTGTGCTTTAGGTGAAAGTTTACAGCTCAAGTTAATTTCTCATACAAAAATGTATACTCATTTTTTTTGTGACATTAGTTGCAGTCCCCACAATGTGACAGCATACTCCCTATTTCCACCATAGGTTACTTGTGTCCATTCAACCAATTCCTGTCTCTTCCTGCCTTCTCATCCTGCCTCCAGACAGAAGCTGCCCATTTGGTCTCATGTACCTGACTGAACTAATAAGCACACTCCTCACATGTATTATTTTTTGTTCTATAGTCCTGTCTAATCTGAAGAGTAGCTTTGTGAATGATTTCAGTTCTGGGTTACCAGAGCATCTGGGGGCCATAGTTTCGGGGGTTCCTGCAGTCTCTGTCAGACCATTAATTCTGGTCTTGTTACCTGAATTTGAGCTCTGTTCCACAATTTTCTCCTGCTCTGTCTGGGACTCTCTATTGTGTTCCCTGTCAGGGTGGTCATTGATGGTAGCCAGGCACCATCTAGTTCTTCTGACCTTAGGCTGGTGGAGTCTCTGGTTTATGTGGTCCTTTAGTTTCTTGGGCTAATATTTTCTTTGTGACTTCGGTTTTCTTCATTCTCCTTTGCTCCATGTGGGTTGGGACCAATTGATACATATCAGATGGCTAATCGCAAACTTTTAAGACCCTGGGCGCCACACACACCAAAGGAGGATGCAGAACATTTTCTTAATAGACTTTGTTATGCCAGTTAATCTAGATGTCCCCTGAAACTATGGTCCCAAGGCCCTAGCCCCAGCTTCTCTGTCCCTCAAAGTGTTTGGATGTGTTCAGGAAAACTTCATAGCTTTTACTTTGGTCCAGTTGTGCTGACTTCCCCTGTATTATGTGTTGTCCTTCCCTTCACTGAAGTTGATCCCTGTTTACTATCTAGTTAGTGATTTCACCTCCCTCTTCCTTTCCACCCTCCTAACAATCAAAGAATGCTTTTTTCTGTGTTTAAACCTTTTCTTGAGTTTTTATAGTAGTAGTCTCATACAGTGTTTGTCCTTTTGTGTCTGACTAATTTCACTCAGCATAATGCACTTCAGATTCATCCATGTTGTGAGATGTTTCGCAGATTCATCGTTGTTCTTTATCGACGCATAGTATTGCATTGTAGATATGTACCATAATTTCTTTATCCATTCTTCTGGTGATGGGCACTTAAGTCATTTCCATCTTTTCGGTATTGTGAACATTGCAGCAAAGAACATGGGTGTGCATATGTCTATTTGTGTGATGGCTCTTATTTCTCTAGGATATGTTCCAAGGAGTGGGATTGCTGGATTGTATGGTACTTCTATTTCTAGCTTTTAAGGAAGCACCAAATTATTTTCCAAAGTGGTCATACCATTTTACATTCCCACCAGCAGTGCATAAGTGTTCAGTGTGTCCACAACCTCTCCAGCATTTATTATTTTGTGTTTTTTGAATTAGTGCCAGCCTTGTTGGGGTGAGATGGTACCTCATCATAGTTTTGATTTGCATATCTCTGATGGCTGATGATCAGGAACTTTTCCTCGTATGTCTTTTAGCTGCCTGAAAGTCTTTAGGGAAGTATCTGTTCGTATCTTTTGCCCATTTTTAATCAGATTATTTTTGTTGTTGTTGTTGAGGTATTGCAGTATCTTATAGATTTTAGAGATTAGACCCTTATCGGATATGTCATAACCAAAAATGTTTTCCTAGTCTGTAGGTCCTCTTTTATCTCTTTTGATGAAGTCTTTTGAGGAGCATAAGTGTTTGATTTTTAGGGGCTTCCGGTTATCTAGTTTCTCTTCTGGTGTTTGTGCATTGTTAGTTATGTTTTGTATTCTGTTTATGCCATGTATTAGGGCTCCTAGCATTGTCCCTATTTTTGTCCTTCATTATCTTTATTGTTTTAGATTTTATATTTAGGTCTTTGATCCATTTGGAGTTAGCATTTGTGCATGGTGTGAGGTATGGGTTTTGTTTCATTTTTTTGCAAATGGATATCCGGTTATGCCAGTACCATTTGTTAGAGACTGTGTTTTCCCCCATTTAATGGACTTTGGGCCTTTGTCAGATATCAGTTGTTCATAGGTGGATGGATTTATGTCTGAGTTCTCAGTTCTGTTCCATTGGTCTATGTATCTGTTGTTGTACCAGTACCAGGCTGTTTTGATTATTGTGGCAGTATAATAGGTTCTAAAATCAGGTAGTGTGAGGCCTCATACTTTGTTCTTCTTCAGTAATGCTTTACTTATCTGGGACCTCTTCCCTGTTCATATGAAGTTGGTGATTTGTTTTTCCATCTCTTTCAAAAATACCATTGGAATTTGAATCAGGATTGCATTGTATCTATAGATCACTTTGGGTAGAGCTTACATTTTCACAAACTTAAGAGCCTTCCTATCCATGAGCATGGTACGTTTTTCCACTTAGCATAGGTCTCTTGGTTTCTTGCAGTAGCGTTTTGTAGTTTTCTTTGTATAGATCTTTTACATCTCTGATTAGATTCATTCTTCTTTATCTTCTTGGGGGCTATTGTAAATGGTAATGATTTGGTGATTTCCTTTTCAAAGTGCTCTTTGTGTAGAGAATTCCCACTGATTTTGTATGTTTGTCTTGTATCCTAATACTTTGCTGAACTCTTCTATTAGTTCCAATAGTTTTCTTGTGGATTCTTTGGGGTTTTCTGTATATAAGATTGTATCATCTGCAAATAGGGATACTTTTACTTCTTCCTTACCAATTTTGATGCTCCTTATTTTTTTTTCTTGCCTTATTGCTCTGGCTAGAACCGCCAGCACAATGTTGAATAAGAGTGTTGATAAAGGGCATCCTTGTCTGGTTCTCATTCTCAAGGGAAATGCTTTCAGTCTCCATTTAGAATGATGTTGGCTGTTGGCTTGGTATAAATGCCCTTTATTATGTCAAGGAATTTCCCTTCTATTCCTATTTTGCTGAGAGTTTTTATCAGGAATGGGTGTTGGACTTTGTCAAATGCCTTTTCTGCATCAATTGATAAGTTCGTGTGGTTCTTGTCTTTTGTTTTATTTATGTGATGGATTACATTGATTGATTTTCTAATATTGAACCATCTCTGCATACCTGGTATGACTCCCACATGGTAATGATGAATTTTTTTTTTGATATGCTATTGAATTCTGTTGGCTAGAATTTTGTTCAGGATTTTTGCATCTGTGTTCATGAGGGATATTGGTCTGTAATTTTCTCTTTTGTGGTGTCTTTACCTGGTTATGGTATCAGGGTTATACTGGCTTCATAGAATGAGTTTGTGAGCATTCCTTCCTTTTCTATGCTCTGAAATACTTTTAGTGGTACTGGTGTTAATTCTCTGAAAGTTTGGTAGAATTCTCTGGTGAAGCTGTCTGGGGCAGGGTTTTTTTTTTGTTGTTGTTAGGAGCTTTTTTATTCCCTCTTCAATCTCTTTTGTTATGGGTTTATTTAGTTGTTCAATCGGTTTGTGTTAATTTAGGTAGGTAGTGTGTTTCTAGAAATTTGTCCATTTCCTCTAGGTTTTCAAATTTGTTGGTGTACAGGTTTTCATAGTATTCTGTTATGATTCTTTTAATTTCAGTTGGGTCTGTTGTGATATTGCCCATCTAATTTCTTATTCAGGTTATTTTCTTCCTCTCTTTTTCTTTTGTCAGTTTGACCAGTGGTTTATCGATTTTTTTTGACCTTTTCAAAGAACCAAGTTTTGGTCTTGTTGACTCTTTCAGTTGTTTTTCTGTTGACTATTTCATTTATTTCTGCTCTAATCTTTATTATTTTTCTTTCTTCTGGTGTCCTAGGGCTTCTTTTGCTGCTCTGTTTCTATTTGTTCAAGTTAGAGGGTTAATGTTTTTATTTTGGCCCTTTCTTCTTTTTGAATATGTGCATTTATTGCTATAAATTGACCACTAAGCACTGCTTTTGCTGTGTCCCAAAGGTTCTGGTAAGATGTATTCTCTTATTTGAGTCTATGGATCTCTTTTTTCAGTTGTTGATTTCTTCTATAACCCAGTAGTTTTTAGAGGAAAGTGTTGTTCAGTTTCCATGTATTTGACTTTTTTTCTTTGCTGTTTCTGTTAATTGATTTCTACTTTTATGGCTTTATAGTCAGAAAAGATACTTTGTAATATTTCAGTGTTTTGGTTTGGATTTTGTTAAGGCTTGCTTTGTGGCCTAAAATATGGTCTGTTCTGGAGAATTTCCATGTGCGTTGGAAGAGAATGCATACTTGGCTGCTGTTGGGTGGAGCGTTCTGTGTATGCCGGTGCGGTCAAGTTGATCGTGGCATTTAGATCTTCTGTGTCTTTATTGAGTTTCTTTCTAGGTGTTCTGTCCCTCACTGAAAGTGGTGTGTTGAAGTCTCATTATTACAGTGAAGCTGTCTATTTCTCTTTTCAGTGCTGTTAGAGTTTGTTAATGTATTTTGGAGCCCTCTCACTGGGTGCATATATGTTTATTATGGTTATGTTTTCCTGGTGTATTGACCCGTTGATTGTTATATAGTGCCCTTCCTTATTGTTTGTGGTGGATTTTGCTTTAAAGTCTATTTTGTCAGAGATTAATATTTTCTTTTTTGGTTGTTTGCATGATATATTTTTTTCCATCCTTTGAGTTTTAGTTTGTTCATGTTTTTGAGTCTAAGGTATGTCTCTTGTAGGCATGTTGAGATGGATTGTGTTTTTTTAATCCATTCTGCCACTCTCTATTGGTGCATTTAGTCCATTTACATCCTGTGTAATTATTGGTAGGTATGAGTTTAGTGCTGTCATTTTGATTTGGTTTTTGTGTGTGTGTGTGTGTGCTGTAGGCAGTTTCTTTGTTCCACTTAATTTTCTGTGCTGAGCTGTTTTTATGTATTTTCTTTTCGTCTTTTTCATTATTGTTGATTTGTGTTTGATGAGTCTATTTTTCTTTTTTATTTTGATGGTTAGATTTGTTAGCTTCCTTTGTGGTTACCTTAATATTTACGCTTGTTTTTCTAAGTTTAAGCCTATCTTTTCTTGCTTTATTTCTCCTTGACTTCCTCTCCATATGAAAGGTCTATGACTACATTTTTTAGCCCCTCTTTTTTTGTCTTAATGTCGTCGTCTTTTACTTAATGATGTCTCTGTTTCCCTATTTTGAGCGTATTAGCTTTGATTTATTTTTGTGATTTTCCTATCTGGGTTGATATCTAGTTGCTCTGTCCTGTGTTCTAATCTCAGGTTGTTGTCTCATGTTACTGATTTTCTAACAGGAGGATCCTCTTTAGTATATCTTGTAATTTTGGTTTGGGTTTTGCAAATTCCTGAAACTTCTGTTTGTCTCAAAATGTCCTAGTTTTGCCGTCATATTTGAGAGACAGTTTTGGTGGATATATAATTCTTGGCTGGCAATTTTTTGCCTTCATGGCTTTATATATGTCATCCCATAGCCTTCTTGCCTGCATGGTTTCTGCCGAGTAGTCCGAGCTTAGTCTTATTGACTCTCCTTTGTTGGTGACTTTTCATTTATCCCTACCTGCTCTTAAAATTCTCTATCTTTGGTTTTGGCAAGTTTGATTATAATTTGTCTCGATAACTTTCTTTTGGGAGATACCTTGTATGGGATTCGATGAGCACCTTGGATGGATATCTTCTCATCTTTCACAATATCAGGGAAGTTTTCTGCCAACAAATCTTAACAATTCTCTCTGTATTTTCTGTTATCCCCCCTTATGTGGTACTCCAGTTGCTCGTAGGTTATTCCTCTTGGTAGTCCTACACAATTCTTAGGGTTTCTTCATTTTTTAAAATTCTTTTATCTGGTTTTTCCTCAAATATGTTGGCATCAAGTGTTTTATCTTCAGTGTCAATAATTCTGACTTCGATTGCCTTAATTGTGCTCCTGTGACTTTCTATTTAGTTGTCTAATTCTGAAATTTTATTGTTAATCTTCTGGTTTTCTGTTTGCTTTCTGTCTGTGGGTTCTTGCAGACTATTAAATATGTCATTATGCTCTTTTCTAATTTTCTTAAGTTCCTGTATCGCTGTGTCTGTATGCTCCTTGGCTTGCTCTGCATTTTGCCTGATCTTCCTGATCTCTTGAAGAGTTCTGTATATTAACCTTTTGTATTCTACCTCTGGTAGTTTGATATTGAGTGGTGTTTCCGAGCTATCAATAAGTTGTTGTATTTGTTTTGTGTTTGCTTGCTTTACCCTAGCTTCTTGTTCTGTTTTGTTTTGATATGCCCAGATAGGCTGCTCATGTGAGTTAGCTTGATTATTGGTGCCTTTGAAGCTCTAATGTTCTGTCACCAGGTGATTAGAGCTGTTGCTAGGTGTGTGAGTCCAGAAGTCCATTTATTTTTCTTGGATGGATTCAGCTCAGGTGTTGAGGTAGTTGGTCACCAAGTGTGCAGTACAGGCTCTCACCTACAGTCCTAGACGGCCAGGGGTGATTGGCATAGGCACAGGTATCTGACAGCAGTAAGGGGTCATGTACTGAGCAAGGCAGGGAGCTAACAGCTGCCCCTGAGGTCTGTGAGGAAAGCACATCCCTGTTCCATAGAGCGCATAGGCGGGTGGGTTTTACAGCTGGACTACGGGCACACAATTCTGTTGGCTGTAAGGACTGGGAGACATCACTTATTCTTGGACCCGTGTCGTGGGTGGCTAGGTGGCGTGGATGGAGCCACCAGTCCTCAGGCTCCTGATGTGGTTAGGTGAGGATCCTGCTTAATAGGCAGAGTGGTGTCAAATGTCATGAATCTGCCTCTTCACCATATAGCTGAAACAGTTGAGGTTAGACTCCAGGTATATACCCTGTTGTACTGTGCTAATAAGGACCTACACTGTTGTAATTGGCCCACACAGGTCTATGCAGGGGTGAAAGGCATTCAAAGTCCATGGACCTCTTATGCCTGTGCCTAGGCAAAGGAGCTGTTTCTGCCCTGAGTTCCCGACTTACGGGAGCAGGCAGATTATTTTTTCCCTGTTTGTTAATTTGTGCTCTCTCCAAGGCTGGGAGAATGGCTCAGGGTGTGTAATGGGTTCTACTTCAGGCCCAGGGACAGGGCACTCTCTGAAGCCAATTTGGACCCAGTGCAGAGTGGGAAGGGGGCAGGTAAGTGGGAGAGAGGTTTTTTCCAAAGGGTGTTTTTTGATCCGTGTGGTAGGTTAGACGCATGTACTTATCTTTTGCCAATTGAGCACCACTTTTCACTGATTCTGGAGGTGTGAATAGACTCTCCACCACTTGGTCTATCCTGATGTGGAAAATGTGTCCTGAATGGTACTGCTTGCTGCTAGCGCTAGCTGATCCTGGCCTGCAGGTTGCCAGTTTATGCCTGGTCAGGTCTGGCAACTCCTCGCTGCTTCCGAACCGCCTCTCCCTCCCCCTGCCGCTCAGTCCGATTCCTCAACTTTGACTTCGATGTTCAGGGCTCCAAGATTGTCGTACATAATTGATTCATTTGTTTTTTGGGGTCTTTGTTGTGCGAGGGACCACAGGAAGCGTGTGACTACTCTGACATCTTGGCCCCACTTAGTTACTCCTCTTAAAGTTGTCACTGTCAACTAAAAAGTGGCCAGTGTGAAATATTCCTGGGTTGAAGAATTCTTTATTGTCATGCAGCATAGAAGACAGTGATGCCAATGTATTCTTACAGTTGTAGAGGCTTGAATGCCCTGTGTCCCTGGGTCAGGGCAGAGGCCTCTCTTGATTCATGTAGCCACAGGGGCTGGCGAACCCAAGATCGACAGAGCCTAAAATGTCACTTTCTGCTCTGTCCTGTAGGGTCACTATGAGCCAGAATTGACTCAACAGTAACGGGTTTGGCTTTTTTCCCCCCTCCATTGAAGCCATCTCTACCACTCCCCCTGCCCCCCACCAAGATTAGAGATATGTTAGAGGCTTATTCTGTGTGCTTCCTGTTGGAAGCATTTCACTCTGTATTGTAATGGCATGTTTACTTGTTCGTATCTCCCATTATACTGTAAATTCCACAAGGGGAGGGCTGGGTTAACTTGTTTACTATGGAATCCCTACTGCCTAGGCCAGGACCTGATACACATAGTAGGCTTTCAGTAAATATTCTCTGAATGATTGAATGTGGAGTTGAAATTCAGGATTGTCTGATTCTCTTCTTTCTTCTGTCCCAGGTAAGCAATCCAAGACAAAGTGACATAGATTCTGTGATAGACAGGCTGAGAATTTGCTGGAAAGGAACATAATATTGACTGTGGGGTTTGGAGGAGGCAGCTTCTGAGTTTGACCTTGAAGGATGAATAGAATTTTAAGAATCAGCCAAAGATAACTGCACAGTTGACAATACAGGCACGAAGGAGTGTGACTTATTTGGAGAGTAGTTGTTTGGAGATCAGGGTTGCTGGGCAGTGGTGGTAGACAAGATATATGAAGAGAGGGCGTGATAATGGAAAGTCGAAGTTTTGAAATATAATTTGGAACCAGATTGTGAAAAGCTTTGAATTCTATGTTTAGCAACTTGGATTTTATTCTGTAGGCTGTGGAGATCCAATAAAGGTTGTTTTTTTTTTTTTTTTAATATTTTAACCTATTTATTGTAAAATAAAACACAGATAAAGAAAATCACACAAAACAAATTTAAAGCTTAATGAACTATATGTCTGATGCCTGTGTAGCCCCACCCAGATCAAGAAATAGTACTTTGTTAGCCACCTCAGATGTCTGTCCATGTGCTCTGTACAAATCACAATTCCCTCCTCTCAAAAGTAACCACTATCTTGACTTTTATAGTAATCATTTTATTGCTTTTCTTTATACTTTTATCTCCCTAGTGTGCGTACCAAGGTGCTCTAATCCTGCTCATTAAGAAAAATTTGATGTCTTTTAAGTTTGTTGAATTACAGGATCCCTCTCCATCCCTTTCTTTTCTTTACTGTCTGCTGAAAAACCAAACTGTTACCTGTGGAGATTTTCCCAGTCTCATTCTATTGATTCCGTAAGCTTCTCACTTACTATTTGGTTACCCAGTAATAGCATTCATTTAGGAATGGCAAGATAAATGCTTGGTTCTTTTCCTTTGTCCCAGTTTTCAAGATATGAACTGGTTCCCTATCACCTCCAAAGATGACCAGTTAATCCACATTTTTTAATGTATTTAAGCATAGCTGATATATTTCAATCTGTGATAGTTATTATCTGTATTGAAATTCAAATTATCCCATCTTTTGCGAATGGGAGCCTCTTCAAGTTGATTCCTGATAAGCTTAGTAGTCTTTTTTTTATTCTGTGTGTGTGACAAGATGTTCCAGGCTCGTCTTGTACATTTCCTGCCCCAGACTTTTACTCTAAGAAGAAGCCCTAAATTCTTTTACTGGAAATGACACTGGAGCTAGGGATGTCTGTGGCTGCTGGGTAGGTCATTGTTTCTAGGCCTTTTCAGTGGACAAAGCTAGGAAATATGTATATATATTCAAAGATAAAATACCTTATGAATTCATACTGATAAATTTCAATTAAAATTCAAGACTATAGGGATTTTATTAAAACTCTTTTATATTACAGATGTGTCTTCCAAAACATTACTCATTACCTTTATCCCATCTAAACCCAGCCCAGTGCCCTCAAGTCAATTCCGACTCATAGCGACCCTATAGGACAGAATAGAACTGCCCCATAGAGTTTCCAAGGAGCGCCTGGCGGATTCGAACTTGCACATGTAAATATCACAGAATAATAATACCGCCACTACTGTGATTGCTTAAAATACTAAAAAAAAAAAAATTTGGTTTTTGCATATGCTTTCCCCAATTAAAAAAAATAGTTGGTAGTATATATTGTCAGAGTATACAGCTGTTAACATACCCTTTACCATCAGCGCTTATGCTGATGATTCTGTCATAATTTTGGTTGTTGAAGCTCCTTTTCTAGTTAAGATTCCTCAGGAAGGGTTTATGGGAACAATATTCCCTGAGTTCTTTTTTTTTGCTAGCTGCTTGTTTATACTTATATTTTGCTTATTGTGTTCTTTATAATTTGAAAGTCAGTTTTTCTGGATATAAAAACTTTTGACTCACATTTTCCACCTTGTGTATCTTAAATATGTCACTCCATTTGTTTTGGCATAAAGTGTTGTTGTCAAATAGTCTGTTGATAATTTTCTTTTTCTTATAAGACATCTGTCCTTTTTGCTTAGAGAGCCAAAGGATGTTAAAGTCCAATAATTTTACTACTATGTTTCCTGATGTTGGTTGGTCTGGGTTCATACTCTCAAATATGTGGTGTGCTCTTTCAATATGTAGTTTGTATCTTTTTTATGTTGGGAAAGTTTTCTTGAATTAAGTTTTTGGCATTTGTTCCATTGTCTTTGCTGTTCTTCTTCGTGGTCTGTTATTAGCTCTACCGTCCTCTTCCTGTAGTTTGATTGCTATCTGTCCTGTTTCTCAGTTACCCAGAGCTGAAGCCTGTGCAGTCCATCAACGCCCATCCTTCCAACTGCATCTGCATTAAGTTTGACCCCATGGGAAGGTACTTTGCCACAGGAAGTGCAGATGCTTTGGTCAGCCTTTGGGATGTGGACGAGTTAGTGTGTGTGCGGTGCTTTTCCAGGTGAGCAACTCTGCCAGCACTTTCCTTGTTGGATACGTTGACTTGATTCATCTTGGGTGAAATTGTGCCTTCCTGATACCTTTATTTGTTGGGAGATTCTAATGCCTCTTCTGTCCACCCCATCATATAGGCTGGATTGGCCTGTGAGAACCCTCAGTTTCAGCCATGATGGGAAAATGTTGGCATCAGCATCGGAAGATCATTTTATTGACATTGCGGAAGTAGAGACAGGTAACTAATGCTGCCACTACCTTAACAAGAATCTTATGTCTTTGATCCCTGGCCATTAGGGCTTCTTGAGTGTCATGTATTTTTATCTCTCTACCTTAGTACTTTACAAGCATTATCATAAATTGTCTCCTTAAGACACGTTTGTTTATGTTGTCCACGTCGCAGTCAGGTAATGAGGGAGCAAAGAGCTGGTAAAGAAAGGGGCAGTTCTGAAGGAAAGTTGTTTAGGAAAACATTTTACTTTAGCCTTTAATTCTTCCACTGTAATGAAAATTTTAAAATACAGACTAGTAGGAGAAAGAAAAAAAAAGTCACCTGAGGCCCCACCACCTAAAGATAACCTCTTTTAAAGTTGTGGTATATTTCTATCTTTTACCTATATGTAAACTTAAAAATAAAGGTATTTTTTGTAATTTTAGGAAATTATCAGAGTAGATTTTAAAAACAGAACTTGAAAACAGAAAAACGAGAGTATATTAGATACATTTTGTGTCCTGTATATTTTTAATGGTTAAGTTTAAAACAAAAATTATTTTCATTTTATACCATACCGTATGTAACAGAACATATGTTCATTTTTTCACAGTCTAGTTGTTTCACATTTTCAGGCACACCATATATGTCGCATAAATCTATCGGAACTTGGATGGTCTGAAATAGTAATGTCAGTATTATATAGTCTGCACCATATGTATCTTTCAGAGGTTAAACTTCCCAGTAAATCAACAGGATTTTAAAGTTTATGGAGCCACATGGTTATTTTGGAAACATAGAAGGCCTCTTTATGTCTACTCTGGCTTCCTTGAACTGTGTCATTTTCTTTATCTTAACCAATTCCATAATAAGTGACAGGGAGTTAAAGGTCTCAAGAGAAATGAGAGAGGTAGCAGCCTCAGAAACCGTTCTTTATATCACTATAACTTAGAAATTTGCTCAGACATGTAACTATGGACTGCTAGATTCTACCTTCATGGACAGTGGCTTGTGAACTGTCCCTGGAATAAAAAAAAAAAACTAAAAACCTTATGTATATCTGTGTATGTGTGTGTGTGTTTGTATAATATTTTAATAGCTTTATTGAGACATAATTGACATACTGTCTTAGAGAGATGGAGAGATTTATCTCAAGCAATTATCTCACGTGATTGTGGGGGTTGGCAAGTCCAAAATCTGCGTGTCAGGTGGCAGGCTGGAGACTCCTGCAGGTTTGTGTCCCAAGTTGTGTAGGTCAGGCAATAGAAAGAGTGCAGAGTGAAGAGAGAGAGAGTTCTGCCAAAACATCTATTTATAGTCTGGGGGCTGATCACACTCTAAGGAAACTCTATGTTGCATTATATTACATTATGGGAGGTGATTGCATTACATTGCATTAGATTACATTCTGGAACAACAGCTAGATTTGTATTTAGCCAGACCGCTGGGAACCATAGCCTAGCCAAGTTGACACACAAGTGTAGCCATTACACATACCGTATAATTCACCTATTTGAAGTATATGATTCAGTGTGTCCTGCACTTTTTAATTAATACTGCACTGTAAATATTTTATTACATTAATCTTAACCCTGAGATTGAAAAAAAGCTATCCACAGCTAAAGGAATTAAAGCTTTGGAAAAACTGATGTATAACTTAACAAGTCAGAGAAATAAAATTTTGGAAAAAGAAATCTTGTTTCCAAGGCAACATGGTTTAGTAGAGCTGTGGCTTTGGAGACAGTTGCAGCTGAGTTCATGTACTGGCTCTGCTGCTTCCTTGAGCGGTAACTTTGTTAAGTCGCCTCTTTCTCAATGAGGTAAAATGAGGTTTGAAATTATCACCTGCCTTGCTGGGTTGTCTTTCTCAATGAGGTAAAATGAGGTTTGAAATTATCACCTGCCTTGCTGGGTTGTCATTGAAAGTCAGTAAAGTATAAACCATCTGATACGTGAGGGTACGCAACAAATGGCAGCTGCTGTTACTGTTTTTCCAGAGATTGTAGTGCAGGGGTTAAAAGCATAGGCTCTTAAATGAACCTACCTGCATCCAGACCCTAATTCTGACACCTGCTGGCTTGTGACCCCTCTGCCTCAGCATTCTCTGTAAATTGGAAGTAGTGATTGTACCTCTCTTATAGTGTTATTAAGCAGATTAAACAAGTTAATGTAGGTAAGTACATAATGAATGTTGGCTCTGGTTATTAGCATTGTGATTGGTTTCTCTATATTGATTTCTGTAGGAGACAAGCTGTGGGAGGTGCAGTGTGAGTCCCCAACCTTCACTGTAGCTTGGCACCCCAAAAGACCTCTGCTGGCCTTTGCCTGTGATGACAAAGATGGCAAATATGACAGCAGCCGGGAAGCAGGAACCGTGAAGCTGTTTGGTCTTCCTAATGATTCCTGATAGGAGGACCTGGGAGAGAGAGAGGAGGCCCTGGCAGACACCTTCCAGTGTGTAGTGAGTTTAGCCTGTTCTTTTGTAGTAATGGGCATCTTAAGTGTTTGTAAATTGATGTAAATTATAAAAGTCTTTTCTCACGCTGCCCTTTCCAATTCCCTTCCTGTTCTGTGGTGTTAGGAGCCTGTTTGCTTTCCTCCCCCACCCCTCCAGTTTGCGAATGGTGGCATAAACTTACAGCTGGCTTATTGGCCTCTGCCACCCTGTCTTGTGTGGCCTTTTGTTGTTCAAGGGACCTCCTGAAATCCTACCCCAGGGCACTGAGAGAGTAGTTCTCCTCTCAGCTTTTGTTAAAGTCCCTAATCTCCTTAGGAGTCTGTGGTCCACAACCAGCCTTGTCCATGCTGCCACATGAGGGCTCTGGAGTGTGAGTAATGTTAGCAGCACACCTTGGTCTCTGAGGGCCTCCTGTCTTCCAGCTCCTGGGTGTACGGGGACTTGGTTAGGCTTGCTATTGCTTGGATAATATGTTTGGAGCGGTGGGCAGGGAAGGGTGGGGTGGGAATGGAGATTTTTATAATTTAAAAAGAAAAATATATGTAATTTTGAGAATTGAGCATATAATAAAACTAAGTTTTTTTTTATTATGGGACTTTTAGGACTTTTAAACTTTTTTTGTTATAATTATTTATGTTATTACAGGGAGGTGTTGCAGTTTTACATTTTTTTTTTTACTTAAAAAAATTAAAAAATTGTTTTAAAGTTTCCTATGATTTTGTCATTTAATGTCTTAGCCAAAACCTCTGTCAGATGCAGGGACACAGCATGAAGGGCATGAGCTACAGCAATGCTTTTACAGGTCAGTGTTTACGTGTGTGTGTATCTGGCCCCATTCCACAACAGGTTTCAGGTGGCTTATGACAAATACAAGGAGCCCTGTTAATGCAGTGGTTAAGCGCTCAGCTGCTAACTGAAAGATGTGGTGTTGCTGGGTGGCAGTTCAAACCCACCCAGCTGCTCTGTGGGAGAAAGATGTGGCCGTCTGCTTCCGTAAAGATTTACAGCCTTGGAAGTCCTATGGGGCAGTTCCACCCTGTCCTATAGGATCACTGTGAGTCGGAATCGCCTCAGCAGCAGTGGGTAGGTAGCTATGACAAACACTGAGAAAAGAAGTAAAATATAAATAGGAAATAGAAAATCAGGATAAGACTGTTACCGGAGAGAATGCCCTTGGTTCTTGTCTTTGGTGTAGGAAGGAATTTGAAACACTGAGACAAATAGTGCCAAGTGAGCAGAAGTGTATTAGCTAGCAGAGGGTTAGTAGTGAAAATACACTTGACCAGGGAGTGTCAAGCGGGCTACTCAGATAGAAAGCCTGAGTGCCCCGATACAATTGTTTTCTTAGAGCTTTGTTCACTTTTCTCTTGCCTCCCACTTCTTTTCTCAGGGTGCCGCCTTCCCTTTTTGTTAACTTTCTATGGGCTGGAATGCTTTGTTGGCTTAAGGTTTAACTGCTGAGTCAGGGACCCCTGTAGGGACGATTTCCTCTCTCTCTTTGCTCCAGTACAAGTTCTTCCCTTGTGTTGACTTCCTGAGTCAGGGACCCCTGTAGGGACCATTTCTCTTCTTTCTGGAGTGCAAGCTCTTCCCCTCCCCCTTACAAGACAAGTATAAATTAGAATAGAGACTCAAGATTTGGGAAATAGAAATATGCAAAGAATAAGGGCCTAGTTAAATGATTGAATTAAAATTTAGCTCTGAATACCTTGGTGGCAAAGTAAAAAAAAAAAGAGAGCTAAATTGGTTAGCTAATTTTTATTACAGGTAGCCCTTGACTTACAACGGAATTCCATTCCAACTTGGTTATAAGTCAGTTTTGATGTAAGCTGAATACCTTTTTTTTTTAGTTTTCATTATTATTGCCTTTTATTATCAGTATCTTTATAAATCTGATCTTTGAACATCTGGGAGTGAATATTTGAGAATGATAACATCAGCAAATTATGTGCTGCAACATTGTATTACTAACGATTAGATGTACAAAAAAAAGATGGTCGTAAGTGTGGTTCATCATAACTCGAATATGTTGTAAGTTGGGGACTACCTGTATTGGAAAGAAAAATACATGCCAACTCTTCAGGTAAGGCAAAGCTTTTATCAGCTCATACCTCCAAAAGAAATGCCTCTTGTAGGAGATTGTTACACACGAAAAATATTGATGTTCATTATATTTGGATGTGTTTTGGGTATTAAAAAAAGAAGCAAAACAGAAGTATACCTCAGTAAGTGATGTTTGTAGAAAATTTTGGAAAAAGCAGGGAAGCAAAAAGAACAATCCCTAGCACCAAGATAACTTTTAGCATTTTGGTGTATATCCCTCCAAGGTCTCTAGTTGGCTGAGACAGTTTTGTGCTTGACTGCTAACCTAAAGTTTGGCAGTTTGAACCCACCCAGTGGTGCTGCAAAAGAAAGGCCTAGCAATCTGCTTCCGTAAAAATTACAGCGAACAAAACCCTATGGAGCAGTTCTGCTCCGTAACACTTCGGGTTGCCGTGAATTGGAATAGACTTGATGGCAACAGATGTGGTTTTTGTGTATTCTTCCAGGAGTTTTCCTGTGCCCATATTTGTATATAAAAGCAGGCTTATCTTCATAAATCTTCAGCGATAGACAAAGCAAGTATGACAAGATAGATATGCAAAGTGCTTAGTAGAGTGCCGGGCAGGATTCTGAACACTCAGGAAGTGTTTACAGACCTTTTTAGTTACTGGGCGTTCCCTGCGTGTTTGGGACTATAGTAAGCACTTTACATCACCTGTTACTCAGTTTCTGCAACAGTCTACTGAGGTTGGGTATTATCACCATTTTACGGCTTTGGGGAGTATAAGTAATTCAGTGTTACTCGATAAGTGATGGTATTTAGATTACAGGTTTGCTTAAATACTCATATGCCTGCCCTCCATTGCAGTGGGCTACTCTGTCTCCACAGATTTTGCTATTGCCATTTTACAGATGAGCAAACCTCAGCTCAGAAGTTGGCTTGACCCAGGTCAGCAGGTGGATAATTTCTTCAGACTTTGGAGTTTTTCCTCCAGCCCCCTGAACAGCCTCTGCCTCCCTCCTTCCCTGAATAATAGTGGTGTTTTCAATTGCAAACCAGCCTTCCATCTCCTGTCAGCAGTTCAGGGGCTGGAGGAAGTATGTCAGTGAGACAACACCTGTATCTGTTGTTTCTTGCATGTGCAATTATCTGATTCCTATGGTTCCTGCTCTATTTCTGTCTATATCCTTTGGAACCACATGCTGAAGGTTTGGTTTAGGTCTTAATATTTTATCTATTCTCTCTCTTTCATCCATGTGAATTTTTTTCTCCTTTGGGCTTCTGTAAAGTAGCAATCCACACCACTTAAGAGATTTAGTGCTTTTAACAAGTGGGGCACTTGTGAAAAGAAAACACATCAGTGAGAAAAGAGCTTCAGCTTGTGGCAGCCTCCGCTGGCTGTCAGGGTCTTGGTGACACCAATTCTCTGTGCCTTGGCTTTGGGGTCCTGGAGGGACTCAAAGGTTGGGTCCCTCCTAGGGAAATGACAATGTGTCCCAGACTGGGACCTTATGGTTTGAGTGAGTTTTCTAATCTGCGGAGCTGGAAGAATGCTATTTAGAGTCAAATCTGGCCATTTACTATTTGATCAGTGCAAGCATGTCATATAGTCATTCCTCTAAACCTAGCAAGCCAGAAGTGGGTGGTGAGTTCAGCTGTTCGCTACACTTCAGTTGGTAGGAAGATTTGGGATTTGCTGAGCCATTGACCCATTGCTGTGTTGACTGGAATTAGAAATTAAGTAGGCACTCAAGGATCCATCTGACATCAGCAATGATATCCCTGGTTCCATGTCCTCTTCTGAATCCAGCCTGAATTTCTGGCAGTTCCCTGTCGATATACTGCTGCAGCCGCTTTTGAATGACCTTCAAAATTTTGCTTGCGTGTGATATTAATGATATTGTTCTATAATTTCCACATTCGGTTAGATCACCTTTCTTGGGAATAGGCATAAATATGGATCTCTTCCAGTCAGTTGGCCAGGAAGCTGTCTTCCATATTTCTTGGCACAGATGAGTGAGCACTTCCAGTGCTGCATCTGTTTGTTGAAACATCTCAGTTGATATTCCAGCAATTCCTAGAGCCTTGTTTTTCGCCAATGCCTTCAGTGCAGCTTGGACTTCTTCCTTCAGTACCATCGGTTCCTGATCATATGCCACCTCTTGAAATGGTTGAATATTGACTAATTCTTTTTGGTATAATGACTCTGTGTATTCCTTCCATCTTCTTTTGATGCTTCCTGAGTCGTTTAATATTTCCCCTATTGAATCCTTCACTATTGCAACTTGAGGCTTGAATTTTTTCTTCAGTTCTTGCAGCTTGAGAAATGCCAAGCGTGTTCTTCCCTTTTGGTTTTCCATCTCCAGCTCTTTGCACATGTCATTATAATACTTTACTTTGTCTTCTCGAGAGGCCCTTTGAAATCTTCAGTTCTTTTACTTCATCAGTTTTTCCTTTTGCTTTAGCTGCTCGATGCTCAAGAGCAAGTTTCAGAGTCTCCTCTGACATCCATCTTGGTCTTTTCTTTCTTTCCTGTCTTTTCAGTGACCTCTTGATTTCTTCATGGATGATGTCCTTGATGTCATTCCACAACTCCTCTGGTCTACGGTCACTAGTGTTCAGTGCGTCAAATCTGTTCTTCAGATGGTCTCTAAATTCAGGTGGGATATACTCAAGGTCATATTTTGGCTCTCATGGACTTGCTCTGATTTTCTTCAGTTTCAACTTGAACTTGCATATGAGCAATTGATGGTGTGTTGCACAGTCGGCTCCTGGCCTTATTCTGACTGATGATATTGAGCTTTTCCATCGTCTCTTTCCACAGATGTTGTCAATTTGATTTCTGTGTGTTCCATCTGGCGAGGTTGGATCCTGGCTGAAAGCAGAGAATACCAGGAGGATGTTTACCTGTGTTTTATTGACTATGCAAAGACATTCGACTGTGTGGATCATAACAAACTATAGATAACACTGAGAAGAATGGGAATTCCAGAACACTTAATTGTGCTCATGAGGAACCTTTACATAGATCAGGAGACAGTTAGGACAGAACAAGGGGATACTGATTGGTTCAAAGTCAGGAAAGGTGTGAGTCAGGGTTGTATTCTTTCACCATACCTGTTTAATCTGTATGCTGAACAAATAATCTGAGAAGCTGGACTGTATGAAGAAGAATGGGGCATCAGGATTGGAGGAAGACTCATTAACAACCTGTGTTACGCAGATGACACAACTTTGCTTGCTGAAAGTGAAGAGGACCTGAAGCACTTACTAATGAAGATCAAAGACCACAGCCTTCAGTATGGATTACACTTCAACATAAAGAAAACAAAACTCCTCACAACTGGACCAATAAGCAACATCATGATAAACGGAGAAAAGATTGAAGTTGTTAAGGATTTCATTTTACTTGGATCCACAATCAACAGCCATGGAAGCAGCAGTCAAGAAATCAAAAGACGCATTGCATTGGGCAAATCTGCTGCAAAGGACCTCTTCAAAGTGTTGAAGAGCAAAGATGTCACCCTGAAGACTAAGGTGCGTCTGACCCAAGCCACGGTATTTTCAATCACATCATATGCATGTGAAAGCTGGACAATGAATAAGGAAGACTGAAGAAGAAATGACGCTTTTGAATTGTGGTATTAGCGAAGAATATTGAACATACCACGGACTGCCAAAAGAATGAACAAATCTGTCTTGGAAGAAGTGCAGCCAGAATGCTCCTTAGAGGCAAGGATGGCGAGACTGCATCTTACATACGTTGGACATATTGTCAGGAGGGATGAGTCCCTGGAGAAGGACATCATGCTTGGCAGAGTACAGGGTCAGCGGAAAAGAGGAAGACCCTCAATGAGGTGGATTGACACAGTGGCTGCATCAGTGAGCTCAAGCATAACAACGATGGCGCGGGACCAGGCAGTGTTTCGTTGTGTCTTGCACAGGGCAGCTGTGAGTCGGAACCAACTCGACAGTACCGAACAACAACAACACAAAGGCACTCAAGATTATAGTACAGTGAAACACGTGAGACCCGGAACTTGACGAGACTGCCTTGTTTTTCTGGGCCTTGCAAGTTGTCTGCCTTTGACTTGCCACTTTTCTGTTGTTCTCTATTAGTGGAAAATATTTGAGTTTTCCTTCTGTTTTATTTAGTGCTGCTTAACAGAAATACCATGAATGGGTGGCTTTAACAAACAAATTTATTTTCTCACAGTTCAGGAGTCTAGATGTCTCAATTCAGGGTACTGGCTCTAGGGGTAAGCTTTGTCTCTCTGTTGGCTCTGGGGGAAGGTCTTTGTCTCTTTTGAGCTTCTGCTGCTGAGCGATCTTCATTTGGATTGGCATCTTTCTTCCCCCATCTCTCTTCTTAGCTTTCTCCTTTAATCTCTTTTATATCTCAAAAGAGATTGACTCAAGACACACCCTACACTAATCCTGCCTCCCTAACATAACAAAACAACCCATTCCCAAATGGGATTATAGCCACAGGCATAGAGGTTAGGAATTACATATTTTGGGGGATACAATTCAATCCATAACAGCAACCATTCAAGCCAAGAGCAGTTTCCTGAATATTTGTTTTGGTAACTTAGGTAGAAAATTTAGGTAGAATTGGGAGGGTTGTCTGGTTATGCTGCTTCCTGCCTTGGGCTGTTTGTTTATCTTAGAAAATGACATATTGCCCTTCTAGAAGGGTAAAAAGAAAGGGCCAAGGTGGCAAGGGAGAAGAAGGTAGAGAAGGATTCTGAGCCTCTCAAAAAGTGGTCTGCACACTTGAGTGCTGGTGAAAGAGATGCGTCCTTTGCAGTCTTCGGTGTCAGTCCACTATTGAGTACTTGCAGGCTCTTTCTGGGAGTATCTAACTGTAGCACTCCTATGCTGTAGTTAGATAGCATTCTGTTCTTGAAGCTCAGTGGTTCCAACCAGCTTAGCCAGGGCCAGCAACACAGGTATGAGACCTTGTCGATCGCCCTTGTCTTTCTCGTTCCCTGGCTCTACCCTCAGCCCCTCCTTCTTTGCATGTGTACCCCCAGGTCAGACTTCCTTCTCTGGCTTCCTGACCTCATCTCCCAGCCTTGAGGAAGAGCCATTTCTACCCTCAGCCTCAGTTTCCCTGAAACCTCATATGCAGAGTGGCCCCCACAGCCACTCATGTGAGTAATGGTTGAAAAACTCAGGGATACTTGGTCTGGAAATTGGGAGACTTAGGCAGTGTAGATGAAAGTTTTCCACATATTCGTTCATTCATCAATTAAGGACCTACTATTTTTTTATGTGCCAGGCACTGTCCTGGGTGCTGGGAATGTTTGAAATTCATTTCCTTATTTGGGATCTTGGATGCCCCTGTTGATGGGAAAATGGCTTAAAACAGGAAGAAAACTGACAACTAGAAAGAATGAACACTAAAAGCGGCAGCATCTCTGTTAGTGCAGCTGGGAAATGTTGGGTGTGCAGACCTTGTGGGCATTCTCTGTGCCATCGGAGGGGAGGCTGGCCCTGTCAGACCCAGGCATGGGACAGGGGAAGCAGCCCTGCTCACCCCTCAGCTTCCACCGAAAGGACCCCAGATGGCTGTCCTTACACATCTTGTTGACTGGCTGCTGGGACAAGAGCGAATGAGAATTGGTAATGAGCTCATTAGTCTTTCAGAGAGCGTGAAGAAGGAAAGTGGAGATAGGATAATTCTCTGGTCTCAATCTATTTTTTTTTTTTCTTTCAATCTTAGCCACACAATCTCTTCTTCAAACCTTATCAGCGTTAGTATTGGGTCTTTTTTAAAACAAGTGAATTGGGCATTTTTATCAAGTGTCAGGAGAACTTTAAATACCCTCTTGCTTTACATAGGTTAAGACACTACCTTTTTCAATCTCACAGCAGAACTGTGAAGGAGGCATTATCATCATCCGCAACTTACAGGTGGGAAACAGTGACCCTGAGAGTTAAAACTTAGGCTCTGGAGTCAGCCAACCTGGGTTTGAGATCCATTGCTAGCGTTTGGTCATTTGCAAAACCTTAGGCCATGTCACTTCACCTCCCAGAGCCTCAGTGTTCTCACTCACGAAATCGGATGATTTAAAGTACTGCATAGGGTATACAAAAACAAGTCAAACCCATTGCCGTTGAGTCGATTCCAACTCATAGTGCACCTGTAGGACAGAGAACTGCCCCCATAGGATTTCAAAGACTGTAAATCTTTATGGAAGCAGACTGCCACATCTTTGTCCTGCGGAGCGACTGGTGGGTTCAAATGTCCAACCTTTCAGTTAGCAGCCAAGCGCTTTAACCACTGCACTACCAGGGCTTGTTCATAAGGTATAATAAGGTTAAATTAAATAGCATGCATATAAAGCATTTAGTCCAGTGCTAGACACAATGCTATTTCCTTCTCCTTTCTCTGGAGCCAGTAGGAAGACATCTCCCTTTCTAGCTCTTTGCCCCCAAGCCATTCAGGCAAGGGGTAGGCCACAGGGAAGCCTCAGTGATGCTTGGGGTGACTAGAGCGTGCTGAGGCCTCAAGAGCCCATCCCTCTGAAGCCTTCAAGTTCTGAGGTGCCTCAGAGCAGAGGTGCCAACAATTGAGGCTCAATTTTGCTGGCACAGGGAAATGAGGTGGTTGGAATCTGTCTTAGGCTGGGTTCTCTAGAGGAGCAACACCAGTGAGGTGTGTGTGTGTATGTATATATATGTGTGTGTGTGTGTATATATATGAACCCATTGCTGTTGAGTTGATTCCGACTTACAGCGACCATATAGGACAGAGTAGGACTGCCCCATAGGGTCTCCAAGGAGCAGCTGGTGGATTCGAACTGCCGACCTTTTATTTAACAGCCGTAGCACTTAACCACTGTGCCAAAAGGGCTCCATATATATATAGAGAGAGAGAGAGAGAGAGAGAGAAAGATTGAGAGAGACAGAGAGGGATTTATTTCAAGGAAATAGCTTATGCAAATTCCAAATCTGTGGGTCAGACATGAGGCTGGAGGTTTCTCCTGACTCATGTGATTGCAGGGGCTGATGAACCCAAAATCAGCAGGTCAGACAGCAGGCTGCTGGCTCACAAGGCTGTGGGAGCTGGTGAATCCCCAAACCTGCAGATCATATGGCAGGCTACGGGCCCATGTCCCAAGAACCAGAGGTCAGAGGATGATGAGTCGGATGCAGGATCCAGTGAGTGTGAGCTTTGCCAGAACATCTTTATCTATTGGATGCAGGCTGCACCCTCAAGGAAACTCCCCTTCCATCTGATTGGCTGCTCACATCAGATCACACTATGGAAGATGATTACAAAATATCTGCCTAACCACTGAGAATCATGGCCCAGCGAAACTGACACATAACCTTAACCGTCACTCCTCTGACAGGTTCCTGCTTTACACAGGTTACAGCTTTTGCCGAGATCCTACTGTCCCTGTGGCATAAGATCCAGGGCAGGGTGAACCTATTTATTATGCCATATGTTTCACTTGTGTGGGATGTATGTGTGTGCCTTGTGGTTTATTCCCCCAACCCCAATCCATGTGGGGATAGGGCCGTGCAACTGGGGTCCTAGCATAGGGCTCGGTGTGGGGGTTTGGGAGGCTGTAGCAGGAGTCTTGGCCAGAGGCAGTTAGATCCAAAGAGCAGGATGAGCCAAAAGCTGGCTAAGCTTTCCTCAGCAGGATAGCTGAGGTCTGGAGGACCAGAAGGGGAATCAGGAAGAGGCCACTCCTGGGAGATGCAGAGCAAAGTTTTTAAGAGCTGGTTGGTTTGTGATATGTGGGTGGGCTCAGTTTTTAGTGGCCTGGAATTGGGTAGACACTCCCTTAAACTCTTCCCTGATTCAAAGTGTATTCCATATATTAAAGTCCCTAAGACATTCAGTCACAAAAGGGGACCATGAAGTATTGTATGGATAAATAACAAATCAAATATAAAAAGTATCCACTTTTTCCTGACACCAAGTATGAGGATATTACAAATCCCCACTTTTCACTTCTATTCAGTTCTGACGCCAACTGCCCATTGCAGCACTTCTTCCTCTGACTATACATCTGGAGCTAGGCCAGAGCTCACACGTTAAAGGGCACACAGTCCTCCAGATGCCAGGTAGGCCCAAGTCTTCAAATGCCAGCTGCAAGTTTGGGAGTCTGCTAGGCCCCCTCTCTTCTGACCTGTTGGGTACAAAATTGGGGGTTCCCTCTACCCCATTAGGATACCAGCCATAAGCCCAGAGGTTCTCAGTGACCCTCATTTCTGACCTGCTGGCTCCCACTACTTTGGGTTTGATAATTCGCTAGAATGACTCAGAGAACTCGTGGCAAGTGCTGTACAGCTTTAGTATAGCAAAAAGCATACAAATGAAGAGGAGACGCATAGGGTGAGGTCTGAGAGGGTTTCCAACATGCAGCTTCCATGCCCCAAAGGGCCATCCTGCCCTCCTACATGCCTGGATGTCTTTCACCAGCCAGGAAGCCCACGGAGCTCCCATGTCTAGGTCCTTTACTGGGGCTTCATTGCATAGGCATGATTGACTAAATCATAACCCCCCACCAGCTGATATCAGGCTACATTGTGATCTTTCTAGCTTGACCAGCTCCCTCTAATTAGCACAAATCCTCAGGTAGGGTTTAGATTACAAAGCCACCTCAATTACTCAGGAAATGCCAAATGTTTAGAGTTATCTCTCAGAAAACAGGGACAAAGACCAAATTTCTCTGGGTAAAGTTAAATTCTTTACCCCACAAATGTGTATCCTTTTTTGGAAAGAAAAAACCCACAGAATTGTGGAAGGCAAATAATATATTTCAGAAGGGAAGTGGAGATTGTACATACAGAAGTGCTTTGCAAACTCAGAAATACCTATTTGTAGGGAAGGTAACCAGTGGCCATTGAGTCGACTCTGACTCATGGGGATGCCATGTGTGACAGAGCATTATTGTATTCCATAGGGTTTTCAGTGGCTGACTTTTTCAGTGGGTTGCCAGACCTTTCTACTGAGGTGCCTCTGGGTGGACTCGAATCTCCAGCCCTTCAGTTGGCAGCCAAGTGTATTAGCCAGCTGAGCATACGTTTAAACCACCCAGGGTCTGTAGACAAAGTATCGCCATCATTTCTCTCTTTGACACTGGTGCAGTAGAAGTAACATGGGCTTCATACTTGGACAGAAGTGGATTTGAATCCTGACTCCAGAATTTATCTGAACCCAGTTTCCTCATCCATAAAGTGGAGATAATTAACCTGCTCTTCCTTGGGTTGTTAGCAGAATTAAATATGATAAAGTATTTGTAAAGTGTCCAGCACAGCACCTGGGCACACGGGAGATGCTTAATAAATCCCTTCCGTTGAGGTGGGGTAGCTCCTAATGAGACCACAGGGGCTGACTGCAGAGACCTGCCATCAGCCTATCAGTGTTCTTGGTTCTAAATGCCACAGCCGAGTGAGCCATGTTCATCATTCCAGGAGTAGGTGCTGTGAAAGAAGGTGACTTATCAATCACCCCTGAGACGTGTTGGGAGGTTCGGAGGAGAAATATTAGATCTGCTTTCTGCTTGCAGTCTGTTTGGCACATGATGGATATGTGTGTATGTAAACAAGTGGAGCATGACTCCAAGCTCTGTATACCGATAGTCAAAAAGAGAGGAGGAGGATTGTGATGTGTTAACTTGGCTAGGCTGTGATTCTCAGTGGTTTGGTAGGTATTGTCATCCCCCATTTTGTGATCTGATATGAGCAGCCAATCAGTTGAAAGGGGAGTTCTCTTGGGGCCGTGGCATGCATGCAATATGTTTATGGATATTCTGGCAAAGCTTGCTCTCTCTATTGATCCTGCATCCCATTTGTCATCCTCTGACCTTCAGTTCTTGGGACGTGAGCCAGCAGCCTCTTGCCTGACCTGCAGATTTTAGGATTCGCCAGCTCCCACAGCCTCATGAGCAGGAGCCTGCTGTTTGATCTGCCAATTTTGGATTTGTCAGCCCCTGCAACCGTGTAAGTCAGGAGAACCCTCCAGCCTGATGCCTAACCGGTGACAGATTACCCAATAAGCAAGGTACATGCAGGCTTACTTGTGCTTACTTACTAATCTATAGTGTACAATTTCATGTTTCTCACCATATCAAAGATGTGATGAAACCCATGTGAAATTGTTCACTACAGATTAGTGAGTAAACACAAGTAAGCCCGTACATGTCTTGCTTACTGGTTAATCCACCCCTGTGCCTGACCCATGGATTTGGGACTTGCCAGCCTCCGTGTTACTGTGTAGGAACCCCAGGTTCTTACTCAGCATGACTCGTACTGGCCAATAAACGAGAGACTGAGGTGGGAGAACAGGAAAGGCACTGTTATTTCGTTGTACAAGGAAATGGAGTCAGAGCTGCTGCCGCCAAGACTGCTCGCCAAGGGTGGGCAGGCAAGTTACTTTTAAAGGGGTTTACAGGTACAGAGTTCATACAAGTTACGTCAGCAACACTCTTAATCATACTACCCAGGCGCAATGGGGTTTACATACAACCTCCAAGCAAAAGCAGGATTCAAATGCAAAGCTGGAGGTTGGGGGTGGAGGGGGAGCCCAGCAAAGGAAACAATTTTTCAATACAACACTGTAGGGGAGGAAGCCAGGTAAAGAGTACAGCACTGTGGGAGCTCTGTCCTGTCCACAGCTGCATAAGTCATTTCCTTGAAATAAATCTTTCTCTGTGTATTTAAATGTATGTATGCTTTACTGGTTTTGTTTCTCTAGAGAACCCAGCCTAAGACACTTGGTACCGAGAGTGGTTCTAGAGTAACAAAATTGTAAGGATGAATTTTCTGAAATGGTTCTCAAGTCTGGCTAGCCTGAAAGACACTAATGACTCTGTCTCCAATAGTGAGAGCACTGCTGATCTGTGGCGTGAGGTGGCAATACAAATATGCAAAATATCACCACCATTGGATCAAATACTTGTGAGAGAAAAGGCTGTAGGTAACTAGATAATTTTCTACAATTTTGTCAGAATGACAAGTGTAAGGAAGTTGGCTTGTTGGTCCTACTTTAGCTAGACAAAGTGATTAAGGAAAAGGATGAACTTTAAAGTATCAAGAGTCACAGCTCAAGCCCTGGATACAACACCTGAAAATGGTGTGGCGGCAGTGTCTGATCTCTAACTTCTTGAGTGGGAAAGAAAAACAAGATCAACAGCACAAGGCTGATTCCTACAAGGCAGAGGTCAGATATGCCTCCTGTGTTCACCATTTTCACCAACTCTGACACCATCCGTCCCTACCACAGCACTCTCTACTTCTTGGCGGGGTTTGATAATTGATTGCAATGGCCACACAGAACTCACAGACCATACTCACGATGATGGGGTTTATTTGGGAAGTAACATATTAAAATTCAGGCTCAGGAGCATGGAAGGATGCAGTTTTTTCATCAGGACAGCCTCTTACCAGCCGTGCTTGCAGGCATGCCTCTCCCTGGCCCTAGGCCTCTGTCCAAATGTACTCGGCTTTCTCTCTCCATGGGCTGGGAAGCCCACGATGCTGTCTCCTGCTCCTGGGTCTCTGCTGCCACTGTTTCTCAGTGTCTTCAGGGTTATAGCTCTCTCTCTCTCAGTTTCCTGCTTCCAGGAGCATCTCAGTGCAGGGATCCCAGATCCAAAGGACATGTTGGCTCTTGGCTTTATTTCTTGGTAGTGGTGGAATCTTCTCTTTCCCACCTTTGGGGTGGCTCATTTCAAATCCAGTGGGATGGCAAAACTGATCAATCCTCTCTGTGTGCTACAATTACCCTATCTGCACAGTCCCACCCAGTCACCTGGGTGGGAGTTATAAGACCATGGTAAGAAAGGCTGTAGGGTAATGCAATTCAGCTATATGCATCCCCTCCCTAATGGAATCAGCTTTGCTCTTCCCTGAAGCATGCTGGGATGAATTCGGGATGGCCTCGGGCTAAGGTACAAGGCCAGGAGTGGCATAACTGGGCCACCCGCCAAGGCCGAGGAATGAATGCCTTAGCAACAAGAAGGAAAACATCTGGGCCTGGATGTGAAGTCCTTGGGAACACTGACTGCCCAAGGACGTGGGTGAAAAACAATGAGCCTTGGTCCCAACTGGAATGGTATAGAAGCTTGGGTCCCTTGCTAGGTGGTTGCAGAAAATACTCCAGCTGGCCGCCACTGGAGAGCAGCTGCTTGCCTGTGTCAGTATGTTTCCCTGAATAAACTCATGAATCTGGAAAGGGCTACGTGTCAGTTCTTTGGATTATCTGCCAGGATGCACAGTGACAGTCTTTCCTTGCTGGGGCTGTCCCCTGACAAAAAAGGCCACACAAAAGCAATCCATTACACTGCAGCCTTATTTCTTGTAGTAACAGAGCAGATATTGCTGAAAAACAAACTCAGAGTCTTATCGTAAGAGTGTCTGAATTACAGTGCCAGTTGAATTCCCAACTTCAAATGGTGTCTGAAGTTAAAGTGAGGGCATTGATTGGGAAGAAATGGGATCCTGAAACTTGGGGTGGGACATATGGGCAGATAATCAGGAAGCTGGGGAAACAGTCCCTAAATTCCATTGAGTCACTTCTGCCAAAACAACCAGCCCTCTTACTCCCACCTAAAGAGATTACTCCATCTTTGTCTGCTAAGCCACCCTCCCCAGTAAAACCATTATCCCTTTCACCTCCATCTAATGAGATTAACCTGGCTGTGTCTGAAGAGTCTTTGAGATATTGCCTAAGGTGGTGCGTGGGACATTGCCTGGGGCTTTGCCTGAGGTAGATGCTTTACAAGACATTGCTGGATGTCCCCAGGACCCATGCCTACCACCCATTTTTGCTTCTAGACATATAACTAGACTTTAGTTCCAGTGAGCCCCAACAGCTGAAGTACAAGGTGTGGCCCATGAGGAGGTATGCCACACTCTAAAAGAACTGCTTGAGTTTTCTAACATGTACAAACAGAAACCTAGGGAGTATGTGTGGGAATGGCTATTAAGGGTGTGGGATAATGGTGCAAAGAATATAAAGTTGAATCAATCTGAGTTTATTGATAAGGGCCCCTGAGCACAGATTCTTCATTCAGTGCTCCAGCTTGAGAAGTTAGAAAAGAATCTAATAATTTATTTGGTTGGTTCACTGAAGCATGGATTAAGTAGTGGCTTACACTAAATCAAGTTGAAGTCCTGCCTTGGTATACTGTAGAAGAAGGTATCCAAAGGCTTAGGGAAATTGGCATGTTAGAATGGATTTTTCAGGTTAGACCCCCAGACCCACTCATGGAGTGCCTTGAGGACAGACATTTTACCACAACAGTGACAAACAGATTTGTGAAGGGAGCCCCAGCATCCTTGAAGACTGCTGTGATTACTATTTATGTAAGTCAGATTTGACAGTGGAAACTGCCCTAACTAAAGACATCTAACTACAATGGGGCTGATTGGACCTGTGAGGTCATAGGGGCCAAGTGGCGGCACTCAGTTGATAAAGACAAGGTGGGTATGGTTGCTGCAATGGACAGCACAGTAAAAACAGTAATCAGAATTCTCTGACTTGTATGGACTTATAACATTGGCTACTTAGTCACGGTGTCCCTAGGAGTGAAATAGCTGGCAAACGCTGCTAAATATTTAATTGATCTGACACGGAACAAGTGGAAGAATTCTAGGTCAAGTGAACAGCAGGATGGTGAATCGCCAGAATAGTCATGACCCCTCAATCATTTCCCAAACTTGAGCCAGACCCACGGGGGAGGCTGGGTCAACTTGAGGAAGGATCCCACTGCACTGCCAAAAATTTCTACTGTTAATCTTTCTCCCAGCCTTCCCAAAAAGGATCTATGGCCTTTTACAGGAGTGACTGTTCATTGGGGAAAAGGAAATATTCAGATTTTAGGGGATTACTGCGCACTGGCTCTGAAATGACACTAATTCCAGGAGACCCAAAACAACACTGTGGCTCATCAGTCAGAGTGGAGGTGTATGGAGGTCAGGTTATTAATGGAGCCTTAGCTCAGGTTCATCTCACAGTGGGCCCAGTGGGTCCCTGAGCCCTTCCTGTGGTGATTTCCCAAGTTCCAGAATACATAGTTGGAATAGACATACTCAGCAACTGGCAGAACCCCCAAATTAATCCCTAACAAGTGGAGTAATGCCTATTATGGTAGAAAAAGCCAAGCGGAAGCCATTAGAATTCCTGCCTAGGAAAATAATAAACCAAAAATAATACCACATTTCTGGAGGGATTGCAGGGATTACTGCCAACATCAAGGACTTGAAGGATGCACAGGTGGTGATTCCCACCACGTCCCTCTTCAACTCACCTGTTTGGCCTGTGCAAAAAAACAGATGGGTCTTGGACAAAGACGGTGAATTATCAAAAACTCAACCAGGTGGTGATCCCAAGTGCAGCTGCTCTTCCAGATGTGGTTTCATTGCTTGACCAAATTAATACATCTCCTGGTACTCGGTATGCAGTTATTGACCTGACTAACACCTTTTTCTCCATACCTGTTTTGAAGGACCGCTAGAAGCAGTTTGCCTTCAGCTGGCAAAGCCAGCAGTACACCTCCTGTGTCCTACCTCAGAGTATATCAACTCTCCAGCACTACATGATAATTTAGTCTGCAGGTAGCTTGATTGCCTTTCCCCTCCAAAAAACATCATGCTGGTCCATTGCATTGATGAAATCATGCTGATTGGACCTAGTAAGGAAGAAGTTTCAATGACTCTAGACTTATTGGTAGGACATTTTTGTACTGGAAGTTGGGAAATTAATCTGACACGAATTCAGCACCTTCTGCCTCAGTGAAATTTCCAGGAGTCCAGTGGGGGCATGTCAACATATTCCTTCTAAAGTGAAGGGTAAATTGTTACATCTGGCCCCCCCTACAACTAAAAAGGAGGCACAATGCCTGCTGGGCCTCTTTGGATGTTGGAGACAACATATTCCTCATTCGGGTGAGCTACTCTGGCCTATTTATCAAGTAACTCAAAAACTGCTGCTAGTTTTGAATGGGTCCCAGGACAAGAGAAGGCTTTGTAACAGGTTAATGCTGCTGTGCAAGCTGCTTTACCACTTGGCCATATGATCCAGTTGATCCAATGATTCTTGTAGTGTCAGTGGCAGATAGAGATGCTGTATGGCAGGCCCCTATTAGTAAATCATAGTGCAGACCCTTAGGATTTTGGAGCAAAGCCCTGTCAACCTCTGCAGATAATGACTCTCCTTTTGAGAAACAACTTTGACTTGTTACTGGGCCTTAGAGACTGAATGCTTAACCATGGCCCACCAAGTCACCACGCAGTCTGAGCTGCCCATCGTGAATTGGGTGTTGTCTGACCCACAGAGTCATAAAGTTGAACATGCACAGCCGCACTCCATCATTAAATGGAAGTGGTATATACGAGATCAGGCCAGAGCAGGACCTGAAGGCACAAGTAATTTACACAAGCAAGTGGCCCAAATGCCAATGGTCCCCACTCCTGTCACATTACTTTCCTTCTCCTAGCCTGCACCTATGGCCTTATGGGGAGTTCCTTATGATCAGCTGACTGAGGAAGAGAAAACTCGTGCCTGGTTTACAGATGGTTCTGTGTGGTATGCAGGCACCACTCAGACATGCACAGCAGCAGCACTACAGCCCCTTTCTGGGACCTCCCTGAAAGATAGTAGTGAAGGGAAATCATCTCAGTGGGCAAAACTTTGAGCAGTGCACCTGGTTGTTCATTTTTCTTGGAAGGAGAGGTAGCCAGATGTGTGATTATATACTGATTCATAGGCTGTGGCCAGTGGTTTGGCTAAATGATCACTCGCTTGGAGGGAACGTGATTAGAAAATTGTTGACGAGGTATGGGGAAAAGACATGTGGCTAGACTTGTCTGAATGGGCCAAAGAAGAGAAGACATCTGTGTCTCATGTGAACGCTCACCAGAGGGCAACCTCGGCAAAGGAGGATTTTAACAATCGAGTGGATAGGATGACGCATTCTATGGATACCAGTCAGCCTCTTTCCCCAGCCACTCCTGTCATTGCCCAGTGGGCTCATGAACAAAGTGGCCATGGTGGCAAGGATGGAGGCTATGCATGGGCCCAGCAACATGGACTTGCACTCACCAAGGCTGACTTGGATATAGCCACTGCTGAGTGCCCAATCTGCCAGCAGCAGAGACCAACACTGAGTCCCCAATATGGCACCATTCCTAGAGATGATCAGCCAGCAACATGGTGGCAGGTAAGTTACATTGATCCACTTCTATCATGGAAAGGGCAGAATGTTGTTCTTACTGATAGACACTCTGGATACAGATTGCCTTCCCTGCATGCAGTGCTTCTGCCAAACTTCCATCTGTGGACTTACAAAATGCCTCAATCACCATCATGGTATCCTACATAGCATTGCCTCGGATTAAGGAACTCACTTTACAACACATGAAATGTGGCAGTGAGCCCATGTTCCTGGAATTCACTGGTCTTACTGTGTTCCCCATCGTCCTGAAGCAGCTGGCTTGATAGAACTATGGAACGGCCTTCTAAAGACACAATTACAGTGCTGGCAAAGTGGCAATACCTTGCAGGGTTGGTGCGATGTTCTCCAGGAGACGGTATATACTCTGAATCAACATACGATATATGGTGCTATTTCTCCCATAGCCAGGATTCATGGGTCTAGGAATTCAGGGGTGGAAATGGGAGAACACCACTCACTACTACCCCCAGTGACCTACTTGCAAAATTTTTGCTTCCTGTCCCCATGATCGTATGCTCTGAAGGTCTAGAGGCCTTAGCTCTAATGCGAGGAATGCTTCCACTAGGAGACACAGCATTTATTCCATTGAACTGGAAGCTAAGAATGCCACCCGGCCACTTTGGGCTCCTCATGCCTCTGGATCAATAGACAAAGAAGAGAGTTACCCAATTGACTGGTATGAATAATCCTGATTACCAAGGGAAAATTGGATTGATCTTACATAATGGTTGTAAATAAGAGTATGTCTGGAATACAGGAGATCTCTTAGGACATCTCTTAGTACTACCATGCTCTGTGATAAAAGTCAATGGAAAACTACAGCAACTCAATGCCGACATGACTACTAATGGCCCAGACCCTTCAGGAATGAAGGTTTGGGTCACCCCACTAGGCAAAGAACCATGACCTGCTGAGATACTTGCTGAGGGCAAAGAGAATATGGAATGGGTGGTGGAAGAAGGTAGTTCTAAATACCAGTTATGACTGACCATGTGACCAGTTGTAGTAATGAGGACTCTAATTATTATGAGTATTTCTTCCGTGTTTTATTATATGTATATGTGTGCATATATATGTATAGCAAAGATCTTTGTTTTCTTCCCTTCCTTATTCCATTGCTTATTATGAAATATTAGATGTAAATAGGGCTAGTGCATTTTTGGCTATATGAATGTTAATTGTATCATGTTAGGCACAAGTATAACTTTATAATTGTCTTTATTTAGAAATTATGTATGGTTTAAGATGATGTGTACAGGTGCTGAGTTGACAAGAGATGGACTGTGATGGTTAAAGTTATGTGTCAAATTGTTTAGACCGTGATTCTCAATGGTTTGGCAGATATTATGTAATCATCCTCCATTTTGTGATCTGATGTGAGCAACCAATCTGTTGAAAGAGGAGTTTCCTTGCGGATGTGGCCTACATTCAATATATGTGGATTTTCTGGCAAAGCTCATACTTTCTCGATCCTGCATCTGAAGCGCCATCTTCTGACCTTTGGTTCTTGGGACTTGAGCAAGCAGTCTTTCACCTGACCTGCAGATTTTGGGATTTGCTGGCTCTCGAAGCCCCATGAGCCAGCAGTCTGCTGACTGACCTACTGATTTTGAGTTTGTCAGTCCCTGTGACCACGTAAGTCAGGGGAAGCCTCCAGCCTCACCCCTGACACACCCATGGATTTGTGACTTCCCAGCCTTCACAAATGTATGAGCCATTTCCTTGAAATAAATCTCCCTCTATATGTTTATATATGCTTCATTTTTTTTGCTCCTCTACAGAACCGAGCCTTAGACAAGGAAGATAAAGCTCTTATCTGAGGTTGTAGGGAAGGATGGAATGGAGAGGAGGTGAACTTAATGCAAGAGTTGAATGCCAAACCCACTGCTGTTGAGTCGACTCCGACTTATAGTGACCCTGTAGGACAGGGTAGAACTGCCCCATAGAGTTTCCAAGAGCAGCTGGTGGATTCGAACTGCCAACTTTTTGGTTAACAACTGAATGCTTAACCACTGTGCCACCAGAGCTCCGACTTGAATACAGTGGACATGAATTCAGGGCAGGGGACATGTGAGAGAAGGTACTGGAGCTTGTAGCTAAGCCAGGAGATGGGAGAGGGGTAGCCCTGTACTGGCATGGGGGAAGATGGTTTGGTGGATTGTGAGATGGGGTTGGTGAAAAAAGTGGGGTGCTGTCTGGCCCTGAACAATGTCAATTTGGACTGGGCGGTAGTGTGCCAGGTAAGTAGGGAAAAGCTGATAGACCTGGGTTCAAATCCTTGTTCTGTTGCTGCTAACTGAGTCACTTTGACCAAATTATTTCACAGCCCTGAGCTTCAGTTTGCTTCTCTTTAAAATGTGCATCATAGTAGTACGGCCTATGAGGCTTAAATGTGTTGACATATAAAATGCCTGACGCATTGTGGCAATAAACGGCAGCTATTATTGCCACATAGGTGCTAATACTATGTTTGTGTTCTCATGAGGTGTTCACTATCCCCTAGGCTCATCACATTTTGTGCAAAAGGAAAGAACACAGGGTTGTAAAGAAGATAGTTTATTTAGCCTTAAAAAAGAGGGGTGGGTGGGATGGGGTGCTATTTGAAGAAAATAGATATTAAATGCTTATTTTCTCAGCATGGATTTATAGAGCTGAGGCCTTTTGGAGTAGTGGAGCCAGCAGGTCAGAAGTTAAGGGTGCTAGTTTTTACTTGCTGTGAAGCCAGCTTTGGCTCATGGCAACCTTGTATATAACAGGAGGAAGTGTTGCCTGGTCCTGCACCATCTTTACGATCTTTGATATGCTTAGCCCTTAGATGTGGCCATTGTGTCAATCCATCTCACTGAGGGTTTCCCTCATTTTCACTGGCCCTCTTCTTTACCAAACATGGTGTTCTTTTTTATGCATTGGTCTTTGCTGGTGATGTATGTATTCAAAGTAAGCAAGGCGAAGTTTTGTCATACTTGCTTCTAAGGAGCATTGCAGTTTTATTTCTTCTAAGACTGTTAGTATTTAGGGACACTAAATGGAAAGCTATTCATTCAGTAATTACAAATTTACTAACATGTTTGGAAGTGTTGCTCAAATGGAGCCATAGGTTGTTGAACTTTAAGACGTCCAGCACTTCAGTCTTTCACCCTTCTGAAAAGCAGGCCAGAATGTGGAAATATGCCCGCCTGATCCTCAAAATCACAGAGAGAGAGTCACAGGGTACGTGTTACCCCCAGCTAGAATGTCGTCAAGTTCCTCTTCTGGTAATTACTCTTGGGGGTTTCTGCACCTAAAGGAAACAGTGATTACTGAGGTTACTGTGGGCTTGCTAAAAACAATTCTTGCCAAACTCACCTTATTTCTTTTCTACCATCTTGATATGGTTACTAGAAAGGAGGTCATGGAATGGTACAGATGCAGCAGGGACTGTCAAAACATCTAAGGGTGTCCTTGAGGACTATCTTAGTTATCTAGTGCTGCTATAACAGATATACCACCAGTGGATGGCTTTAACAAACAGAAATTTATTCTCTCAAGTCTAGTAGGCTAGAAGTCCAAATTCAGGGCCCCAGCTCCAGGGAAAGGCTTTCTTTCTCTGCGGCTCCAGAGGAACATCCTTGTCATCAGTGTTCCCCTGGTCTAGGAGCTTCTCAGTGCAAGGACCGCAGGTTGAAAGGACACATGCTCCTGGCTCTTCCTACTTGATGGTAATGAGGTACCTCTGTCTCTCTGCTTGCTCCTCTCTTTTGTATCTCAAAAGAGATTGGTTTAAGATACAACCTAATCTTGTAGATTGAGTCTCATCAACATAACTGGCACTAATCCCATCTCATTAACATCACAGAGATAGGATTTACAACACATAAAAATCACATCAGATGACAAAATGGTGGACAGTCACACAATGCTGGAAATCATGGACTAGCCAGGTTGACACACATTTTTGGGGGGGACACAATTAAATCCATAACTGAGCACAGGCTGATTTGTACCTGGTCATCAGCTGCACTCAGGAGTGTGGATTAAACTCAACTTGGAGAAGTTTCTCACCTGAAATGACACAAAGCTGTGGAATTTAGGTTGGAGGTGATCAAGCCTATGATTATTTATTGAACATTTATGACAGACTGCAACTCCTTTAAAATGACAGTTGAAATGCTTCACACAACACCTAGTAAAGAGGATGCCCTTTCTCCAGAATTTGTAGAAAGAAATCTTTGTTGGATTGACCAGAATTTGTCTGAGCTCCCTCTGCGTGCTAGACATTGTACATGGAAGAGAGAAAGGATAAATCAGACTTCTCTACTTTGGACCCATTTTACAGATGAAAACCAAGGTTCAGAGATGTTAGGCAACTTCCTGAGGTCACATGGCCAGTACATTAGTATGTAGTCTATGTTTCTTCCACTGTGTTATACTCCTCATTTGGGTCTAAAATCCCAACTATTTAAGTTCAGCCTAGTCTAGATGTGGCTTAACAGTAACACAGACGTAAAGCTTAGGAGTTTAGAAGATTGTTAACTGTCAATGTTGTCGTCCATCTGGTGCTTTGTGGCAAAGGTGTCATGCTGCTGATGGCAGAAACCAGGGAAGAGAGAAACTTTAGGTTGGTGAACTGAAGGGAAATAATATGTTCGATGTAAGAGTGTTCATTCATTTAAGCACTAACTCACTGTGCCAGGACTGAACTGGGCCCTGAGGTACAGATGTGAAGATCAGCTGGTCTCTGTCCCCATGAACCCACAGCCTGTGTGGAAATGGAGACAATACCGTGTGATAGTGGTTTCATAAAAGTAAGTCAGATCACATTTCATAACATGGAGGAACCTGGAAGGCATTATGCTGAGCGAAATTAGTCAGAGGCAAAAGGACAAATATTGTATAAGACCACTATTATAAGATCTTGAGAAACAGTAAAAACTGAGAAGAACACATACTTTTGTGGTTACGAGGAGGGGAGGGAGGGAGGGAGGGAGAGGGTTTTTTATTGATTAATTAGTAGATAAGAACTGCTTTAGGTGAAGGGAAGGACAATACTCAATACATGGAAGGTCAGCTCAATTGGACTGGACCAAAAGCAAAGAAGTTTCCGGGATAAAATGAATGCTTCAAAGGTCAGCGGAGCAAGGGCAGGGGTCTGGAGACCATGGTTTGAGGGGACTTCTAAGTCAATTGGCAAAATAATTCTATTATGAAAACATTCTGCATCCCACTTTGAAATGTGGCATCTGGGGTCTTAAATGCTAACAAGCGGCCATCTAAGATGCATCAATTGGTCTCAACCCACCTGGAGCAAAGGAGAATGAAGAACACCAAGGTCACACGACAACTAAGAGCCCAAGAGACAGAAAGGGCCCCATGAACCAGAGACCTACATCATCCTGAGACCAGAAGAACTAGTTGGTGCCCGGCCACAATCGATGACTGCCCTGACAGGGAGCACAACAGAGAACTCCTGAGGGAGCAGGAGATTAGTGGGATGCAGACCCCAAATTCTCATAAAAAGACCATACTTAATGGTCTGACTGAGACTAGAGGAATCCCGGCGGCCATGGTCCCCAGACCTTCTGTTGGCACAGGACAGGAACCATCCCCGAAGACAACTCATCAGACATGAAAGGGACTGGTCAGCGGGTGGGAGAGAGATGCTGATGAAGAGTGAGCTAATTATATCAGGTGGACACTTGAGACTGTGTTGGCATCTCTTGTCTGGAGGGGGGATGGGAGGATAGAGAGAGAGGGAAGCTGGCAAAATTGTCAAGAAAGGAGAGACTGAAAGGGCTGACTCATTAGGGGGAGAGCAAGTGGGAGTACGGAGTAGATGTATGTAAACTTATATGCGACAGACTGATTGGATGATTTGTAAACGTTCACTTGAAGCTTAATAAAAGTTAATAAAAAAAATCACTAGCATTCATTAATAGGAATCTACTACAGTATATTTAATCATGCTGTACGGATGGTCATTCATGTTATTTAGTTTATCTTTATCATAAATTCTGTTGAAATTAACTTCCATGATTTTATTTTGTATTTACTTGACTACCATTTCAGCTAAGCATCTTTTCTGTCCTTTTTTTACGGTTTTAATATTTCATTTAAATCTTCTATGAATTGTCTACTTAAGTTTCTTTACCCCTAAAAAAAAAAAAAAAGTAAGTCAGATCATATCTCTCCCTCGTTAAACACTGCAGGGACTTCCCCTAAACTGCCAATGTTGGGAGCCTCGTCTAACACGTTCGTTGATGAATCCTCATCTGTAGCATAGTGCCCAATACTACCAAGCAGGTTAGTTAATGTTAGTTAACTAAATGAATGCATGGGAAAGGAGTTAACTATTTGGGTGGAATGCCAACCAGGCTATGAATGCTTGCTTTGGGGTGGTGTGTGTAGACAAAGTGGAGGAAGGAAAGCAGCCAGGTAGGGGGGCAGTAAGAAAGACAACACCGTCGTTTAACCCTCACAGTGCCAGAGATAGATTGTGTAATCCCCAATTCACAAATTTCGAGACAGACTTAGAGAGGTTCGCTTCCTTGCTCAAATGATACAGATACAGCTGCCAGGCAGAGAGGAGCAAATCTAAACTTCAGTGTGCAGCTCCAAAGCCTGGGTCCTCTCCAGTTGGTCATGTCTTCTCAACTCTAATGTTCTTGACACCATGATCACCAACCTTCTTCTCCACCCTCTGTAGGAGATTCCAGCATCCAACATCAGGTGAGAACCACTGCCCTGGCCCTCCTGTTCCTGTGAGTGTAGAAAGGTGGGTGATTACCCAGAAGTAGCACATGGATTCCTGGGAATGTGGAGTGAAAGTCTTCCTGAGGGAGACATTTGAGTTGGTCCTGAAGTGTAGGTCAGAATTGGCCAGGCAGTCCTTGGAGGAGGATCTGGAAGGGAGAGGGGCTGGTCTAGGCAAAGGCATGGAGATGTAAGCCACCCTGGTCTGGTGTGGCTGACAAGGAGCCAGGGTGGAAGCTGTGGCAGTGGTGGCACTGGGCCTTCCTTTAACATCCTGGTCCTTGTATTCAGAAGAGGGTATCGACTCAAGCTTTTGGCTGTTCTATCTTGTCTGCCATGATCCAACCCATCTCTCTTCTGGGTATTGTCACCTAAGGATCCTCTCAGGGTTTTGGCCTCTCCCAGCTCCTGTCCCACTATTACTAGGGCCACAGAGAAGGAAGTCAGGGCTGAGATGTGCTCATGGGAGCTTTTTGGATAGAATCAGTGGAACCTTGGTCAGGTCACATTGTTAAACAAAGACCGGAACCTGTATTGCGGAGCCTATGCCTGTGTGGACATCATAGCCCTAGGTGTGGGGCCGGTCCAGCCTCCTAAAGAGTTTGACCCTCTTTGGATTGAAAGCCCTTGGGCTGTGGTGTCAGATGGTTCCAGCCCTCATCTTGGCCTTGCTGCTTGTTGGCTGCATGATGTGGGCACATCTTGTTCCATTTCTGATATTCAGGCTCCTCAATCTGGGCAGTCGGATTTTCCCACATCATGTATGCCCAGTACCTAGGGTGGGGCTTGCGCACAACACAGGAGGTGCTTAGCCAGTATCAGATTCTCTCCCCCTCCAGCCCCCACTTCTCACTGTTGTGGGAGGGGTGACAGGAGGAGGCTAGAGAAGTAGATTGGAGCCCAGTGGTGAAGGAGCCTGAGTGCCTGCTAAGGAGTTAGATTTAGGGCCTGCCAGTAGGGCTTTCAGAGGTTCAGCAGTGGAGAGTTGTGTTTTGGGAGGACCTATTGGTGCAGTGAGAAGTGATGATTAAGGGAGAGAGTTCCGTGCAGAACCTCTTAAGCTAAGGTAGAACTATTTTTGTTGTTGTTATTTGCTGTTGAGTGGACTGCGACTCATGGTGACCCCATATGTGAAGAGTACAACTGCTCCATAGGGTTTTCAAGGCTGTGACCTTGCAGAAGCAGATCGCCAGGCCTGTCTTCTGAGATGCCTCCAGGTTTCTAAGTGGGTTCAAACCATGAAACTTTTGGCTAGTAGTCTAGCACGTAAATGTTTTTCAACCAAACATTTAGAAGCATATGTTGCTAGCTCCTCCCCTCAGGCTTTATTGTTCCCTAGGTGGTGCAATGCAATGTTTTTTTGTTGTTGTTACGATCCACATATTTGAAAAAATGTGGCATCAGGATTGGATTGCAGATGACACAACCTTGCTCATCAAAAATGTCTTGAAGCATTTACTGATGAAGGTCAAAGATTATCTATCCTTCAGTATGAATTACACCTGAATGTAAAGAAAATGAAAATCCTCAAAGCTGAACCGATAAACAACATCATGATAAATGAAGATGAAATTGAAGTTGTAAAAGATTTTATTCTACTTGAATCAACAGGCGACATCCATGGAAGCAGCAGTCAAATGATGTATTGCATTGGGCAAATCTGCTGCAAAATACCTCTTTAAAGTTTTAAAAAAGAAAAGATGTTGCTTTGATGACTAAGGTGTGCCTGACCCAAGCCATGATCTTTTCAATTGCCTCAGATGAATTCAAAAGCTGGATAATGAAAAAGAAAGACAGAAGAATTGATGTATTTGAACTGTGGTGTTGGTGAAGAATATTAAATACACTGTGGACTGCCAGAAGAATGAATAAACCAGTCTTAGCAGAAATACAACCCTTAGAAGCGAGGGTGGGAGGCTTTGGCTCGCTTAATTTGGACACATCATCAGGAAAGACCAGTGGACATGGTATTTGGTAAAGCAGAGGGTCAGTGAAAATGAGAGAAACTGTCAATAAGATGGATTGACACAGTAGCTGCAACAATAGATTCAAACGTATCAACAATCATGAAGACGGCTCAGGATCTGGCAATGTTTCATTCTCTTATACATAAGGTCACACGAGTCAGAGCCTACTTGATGGCAGCTAACAACGGCAGGTGGTACAAATGGTTAATGTGCTTGGCTGCTAATAGGAAGGGTGGAGGTTTGGGTCTACCCAGGGGTATCTTGAAAGAAAGGCCTTGTGATCTACTTCTGAAAGATCAGCCATTGAAAATTCTGTGGAGCACAGCTCTACTCTGACACATACAGGGTCCCCATGAGTCAGAATCAATTTGACAGCAGCTGGTCCTGGTACTCATAGTGACCCTATATGACAGAGTAGAACTGCCCCACAGGGTTTCTAAGAAGTGGCTGGTGGATTCAAACTGCTGACCTTTTGGTTAGCAGCTGCAGCTCTTAACTACTGTGCCATCGGGGGTTGCTTTGAGTCAGAATTGACTGGACAGCAATGGGTTTAGGTACTTCGTTTTTGGCTTGGTGCTGGTACATTGAGATCTGGGCCTAAGCATTTGCATTTCTAGCAGATTGCCCGGGGGCTGCTGCTGCTGCTGATGAAGTGGTTAGGGACATGGGCCCTGGCCAGAGTGCTGTTGTTGTTGTTAGGTGCCATCCAGTAGGTTCTGACTCAAAACGACCCTGTGTACTACAGAACGAAATACTGCACCATGCTCACAATCATTGTTATGCTTGAGCCCATTGCTGCAGCTACTGTGCCAATCCATCTTGTTGAGGGTCTTCCTCTTTTTCGCTGACCCTGTACTTTACCAGGTCGATGTCTTTCTCCAGGGACTGATCCCTCCTGATAACATGGTCAAAGTATGTAAGATGCAGTCTCGCCATCCTTGCTTCTAAGGAGATTCTGGTTGTACTTCTTCCAAGACAGATTTGTTCATTCTTTTGGCAGTCCATGGTATATTTAATATTCTTTGCCAATACCACGATTCAAAGGCATCATTTCTTCTTCGGTCTTCCTTATTCATTGTCCAGCTTTCATGTGCATATGATGCGATTGAAAATCCCATGGCTTGGGTCAGGTGCACGTTAGTCTTCAAGGTGATACCTTTGCTTTTCAACACTTTAAAGAGTTTTTTTGCAGCATATTTGCCCAACACAATGTGTCTTTTGATTTCTTGACTGCTGCTTCAACGGGTGTGGACTGTGGATCCATGTAAAATGAAATCCTTGACAACTTCAATCTTCTTTCCATTTATCATGATGTTGCCTATTGGTCCAATTGTGACGATTTTTTTTTGTTGTTGTTGTGGTGGTGTAATCCATACTGAAGGTTGTAGTCCTTGATCTTCCTCAGTAAGTGCTTCAAGTCCTCTTCACTTTCAGCAAGCCAGGTTGTGTCATCTGCATATCACAGGTTGCTAATAAGTCTTCCTCCAGTTCTGTTGCCCCATTCTTCTTCATACACTCCAGCTTCTCAGATTATTTGCTCAGCATACAGATTGAATAGGTATAGTGAAAGGATACAACCCTGACACACACCTTCCCTAACTTTAAACCACACAGTGTCCCTTGTTCTGTTTGAACAACTGCCTCTTGATCTATGTACAGGCTCCTCATGAGCACAATTAAATTTTCTGAAATTCCCATTCTTCGCAATGTTATCCATAATTTGTTATGATCCACACAGTCAAATGCCTTCGCATAGTCAATAAAACACAGGTAAACATCTTTCTGGTATTCTCTGCTTTCAGCCAGGATCCATCTGACATCATCAATGATATCCCTGGCTCCATGTCCTCTTCTGAATCTGGCCTGAATTTCTGACAGTTTCCTGTCGATGTATTGCTGCAGGCACTTTTGAATGATCTTCAGCAAAGTTTTACTTGTGTGTGATATTGATATCATTCAATAATTTCCGCATTTAGTTGGATCACCTTTCTTGGGAATAGGCATAAATATGGATCTCCTCCAGGCAGGTGGCCAGGTAGCTGTCTTCCAAATTTCTTGGCATAGATGAGTGAGCACTTCCAGTGCCGTATCCGTTTGTTGAAACATCTCAGTTGATATTCCGCCAATTCCTGGAGGCTTGTTTTTTGCCAATACCTTCAGTGCAGCTTGGACTTCTTCCTTCAGTACCATCAGTTCCTGATCATATGTTACATTCTGAAGTGGCTGAACGTCGACCAATTTTTTTTGTGTAGTGACTGTGTATTTTTTCCATCTTCTTTTGATGCTTCCTTCTTTATTTAATATTTTCCCCTTAGAATCCTTCAGCATTGCAACTCGAGGCTTGAATTTTTTCTTCAGTTCCTTCAGCTTGAGAAATGCTGAGCATGTTCTTTCCTTTTGGTTTTCTATCTCCAGGTCTTTGCACATGTCATCATAATACTTTACTTTGTCTTCTCGAGCCACCCTTTGAAATCTTCTGTTTGGTTCCTTTCCTTCATCATTTCTTCCTTTTGCTTTAGCTACTTGACGTTCAAGAGCAAGTTTCAGAGTCTCCTCTGACATCCGTTTTGGTCTTTTCTTTCTCTTCTGCTTTCATAATGACCTCTTGCTCTTTTCATGGCTGATGTCCTTGATGTCATTTCACAACTTGTCTGGTCTTGGGTCATTAGTGTTCAACGCATCAAATCTATTCTTGGGATGGTCTCTAAATTCAGGTGGGATATACTCAAGGTCGTACTTTGACTTTCATTGACTTCTTCTAATTTTCTTTAGTTTCAACTTGAAATTGCATAGTAGCAATTGATTGTTCTGCAGTTGGCCCCTTACCTTGTTCTGACTGATGATATTGAGCTTTTCCTTTGCCTCTTCCTACAGATGTAGTTGATTTGATTCCTGTGTGTTCCATCTGGTGAGGTCCACATGTATAGTTGGTGAAAAAAGGTATTTGCAATGAAGAAGTCGTTGGTCTTGCAAAATTATAATCATACGATCTCTGGCATCATTTCTATCACCAAAGCCGTATTTTCCAACTACCGATCCTTCTTCTTTGTTTCCAACTTTCACATTCCAATCACCAGTAATTATCAGCGCATCCTGATTGCATGTTCGATCAATTTCACACTGCAGAAGCTGGTAAAAATGTTCAGTTTCTTCATCTGTGGCCTTAGTGGTTGGTGCATAAATTTGAATAATTACAACTATCAGCTGGTTTTCCTCGTAGGCATATGGATATTATCCTATCACTGACAGCGTTGTACTTCAGGATAGATCTTGAAATGTTCTTTTTGATGATGAATGCAATGCCATTCCTCTTCAAGTTGTCATTCCTGGCATAATAGACATATGATTGCCTGATTCAAAATAGCCAACACCAGTCCATTTCAGCTCACTAATGCCTAGGATATCGAAGTTTATGCATTCCATTTCATTTTTGAGAATTTCCAATTCTCCTAGATTCGTACTTTGTACATTCCAGGTTCTGATTATTAATGGATGTTTGCAGCTGTTTCTTCTCATTTTGAATCATGCCACATCAGCAGATGAAGGTCCCAAAAGCTTGACTCCATTCATGTCATTAAGGTCAATTCTACTTTGAGGAAACAGCTCTTCCCCAGTTGTCTTTTGAGTGCCTTCCAACCTGGGGGGCTCATTTTCTGGCACTGTTTCAGACAATTTTCCTCTGCTTTTCATAATGTTTTCACTGGCTAACGCTTTTCAGAAGTAGACTGCTGGGTCCTTCTTCCTAGTCTATCTTAGTCTGGAAGCTCAGCTGAAACCTGTCCACCATAGGTGACCCTGTTGGTATCTGAATATGAGTGGCATAGCTTCCAGCATCACAGCAACATGGAAACCCACACAGTACGACAAACTGACGGACACGTGGGGGCTGAGAGTGTTACAGAGTGTAAAACTTCAGCTTTTCTACTTATAGCTAGTCTTATGGCCTTGGGCATGTCCTGAAACTTGGTTTCCTTATCTGTGGTTACTACTCACTTCCCAGGGATGTGGTAAGAATTCAATGAGATAATGTATGTAACCACTCAGCATAGTGCCTGGCAGTCAGCATTCGGTAGAAGGTTGTTTAATTTTATTACTACTAGGGAGTTTTGCAGTTTCAGAAGTCCCAGGGAAAGATGAAGCTAGGTCAATGGTTGAGAAATAAGAGGGGATGGGGTTTCTCCCAGGAACTCAAAGCCCTCATCATCCCTTACGTTTTACCTCCTTCCAGCAGTTGGCGCTCAGTTAATTAAAGCCTGCCTGCTGGTTCTTGTTTGACCACAAGAGGGCAGTGGAGCCAAGGCTGCAGGTGGACTCTGGCGCTTACTGTAGGTTGGGGGCTGGTTTGTGCCTCCAGCCTTCTTCCCTTGTTCTGAAGCCTGATTGTGCATTTGCACTGGACTGTCACCTCCCTTCTTTGCCTGTGCCCTTGTTGGCATTTTTGAAAAATAATTCCCGTTGAAGGGCACCTCTGAGCTCCTGCTTGTTGTGTGGTCCAGGATTATCTGTGACTGAAGCGTTCCGTTTCTGGCAGTGGTGTTTATTTCTCAAGGGCACAAGTGGCCCAGAACATGGGGTCCTGCACCTTTCAGCTCCGCAGGGCTCAGGATGAACCACAGTTGCTCTTCTGGCAGTTCAGAACTTGGGGCCTGATCCATATTACGCCCCTTCCCAGCCCTTGCCAGCACGCTTTGATCTTGTGTGTGGAGAAATAAGGGAAATTCCAAAGCCTTCATCCATTTTGAAGGTTGTGGGAAGCAGGGCTTTCTAGAGTTCTGGAAAAAAGCGCTAGTTCAATCATTTCAAGAAAGTATGGGTTCTCTTTCAAAGTCATAGGATGCGGTGAGGGAAAGAATAAAAATTTGAAGGACATTTATAATATTTGACAGTGTATGTTGTGCCAAGCCCTGCATGCTGACAAGGTGCTTCATTTAATAAGAAAAAGTACCAATGACAGCAAGCTTCACTTACTGATTGTGTGCTGTGTGCCAGGTGCTGCGCTCTTTACATATTAGCTCTTTTAATAACAGCCCTATGAACCCATTGTTCCAGCTGATTCTGACTCATAGCGACCTAATACTGAGGAAACCAAGGCTCAGAAAGGCTAAAGTAGCATGCACGGGGCCATAGAATGGTGCTGTTAGAAAATCAGAGCAGTCTGTCTGACTCTAAAATCTGAGCTCTTTCCTTCAGAAATATTGAGTATGATCAATTCCACCTTGAGCCAAGCCCTTTCCAGAAGTAGAGTTTATTATAGAGATTTGGAAGAAGGCCAGACTTATGAGAAAACAGCCTATTAAGTACTCTTGATCGAGCAGCATAGGGTACCAGTTAAGAGCATGCATCTGGAGCCAGAATGCTTGAGTTTAAATCCTGGCTCTGCCACTTACCATCTCTGTGACCTTGCAACAATTACTTGATCTCTGAGCCTCAGTTTCCTCATCTGTAAAATGGTGATAATAGTAGCTAACTAATTAGTTTGCTTCAAAGATTACATGAGTTTACTCATGTAAAATACTTCGAACAGTGCCTGGCAATAAATTGTAGCTGCTGCTATCATTATTATCACTATAATCATCATCATCATTTTTAGCTTTTTTGCCTTATTCACCCCTCTAATTTCAGCGTGGAGCCCTGGTAGCACAGTGGTTAAGAGCTTGGCTGCTAACCAAAAGGTTGGCAGTTCGAATCCACCAGCCACTCCTTGGAAACCCTATGGGGCAGTTCCACCCTGTCCTATAGGGTTGCTGTGAGTCGGAATTGACTCGATGGCAATGGGTTTAATTTCAGTGTCTGGTACATACTAGGGGTTGGCAAATATTTATTGAGTGAAATGATCCCTTGGTTTGAGAAAGTATTTTCTGAGCTCTGGAGGGTGCAGGTGCTGGCTTGATCCATCAATGAGTCCATTTCAGACCCTGTTCTGAGGACCGTGCAGTCTGCAGGGAGGTCAGGAATGGGCACTGTCATGGGTTGAATTATGTCCCCCCAAAATGTGTGTATCAATTTGGCTGGGCCATGATTCCAGGTATTGTGTGATTTTCCTATATGTTGTAAATCCTGCCTCTAGGATGTAAATGAGGGAGGATGGGCAGTGGTTGTTTCAGCGAGGCAGGACTCAATCTATGAGATTGGATTGTGTCTTGAGGCAATCTCTTGAGGTACAAGAGACAAGTGAGCAGAGAGACAGGAGAACCTCATACCACCAAGAAAGCAGTGCTGGGAGCAAAGTGTGTCCTTTGGACCTGAGATTCCTGTGCAGAGAAGCTCCCAGAACAAGGAAAGATTGATGACACGGACCTTCCTCCATAGTGGACACAGAAAGTCTTCCCCTGGAACTGATGCCCTGAATTTGGACTTCTAGCCTACTAGACTGTAAGAGAATAAATTTCTCTTTGTTAAAGCCATCCACTTGTGGTATTTCTGTTATAGCAGTACTAGATGACTAAGACAGGCACTGATTACTGTACAAGGCAGGTCATGATTAGAGAGGGACAGAAATGGCCCATGGAGGTCCTGATGTGGGTGAGGGCACTTGTGGAGTGGGGAGGGTGCTGTGGGCCAGTTTCAGAGGAGGCTGCCTTTGAATTCGGCCTGGGAGGATGGGTGGGGGAGAAAAGGCAAAGTGTCGGTTGAGCCGGAGAATTCAGGCTTCTTGGGCCTAATATGCCTCTAACCTCACAAAGGATCGTTGAGTCATTTAGGGTTTTTAGTCATTTAACGTATGTTTATCAAGCATGATTGGAGCCAAGCTTGAGACATAGAGATGGTGTTGACACAGTCTCTACCTTTGAGTGACTCTTGGGTCTGGTGGGGCAACAGCCAAGGAAACAAGGGATCATAATTCAGTGTGATTAGGGGACAGTATTGTCTTGGAGCTTCTTAGGTGCAAGTGAGAGACCCTCAACTCAGACTGGGTGAAGCAGAAAGGAAGTTCACTGGCTCATGTACCTGGAGTATATTCAGGCATGGCTAGATCCTGGGCCTCAAAATATGGCCTTAGGAAAACATCTCTGCCTCTCTCTTATTCCTGCTTTTCTCTGTTGGCTTTACTCCCTGTCAGACTGTCCTTTTGTGGTGTCACAGGTGGCCCTCGGCAATTCCCATCTTCCATATCGACAACTCAGGAACCCCAGCAGAAAGGGTGTGCCTCTTTCTCAATAGTTTCCTCTAGTGTCATGGGATTGAGTCTCATTGGGTATCTTTGGTCACATGCTATCTCTGAAGCATTCACTATGGCCAGAGGCATCACCTGCATACACCTGTAGCGGGTAGGGAGAGTAAAGGGCGTATCAGTCCCATCCACATCTCAGGTACTGGGAGAAGGTGGGTAGGAGGGGAAGGTTTAGTGTGGAATGGGTGTGATTCCCAAAGAAAATTCAGGTGCTGTAATCAGAGGCTGGTAGAATAGATGTTTAGGCAAAACCATAGATGCCCACCACAGATACCATGTGGGAACAGAATAATTCACTGGTCAAAAGTCTTGGCTTAGGACTCCAATTCCTGGGGCTAGAATCTCAGTTCCACCATTTGTAAGTTGTGTGACCATGGCTAGGTCACTTCTCCTGTCAGCCTGAGTCTCAGTTTCCTCATCTACCAAATGGGAGTGATAATGATGTCCATGTCCAGAATCATTGGCTTAAATCAAATGGGAAAGCATATCACAAAGGGATCCAGAAGATGTCACTGCAATTTGGTGTGACATGATGTGTGAAGTCTTTGTATCATCTGATCAGTTCCAGGGCAAAAGTCCATAGAGAGGCAGTCAGGCACAGCAGAAAGAGCCAGTCTACCCTGAGTTCAAATCCTGAACCTTTCTCTTACTAGTTACAATGGCCTCCTCTATGGAGTGAAGATTATCATTCTTTCCTCACCCGGTTGTTGTGAGAAGTATTGGGTGATATATATCAAGTGCCTGGCACATATAGTCTGTAACTAATGAGAAATGCTGTTCTTAGTGTGATGATTACTCCAGAGCAAGCTAAGAGTCCAGGTGTGACTCTAACAAGGCAGACCACGTGGCCTGTGAACAAACAACCATCCTTCTCGAAAAAGAGTACATTTGGACAGCATTCAAGGGCCCTGGGAAGGTTTTGTGTAGCCCGGTCCTTCCCTCTTTTCTTTTAACATGAGGTGGGTACAGCCTCACAGAGGTTCATGTTTCACTGTTAATTACCCCTCAGGCTCTGCTATCAGGCTGTCTTTCATTTCCACTACAAAGCTTTCAGCCAGACAGTTTGAACAGAATCTCATCTGGAGTGTGTTAACTCTTCTCCCCCGTTGCTGGCAGAGATTTGGGATCAGGTCTGTGTTAGGACAAGTTGTAAGTAAACACACATTTGCTCAAGTTTAGCCCCTCCTCCCATCCCATAGACTTAGATTTGGGCAGCTTCAAATCAGGCAACCTTAGAGTGTTTGGAAAAGACCTTAGAAATGATTTATTTCAGCTTATCCATTTTATAGGCTAGTAAATTGAAGATGTTTGGTCAAGTTGTTTGTGGTTACATAGATAAGGATGCGGATAGAACTAGAAATCAGGTCCCCTGACTCTTAGTCCAAAAATTTCATCACAATTACCCAGTTCTTCAATCATTTATTAACTCCTTCAATAACATTTATTGAACATTTACTTACTCTATTCCAAATCCTATTCTGGGGACTGTGAGAACAGGGATGAATAAAAAATAATTTCTGCCCTTGAAGTTACCATGATCTTTTCATCCATCCATCCATCCATCCATCCATCCATCCATCCATCCATCCATCCATCCATCCATCCATCCATCCATCCATCCATCCATCCATCCATCCATCCATCCATCCATCCATCCATCCATCCATCCATCCATCCATCCATCCATCCATCCATCCATCCATCCATCCATCCATCCATCCATCCATCCATCCATCCATCCATCCGTGTCTCTACCTCTACATCTGTCTATCCATCTTTTCAGTTCTCTATATCTCCATCCATCCATCTAACCATTCATCTATCCATCATCTGTTCATTTTCTATCAGTCTACTTCTCTCTCCATCCATCCATCCATTTATCTTTTCATTCATCCATCCATTTATCTATCCATCCACCTATCCATATATCCATCAAGGCTTAATGTGTCTGTATGGTCCCAAGTCCTAGGCTGGTGCTAGGGATCTAGATAATTAAAAAACAGCGTTTACTTTTTAGACTTTTGTATCTAGTTGGGGAGGACACCCAGAAAGCTGTTTCTAAGGTATGTATAAAAGGCTCTGGTTTGACACAAAAGGGGACTTGCAATTCTGTCTGGAATTTCTGAGAAGGTGTTTTCCTGATGGTGAAAATAGAGCTGGACCTTCGGTAGGAGTTTCCCAGTAGAGATGATGGGGAAGGACCTTCTATGCTGAGTGAACAACAGGGCCAAAGGCAGGAGGATGCCTGGTGGATCTCGGAGGGAGAGGAATTCCATTTCATTTGATGACTTCTTCGTGGGGTGAGCTGGCTAGTTAATAGTCAAGTAAGTGAAGGGTATTGAATATGAGTAAAGAACCTTGAATGCCAGACCTGGAGCTAGAATGTCAACGTTTGGGCATTGGGGAACCACTTTGGGGCTTTCAGCAGAAAGCGCATAGATCAGTGAGTGTTTTAGTAAGGCCACTTCAGGCAGTTGGATCAGAGGGAGAGAGACTAGAGGCACGAGGAATGTTCTAAAAGCCCTAGCAAGAGCTGACATCGTGGCATGAATCAAGGTGCTGACAGTGCAGATGGAGCCTTGGGGGCTGGGTTTGAGTAACGCGTAGAGGAAGAGTTAACATGACTCGAATGGTGACCTATCATAGGTGGATCGTGAGGGAGAGGGAGGAGTCCGAAAAAACTTGGAGATGTCTGACTGGGTGACAGGTGATGATGCTATTTGCTAAGTTAAAGAGCACAGGAAGAAAAGGTCCCCCCCACCTCATGGGGAGGTTGGGGACAGTAATGTGTTGGTTTTTACACATGTTGCCTTTGAAATGTCTGTGAGATAGCTGTGGCGGTATCTAGGATGCAGTTTATTATAAGGACCTGGAGCTTATGGGAGATGTCGCTGGGGTTGGAAATGGGGAGAAGTCTGGTGTGTGGAGAGTATGGACTGCACACAGAGGAGAAGACATAAGCTGGAGTGGAGGTCTGGGTCTAAGGCTACTGTGATGGTTAAGGTTGTGTGTCAACTTGGCTGGGCCATCAGCCTCAGTAGTTTGGCAGTTATGATGTAGTTTGGCTACTTTTTGATGATGTAATCAGCTCCAAAATGAGATCTGATATAATGTGATCACCTCCATGATGGGATCTGTTGTGAGCAGCCAATCAGTTGAAAGGGAGTTTCCTTGGGGGAGTGGCCTGCATCAATGCAGGTGGACTTTCTGACAAGGCTCACTGGCTTTTGCTCGCTGTGGATCCTGCAGCTGGTTCCTGTTCATCGGACCTCTGGCTCTTGGGACTTGAGCCAGCAGCTTACCAGCCAATCTTGAGATCCATTGGTCTCCACAGCCTGTGAGCCAGAGGCCTGCTCTCTGACCTTCCGATCTTGGATTTGCCGGCTCATGTGGCTACATGAGTCAGGAGAAGCCTCCAGCCTGACCCACAGACTTGGGACTTTCTAGCCTCTACAACTGAGTGAGCCATTTCCTTGATATAAATCTCTCCCTCTCTCTCTCTATATATATATATTTTATATTTATACACTTCACTGGTTTTGCTTTTCTAGAGAACCCAGCCTAAGATACCTACCTATTGTAGGGACAAGGCTCCTGGACTTCAGCAAGCTGTCCTAGAAACGGGGAAGAGGGAGGGTTAGAACAGTGTAGATTTTGACTATTGTACCATGGTTATGTAAGATGTTAACATTAGGGGAAGCTATCATTGTTATGCTTGAACGCATTGTTGTAGCCACTGTGTCGATTCATCTCGTTGAGGGTCTTTCTCTTTTTCAATGACTCTCTACTTTACCAAGAATGATGACCTTCTTCAGGGACAGATCCCTCCTAATAATGTGTTCAAAGTATGTGAGACGCAGTCTTGCCATCCTTGATTCTAATGAGCAATGTGCCTGTATTTCTTCCACGACAGATTTGTTTGTTCTTTTGGCAGCCATGGTATATTCGGTATTCTTCACCAACACCAGAATTAGAAGGCATCAATTCTTCTTTGGTCTTCCTTCACTGTCCAGCTTTCACATGCATATGAGGCAATTGAAAACACCATGACCTGAGTCAGGCACACCTTAATTCTGAAGGTGACATCTTTGCTTTTTAACACTTTAAAGCAGATTTGCCCAATGCAATACGTCTTTTGATTTCTTGACTGCTGCTTCCATGGATATTGATTGTGGATCGAAGTAAAATGAAAGCCTTGATAACTTCAATCTTTGTTTATCATGATGCTTATTGGTCCTGTTGTGAGGATTTTTGCTTTCTTTTTGTTCAGGTGTAATCCATACCGAAGGCTGTAGTCTTTGATCTTTATCAGTAAGTGCTTCAAGTCCTCTTCACTTTCAGCAAGTCAGGTTGTATCATCTGCATATCACAGGTTGTTAATGAGTCTTCCTCCAATCCTGATGCCCTGTTCTTCATCTAGTCCAGCTTCTTGGTTTATTTGCTCAGCATACAGATTGAATAGGTGTGATAAAAGGATACAACCCTGATGCACACCTTTCCTGACTTTAAACCATGCAGCATCCCCTTGTTCTGTTTGAATAACTACCTCTTAATCTATGTACAAGTTCTCATGAGCGCAATTAAGTGTTCTGGGATTCCTATTCCTCCCAATATTAGCCATAATTTGTAATGATCCACACAGTCGAATGCCTTTGCATAGTCAATAAAACACAGGTAAACATCTTTCTGGTATTCTCTGCTTTCAGCTAGGATCCATATTACATCAACAATGATATCCCTGGTTCCACATCCTTATTCTCTGCTTTCAGCTAGGATCCATATTACATCAACAATGATATCCCTGGTTCCACATCCTCTTCTGAATCTGGCTTGAATTTCTGGCAGTTCCCTGTCAATGTAGTGCTATAATTGCTTTTGAATGATCTTCAGCAAAATTTTACTTGTGTGTGATATTAATGATATTGTTTGATAATTTCTGCATTCTGTGGGATCACCTTTCTTTGGAGTAGGCATTAATGTGGATCTGTTTCAGTCGATTGGCCAGCTAGTGTCTTCCAAATTTCTCGGCATAGATCAATGAGCACTTCCAGACCTGAATTGGATTGTACTGGGGGCAGCACTGCATTCTTTATACATGCATTATCTTTTTTTTTTTTTAAGCAGCTTATTGATGTATAATTGGCCTACAATAAACAACACATATTTAAAATATACAGTTTGATAAATTTTAACATATGTATTCTCTTGTGAAACTCATCACCACAATCAAGATAGTGGATATTCCATCACCCACAGACATTTCTTCATGTTTCCTTGTTACCCATCTTCCCTCTCTCTCTCCCACTGGGCAACCACTGATCTGCTTTGTATCTGTATAGATTAGTTTATGTTTTATAGAGTTTTATATAAATAGAATCATACAGTATGCACAATTTTGTCTGACTTCATTCAGTCAGTGTAATTATTTTGATTTTCATCCATGTTGTTGTTTATATAAATAGTTGATTCCTTTTTGTTGCTGAATAGTGTTCCATTGTATGAGTATATCACAAGTTGTTTATCTATTCACTTGTTGATGAACAGTTGAATTGTCTGCAGTTTTTGGCTATTACAAACAAAACTGCTATAAGCATTTATGCCCAAGTCTATGTATGGACACGCACATATATATGTTTTACCCTTTTTCTTGGGTAAACACCTAGGAATGACTTGGCTAGATCATGTGGCGAACTGTTTCTCAGAGTGGTTATACCACTCAACACTCCCATCAGCAGGATATGAGAGTTCCCAGTTCCTTCACATCCTCACTAACACTTTTTAAGATGTCTTTTTATTTTAAGCCATTCTTATAGATTTGAAGTGGTGTCTCACTGTGGTTTTAATTTGCATTTCTTTAATGACTAATGATGTAGAGCATCTTTTCATGTGTTTATATATTCTTTGGTGAAGTACTATTCAAATTCTTTGCCCATTTCTTAACTGGGTTGTTTGTTTTATTGTTGAGTTTTGAGAGTTCTTCATATATTCTGGATATAATTCCTTTATGAGATATATGCTTTGCAAATTTTTTCCTACTCTATTCCTTATCTTTTCCTTCTCTTAAGGGCATCTTTCAAAAAGCAGAAATGTTTAGTTTTGATGAAGTCAAATTTATCAATTTGTTCTTTTATATATTATGCTTTTGATGCCCTATCTAAGAAATCTTTGTATAACCTAAGGTCACAAAGATTTTTCTCCTATATTTTCTAGTAGAAATTTATATCTTTAGGTTTTACATTTAGAAATTTAGAAAATTTCAGACATTATTTTTTCAAATATTTTTCTGTCCTTCCCCCTTCTCCTGCCCCCTGCCCCCGAGCTTCTTCCAGAACTCCAATTACATGTATGTTAGGTCACTTGAGGTTGTCCCATATTTCACTGACACTCTTTTCATTTTTATGCTCTTTTTTATTAATACACTTTATTTTTTAGAACAGCTTTAGGCTTATAGGCAAATTATGCAGAAAGTACAGAGAGTTTACATATACATTCTCCCCTCCCCCTAAACACAGTGTCTTCTGTTATTAGCATCTTTAATTAATGTGGTACATTTGTTACAAGTGATGAACCAGTACTGACACATTATTACTAAATCCATAATTTACCTTGGGGTTCACTCTGTGTTGTACAGTCCTATCGGTTTTGACAAATGCATAATGTCAAGTGTCCATCATTACAGTATCCTACAGAATACTTTCGCTACCCGTGCTCCACCTATTCATGCCTTCCTCTTTATTCCTGGGCCTCTGGCAACCACTGATCTGTTTGATGTCTCTCTAGTTTTGCCTTTTCCAGAATGTCATGTAGTTGGAATTGCATACTGTAGCCTTTTCAGACTAACTTCTTTCGCTTAGCAATAAGCATTTAATGCTCCTCAGTATCTTTTTGTGGCTTAATAGCTCATCTATTTTATTGCTGAATAATACTTCATTGTATGGATGTACCAAAGTTTGTTCATCCACTCACCTATTGAAGGACATCTTGTTTACTTCCAGTTTTTAGAAATTATAAATAAAGCTGCTACAAACATTAGTGTACAGGTTTTTGTTGAACATAAGTTTTCTTTCCACTGGAACATATGGTAAATCTATGTTTAGCTTTGTGAGAAAATGCCCAAATGTCTTACAAAGTGGCTGTGCCATTTTACATCCTGACCAGCAATGCATGAGAGTTCCTGTTGCTCCACATCCTTTCCAGTATTTGGTGAGGGTCAATGTTTTAGATTTAAAATGTTTTTGATTTAGACAGAAGAATTGATGCATCTGAACTGTGGTGTTGGTGAAGAATATTGAACCTACCATGGACTTCCAGAAGAACAAACAAATCAGTCTTAGACAATCAGTTCCTTAGAAGTGAGAATGGTAAGACTTTGACTTACTTACTACATGGACATACCAGAAGGAAAGACCAATCCCTAGAAATGGGCATCATGGTTGGTAAAGTAGAGGGCCAGAGAGAACAAGGGAAACCCTCAATGAGATGTAGTGACAAAATAGCTGCAACAATGGACTCGAGCATATCAACGATCATGAAGATAATGAAGAGTTGGGCAACATTTTGTTCTGTTATACATTGGTTTGCCAGGAATTGGAGTGACTAGACAGTAACTAACAACAACAACAATAGGCTTGTAATGGTATCTCCTTGTTGCTTTGATTTACAATTCCTTGATGACATGATACTGAGCATCTTTTCATATGCTGTCTTAGTCATCTAGTGCTGCTGTAACAGAAATACCACAAGCGGATGGCTTTAACAAAGAGAAATTTATTTCCTCACAATAAAGTAGTCTGGAAGTCCAAATTCAAAGCACCAGCTCTAAGGGAAGGCTTTCTCTCTCTCTGTTGGTTCTGGAAGAAGGTACTTGTCATCAATCTTCTCTTGGTCTAGGGACTTCTCCACTCAGGAACCTCAGGTCCAAAGGATGCACTCTGCTCCTAGTGCTGCTTTCTTGGTGGTATGAGGTCCCCATGTCTCTCTGCTCACTTCTCTCTTTTATATCTCAAAAGAGATTGGTTCAAGACACTATTTAATCTTGCAGATCTCACCAGTATAACTGCCACTAATCCATCTCATTAACATCGTAGTGATAGAATTTAGAACACATAGGGAAATCATATCAAATGACACAATGGTAGACAATCATACAATACTGGTAATCATGACCTAGCCAAGTTGACAGATATTTTGGGGGGGATACAATTCAATCCATGACATGTGCTTGTTGCCATCTATATGTCTTCTTTGGTGAGGTGTCTGTTCAGATCTTTTGCCCATTTTTAAATTTGGTTGTTTGTTTTCTTATTGTTGTATACACCTACTCCTCACTTACCAACTCTCTCATTATCTGACATTTTGCATTTACAACAATAATAAATAATAAGCTGCTATCCCACTATTTTGCACATTGATGATGTATGTCTGGCAGTAACAAAAGCTCAGGTGTGAGGCAAGAGTAATCTGGCTGTGATGGTTAGGGTTATGTGTCAGTTTGGCTGGGCCTTGATTCTCAGTGATTTGGCAGTTATGTAATGATGTAATTTGGTAGTTATGTCATGCTGTAGTTATCCTCTGTTTTGTGATCTGATGTGGTCATCCTCCATTTTTGCATAATGCTGGTTTTTGGATAATGCTCTGGTCTTTGGAACCGAAGCATGTTGATAAGTAAGCAGTGGGTATATTTTGGATATAAGTCTCTTATCAGATACGTGTTTTGCAAATATCGTCTCCCAGTCTGTGGGTTGTGTTTTCCTTCTCTTCACATGTCTTTCTAAAAGCCGAAGTTTTTAATTTTAATGAAGTCCAACTTGTCAATTTTTTCTTTCATGAATTTTGCTTTTGATCTTACATCTAAAGAGTCATCACTGAACCAAGATCACCTAGATTTTCTCCTACATTATCTTCTAGAATTTGTATTGTTTTACGTGTTATATATAGGTCTATGATCCATTTTGAGTTAAATTTTGTGAAAGGTATATTGTTTACCTTTTTTGCATGAGACTGTCCAGTTGTTCTAGTACCATTTGCTGAAAAGAGTGTTCTTTTCCACTGAATGACTTTTTCTCCTTTGTTAAAGAGCAGTTGACTGTATTTGTGTAAGTCTGTTTCTGGCTGTCTATTCTGTTCCACTGATCTATTTGTATTATTTTGCCAATACTACAGTGTCTTGAACACTGTAATTTTATAGTAAGTTTTGGAAGTCAGGTAGTGTCAGTCTTTCAGTTTTATTCTTCTTTAGTATTCTAGATCATTTACCTTTCTATATAAACTTTAGAATCGGTGTGTCAATATTTGCAAAATAATTTTCTTGGATTTTGATTTTGTCAAGTTGGGAAGAATTGACATCGTAATGACATTGTCTTCCTATCCAGGAACATGGAATAGCTCTCCATATATTTTGATGTTCTTTGATTTCTTTCATCAGAGCTTTGTGGTTTTCCTCATATAGTTTTTAGATTTATACCTACATGTTTCATTTTTTTTTTGCTGGGTTTAGTGTAAATGGTGTTATGTTTTTAATTTCAAATTCCAATTGTTCATTGTTAGCACATAGGAAAGCAATTGAGTTTTGTATATTAATCTTGTATCCTACAGCCTTGCTATAATTGCTTATTAGTTCCAGGAAGATTTTTTTTTTTTTGGTCAATTCTCTGGGATTTTTTTTTTTCTACATAGATAATTATGTAATCTGTGAACAAATACAATTTTATTCTTACTTAGCAATCTGTATTCTTTTTACTTCTTTTTCTTGTCTTATTGCATTATCTAGAACTTCCAGTATGATGTTGAATAAGCGTGGTGAGAGAGAACATCCTTGCTTTATTCCCAATCTTAGCGGGGACCCAGAAAACCCAGTGCCGTGGAGTTGATTCTGACTCATAGCGACCCTATAGGACAGAGTAGAACTGCCCCATAGAGTTTCCAAGGAGTGCCTGGCAGATTCAAACTGCCGACCCTTTGGTTAGCAGCTGTAGCACTTAACCACTACATCACCAGGGTTTCCCTTAGTGGGGAAACAACTAGTTTTTCACCGTGAGGTATATTTTAGCTGTTGGTTTTTTGTAGGTATTCTTTATCAAGCTAAGGACTTCTTCCTATTCCAAGTTTGCTGAGAGTTTTTATCATAAATGTATGTTGAATTTTGTCAAATACTTTTTTAATCTATTGGTATCATTATATAATTTCTCTTATTTAGCTTATCAATGTGATGGATTATATGACTTGATTTTCAAATGTTGAGTCAACCTTGTGTTCCTGGAACAAATCCCACTTGGTTGTGGGGTAAAATTATTTTTATGCATTGTTGGATTCAATTTGCTAATATTTTGTTGAGAATTTTTACATCTATGTTCATGAGAGAGATTAGTCTATAATTATCCTCCTATTAATGTCTTTGTCTGGTTTTGCTGCTAGGATAATGCTAGCCTCACAGAATGAGTTAGGATGTGTTCCATATGCTTCTATTTTCTGAAAGAAGTTTAGAGAGCTGGTATATGTTATGGTTTGAATTGTGTCCACCCAAATTTTGTGTCAACTTGACTAGGCCATGAATCCCATTTTTGTGTGATTGTACATCATTTGTCATCTGATGTGATTTTCCTGTGTGTTGTAAATCCTACCTCTATGATGTTAATGAGGCAGGATTAGCGGCGGTTATGTTAATGAGGCTGAACTCAATCTACAAGATTAGATTTTGCTTTAAGTCAATCTCTTTTGAGATATAAAACAGAGACATGGGGACCTCACACCACCAAGAAAGTAGAGCCAGGAGTTTGTGTCCTTTGGACCTGGGATCCCTGCACTGAGAAGCTCCTAGAACAGGTGAAGGTTGATGACAAGGACCTTCCCCCAGAGCTGAGACAGAGAGAAAGCATTCCCCTGGAGCTGGCACCCTGAATTTGGACTTCTAGCTTTCTAGACTGTGAGAGAATAAATTTCTCTTTGTTAAAGCCATCCACTTGTTGTATTTCTGTTATAGCAGCATTAGATAACCAAGCCAGCATAATTTCTTCTTTAAATGTTTGGTAGAATTCACCAGTGAGATCATCTAGGCCTAAGGCTTTCAAATTTGGAAGGTTATTAATTGTTGATTCAACTTGTTTAAAAGATATAAGCATATTCAGATTGCCAATTCCTTCTTGAGAGAATTAGAGCATTTCATCTAACTTATCAAATTTGTTAGCATAGAATTGTTCATAATATTTTTTTGTTATTCTTCTAACGTCCATGGGATCATTTGATATAACCCTGCTTTCATTCCTGATATTAGTGATTTGTATCTTCTCTCCTCTAACAAAGTACCACGAGCTATATAACAAAGTACGTAAGCTGTAGCAAAGTGCCACAAGTTGGGTGGCTTATAAGAACAGAAATGTATTGTTTCCACAGTTCTGGAGACTCCAAGTCCAAATGAATGTGTTGGACAGGCAATGTTCCCTCTGAAGTCTCTAGGGGAAGATCCTTTGTTTCTCAGCTTCTCACCACCCTAGGCATTTCTTGGCTGTAGATGCATCTTCACACGGCCATCCTGTGTCCGCCGCTGTGACTCTTCTCCTCTTTTATAGATTGTATTAGGACCTGCACAACTCTGGTGTGACCTCATGTTAACTTAACTGACAACATCTTCAGTGAACTCATTTCCAAACAAGGTCACGTTCACAGATACCACATATTAGGACTTCACTATAAATTCTGGGGGGACACATTCAGCCCATAACACTCCCTACTCAATGCCCTGTGAAACTTGAAGCTTTAGGAATGGAACCTGATCCTGGTCCTGTGTGAGCACCAGAGCCATTCCCTCTAATCCTCTCAGATGATTCTTCCCTCAGCTCGGGGAGTTTGCTCATACACATGTATGTACTGTCCAGTGCTCTGCTGGAGACTCAAGGGGACCCTCCAGAGATCTCCAGAGTTCTATTCCTGCACAATTCTCTCCTCTCCAGTATTTTCTCCTGCATGCTCTACACACCTTAGTTTCCCCACATGTTCAGCTCTGCCCCTCAACTCAAGTTTTTCACTAACCTCTGCCTCATTCCTAGCTCTCTGTGCCACAGCCTGAATTTTCTCTCAGAGCGCTAAGCTGGGACACTTAATAGGGCTCACTTCATTTGTTTTTTGTCTTATAGTGCTGATCATTGTCCTTTGTTGCCTGATACCCAGTGTCTTGAAAGCCATGTTTCATATATACATATTTTCTGTTTTTGTTGTTTCATGTGGGAGGGTAAATCCATTCCCTGTTACTCTACCTTGCTAGAAGCAGAAGTATCCAATTCCTATTTATGCTTTTATTTTCCTTCAAAACCTACATTAGAAGAAAACTACCTCTGTAACAGCAACTAACAGCTTGACGCAATGTGTTCCCATCATCCTGTGACTGCTTGGCTTCTCAAAGCCAGCCTGTGAGGTGAGTATCACAGCATCCCCACTTTACAGATAAAGGAACAGCCTCAGAGAGGTGAAGGAAGCTCATGTAGTCTTAAAAGACCAAGTCAGGATTGAACCAATGTTCCCACTACACTATGTTGCACTTGTAAGTTCACAGGAGGAGAAACAGCAATACGTAGTGAGGGTTGGAATTATTATATATTTTTAAAGTATTTCATTGGAATAGGGGATAAAGAGATAGGTCCAGAGAGTAATACTTCAAGGCCACAGGGCTAATGAGCTGGGGGGAGCACAAAGAGAGCCAGGGATCTCTGTGAGTGGTCTTCCTGCTGCCCTCCCCCCCGCACCAAATCCACTTCAGAGAAGCAGAGCGTGTCTTCTAACACATCCCAGTTGTTGTTGGTGTTATTAGTTGTGGACAAGTTGATTCTCACTCATGGCAAACCCATGTGTGCAGAGTGGAATTGCTCCATAGGGTTTTCAAGGCTGTGACATTTCAGAAGCAGATCGCCAAGCCTGTCTTCTGAAGTTCCTCTGAATGTGTTCAAACCGCCAACCTTTCAGCTAGTAGTCAAGCACTTAACTATTTGCACCACTATACTCTGGTGGCGTACTGGTTAAGTGCTACAGCTGCTAATCAAAGGGTCAGCAGTTCAAATTCCACCAGGCGCTCCTTGGAAACTCTATGGGGCAGTTCTACTCTGTCCTACAGGGTCGCTATGAGTCGAAATTGACTCGACAGCACTGGGTGGGTAGGGATTCCTAATGCATCCTGCTAGGCAGAACTGGGCTTTTTCCAGAGCTGTGGAACTGGGAATCTGAAACTTGGCCTGGCTGTATGGGCAAAGACAGGAATGAGGAGAAGGGGGAAGGGATGGGGATGGAGAGTAGTGGCCTCCTTGCTGTGGAGTGTGAGTGGTAGGGGTGAGTAGGAGGAGGGGGAGCACCAGAAGGCCAGAAGGTGGGCTTGCAGGAGCTGTGGGTGGAGGGCATTGCATCAGGGGGAGGGGGCATATGTCCCACTGGCTCCCACTGTCTCCTGGCTTGTATAATTATTCTTGCTCCTCCCTGTTCCTCTGAGTGAGAAAGGTGGGGAAATAAAATAATGAAGCGGTGAGTAGGTGAAGTGTTAGGGAGACAGCTTGCCAGGGTGGGCAGCACAGATGACAGGCGGGTGGGGAGGGAGGTGGTGTAAGGCAAATGCACAGAACTGAGCACTGAGATCTGGGGGGGAGGGGACTCAGCCCGGGATTGCAGAGTTGCAGTGGTGACACTGGTGGGTGACACCTGGAGGGACAGGTAATCCCTGGGAAGAAGGTGATATGGTCTTTTCCTGGCCATGGAGAAGGCTTTGAAATGTTCTTGGAGAATTTATTTTTAGTGAGTTTACCTTTAAACTGTTTTTTTTTAAAGTGTGGATTGGAATCAATCTTAATAGTGACCATGATATTAAGTGCCTACTGTATTTTTTACTGTATACTCAGAACCCATTTCACATGCATCAACCCATCTCATTATCACAATTACTGTCCAAGGTGGATATTTTTACTAGCTACATGTTAGAAGTATGGAATTTGAGTCTCAGGGAGGTGGTGGCTTGCACAAACACCCTATTTTTTTGCTTTTTAAATGAGAGAGATGTTCATCAGGATCCAGAGCCTGCTTAGACAGAACTTACAGAAGGGTTTTGTTTTGGTTTGTTTCCAGGGCTGTCTCTTCAGCTTGGCAAATTTCAAGCTGTAGAGTCAGGTGAGATGGGAGTTGGGAAAGAGAACAAGGTATTGAAGACTCACTAGGTGCCCAACAAGGTATTAGATACCTTATGTACATTCTTCCAACCACCCTGCATGGTAAATATCATTGTGAGGACTCCTATTATTTTGTCTATCCAAAGAGCAATCCTCCTTTTGGGAAGCAAGATTCACAAACCCAGCACCCACCTCCCTGGCTGAGGGTGGGTATTTGACGCTAGCTGTGCCAGTCATAGTATTCCATCTCCCTGGCCACCGTAATTAGCCCATGAGCATGTAACTCAAACCAGACCAATCACATCCTTCCCTGGAATTTTTTTTTTAAACTGGAGCTGACAATCATGTTCACTCCCTTAGTGAAGGGTTACTGTTTGTTTTCCCAAATCGTCTGATAGACACATTGTTCACCTTGTGGAGACACTGATTTGAAAGAATTAAACAAATGTGCAGACAGAAGAGAGAAAAAGATAGGGAATTCTAGTGGAAACGTCCCATTCCCACTTCTCAGATTCCCTGATTTCTGTTTGGAGAGCTATATGGTTCTGGAAGCACGGATCTGTTTCCTTCTACTTGCTTTGGATTTCTCTCCTCTTTCTAGCTTTGTAAGAGGGGAGTTGAAGTCTCTGATTTTAGGTCTTTCTTATTTTTTAATATAGGCATTTAGGGCTATAAATTTCCCACTAGATAGTGCGTTAGCAGCATTTCACAGATTTTGGTATGTTGTGCTTTCATTTTCATTCAGTTCAAAATACTTTGTAATGCCCTTTGATTTCATGGATTATTTAGAAGTGTGGCATTTAGTTTCCAAGTATTTGGGGGTTTTTCCAGAGATCTTCCTGATGCTGATTTCTAATTTAATTCCATTTTGCTCAGAGAACATACTTTTTATAACTTGAATCCTTTAAAATTTATTAAGACTTTTTTGTTGCCCAGAATGTGGTCTGTCTTGGTAATTGTTCCGTGTGCCCTTGAGGAGAATGTGACTTCTGATGGTGATAGATGTTCTGTAAAGTTAATTAGGTCATGCTGATTGATAGTATTGTCCAAGTCTTCTATATTCTTGCTGATTTCTATCTAGTTGTTCATTAATTATTGAGAGAGGAGTATTAAAATTCTGACTATATTTGTGAATTAAAAAATTTCTTCTTAGAGTTTTTACTTCATGTATTTTGAAACTGTTTAGTGCATAAATGCCTACCATTGTTATGTCCTCTTGATTAACTGACCCATTTATTATGAAATGAATTTTTTCTCTTGTAATATTCTTTGCTCTAAAATCTACTTTATCTAATATTAATATAGCCACTCCAACTATCTTTTGACCAGTGTAAGCATGCTGTATCTTTTTTCATTCTTTTACCCGTAACCCATATTTTACCCTTTACCCATTCATAATTAAAGTGTATTTCTTGAAGAAAGCATATCATTTGGCCTGCCTTTGAAAATTGCAATCTGGTAATCCCTGTCTTTTAACCGGGGTTGTTTAGATCGCTTATATTTAATATCATTGCTAATATGGTTACATCTGAGTCTATCATTTTGTTATTTATGTAATATTTCCATTCTGTTCTTTTCTCCTCTCTCTCTCTCTCTCTTTTTTTTTTTTAACTTCTTTTGGATTAATTATGTCAAAGTGTAAAAATAAAAGGAACCCTGTAAGGAGAGAAATGATAGAGTTTTATTGAGGATTTGTTACAGCCAAAGCTGTGGTAACACTTGGTAAAACACCAAGTGCTCTGAAGTCCAAAAGGAGAGATGGATTTTTTTTCAGGAGGCCTGGAGGTTACACATGAGTCATAACTAAACTTTTCATAATGTCAGTTAATCATACCCTTTCTGGGGGCAAACTGAATAATCAATTTCCTAAAAATAATCATATACAAACATCCTTTCAGGGAACGTTCTCGTCATTTTTTTTTCTGGGACATCCCTATCATTTGCTTAACCACAAACTATAACTTTGTCTACAAGCATCCTTTTTTTTTTTTTATTAACTTTTATTGAGCTTCAAGTGAACATTTACAAATCAAGTCAAACTGTCACATATAAGTTTATATACACTTTACTTCGTTCTCCCACTTGCTCTCCCTGTAATGAGTCAGCCCTTCCTGTCTCTCCTTTCGTGACAATTTTGCCAACTTCCAACTCTCTCTATCCTCCCATCCCCCCTCCAGACAGGAGATGCCAACACAGTCTCAAGTGTCAACCTGATACAAATAGCTCACTCTTCATCAGCATCTCTCTCCTACCCGCTGTCCAGTCCCTTCCATGTCTGATGAGTTCTCTTCAGGAATGGTTCCTGTCCTGGGCCTACAGAAGGTTTGGGGACCATGACCGCCGGGATTCCTCTAGTTTCAGTCAGACCATTAAGTATGGTCTTTTTGTGAGAGTTTGGGGTCTGCATCCCACTGATCTCCTGCTCCCTCAGGGGTTCTCTGTTGTGCTCCCTGTCAGGGCAGTCATCGGTTGTGGCCGGGCACCAACTAGTTCTTCTGGTCTCAGGATGATGTAGGTTTCTGGTTCATGGGGCTCTTTCTGTCCCTTGGGCTCTTAGTTATCGTGTGACCTCGGTGTTCTTCATTCTCCTTTGATCCAGGTGGGTTGAGACCAATTGATGCATCTTAGATGGCCGCTTGTTAGCATTTAAGACCCCAGACGCCACATTTCAGAGTGGGATGCAGAATGTTTTCATAATAGAATTATTTTGCCAATTGACTTAGAAGTCCCCTTAAACCATGGTCCCCAAACCCCCGCCCTTGCTCCGCTGACCTTTGAAGCATTCAGTTTATCCCGGAAACTTCTTTGCTTTTGGTCCAGTCCAGTTGAGCTGACCTTCCGTGTATTGAGTATTGTCCTTCCCTTCACTTAAAGCAGTTCTTATCTACTAATCAATCAGTTAAAAACCCTCTCCCTCCCTCCCACCCTCCCCGCCTCATAACCACAAAAGTGTGTGTTCTTCTCAGTTTTTACTATTTCTCAAGATCTTATAGTAGTGGTCTTATACAATATTTGTCCTTTTGCCTCTGATTTCCCTCAGCATAATGCCTTCCAGGTTCCTCCATGTTATGAAATGTTTCACAGATTCGTCACTGTTCTTTATCAATACAAGCATCCTTTTTGAGAACAGAACATTTTTATCATAGTCTTAAGTAAGCATAAGCATATACTTGCTCATTCAAGGAGGGGTGCATGTATTTTGAATGCAGAACAAGAGAAAGTTGGGTTCACACCTGCCTCCGTCACTTAGTCATGTCACGTGCCTCAGTTTTAAGGTGCCCTTACACAATTCATGTTTTTATGATTCCATCTTACATCATTCACTATTAGCACATTTAGGGAGCCCTGGTGGCACAGTGGTTAAAGTGATGAATTGCTAACCGAAAGGTTGGTGGTTTGAAAACACCAGCAGCTCTGTGGGAGGAAGATGCTGCAGTCTGTGTCCATAGAGATTTACAGCCCTGGAAACCCTATGGGGTTGGTATAAGTTGGAATCGACTCTATGGCAGTGGGTTTGTTGGTTTGGTATTAGCAAATTATTAGCTATAACTTTGTTTTGTTATTTTAGCGGTAGTTTTAGGTTTTTTAACATACACTTTTAACTTATCACAAGCTATCTTTTGTGCATTAGGTGAAAGTTTACAGAGCAGATTAGTTTCTCGTTAAAAAATTTATACACAAATTGTTTTGTGACATTGGTTGTAATCCCTGCAATCTGTCAGCACTCTCCCCCTTTTCACCCTGGGTTCCCTGTGTCCATTCATCCAGTTTTCATGTCGTCTCCTGCCTTTGCATCTTTGCTTTTGGGCAGATGTTGCCCATTTGGTCTCACATACTTGACTGATCTCAGGAGCACAATCCTCACATGTGTTTTGTTTGTTTTATAGGCCTATCTAATCTTTGGTTGAAAGGTAAGTTTCAGGAGTGGCTTCAGTTTGGAGTTAGAAGGGTTGCTGGGGGCACTAGTTTTGAGGGCTCCTACAGTCTCTGTCAGACCAGTAAGTCTGGTCTTTTTTGTGAATTTGAATTTTGTTCTATATTTTTCTCTCACTCTGTCCAGGACCCTCCATTGTGCTCTCAATCAGAGCAGTTGGTGCTGGTAGCCAGGCACCATCTAATTCTTCTGGGCTCAGGCTGGTGGAGGCTATGGTTCATGTGGTCATTAGTCCTTTGAACTAATGTTTTTCTTGTGTCTTTGGTTTTCTTCATTCTCCTTTGCTCTGAATAGGATGAGACCAAAAGATGTATCTTAGATGGCTGCTTGCAAGCTTTTAAGACCCCAGGTGCTATTCACCGAAGTAGAATGTAGAACACATTCTTATGAATTATGTTATGCCAATTGACCTAGATGTCTCCTGAGACCATGATCTCCAGCCCTCAGCCCCAGTAACTCAGTCTTTCAAGGTGTTTGGATGTGTCTAGGAAGCTTCTATGATTGTGCTCCCTTTGTGTTCTCTTATATATATGAATAGACATGCTGTACATACAGATATGTAAGTAAAAATATCCACAGTCTAACCTATATATGTATGTAGTATATTCTGATATGCCCTCTTCCCCCTATTTAGCATTCATATCTTCCTATGTATCTGTTTGTAAGGTATTATTTGTTTTTACTGTTGTACAGGGTTGTATATGTTATAGTATTTACTGTGATTGCCTCTTTTCTTTTTTTTTTTCCTTTATTCCTCAGCGTCTTTCTTTGCCTTGGCCAGGTTGTACTGACTTCCCCTATATCATGTATTGTCTTTCCCGTCACCAAAGATAGCACTTGTTTGCTATCTAGTTAGTGATTTCCCCTCCCCACCTCTCTCCTCCCTTGTAAACATCAAGAGATTGTTTCCTTCTGTGTGTAAACTTTTTCTTGGGTTTTTATAAAAGTGGTCTCATTACATTTGTCCTTTTGTGATTGATTTATTTCACTCACCATAATGCCTTCCAGGCTCATCCATGTTGTGAGATATTTTTTAGATGCATCATTGTTCTTTATCATTTGTGTGGTATTCCATTGTGTATACGTATCATAATTCATTTATCCATTCATCTGTTGATGGGCACTTAAGTTGTTTCCATCTTTTAGCTATTGTGAATAATGCTGCAGTGAACATGGGTATGTGTATGTCTATGCCTGTGATAGCTTGTATTTCTCTAGTATATATTCCTAGGAGTGAGATTGCTAGATCATATGGTATTTCTATTTTTTTAAGGAAGTACCATATCGTTTTCCATAGTGGTTGTGCCATTTTACAGGCTATCTTTAAGTGCTATTATACAACTTCATGTCTGGTATAAGAAGCTTGTAATAGTGTACTTCCATTTCTCCCCTCCCAATCTTCATGCTTCTCTTGTCATATATCTTCCTTTTGCTTATGTTTTAAAATCCACAGTATTAATTTAAGTAGTCAATTACATTTTAAGCAGTTTAAGAAAAATAAGAGAAAATCTTATATATTTATCCACATCATTTCCATTTCTGATGCTCTTCAGACCTTTATGTAGATCCAGATTTCTATCTGGTATTATTTTCCTTTACCTAAATGATTTTGTTTAACATTTCTTGTAGTGTAGGCCTGCTGATGATGAATTCCTTCAGCTCTCCTAAGTCTGAAAATGTCTTTATTTTTCTTTCATTTTTGAAAAATATTTTCACTGGTTATAGACTTCTACATTGACAGTTTTTTTCCTCTTTGAGTACTTTAGTGATGTTCTTTCACTGTCTTCTTGATCGCATTATTTTGGACAAGAAAACTGTGTCATCCTTATCTTTGTTCTTTTCTGCGGGACATGCCTCTTTTTGTCTGGCTGCCTTTAAGATTGTCTCTTGCTTACTCCCTTTGATAAACTTGATTATAATGTGCATTTGTGTAATTTTCTTCAGTTTGCTTGTGCTTGGGTTCTTTGAAATTCTCAGGTCTGTGGCTTTATGGTTTTTATCAAGTTGGGAAAAATTTTGGCTATTGTTCCTTCAAGTATGTTTTTCTGTCTCCTCCAGACCTTTGATGACTGAAATTATATGCGTATTAAGGCACTTGACCTTGTCCCACAAGTCATTGCTGCTTTTTTTTAAATTAATAGACTCTATTTTGTAGAGCAGTTTTAGTTTTATAGGACATGATCAGATAGTACAGGCAGTTCCCATATTACCCCCTCTCTCTCTGTCACACTCATTTCCCCATTATTAAATCTTGCGTTAGTGTGGTACCTGTGTTACAATTGATAAATCAATTTTGATTGATTATTATTGACTAAAGTCTATAGTTTACATTGGTGTTCACTCTTTGTACTGTACAGTTCTATGGATTTTGACAAATGCATAATGTAGTGTATCCACCATCACAGTATTGTACAGAATAGTTTCATAGCCCTAAAATTGCCCTGTGCTCCACCTCTTTATCTCCCCCCGAACCCTTAACAACCACTGATATTTTTGTGTTTATCATAATGTCATGTAGTTAGAATCATACAGTATGACAATTGTCTCTCAGTGCGTTGTACTGTGGTGGCTTGTGTGTTGCTGTGATGCTGGAAGTTATGCCACCAGTATTTCAAATACCAGTAGGGCCATCCATGGTGGATAGGTTTCAGCGGAGCTTCCAGACTAAGGCAGACTAGGAAGAAGGACCTTGCAGTTTACTTCTAAAAAAAAATTGACCAGTAAAAACCTTATGAATAAAAGCAAAACATTGTCTGATATGGTGCTGGAAGATGAGCCCATTGTGTGAGAAGGCACTCAAAATACAACTGGGGAAGAGTTGCCTCTTTGAAGTAGGGTCGGCCTTAATGGAGTGGATGAAGTAAAACTTTTGAGACCTTCATTTGTTACTGTGGCACAACTGAAAATGAGAAGAAACAGCTGCAAAAAACCATTGATAATTGGAATGTGGAATGTATGAAGTATGAATCAGGGAAAACTGGAAGTCATAAAAAATGAAATGGAATTCATAAAGATCGATATTCTTGGCATTAGTGAGCTGAAATGGACTGGTATTGGCCATTTTGAATCTGACAATCATATGATCTACAATGCCAGGAATGACAAATTGAAGTGGAATGGTGTTCCATTCGTTGTCGGAAAAAAAAAAAAAAAAAAAAATCAAGATCTATCCTGAAGTGCAATGCTCTCAGAGATAGGATGATATTCATACGCCTATAAGGAAGACCGGAAGCCCTGGGGGAGTCGTGGTTAAGAGCTACAGCTTCTAACCAAAAGGTTGACAGTTCGAACCCATCAGGCAGTCCTTGGAAATCCTATGGGGCAGTTCTACTCTGTCCTGTAGGCTCGCTATGAGTCAGAACCAACTCCACAGTGATGGATTTTGGTTATAAGGAAAGCCAGTTAATGCGACTGTTATTCAAATTTGTGTACAACCCACCAATGCCAAAGATGAAGAAATTGAAAATTCTTTATCAACTTCTGCAGTCTGTAATTGATCAAACATGCAATCAGGATGCATTAATAACCTGGATCAAAGGAGAATGAAGAACACCAAGGTCACACGATAACTATGAGCCCAAGAGACAGAAAGGGCCACATGAACCAGAGACTACATCATTCTGAGACCAGAAGAACTAGACGGTGCCTGGCCACAACCGATGACTGCCCTGACAGGGAACACAACAGAGAGCCCCTGAGGGAGCAGGAAAACAGTGGGATTCAGACCCCAAATTCTCATAAAAAGACCAGACTTAATGGTCTGACTGAGACTAGAAGAATCCCAGCAGTCATGGTCCCCAAACCTTCTGTTGGCCCAGGACAGGAACCATTCCCGAAGACAACTCATCAGACATGGAAGGGACTGGACAGTGGGTTGGACAGAGATGCTGATGAAGAGTGAGCTACTTGTATCAGGTGGACACTTGAGACTGTGTTGGCATCTCCTGTCTGGAGGGGAGATGGGAGGGTTGAGAGGGTTAGAAACTGGCAAAACCGTCATGAAAGGAGAGACTGGAAGGAGGGAGTGGGCTGACTCATTGGGGGAGAGTAAGTGGGAGTATGGAGTAAGGTGTATATAAGCTTATGTGTGACTGACTTGATTTGTAAACTTTCACTTAAAGCACAATAAAAATTATTAAAAAAAGATGCATTAATAATTACTGGTGATTGGAATGGGAAAGTTGGAAACAAAGAAGAAGGATCAGTAGTTGGAAAATATGGCTTTGGTGATAGAAACAAAGCTGGAGGTAGCATGATAGGGTTTTGCAAGACCAATGACTTCTTCATTGCAAATACCTTTTTTCAACGACATAAATGGTGACTATACATGTGGACCTCGCCAGATGGAATACACAGGAATCAAATCAGCTACATCTGTGGAAAGAGACGATGGAGAAACTTGAGTATCATCAGTCAGAGCAAGCCCAGGGGCTGTGGAACAGACGATCAGTTTCTCATATGCAAGTTCAAGTTGAAGCTGAAGAAAATTAAAACAAGCCCATGAGAAGCCAAAATACGACCTTGAGCATATCCCACTCTCAAGAATAGATTTAACTCATTGAACAATAATGACTGAAGATCAGATGAATTGTGGTATGTCATCAAGGACATCATACATGAAGAAATCAAAAGGTCATTACAAAGACAGGAAAGAGAAAAGACCAAAATGGATGTCAGAAGAGACTCTGAAACTTGCTCTTGAACATAGGTAGCTCAAGCGAACGGAAGAAATGATTGCGTAAAAGAGCTGAACAGAAGATTTCAAAGGACAGCTCGAAAAGACCAAGGAAAGTACTATAATGAAATGTGCAAAGACCTGCACTTAGAAAACCAAAAGGGAAGAACCACCCTCGGCATTTTCTCAAGCTGAAAGAACTGAAGAAAAGAATTCAAGCCTTGAGTTGCAATATTGAAGGATTCTATGGGCAAAATACTGAAAAACGCAGGAAGCATCAAAAGCAGATGGAAGGAAATCACAGAATCACTGTACCGAAAAGAATTGGTAGACAGTCAATCATTTCAGGAGTTAGCATATGATGAAGAACTGATGGTACAGAAGGAAGAAGTTCAAGCTGCTCTGAAGACACTGACAAAAAACAAAGCTCCAGGAATTGACAAATACCAACTGAGATATTTCAACAAATGAGTATAGCACTGAAAGCACTCATTCTTCTATGCCAAGAAATTTAGAAGACAGCTACCTGGCCAACTGACTGGAAGAGATCCATATTTGCCCATTCCAAAGAAAGGTGATCCAACAGAATGTGAAAATTATCAAACAGTATCGTACACAAGTAAAATTTTTTTCAAAAAAAGATTGCAGCAGTACATTGACAGTAAACTGCCTGAAATTCAAGCGGGATTCAGAAGAGGACATGGAACGAGGGATATCACTGCTGATGTCAGATGGATCTTGACTGAGAGCAGAGAATACCAGAAAGGTATTTATGTGTGTTTTATTGACTGTGCAAAGGCATTAGACTGTGTGGATCATAACAAATTATGGATAACATTGGGGAGAATGGGAATTCCAGAACACTTAGTTTTTTTTTTTTTTTTTTTACTCATACAAGGAACCTGTACATAGACCAAGAAGCAGTTGTTTGAACAGAACAGGGGGACACTGCGTGGTTTAAAGTCAGAAAGGTTGTGCGTCAGGGTTGTATCATTTCACCATACTTATTCAATCTTTATGCTGAACAAAAAATCCGAGAAACTGGACTATATGAAGAAGAACGTGGCATCAGAATTTGACAAAGACTAACAACCTTTGATATGCAGATGACATAACCTTGCTTGCTGGAAACAAAGAGGACTTGAAGCACTTACTGAAGAAGATCAAAGACCACAGCCTTCAGTGTGGATTACACCTCAACATAAAGAAAACAAAAATCCTTACAATTGCACCAGTAAACAACATCGCGATAAATGGAGAAAAGATTGAAGTTGTCAAGGATTTCATTTTACTTGGATCCACAATCAACACCCATGGAAGCAGCAGTCAAGATATCAAATGACATATTGCATTGGGCAAACCTGCTGCAAAAGACCTCTTTAAGGAGTTAAAAGCAAAGATGTCACCTTCAGGACTAAGGTGTACCTGACCCAATCCATGATATTTTTGAGGGCCTTATATGCATGTGAAAGCCAGACAATGAATAAGGAAGACTGAAGGAGAATTGATGCCTTTGAATTATGGTTTGGCGAAGAATATTGAATATACGATGGACTGCCAAAAGAACAAATGCATCTGTTTTGGAAGAAGTACAGCCAGAATGCTCCTGAGAAGCAAGGACGGTGAGACTTCGTCTCATGTACTTTGATCGTGTTATCGGGAGGGATCAGTCCCTGGGTAAGGACATCATGCTTGGTAAAGTAGGGGGTTAGTGAAAAAGAAGACTCTCAGTGAGATGGATTGACACAGTGGCTGCAACAATGGGCTCAAACATAGCAATGTAAGGATGGCTCACGACTGGGCAGTGTTTTGTTCTGTTGTACATAGGGTAGCTATGAATCAGAGCTGACTTGACGGCACCTAACAACATCATAGTTGTTGTCATATAGTTGGAATCATAGAGTATGGAGCCTTTTGAGATTGGTTCTTTCCTTTAGAAATATGCAATTAAGGCTCCTTCACGTCTCTTCCTAGCTTGATGGCTCACTTCTTTTTATCACTGAATGATACTCCATTGTATGGATGTACCACAAGTTGTTTATCAATTCACCTATTGAAGGACATCTTGCTTGTTTCCAGTTTTGGGCAATTATGAATACAACTGTAATAAAAATTAATGTGCAGGTTTTGTGTGGACGTGGTCTTTCAACTCATTTTGGTTAATACCTAGGAGAATGATTTCTGCATCATTTGGAAAAACTACATCAGCTTGGTAAGGAACTGCCGCACTGTCTTTCTAAGTGTCTGTACTATTTTATACTCCCATTAGCAATGAATGAGTTTCTCTTGCTCCATATCCTCACCAGCATTTGGCACTGTCAGTGTTCTACAGTCTACCATTCTAATAGGTGTATAGTGATATCTTATTGTTGTTCTGGTTTGTAATTCCCTAATGGCATAAGAAGGAGCCCTGGTGGTGCAGTGGTTAAAGGCTTAGCTGCTAACTGAAAGGTTGGTGATTCAAACCACCAGCTGCTCTGTGGGAGGATGTGGTAGTCTGCTCCCGTACCCTATGGGGCAGTTCTACTCTGTCCTATAGGGTCTCTATGAGTTGGAATCAACTCAATGGTAATTTTTTTTTTTTCTTTTAGTGATATAAGAGGAACCCTGGTGTTTGTTTTCTTATTGCTGGGTTCTAAGAATTTTTTGTATATTTGGGGTACAAGCCCTTTATGAGATATGTGTTTTGCAAATATAATTTGCTAGTAAATGGCTTGTGTTTCTCTTAACAATTTCTTCTGCAGAGCAGAAGTTTTTAATTTTAATAAAGTCCAACTAACCAATTTTTTTCTTTCACGGATTGTGCTTTTGAAGTTACATCTAAAGAGTTATCATTGAACCAAGGTCACCTAGGTTTTCTCCTATGCTGTCTTCCAAAAGTTGTATGGTTTTGCATTTAAATTTAGGTTTATAATCCATTTTGAGATAGTTGTTGTGAAAGGTGTAAGGTCTGTGTCTAGATTTATTTATTTATTTATTGTTTTGTGTGTGGCTGTCCAATTGTTGCAGCACCATTTGTTGAAGAGGCTTTCTTTTCTTCACTGAATTCCCATTGCTCTGTTGATCAGTTGACTGTACTTTTGTGGATCTATTTCTGACCTTTCTATTCTGTCCCACTGATCTATTTGCCTGTTCTTTCACCAATACCACACTGTCCCGATTACTGTATTTTTGTAGCAATTCTTAAAGCTGGTTAGTGTCAGTCCTCTGACTTTGTTCTTCAGTATTGCATTGGCTATTCTGGGTCTTTTGATTTTCCATATTAACTTTAGAATCAGTTTGTGGGTACCCACTAAATAACTCACTGGGATTTTGACTGGCATTTCGTTGAATCCATAGATCATATTGGGAACAACTGACATCTTAATAATATTGAGTCTTCCTATCCATGAACATCCAATCTCCATTAATTTAAATCTTTGATTTCTTTCATCAGAATTTTGTAGTTTTCCTTATATATATATATATATATATATATATATATAGTGAGATTTATACTTAAGTATTTCTTTTTTTGGCTGCTGATCTAAATAATATTGTGCTTTTAATTCCCAAATTCCAATTATGCATTGCTGACATATAGGAAAGCAATTGAGTTTTATATATTAACCTTGTATCCTGCAACCTTACTATAATAGTTTTTCACTTCTATGCGTTTTTTTTTTGATTCTTTGGGAGTTTCTATATAGACAACCATGCCACTGTGAACAAAGAAAGTTTTATTTCTTCCTTCCCAATCTGTATACCTTTATTTTCTTTCTCTTGTCTTACTGCCTTAGCAAAAATTCAAAAGGCACAAATATTTCTTTTTTTAACTTTTTATTATTGTAAAATATACATAAAATACAACATTTAGCTATTCAGTTTTTTTCATGTGTACAATTTAGTTACACCAATTACATTAATTGTGTTGTACAACTGTCACCCACAATCATTGCCAACTTTTCCATCACTATAAACAGAAACTCATTGCTTCCCAAACAGTAACTACCCCTTTTCCCCTCCCTCCTGCTCCTGGTAACTACTAATAAACTTTGGCCTCTATACATTTGCCTATTCTACATATTTCATATAAGCGAGATCATATAATGTTTGTCCTTTTATGATTGACTTACTTCACTCAGCCTAATGTTTTCAAGGTTCACCCAAGTTGTAGCATCTATCAGAACTTCATTTCTCTTTATGGCTGAGTAATATTCCATCTTATGTATATATCACATTTTGTTTACCTGTTCATCTGCTGGTGGATATGTTGGTTGTTTTCATTCTTTGGCTATTGTGGAAAGTGCTGCAATGAACATTGGTGTACATGTGTCTGTTTATGTCACAGCTTTCAAGTCTCTTGGTTATATACTTAGGAGCAGGATTGCTGGGCCATATGGTACTTCTATTTTGAACTTTCTGAGAAACCACCAAATTGTTTTCCACGGTGGCTGTACCATTTTGCATTCCCACCAGCAATGAGTAAGAGTTGCAATCTCTCCACATCCTTGCCAGCATTTCTTGTCAAAACAGATATTTCTGATTGGTGGGCATCCCTCCTTCCATTGGTTGTTTAGGGACGCAGGTCCTGCCATTTTGTGGCTCCACCATCTTTAAAGCTTGATGTCGAAGATTCTCGTCTGCATCAAGCCACAGAAGAGGAAGAACACGGAAGAGAGTCTGGGGAGGTTTTTAGGGGTAATTCTGCCTCTTATTAGCTTTGTGGTCTTGGATGAGTTTTATTGCCTCTTGCAGCCTCACTTTCTTCATGTATAATATGGGGATGGTAATAGCTAACTTACAGAGGTTTCCTAGGAGCTAAAGAAGACGGTGCCTGTGAATAGGCTTTGTATAGTGTTTTAAGAAAGTAAAATAGGGACCTGACTCACGTGCCTATGGACTCCAGGCTGGAGATGGAAATAGATAGATAGATAGCTGCCATTGAGCTGACTCTCACTCATGGTAAGCTTATGTGCAACAGAACGAAATGTTGCCTGGTCCTGCGTCATCCTCATGATCACCAGCATGCTCTAGTCTGTTGTTGTGGCTGTTATGCCAATACATTTCACTGAGGGTCTCTTTTGCCCTCACTAGCCCTCTGCTTCAACAAACAGGATGTCCTCCTCCAGTGAGTGGTCCTTCCTGATGACGTATCCAAAGCAAGTGAATTGGGCAATGTTCATGATCCGTAAGGTTTTCATTGGCTAATTTTCAGAAGTAGGTTGCCGGGCCTTTCTTCCTAGTCTGCTTTAGTCTGGAAGCTCTGTTGGAACCTGTCCACCATGGATAACTGTGCTGGTATTTGAAATACTGGTGGCATAGCTTCCAGCATCACAGCAACATGCAAGCCACCACGGTACAACACAGACAGACGGGTGCTGGGAAGATGGAAACAAATGCAGCGTAAATGAGCAGAACAGCCAGATAGGAACTGTGGGGACTGCAGGGGCTGGCGGACATGTGGTCTGTACCATTGAAGGGGGCGGGAGTTGCAACTGTAGTTCAGTCCCACAGCTGGCCATCTCCACTGGTGGGAACTTGAGCTCAGGGCTTAGATCTTCTAATTTTCCGAGAAAAGCCGAAAGCCTCAATTTGTTTATGAATTCTCCTAAATCTTAAATGTTGGCATCTAATTAAAAAAAAAATTCTCTCGGGCCAAACAAAAATTTCTTGCCTGCAGTAGAAGGGAGTTTTTGGTCAGAGGCTCCAACGGTGTCCTGGCTTTGTGCTAGGTGGTTGGGACAGAAGCCTCTCAGCCTGGTGCTCCCTGGGAGGCTGCAGTGCAGTGGTGAGGGGAGCCTCCACACAGAACACCAGCAGAAAATAGGACTTGGCACGATAGGATTCCACCTGCATTATCCTTGAACTCCCTAGGCCTGGACCCACAGAGTGAGTTTGTAGCTGAAATTGAAACAGTAAAGCAATTTGCAGTGCACAGAGGGGATGTCTTGGGAAACGTTTCTAGGACTTTAGTGTTTCCTGAGGGCTTTCACTCTCCATTTGATCCATTCTGTTAACTGAGAGTAATCCCATCTTACTGGTGGGGCGTCCAAGGGTCATAAGAAATAAGGGCCTGAGAGTCATATGGCTGGGATGAGCAGGGTGAGCCTGGGTCTTGTGAGTCTGTTTCCCACCTTGCCATACAGTAGCTCAGTTAGAGGAGAGGAAATGGGCCTGATGATATTTGAACACCAAATGTTCATACTGACACCATTCCATCTCAAATCCACCCTTTGAGATCAATCCCCATTTTGGAGCAGTAACTGAGACCTGGAGGGGTGAAGTGATTCATCCAAAGACCCACATCTAGGAAGTTCAGGGAGGGCACAAAAGGGTGTCCATGAAGTAGTCTGCAAAATGTTTTATGTTTGTACTTTTGTCTGTGTCTCAGGGTAGAGGGTCTAAAACTTTTAAAGGATTTTCAAAGGGATCAGTGATTCCAAAATGGTAAAGAGCCACTAATTTAAACTGAGGCCTTTCTGACTCCAAAGCCTTTACTCTGAGGCCTGCTTCCCTGAATACTGGTTAAAAGAACAGCCTTTAAAGTCAAACCCATGAGAGATCTGGCTCTGTGTCTCATCTCTACTACTTTCTAGCCATCAAGCTCAGTTTCCTCACCTGTAAAATGGGATTCAGGTATTCAACAAAGATTTTATTGAGCCCCTGTCCTGACTCAGGCACTGTCCTAGGTGCTTGAGGACACAGCAATGAACAAAACGATCTCCTTGCCCTCATTATCCTTATAGACTAGTGAGGTGATAAGACAGTAAAGAGATAAATAAGTCAGATGATGGTAAATGCTGTGGAGGAAAAGGAAGTGAGATAAAGGGGACAGGATGGTCAGAGAAGCTTCTTTGATTAACCGGAGACCTGAATGCTGTGAGAGAGTCACATGACTATCAGGAGGCAGGGCCTTTCAAACGCCAAGAAGAAAGACATGACTGATACGTGTGAGGCAAGGGTAGAGAACTCCCTGTGGCCCACAGGATAGTCTGAAATTTTTAAGTTGGCATTCAAGGCTTTCCTCTGCCTACACCACCAGGGCTCCTTAATGTGGTCCAAGTGCTTTTCTTCTTTATGTATTTTTTTGTGCTTTAGGTCAAAATTTACAGAGCATATTAGTTTCTCATTAAACGATTAATATATGTACTGTTTTGTGACACTGATTGCCAGCCCCACAACGTGTCAACACTCTCCCCTTCTCGACCTCGGGCTCCCCATTTCCATTCGTCCAGCTTTCCTTTCCCCTCCTGCCTTCTTGTCCTTGCCCCTGGGCTAGTATGCCCATTTTGTCTTTATACATGGTTGAGCTATGTGTATTATTGTTTGTTTTACGGGTCTGTCTAATCTTTGGCTGAAGGATGAAGCTCACAAGTGACTTCGGTATAGAGTTAAAAGAGTGCCAGGGGCCCTGGGTTATTTCCTGATCCTTCTTTGGCTACTCATTTACCAACTATGGATCTGCCTATAGGTTTTGTTTTTTTTTTTTCCCAGCCTGAACACTAGGCCAACTCATTGAACACTCACCAATACCTACTCTGTGCTTGGCCTATACGGACACAGAGGAGCTTACAGTCTGGTGAGGGAGAACATTAAGGTCATAGCTAATTCCAACAGAGGCCAATAAATGATGTGAGATAGGGCTACTGAGGACTGCAGGAGCACAGAAGAGGAAGTAATTGACTCGCCCAACAGAGAGGGAGGTCTGCACAAAGGTTCAATGAACAGAGTATATTTGCATAGGTTTTGTTGTTGTTGTTGTTTTTGAGAATATACACAGCAAAACATACACCATTTCAACCATCTCTACATGTACAATTCAGTGACATTGATTACATTCTTCGAGTTGTGCAACCATTCTCACCCTCCTTTTCTGAGTTGTTCCTCTCCTGTTAACATAAATTCACTGCCCTCTGAAGTTCCTATATAATCTTTTGAATTGCTGTTTTGAATTTGATCCTGTGTACCCACTGCCATCGAGTCAGTTCTGACTCATAGCAACCTTATAGGACAGAGTAGAACTGCCCTGTATGGTTTACAAGGCTGTAAATCTTTACCGAATCAGACTGTCACATCTTTTTCTCATGGAGCAGCTGGTGGGTTTGAGCCACGGACCTTTCGGTTAGCAGCCAAGTGCTTTAACCACTGTGTCATGAGGGCTCCTTTGAACTCATATAGATAGAGCTTAAAAGAGCATAAATCTAAAGGCAGACATTCTTTACTATTTAAGCTAAATTATTGTTTGGTTTTAAGCAGATTTCGGGGGATATTTTTGGTTTAAAGTTTAAAGATTATCTCAGGGTAATAGTTTCAGGACTTTATCCAGCCTCCATGGCTCCAGAAAGTCTGGAGTCCATGAGAATTTGAAATTCTGTTTTGCACTTCTCCCCCTTTCAATCAGGATTCTTCTATAGAATCTTTGACCAACATGTTCAGTAACGGTTGGGCACCATCCAAGTCTGGTCTCATGGCAAAAGAGGCAGTGTTAATGGAGGCAATTAGCTGCGTGTTCTATATCCTCCTATTGCTGACTCTCCTTCCTCTGTTGCTCCAGGCGAGTGGAGACCAATTGCTGTGCCTTGGATGGAGGCTGCAAGCTTTTAAAACCCTAGGCACTACGCAACAAACTTGGAGGTAGAACGGAAGCACTAAACACGTTATTGGCCAGTTAACTGGGATGTCCCATGAAACCACGATCCTAAACCACTAAACCAAGAAACCAGATCTCATGAGGATTTTGGTTGTACATAAGCAGCCTCAGCAGCTACTTTTTTTTTTTTTGGTCATTGTTGTATGCCTAGGGTCTTGAAGAATGAATAGGAGTTTGCCACGTGGATAAAAAGCAGAGATGGGGTAGTGTATTTCAGGAAGCATTAATGGCAGAGAATAGCCTTGCCAGGAAATCACTACTTTTTAGCTGTTAGATAGGCTTTATTGTTTTATACCCATGCTGTGGTATGAACAGAGGTAACAAACAGCTGTCGACCGGGTCCAGGCAGGTAACTCAGTAGGGACTGCGGGATTTGGACAGTTCATGTTTTGCCTACAGGGGGCAGTTGACTGTGGCTTTGCAGGAGTGTAGGCTCAATGTTAATAGACATTCCTATCTTTTCATTGAGGCATAATTTACACACAGTAAAATTCACCCTTTTTAGTGTATAGTGCAGTAAGTCTTAACAGAAGTGTACAGTTGTATAACCACCACCACAATCAAGATATAGTTCTATCACCCCCAGAATTTCTCCATGACCCTTTGGAGTCAAAGCTTTCCCCTACCCTTAAACAAAACAAACCTGCTGCTGTTGAGTTGATTCCGACTCACAGGACCCTGTAGCCCCTGGCAAACACTGATATGTTTTCTGTCTATAGTTTTGCCTTAGTAAGAACATCATATAAATAGAATCATAGTATGTAGCCGTTTTGAGCCTGGTTTCTTTCACTTAGCAATATGCGTTTAAGTTACATTCAAGTATATTAGTTATTTGTTTCATTTTATTGCTGAGTAATATCCCATTGAATGGATATACCACATTTTGTTCATCCATTCTCCAGCTAGGGGACATTAGGGTTGTTTCCCAGTTTCTGGTGATTACAAATAAAGCTACTGTAAGCATTTATGTATGGGTTTTTGTTTGATTATGGGTTTTCATTTCACTTGGGTAAAAACCTAGGAGTGGAATCGCTGAGTCATATGATATGTGTATGTTTAACTTTATAAGAAATTGCGTAATTGTTTCCCAAAGCGATTGTTTGTACTATCTTGCATCTCTACCAGCAATGTGTAAGAGTTCCAGTTGTTCCACATCTTTGTCAGCACTTGGTATTTTCTGTCTTTTTTTTTTTTTTAATCCATTCTAATAGGTATGTAGTGGTATCTCACTGTTGTTTTAGTTTGCATTCCCTAATGACTAATTAAGGAGCCCTGGTAGCACAGTGGTTAAGCGCTCAGCTCCTAACCGAAAGGTCGACAGTTCGTATTCACCAGTGGCTCTGTGGGAGAAAGATGTGGCAGTCTGCTTCTGTAAGATTACAGCCTTGGAAGCCCTGTGGGGAGTTCTGCTCTGTCCTACAGGGTTGCTATGAGTTGGAATCGACTTGACAATGACGGGTTTGGTTTGGTTTGATTAATGACTGATTATGTGGAACATACGCTTATTAACCATCTGTGTATCTTCTTGTGTGAAGTGTTTATTCAAATATTTTGCTTGTTGAAAACAATTTTTATTTGCTGTCTTGTTATTGAGTTTTGTGTTCTTTTTTTAAGTAACAGCTTTCTGGGCATATAATATTTGTGCAAACTTTACCACCATCAGTTTTTAAAACATTTTATTCCCATCAAAAAGAAATCTTGTGACCTTTAGCTATTACCCCTCCCCCAGTCTCCACCCCTCCAGCTCTAAGAAATCACTAATTTGCTTTGTGTCTTTAGGTATTTGTCTATTCTGCACATTTCATATAACTGGAATCACATAATACGTGGCCAGATATATGATTCCCAAATATTTTGTCCCAGTCTACAGCTTGTCTTTTCATTTTTCTTAATGGTGTCTTTCAAAAAGCAGAAATTTTCAATTTTGATGAAGTCCAATTTATACCTTTTTCTTTCACGGGTCACTCTCCTGGTATTGTATCCAAGAAATCTTTGCCTAATGCACAATCACAAAGATTTTCTCTTGTTTTTTTTCAGAAATATATTTTTTTTTCCAAAGAGAGGTCAAGAATCAGTTTTTCATATGTAATTTGTAAGTGTTTCTAAAATAAATCTGTGGGCTAGAAAGTTGATCCAATAGAATGCAGAAATTATCAAAAAAATGCCATTAATATCCAGGGACAGATTACCCAGTGAGCAAGGTATGCATGGGCTCAATTGTGTTACTAATCTGTTGGAGCCCTGGTGGTGCAGTGGTTAAGAGCTATGGCTGCTATCCAAAAGGTCGGCTGTTCAAATCTGCCAGCTGCTCCTTGGAAGCCCTACAGGGCAGTTCTACTCTGACCTATAGGGTCGATATGAGTCAGAATCGACTTGACAGCAATGAATTTTGCTTTTTTTTTTTTTTGTTTAGTGCACAATTTCACCTTGTTTTCACCACACGAAAATTAAGCCTGTGTGTACCTTGCTTACTGTAAGCCAATGTATACCTTGCTTACTGGTTAATCTGCCCCTATTAATATCACACACCAGTAAAATATTGCTGAAGATATTTCAAAAATGTTTGCAGCAGTACATCAACATGGAACTGCCAGAAATTCAAGCCAGATTCAGAAGAGTAGGTGGAACAAGGGATATCATTGCTGATATGAGATGGATCTTGGCTGAGAGCAGAGAATACCAGAAAGATGTTTACCCGTGTTTTATTGACTGTGCAAAGGCATTCAACTATATGGATCATAGGAAACTATAGATAACATTTCAAAGAATGGGAATTTCAGAACACTTAATTGTACTCATGTGAGGAACCTGTACATAGACCAAGAGGCAATTGTTCGAAAAGAACAAGGTGATACTGAGTGGTTTAAAGTCAGGAAAGGTGTGCGTCAGGGTTGTATCCTTTCACTATACTTATTCAATCTGTATGCTGAGCAAATAATCCAACAAGCTGGACTATGTGAAGAAGAATGGGACATCGGATTGGAGGAAGACTCATTAACAACCTGTGACAGGCAGATGATACAACCTTGCTTGCTGAAAATGAAAAGGACTTGAAGCACTTACTGATGACAATCAAAGACTATAGCCTTCAGTACGGATTACACCTCAACATAAAGAAAACAAAAATCCTCACAACTGAACCAATAAGCAGCATTATGATAAATGGATAAAATAATTGAACTTGTCAAGGATATCATTTTAATTGGATCCACAGTCAACACCTATGGAAGCAGCAGTCAAGAAATCAAATGACATATTGCATTGGGCAAATCTGCAGCAAAAAACCTCTTTAAAGTGTTAAAAAGCAAAGATGTCATCTTCAGGACTAAGGTGCACCTGACCCAAACCATGGCATTTTCAATCACCTCATATGCACGAAAAAGTTGGACAATGAATAAGGAAGGCTGAAGAACTGATGCCTTTGAATTATGGTGTCGGTGAAGGATGTTGAATATACCATGGACTGCCGGAAGAAGGAACAAGTCTGTCTTGGAAGAAGTACTGCCAGAGTGCTTCCTGGAAGTGAGGATGGCGAGACTTCGTCTCTTGTACTTTGGATATGTTATCAGGAGAGACCAGTCTCTGGAGAAGGACATCATGCTTGGTAAAGTAGAGGGTCAGCAAAAAAAAGGAAGACCCGCAACGAGATGGATTGACACAGTGGCTGCCATAATGGGCTCAAGCATAACAATGATTGTAAAGATGGCGCAGGACCAGGCGGTGTTTCGTTTTGTTGTACATAGGGTCCCTGAGTCGGAACCAACTCGACCATTCAACAATAGTTAGAAAAGGACCATGGGCTATTAGTTTTCGCAAATTGGTTTATACTGTATGCAAAATTGCTTATATTTGGCCGTTTTTGATCTATAAGAACAGCAGCTTCATACGTTTTAACCTAATGCTCTTTGTAGATTGTTAAATTATAAACTGAGTCATAGGTGTCTCCTTGGTACAGTGTCACACCTAGGTCTGTCCTTTTTTTTTTTTTTTTAATTTTTCTGGTCAAGACCCTTTGGTTTGCTAAGCCTTTCCTATTACAGAAGAGAAAACCAAGCAAGGCTTAATGAGGTGAAGCATTTTGCCAGAGGACATGCAGCAGGACTCCACTTAGACCCATGGATTAGATAGATAGCTCAAAGGCCGCCAGGCACTGTGCTCTTCAAAGCAGAGGCCTCCACAAACATTTCACTTGAACTCATATTTGAATGTATGTTTAACTATATAAATATTTTAATAAACCAACAAGAACCTTCAGATATATTGCATACTAAATATTAACAATTTGAGATACCTAGAACATTTTTCTTCTTTCCTTCCTCTCCCTCCCTACCTCTTTCCTTCTTCCTTCTTTCTCTCCTTCCTTTCTCTTTCTTTTATAGTGTTAAAGATATATATAATGACACATTTGCCATTTCAACACTTTTAGATGTACAACTCAGTGACAGTAATTATGTTCACCATGTTGTGCAGCCATTACCACTGTTTGTTTCTAAATCAGCACAGTTTCTTTTGCTGTTAACTCGGTGGTGTTCAAGTTTGACACTCAAGTTTCTCCCGCTATTTCTGTTTGCGTAATTAAAGGAGATCCTGAAATTCCACAGCTAGCTCCATTCTAGCATTTCCAACTCCTGTTCCTGGTGACTGGAAACCCTGGTGTTGTAGTGGTTAAGTGCTACAGCTGCTAACCAAAAGTTTGGCAGTTCGAATCCGCCAGGCACTCCTTGGGAACTCTATGAGGGCAGTTCTACTTTGTCCTGTAGGGTTGCTATGAGTCGGAATGGACTTGACAGTGATGGGTTTGGTTTTTGGTATTCCTGGTGACCTGGGATTTTCTTGATATCTGCAACTAACAAAGGTTGCAACATGACTGAAGTTGAAACATGACTGAATCTGTCACCCACAATATCTAATTTTTTATTCTTATCAATCCACCCATAGAACCTCATTGTTCTCAATGATTGGCCTTATGATAAGTAAATGTTACAGAGTTGGTGGCAGAGGTACCAATCTTCTGTCATTTTCTCCTTCCTGGCAGAGGAAGATTACCTCTCCCAGTGTCTCCTGTATTTGAGTTGAGGCATGGGACTGGGTGTCGAGGGTCACTGGAATGTGGGTGGGAGTAAGGTGTATGCTTTCTCTCTTTCCTCAGAGGCCAGGGCTTTGTCATGGCAGAATCACAAGATGGCAAGGGGCAGGGCCTCTGTCACTGGTTGAGGGAGATGGAGGAGATCTGCCAAAAGAGCTTCCCGACCTGCATTGAACTGTGACATAAGCAAGAAATAAACTTTGTGTGTTAAGCCTCTGAGATGTTGGGGCTTATTTGTTATCACAGCAAATCCTGGCCTACCTTGACTAATGTAGAATTAGACTAATAAAACGTTCTTATCTATTCTATTTTGAGTTCCAGGTATTATTTATTGAAAAGTAAAGATGTTCTGCTGTTCTAAAAGATTTCAAAATCAGTGATGGAGCCTAATGTCCTAATCTTACTACTACTACCAGTTGTCATCAAATCAAGTCTGACTCACATGATCCCATGTGTGTCAGAGTAGAACTGTGCCCCACAGGGGCTGATTTTCTGGCAGTAGATCACCAGGCCTTTCTTTTGAGATGTCTTGGTGGACTTGAACCAACCTTGCAGTTAGCAGCTGAGCACTTTACCATTTGCACCACCCAGCGATTCCATCCTAATCTTACAGGTGGGAAATTTAAGGGCTAGAGAGAAGTGACTTGTTCAGGGTCACACAGTAGAGCCAGGGCTAGAATCCAGCGTATGGACATGTGTAGTTTTAGCTACTTTTGATACGAGTAGTTGAATTTTCCCATCCTTATACTCAGGCCAAGTGCTTCAGGAGTGACAGCCTCATATCTCAGCCAGGCCTAGCTAATCTATATAATCTGTCCTCCAGGCCTCAATGATTAACTTGATGTTGGACTTGTGACTTGTGAGGACCAATCAGAGATAATCCATGGACTTTTCCTGGAGTTACTGGAAAACAACCACGGTCCATGGGTTGCTGAACCAGTAGGATATAAGTCTCCAGTTGCTGGGGGCCATCTTAGTCATCTAAGGGAGAATCATCATGACAACGAAGCTAACCCAGGGGAAAGCAGAGTGAAGAGATGGAGAAAGACAAATGATGCTTGATAATGTTGTTTGGACACCTGGATCCAGCCACACCTGAAGCCCAGGCTTTTAGTCACACGAGCCAGTAAATCTCCTTTTCAGTTTATGCCAGTTTAGATTGATTTTCTGTCACTTGCATCTGAAACTACTCAGACTTATATACAGTGTTCTGTGTTTCTTCTGTTTTTCTATTTTACCACTAAGGAAATGGAGGCTCAGTACATTTGTTATCAGATGTTTTAAGTCTTATAGGATCCAGGCTTGATGCCCTCTCTCTTGTCTTGGGAATGCCCACACAGGAACCCTTCATTGCTTCCGTGCATAGCTTGGTGTGTACATACTCGGTCCTAAGCTTCACTGGGGGGCATCAAACACAATATCCACCACAGAGGAGGTGCTAAAACACTGTCGAAATAAAATAAGAACACCTGACCAAAAACTGTGCAAAATGTATGAAGAGGAAATTCACAGAAAAGTAATACAAATGACAGCTAAGAAATGCTCAACTTCACTAATAATTGAGAAATGTAAATAACATGAGATCCCGTTTTTCACCCATGAGTTTCTCAAAGAGCTGAAGGTCTCTAATATCTGGATTGGGGAGATAGGCACTCTCATGGGCAGGTGGTAAGAAGATAAGGCAGAATGGCCTTTTTGGAGCACAATTTGGCAATGTTTGTTAAACGTAAAAATACACAAGCCATTTAGCCTCCTGCGTGGAATTTGTTCTACAAATAAACCTCCACAATTATGTAAAGATGCAAATCAAAGGACTTTCAGTACAGTATTATTGGCTACTGGGTGGTGCAAACAGTTAAGCACTCAACTACTAATGGACAGGTTGGTGGTTTGAGCCCACCCAGAGGTGCTGGTCTTAGTTATCTAGGGCTGCTGTAACAGAAATACCACAAGTGAATGGCTTTAACAAACAGAAGTTTATTCTTTCACAGTTTAGGAGGCTAGAAGAACAAACTCACTGCGTGAGCTCCAGGGGAAGCCTTTCTCTCTCTGTCTGCTCTGGAGGAAGGTCCTTGTTGTCAATCTTTCCCCTGGTCTAGGAGCTTCTCAGTGCAGGGACGCCTGGTCCTAAGGATGTGCTATTCTCCTGGCTCTTGTTTCTTGATGGTATGAGGTCCCCATGTCTCTCTGTTTGCTTTTCTTTTGTATCGCAAAAGAGATTGATTTAAGACACAATCTTGTAGATTTAGTCCTGCCCCAATAACATAACTGCCCTTAATCCTACCTCATTAACATCATAGATGTAGGAATTACAACATGTAGGGAAATCAGATCAGATGACAAAATGGTGTATAATCACACAATTCTGGGAATCATGGCCTAGCCAAGTTGATACATATTTTTGTGGGACACAATTCAATCCATGACGGGTGGCTTGGAAGAAAGGCCTGGCGATCTGCTTCTGAAAGGTCACAGACATGAAAACCCTGCGGAGCACAGCTCCACTCTGACACACAGGGGTTGCCATATGTCGAAGTCGACTTGACGGCAAGTGGTCTTGTTTTTTGTTTGTAGCACAGTATTACTCGTAATAGCAAAAAAAACCCTGAAAACAAATGCCCATAAAAGGGGGACCATCTAAATGAATTACAATACATCCAAACCAAGGAATACAATTCACCTGTTACAAAGAGTGAGGAGTCCCCCTTGTGCCAGCATGGAAAGGGGTCCTGGTATACCACATGCTTAAGGGTGAACAGGATGTATGACATAATGCTATTTGTGTTGAAACAAAAATTAGTCTCCCTGATGTTATGATGAAGTTGGGACATAGGATTAGGAGGTCAGGGACTTCAATTTTCAATTTATTAACTCTTCTTTACAATTTGATTTTTTAAAATTACCAACATATATTACCTTACAATTTTGCTTATTCAATACCTAATAGTAATGCGCATGGTGCAAAAATTCAAAAGGCACACAGAGGAGGCCTACAATTCCCCAGTTCTCCTCTCTGACTGTCTAAGACAGAATTAATTTATTCCTAGCACGTATTTATTTTATTTACAAGGAGGAGGAGAAAGAAGTGAGGCGAGGGGAGGGCATCCACAGCTACTGCTCTGTGACCAGGCAACAGTGGGGTGGGGTGGGGCGGGGTGGGGACGGGGCGGGAGTGGGCTTCTCTGGGGGGGGTCATTCCCTGTCCTTGGCCTCCAGGCATCAGGCTTCCCAGCCCCCCTGAAGGTCGAAGAAGACCTTTGAGGATGCTCTGCCCAGGGCTCTAGGCTGTGGTTCTTCCAGGCCTGGCTCATCCTGCCCCCCCAGGGCCCCAGGGAACTGAGGCTGAGCCCCCCCCACCCGCGGGCAGCCCCTTCCTGCAGCTCCCCTCGGCCTTGTTCTGCCTGACGAACACCCAGACACTCATTAGGCGAGCAGGTCTGTCGGCAAATATTTATCCCTGCGCAGCTGTGGCGGACCAGAGCGCAGGTGCGGGGCAGAGTCCTGTTTACCCAGTGCCAAGCCTGTTTGCAGAGCTTCCTTCCTGGCCAGGCTCAGACGCCCAGGAGGAAGCTGGGGCAGAGAGGCCTGTGGCCTCTTGGAGTAGGGGTGCCTCCCTGGCAGCCACGCCATGCAAGGGCCTTGGGATAAAGCCCCGCTCCTGCTGGGCTCACAACACCCACGGGTGAGGCCCCTCCCTCCCTCCTCTGAGCTCTGGCTCAGATGCCTGGCAGCCTTCCCTTGTGCTGTTCTCTGAGGTGGATCTCTCGTCCCACCTCCTCCTGGGCTGACTGACTCCTGCTCATTCTTGGGGCTCAGCTTAAATGCCCCTCCTTAGGACCTCCCTGACCAACCTCACTCCAGACTGGGGTGGGCCCCCTGTTAGCTGTCAGCAGGGCTTCCATAGCGCATGGTCATTATTTACTTAACTTATCCACACTTGCCAGTAATGCTTGTCTTCTCTGCTACTTTCCAGAAGAACAGGGACTGGGGCGCTTTTGTTCCCCAGCTTCTCCCCAGTGCCTTAGCATGTAGTAGGTGCTCACCAAATGTGAAACTGGGGAGAGGAAACTCCCTGAGCAAAGGCAGAGAGCTGAGCTGGAGGGGCTGAGAAAAAGGGGAAGTGAGCCTGTGTGGTAGGGAGTGGGAGACTGTGGGCTGGAAGTTATGTGGGGCCCAAACTGTGAAAAGCCTTCAGTGTCACACCAAGGAGTTTGGATTTTATCTAGTCAACGAGGAGAAGTTGTTGAAAGATAAAGGAAATACAAATAGTATAGCAAATGAGAATATGATAAACCAGGCCTTTCAAGTTGCACAGTATAAATATTGAAGCCCTCACAATGGCTACAAGGCTCTACACGGTCTGTTCTCCCCACCATGCCTCCTTTCCTATCCCTCTTCCTCCACTTGCTCAGCCACACTGGCCTCCTCACTATGCCTTGAACACCACAGCTATACACCAGCTGCAGGGCCCTTGCATTTGCTGTTTCCTCTGCCTGGAATGCTCTTCCCTTAATATCATGGCTTGTTTCCTTACTTGATTTAAATCTCTGCCCTCAATGTCACCTTGAAAGCCCTGGATGGTACAAACAATTAATGCTCTCATCTGCTAATTGAAAGGTTGGAGGTTCAAGTCCACTTAGAGGCACCTTGAAAGAAAGTCCTGGCAATCTCCTTCTGAAAAATCAGCCATTGAAAACCCTATGGAGCACAGCTCTACTCTGACACAGATGGGGTCATCACTATGAGTCAGAGTCTACTCTAGGGCAAGTGGTTACTGGCAATGTCACCTTACCTGAGAGGCCGTCCATAATACCCTAGATGAAAGAACCTCAGTTGTCAACATCCTCATCCTGCTTCATTTCCCTCCATAACACTTAGTTCTGAGGTGCTTACACCAACCACCTGACAACATCTGCTTTTGTTGTCTGTAGTCTGTCTCCCCCAGAGAGAAGTCAGCTCCAAGAAGGCAAGGATGTTATCTCTCTTGTTCACTGTTGTATCCTCAGAGCCTTGAACATGTGCCTTTAGGCTCAGTGAATGCTTGTCAAATGAGTGAATAAATGAATGAATGCACCATTAAGCAAGCCACCCAGGTCCTGTTACAATGCTAATCACAGCTCACACAGGCCCAGCCCTTTCCTGTTTCCAAAGCCCTCACACAGCCATTCGCTCCTTTTGATCTGCACATCAGCCAGGTGGGAGCACAGGGCAGGGAGTACTATCTGCCTTAGGAAATGATTATCTATGGCACAACAGCATCATGGTCACAGGGAAGGAAACCAGAATGAAATGCCTGCAGGCTCATGACTTCAACAAATCAATTTTTAAAACTTGTTGAGCAGGTAGGGTGGCAAAGAGGGAAGAGCCTGCATTTCAAGGCAGGTCTTCTCTGGGTTCAGATCTCATCTCTCAGCTGTTTACTTGCCCTGTGACCTGGAGCAAATCAAGTCTTTTCTGTGAGCCTTGCCTACCCCTTCTCTGAAATGGAGATAATAGTCAGTGGCTAAGAGCTTGGTTGTTAACCAAAAGGTTGGCAGTTTGAATCTATCAGCTGCTCATTGGAAACCCTATGGGGCAGTTCTGCTCTGTCCATGTAGGGTTGCTATGAGTTGGAATCAACTCAACTACAACAGGTTTTTCTTTTTTTTGATAGGTCTGGTGCAGAAGGCCTTTTAACATGAGCATTTCCTGGGCCATTCCATCCATCTACTGTTTACCCTTTTTGGTGGCCATGGAATATTCCACCAAGTGGAGTCACATACTTTGCTTAATCAGTTGGCTAATTTTGGATGTAACAGTAGCAACCATTTATTGAGCACTTGACTGTGTTGGGTGCCAGGCTGAGCACTCTACATTCATTATCCTATTTAATCCTTACTTCAACTCCATGAAAAGCTAACACTCCCATTGTGTAGACAAGAAAAATAAAGCTCAAAACGGCTAAGCAAGCGGCTTGCCCAAGGTCTTGCAGCCTCTAAATGGAGAAGTTGGAATTGGAAGCCAAGTTGTCAAATCTGAGAGCTTTGTACTATTTGTGTACTAGTGGGGGTTTTGTCCCCATTTTACAGAAAAGGAAAATGAGGCTTAGAGAGGCCAGTGATTTGCCCTAGACAACACCAGGCCGAGCTGGGATGCGACAGAATCCCAGTCTTCCAATTCTTGACCTGTGCTCTCCTCCAGCCCACCTCTTTGCACTCTGGGATACTACCAATGTGGTTCACATCTGCTGAACTGGGAGACAGTAAATGGCCAAGGAAGGGGTGGCCTTCTAGATCACCACAAAACCAGACGAATCCTTGAGGACAGGAGGCGAAAATCATTGGCAAGCAGAGAAAACCTATTTCCACTCTGGAAACCGCTCTTTTCTTCTTTTACCTTCCCCCCACCTTTTTCTCCCCTTCCTTCCACCTTCCCTCTCCCCTAGGGTTCTGTACCAATTAATCAGCAGATATCGGAGGCTCCAGCTGGGAACAAGTGGGCTGAACTCATTAGTGCAGATGACATTAATATCAAAATTTTTTTGACCCAAATGTAGGCGCTGGTGTGGGGCTGGCTCAGAAGCTGGTGTGGGCAAAGGAACCGTGGTAAGAGGAAGAATGCGATCAGTGTAGACGTGGGAGGAGAAGCAGCCCAAGCCCTAAAATGCCGGGTGGGAGAGAGGGGCAAAGCAACTCTGTAACTTCGGGGAGGTTGGACAGGCAGCCCTGCACTGTGGCCCTTAGTGCGGGTGGTGTGGGTGAGTCCCAGCTCCATCACTGACTCTCAGTTCGGCCTTCATCAAATTGCTCCATCTCTTTGTGCCTCAGTCTCTCCATCTGTACAAGGGGTAATAATATCTGCCTCTCAGGACTGGCGAGAGGATTATGGGTGTGGACACACTTTGTGGAATGTAGGCCAGAATGGTGTCTTCATCTTCTCCTTCATCATTCTTTTCCCAGCAGTGCTGAACATCAATCCTCTTCACCTTTAGGGATAATAGGAATCAAACCAGCTCTTACAGGGAGCTTAAGAACACGTTTCTGCTTGTGTCCTATGCTATTCATTTCTTCACTCACTCACTCACATATTCATCCATTCATTCACTCACTCATTCATTGATTCACGCATTTACTGAACACGTCCTATGGGCCCGTCATCAACTAGGCACTGGAGATACAAAGGTGAATGGGACATGATTCCCACCGAGAGGGGCTTGTGGTCTAGTGGGGGGGACAGGAAGGGGAGGGGTAGTCACTATAATACAGGGTAAGGGGGGCTGTCATTTCCAGGGACAGTGCAGCCTGGATTTTCTTCAGATATTCTAGTTTCAAATTTACTGTCTCTTTGTCCTCATGAATGCATTGCTAATCCCTGTCACATTTTTGTTCTTTTGTTTGGAAACGCAGCCTGTGCACTTGGAGGTCTTTGGTGCTGTGGGAGTGCCATCAGTCAGGATAGTCTAGGTTGTGCTGTGGAACCCAAAAGCCCCCACCCCTGGAGCACAGGCGAGGGTGCCCTTCGCTGCCTGAAGACATGGAGTGGTTGAGGAGAGCTTTATAGAGGAGAGTGGAGCTGGTCTGGTGGTTTATGGGGGAGTTTTCCAGGTGGCCTTGGAGTGGCAAAGCAGGGGCATCAGTTATTTAAAAAAAAAAAAAATTATTGAGCACCTACTATATGCCAAAGAGCCCTGGTGGTGCAGTGATTAAGTGCTCGGCAGCTAACAGAAAGGTAGGCTATTTAAACCCACCAGTTGCTCAGTGGGAGAAAGATATGGCAATCTGCTTCCATAAAGATTAAAAGAAAAACCAAACCCGTTGCTGTCAAATCGATTCTGACTCATAGTGACCCTGTGGGACAGAGTAGAGCTACCCCACAGGGTTTCCAAGGAGCGGCTGGTGGATTCAAACTGCTGCTCTTTTGGTTAGCAACTGAGCTTTTAATCACTGTGCTACCAGGGCTCCAGAAAGATTACAGCCTTAATCTTATTGGTTTCCCTTCGTAGGTAACAATTCCGTTTTTCGGAGAGGCTCTTAGGATTCTTTGTCTTTGATTTTGGAAAGTTTTATTATGTCTTGGTGATTTTCTTTTGGGATCTATCCTATTTGGGGTTCGTTGAGCTTCTTGGATGATTATGATCTTGTTTTTCATTATATTAGGGAAGATGTCTGGCAGCTATTCTTCAAAAATTTTCTCTGTGTTTTGTTTGTTTCTTCCTGTTCTGGAATTCTGATCACATGTAAGTTATTCCTCTTGATAGTGCCCCACATTACTCTTAGGCCTTTTTCATTTTTATTCATTCTTTTTTTCTGATTCTTCCTGTAACAGATTGGTATCAAGGGATTTGTCTTCTATTTTGCAGATTCTGTCTTTCATTTCTTCAATTCTATTCCTTTGGGCTTCCAACACGTTACCTATTTCTGAAATTTTAGTGTTAATCTTCTGGATTTCTCGTTTCTGTTTTTGTATGGTTTCTAATTGTCTATTTTGTCATTTTGTTCTTGTATTGTTTTCCTAAATTCTAATGTTTTTTCTGTGTTTTCCCTGATTTTGTCTGTCATTTCCTTGATCTCTTGGAAGGCCCTATATATAAGTCTTTTGAATTCCTTATCAGGTAGTTCCATTACCATTTCTTCCTCATAGAGGTTGTCTGCTTCTTTATTTCAGTCACTTGCTGTAGTCATCTTGTCCTGCTTCTTTAGGTGCTTTGATATGTCTGTTGTTTTTAAGGCATTAAGATGTTATTATATTTATTTATTAATTGCATATTTGTTTGTTGCATCCTGATATTTCGTTACATTTTGTTTTGATGTATCTGGGCAGGCGGGATGGGTGTGCTACTCTGGTCATTAGTCTGGTTGCACTGGAGTACTCACCACCTGTCTATGGGTGGGGTGGCTGCTGGGTGTGTGAGCGTGGGTCTCTGGTCACTGGTCTTATGGGGTGGCTGAGGGTGGGTTGGGTGGGTGTTGGCCGCCATCTGTCACCAGTCCACTGGACAGGAGTGGGCAGTGGCAGTCATTGAGTAGATGGGGTGGCAGGTATGTTGGGTGTGATTGTCTAGTGAGGTCATGATTGCCACCTTCTGCCAAGTGGGGGGTGAATGATGGGCAGGTGTGCCCACAGCTGCATTGCCGCTGCCTCTTGCATGGTAGGGGAAGGGTGTGAGTGGTGGACTGTTGTGCGCACAGTCACATGCTTGGGTGGGGGGTATGCAGTGGGCAGGGGGAGGGGGAGGGAGCAGTGGACTGGCACATGCACAGTTGCAGTGCTGCTGCCTCTTGCCAGACTGCGTGGAATGTGGGCTGCTGGTGGGTGCACACGCTTGTGCACAGTTGCTGCCCCTTGCCAGGTAGGGGAGGAAGGAAGTGAACAGCAGGTAGGTGTGGGTGCAGTTGTGCCACCTCCACCTCTCTCTGGACAGGGGGAGGGAGGATGGACTAGCAAGGGGGTTGGTAGGGGAGGGGGGTGGGGTGAGTGGCCGGTGCTGCAATGGGGTGGCCTGCCATCGCTCAGAGGGATTGTTGGGTGGGGGTGGGTGATGATTGGGGTGAGGGATTAGGGTGGTGGCCAGGGCTTGGTGGGGGGAAGGGGACACTCCTTGGTGGTCAGAGCTGCAGGGATGGGGAGGTTTTGTGCTGCTAATTACCAGGAAGGTGGAAGGAGGTGGAATATGCACCTTTGATCACCAGGCGTGGGTGCCTGGGCATTTCCCATTGGCCTCAGTAGCAATCAGGACCTTATTTCACTCTGGGTATGTCTACACAGTTACTCTGTGTCCTGTTGGGAATTCCATGAAGTTGCCTTCTGTGCTCCTCACCCGTGATTGCTGCTTTGTCTCAAGATGGCCATGCTGTGCTGGGCCAGCTGGCAGGGCCCCTTCACTCCCTCACTTCTCGTTCACTGTTTTCAGTTAGTTTCTTCTTCTAATTAGTGTTCAGTCTAGCTCTTTATCCTTTCATTTGGTGCTCAGAGTTTCAAGATTGTCCTCTGTAGCTGTTTCATTTGGATTCTTGGGTCTTTGTTGTAGAGAGTCTGACTAAGCCACTGTTTTGCTAGAAGTCTCACTTGCAAGTTTTTAAGACCCCAGGCACTGCATAACGAAATAGGTGGTAGAACAGAAGCACTAAAGACATTAATAGGCCAATTAACTGGGATGTCCCATGAAACTATGGCCCTAAACCTCCAAATCAAGGAATCAAGTCTCATGAGGTATTTAGTTGTACATATGCAGCCTCAGTGGCTACTTTTTTCTTTTGGTTGTTGTTATAAATGTACCTATCAGACAACTTTTGCCAGTTCAACTTTTTACAGGTGTACAACTTATTGACAGCAATTACAATAAGTGGCTGTATAACTCTACCCTTAGTCAATGCAATTTTCCTGCATTTTTATTTGCTAAATCTGGCAATTCTACTTGTGGGACAAGACATTGGCTTTATTCTGATATTCTCAACTGGAAATCATTGGAGGTTTTTTTTTTTTGGTAAAAATATTTATATGTCACAATGGCAAATGTTTTGTTTTATATACAATAAAACAAAACATTTGCCATTTTGATGTTTTTACATGTACAATTCAGTGACATTAATCATGTTCATCATGTTGTGCAACCATCACTACTATGCATTTCCAAAATTTTCTGTCACCATTAACAGAAGCTCAGTGCCCCCTAAGCAGTAACTCTCTCTTCCGCCTTTCCTCCAGACCCTGGTAACCACTAATAAACTTTGGTCTTTATGAATTTGCCTATCATAGATATTTCATATGAGTGGGATCACAGTATTTGTCCCCTTGTGACTGACTTATTTCACTGTTTTCAAGGTTTATTCATGTTGTAGCACGGATCAAGACTTCATTTCTCTTTGTAGCTAAAAAATATTCCATTGTTTGTATGTAGCACATTTTGTTTATCCATTCATCTTTTGATAGACATTTGGGTTGTCTCCACCTTTGCTTATTGTGAATAATGCTGCAGTGAACATTGGTGTACAAGTATCTGTTTATGTTCTTGCTTTCAATTTCAAGTGTTTAGGGTATTACCTAGGAGTGGAATTGCTGGGTGATATAGTAATGCTATGTTCAGTTTTCTGAGGAATTTCCAAATTGTTTTCCACAGCACCTGTGACATTTTACAAAGCCACCAGCAATGGAGGTTTTGAGCAGAGGAAGGACAGGATCTGATGACCTTTAAAGGGACTCTCTGGCTGATAAGTTATGAACAGAGTGTAGTAGGCAAGGGCAGCAGCTGGCTACCATTTGAAAGCTACTGCAGTAGTGGAGGTAAGAGACGGTAGTGAGGAAGGAAGTGCTGAGGAGGATTCTGGATGTATTTTGAAGATATAGCTGACATCATTTTCTAATGGTTTGGAAGTGGGTGTGAGAGAAAGAGAGGAGCCAAGGAGAACTCCAGGCTTTCGGCCTGAGCAACTGGAACACTGAGGAGATAGCACAGGAGTCTGTGTGTATGTGTGTGTGATTTTGGACATATTGTTAAGAAATGTGAATTAGGCCAGGAGGAGACATGGAGCAGCCAACTGAAGACATGGGCTGGAATTTAGGAAGAAGGCTAGAGTGGAATCTATTTGAAAGCCAGCAGCAGAGATGCATGTAAAGCCACAAACCTGGCCGAGAGCACCCAGCAGGTGTGTAGATGGAGTCACCATTCTGCTCCAAGCATCTGCAAAGGCCTGGTGTGCTCAGGATGCAGTGAGGCCTTCAGCGCTTACAGTGTGGCAAACCAAAGATCAAACCTTTTGTTGTTGAGTTGATTCTGACTCATGGTGACCCCATGTGTTACAGAGTAGAACTGCTCTGTAGAGCTTTCTTGGCTGTAATCTTTATGGAAGCAGATTGCCAGGCCTTTCTTCCACAGTACAACTGAATTGGTTCAAACCACCAACCTTTAAGTTAGTAGTCAAGCACAAACTGTTTGTGCCAGGTGAGGGCAAGGCAGTGTGGAAAATGAGATTGGCATGGCCTTGATGAGAGAGCCTGCATGGATTTGTGTCACCGGGAAGCCGTGGAGGATTTGAAGCAGGGGAGTGACAGATCTGTGTGTTGGAAGTTCCCTCTGGGGCAGGGTGAAGGAGGAGGGAGGGGCTGGGAGAGCTGTGAGGGACTGTAGCACAGGTAGGGAATGGGGACAGGGAGACAGAAGGGAGGGAGAGGGCCTGTGGGCACTCATGGGGCCAGCAGCAGGAAGGCAGTGGGGAAGAGTATCCAGAGCTTTTGGGTGCCTCTCACAGGCTGGGCTGCAGGGAGACGGGCCACTGTGTTTGTCTCAGAGGAACATAGAACTGCCCACTTCCCCCCCACCCCCAGCAACCCACAGCCACTGTGCTTGTTAGCAAGGAACACTCCTCAGAGGGAACATATGTGGTGTTATTTTTAGGTGATTAGCCGCACGTTCTGGAGCATTTGTTTGCCAGTCGTTGGTAAACAAAAGGCATTTGTCAAAATGAGATGTTCCAGCCTCATCTTCCCCTTGCAGGCCACTTGCCATGCTGTGAGTTCCTGTTGCATCAGCAGCGAGGCTAATTAGAGCCCTGGCTCCTGCATCATAATGGCTGCCTTTAGGAGCAGCGTCTGCAGCGTCTGCCTGCCAGGGGTGATACAAATGTGATCTCCTTGAAGAGCTCAGGAGTCACAGGTACATCTCACTGCTCCCATTTGGAGTTGGAGAAGCTGGGGCTCAGGGATGGGGGTGACTTGCTCAAGGCCCTACAGCTAGGAGGCTGAGGCCCTGGGATCCTCCATCTGAATCTCCCTGAGATGGGTCTGCAGGGTGCTCTGTTCTTGCCCAACACCTCCCCCACCAGTCTAATGAGTGCCAGGGAGGAACTCAGTAATGTCACCATTGGGCAGCTTAGGCAATGGGACTGTCATTCCTTATATTGAGCCCAAATGAGGCTGCTGTGGATTCCATCCAAAGCATCGGTTATGCTTCTTCTGTTCCAAGTCCTACACATGTTGACCTGTCGGGTCCCCAGAAATTGAGCACCATGCTATAGAGGAAGGAACATGGACTTTGGACCCAGACCGCAGCAAGGCTGAGGCTTGTTTCTGCCACTCATTTTGTCTCTGCCACTCTATCACTCAAGATCAGTGTATGAACCAGGGCAGGTCTCTGAGTGGAAGTGTGTATTGAGATCAATACCTTTGAGGGAAGGGGACAGAGGCAGGATTGGGCAAGGGGAGGAGCCAACCTATGACACAGTCTCAATGGAAGCCCCAAAGGCCCTGCAGGGATTTCTGAGGACGTGGGGAACCCTTCAGAGGGGGGAGAGGGGAGAGGACTGGGGCTTCCTGCAGTGTTGGATGTAGGGTGCCTTGGGAACAGAGTGTGAGGGGCTGACAACTGTCTGCTGGTGATAATAATTCCTTTACTCATGAAGGGTATCTGGGTGGCACATCACAGTCTCCACCAGAGCCCACCCCTTGTGCCATCTCACCAAACCACTGAATTCCTAACAAATTTAATGATGTAGTGGGCTCGTGGCTCTTTATAAGTTTTATCTCTCACCCCCTGGAGTACATGAGCCTCTCACCGAGGCCTCTGGAGTGCTAGGTACCCCTTGTTCATCTGCCTGATGAGCATGATATTGTCAATGTCATGGAGCAGTGTGATGTTCTGCAGAATGTCTGGATAGTCCAGATCTCTTTGGACTATTATGACAGATGGCAGGAGAGTTAACAGAGCCCTGGTCAAAAAGGTAAATGGATATTGTCATCTGTTCCATATAAATGTGTACTGTTTCTGATCCTTTTTCTTAATTGGGGTAGAAAAGAATGCATTCATCAAATAATGGCCTTATAACATGTACCTAAGTTCATATTAATCTGCTCTAACAACAGTAATACCACATCTGACAACAGAGCTGCTAGTGGGGCTGCTACTTGTTGAGCTTATAGTAGTCTACAGTCATTCTTTACAATCTTATGGGGGCCAAACTGGTGAATTAAATGGAGATACGATAGGAATTGCAGCTCTGCTGGCAGAGTGGTTGAGAGCTATGGCTGCTAACCAAACCCATTGCCATGGATTTCCAAGACTGAAAATCATTTCAGAATCAGACTGCCGCATCTCCCTCCCATAGAGCAAGTGGTAGGTTCGAACTGCCACAGAGAGCTTTAACCACTTCACCACCAGGGCTCCTTAATTCCTATCATAACCAAAATTCCTATGATAAACCAAACCCATTGCCAGTGAGTTGATTCCGACTCATAGTGACCCTATAGGACAGAGTAGAATTGCCCCCTAGAGTTTCCAAGGATGGGCTGGTGGATTCGAACTGGCAACCTTTTGGTTAGCAGCCTGAGCTCTTAACCACTATACCACCAGGGCTCCAGCCAAAATGTTGGCAGTTCAAATCCACCAGCTGCTCCTTAAAACTCTATGGGGCATTTCTACTCTGTCCTATAGGGCCACTATGAGTTGGAATTGACTCATTGGCAATGGGTTTGGTTTATGATAGGAATTAAGGAGCCATGGTGGTGGAGTGGTTAAAGTGCTCAGCTGCTAACCAAAAGGTCAGTGGTTCAAACCTACCAGCTGCTGTATGGGAGAAAGTCTGCTTCTGAAAAGATTTCATTCTTGGAAATCCTGTGGGGCAGTTCTACTTCGTCCCATAGGGTCACTCTGAGTTGGAATCAACTCGATGGCAACAGATTTGTTTTTTGTTTTTTTTTTTATAGGCATTACCATCTCTGCATCCTTCAGATCTGTGGAAATGGCACTATTCTTTGCCATCCTTCTAGAATGTAAAACTGTTTTTGATTTACTGTCTTAGCCAGAAGGGACAGTTTCAGAGACTTGGTCTTCCCCACTATGTTAGCTCTTACCTCACAGGATGAGGTGGTTGTGTGAATTACTGAGCATATTTTCTCCAGTTGTACATTTGGAGACCATTGGTGGGACCACTGACCCAGTGAACCCACTGTGAGCTAGGCCAGAACTATTTATCACTGGGCCCCCTTAACAGGGGCCATGATGGTGTTCTGAGTTCCAGATATTAATTTGAACTCCAGTTATGTATTTAAGAGTCTTATACATGATTGGATTTTTCCATGAATACGGGGGAAGGAAGGGAGGGGGAATCACTACTGTGTGTACTTGTCATAATATTGTAGGTCTTTCTTCCTGGACACTCGACCTCTTCTTCAACCAAAAGGTTCCAAGTCCAGAAACTGGCTCAGGTATGGAAACCAGGTAAGGGATTGCTACTTTTATTGGGGTGACTACTTTCAGCCTCTGATCATCCATCCTTAAATTTTTTTTGATTGTGCAGATTGAGTAGTTTCCTGGTTGGCTGCCCATCTTTTTTCATAACTTAATAACTTCCCTGGCTGCCCCTCCACCCTACCACTCATCACGGTTGCATCTTCGTATTATGGGTCAGAATTCCCTTGATGGCAATGGGTTTATTTTTTGTTTTTATCTTCTGGCCAGATTCTATTTTTTTAGAGCCCCATCATCCCCAGTGCTTGGAATGAGCCTAGTTCTGTAATGACATCTCCTGTCAGCAACAGCCTACAGAGAAGAGCCATCCCTAAGCTTCTAAGTGATGTTGAGACCCCCTCGTCAGTGCATTCTGGACAGTCTTGGTTAATGGTGTGTCCTCTGGGCCCTCCCATGCAATACTGTAGTCCTGTGATGGGTTTCGGTCTTACATAGTACCTGGAGCCTAACTATGGAAATGAGTCTAGGGTCGTTAGTGTTAAATTGCTGAATGATCTCTCACAGCTGGTGATGGAAACTGTGATGGCGAATAGAAAATGCTAATTGGCGACCTGCCTGAAGTGTGGCCCAGGGACAGTGCCCTACCTGCTCCCCTCTCCCCCCCAGTTAGGCCTCTGCATAGCAAATCTATTCTAGCACTCCCACTTCTCAGAGCCAATTAATCCCTTCTATCACCATCTGCCATGGCAGTTCTCACTTTGCGTGGTCCATCGCTTCTTTCATGTTCTAGGAGCCATTTCAGTAATGACGCTGCACCATCTTGTGGGGTACTTGCTAGTGCATTAAATCCTATATACTGGGAGAGTGTTCCCCAATTGATAAATACTCCATTATCCAACCTTATGTTCTGGCCCTCTTGATCAAACACCCTCAGAATCCAGTCCCATGTTCCTGCTAGTACATGTTAACTATGTCCTGCAGCTCCTTTGGGGTATAGCCCCTATCCTTCCTTATCAATTCCAACATTACCCCCAGCCAGTTTATGTTGTGACTTAACCCTACTTAAGGAGCCCTGGTGGTGCAGTGGTTAAAGCGCTTGGCTGCTAACCAAAAGGTCCGTGGTTCAAACCCACCAGCTGCTCCAAGGGAGGAAGATATGGAGGTCTGCATCTGTAAAGATTATGACCTTGGAAACCCTGTGGGGCAGTTCTGTTCTGTCCTATAGGGTCACTATGAGTCAAAATTGACTTGATGGCAACGGGTTTGGTTTTTGGTTTAACCCTACTTATTAGCCTAATGTCCAGGAAGAGAAATGGGGGCGGATCCTGAGGCAGAGTGGGATACACTATCTTACAGGGAAGAGGCCTCTACATAGTCTTCAAGCAAGGAGGGAGTACTAGTCCTCGGGAGGGAGGAGTGGGACATTTCTGCAGGCTCAGAGAGTTCAGGGGAATCTGGGCGTTCAATATCTGGGAAGGGGGCTTCAACGTAGAGATTCCCATTCCATGTGTCAGCGTTGCATTCTTTCCTCAACAGAGCCTTGACCTTGGCATAGCAAACCTGCCTTTGTTGGCAGTTTAACCTTCTTGGAGCCTGGACCTAGTTCTCAGCTTTCTCTGCACCTCCACTGCAGGAGATAAGAGTCTCTTTATGAGTCAACAGCAAGGCCCTCTGGCCTTCACATTTAGCTTTTAATAGCTGATTAATCATGCTCAGCTTTATGTTATCTTTTTTCCAGATCAACTGGGTTCAACAATAGCCACCTGATTCAATTGTCCTTATGGTTATTCTTTCTCCCATATTTATCAAATGCCTCATACATCATGCCAGTTAACAAATCCTTTTTTACTTGTCTACCATCCTAGCTCATCGCCCATGCCAGGGGCTATCTGTGATGGGGCCCTTGGTGCTGGGCAACAGGCCATCCAGTTCCAAACTCTCACCTCACTTATGGTACCAACTATAACAGTTTGGGTTTCTGGGAAGCAGACTCTGAGACATACTTCAACATGCAGGATATTTATTAGGAATTACTTTTAGGGTCAACACCTGCAAAAGGGAAGGGATGGAAGCAGGACTGTGCAGAGGGAGAAGTTAAGTTGCAATACACTGTCAATAGAAGTCTCAGCCAATCACATGGGGAGTTCTAAAGGTGGCATGCCCCTTTAGAGCTGTCCTGAGTTGAGACAAAAGGGACTGGTCTTTGTACCTCTGTGCTGACCCATCGTTGGATGTAGGGAGCCCAGGAATAGGGTGTGACCTTGGGTGAGGTGACTGTCTTCTGCTGAGGCAGTCCCTGAAGGTGCTGACAGCTGAGGGCTGTCTGATGGCACTTCCTACAGCTGGGGTAATAGGTCCTTTATTCCTGGGTGGCGTATCAGAGTATCCACCACGTATCTGTAAAATAAAAAACCCACTGCCTAGGGGTAATTAAAGCCCTCAGAAGGAGTCCTGATGGCACAGTGGTTAAGCGCTCAGCTGCTAACCATGAGATTGGCAGTTGGAACCCACTAGAAGCTCTGTGGGAGAAAGATGTGACAGTCTGTTTCTGTAAAGATTATAACCTTGGAAACCTTATCGGACAGTTCTACTGTCCTATAAGGTCACTTTAGGTCAGAATCGATTTGATGGCAGCAGGACATGTCCTTAGCTAGTACATGGCTGATGATAAAACCAAAATCAAGCCAGTTATCATTGAGTTGATTCCAACTCATGACAGCTCCATGTATGTCAGAGTAGAATAGTACTCCATAGGGTTTTCAAGGCTGTGATCTTTCAGAAGTAGATTGCCAGGCCTTTCCTATGAGGCACCTTTGCATGGATTTGAACTACCAAACTTTCAGTTAGTAGCTGAGTGCTTAATCATTTGCACCACCCAGGGACTACGGCTAATGATAAGGACTGTGTAGATGGTAGCTATTACATACTTTATAGGTGATTACTTGAGGACATTTAAAAATCACAAAAATTTAACTCAAAAATAACTTAATGAAAGCAACTGTTCACATAATTAGGAATCTAGCTTCAGGAATGGATAGACTCAAAGAATATCAACAGGATACGTCTCAGTCCCCCCTCCCCAGTCTCTCCATCTCTTAGTTCTGATTTCCTCTGGCTTCATTCTCAGGCAGAGTGTCCCATTGTGGGAGTAAAGATACCCCAACAGCTCCAGGCCCACATCTTGCCAGTTTAGTAATGTTGGCAGAAAGAGTGGGTCAAAAAACGGTGATTAACCATTCTAAATACCAGGGGCTGAATGCTCAGGGATTGCCCAGGCCTAGGTCATGTGCCAATCTCTAGAGCTGGGGGCGGGGGGGGGGAAGCAGGGAGGGAGGGAAAGGGAGTCAGCCCCTGTGGACCAGATATTGGGAAGAAGTTTCCCAAAGGAAAAGTGAGAGGCTGTGAACAAAGTAAGGGAGAATAGATGCTGATACAAAACCAAGCTCCACTTCCTCTCCTCCGTGAACGACCTCTTCCATTCCATCCCCAGAACGAAAGGGCATCGGATTAGTCTTGCCAAAGCGGGGCATGTGCTGGACTCAAGGGTGTGTCTCATGCCTACACGTGTCTCCATGGCCGCCTTGCCACATTCTGGGGTGTACTGGCTATAAATGGGTCCAGGATCAGTGGGGTTCAGTTTCTTTTTTGTCAGGGGGTGGGGGAAGAAATAGGATTCACACAGACTTATATGAAATTTTGTGTGGCCTTCAGTCTCAGTAGCCCATCGGCATCCTCATCTGAAGAGGGGACAGGATTTTTCCTGTGAGAATTGAGTGGGAAGATGTGTACAAAGTACCTGGCACAAAGCCTGGTGCACTGCACATTCCCAGTCTATTAGATACAAGAATAGTTTAAGTTACATTCCCCTGCAGGTGAGATGGGCCACTTGGGAGGTGGTGGTTGCCCTAGAAACATGAGTTTCTCTGCACAAAGGGTGAGGGACACTGTGAGGACTGGGTTTGCTTCTCTGACTTTCCCTGGAGCAGGCACACTTTGTGCTAAAACCCTTTTCCTCGTTTAACTAAAGCTGTTGTTCTCTTGAGGGGCTCCTCAGACAGAGGCACTGTCTTTTGACCCAAGCATTATGAAAACTCGGTTTCTGTAATGACTTCTTGGCAGTGGAACCCTTCGCTAAGTCAGCTGAGTCAGCTCTGGGGAGTGGATCCATGTCCCTGGCTTTGAGGCAGCATCCAGGTGGGTTGGAAGGCCACCTCTGACTCCAATTTGTCTCCAAATCATTCCCTCTGCCAGGTCTGCATCAGAAGTCCCCGGGTGGTACAAAAAGTTAACGTGCTTGCTGCTAACCGAAAGGTTAAAGGTTCAAGTCCACCAAGAGGTGCCTTGGAAGAAAGGCCTGGTGATCTACTTCTGAAAAGTCAGTCATTGAAAACCCTCTGGAGGACAGTTCTACTCTGACACACGTGGGGTCGCCATGAGTAGGAACTGACTCCACAGGAACTGGTGGTGGTGGATTATTTCATCAAACCCACTATGCCACCAACCGTAAGATGTGCCCCTGTTCTATGTGCCACTAAACAAAAGAGCTTACAAACTCTGGCCAATCCATGTAAAATGTACCCCAACTTTAGCGACATTAATATGTGCAACTATGTGCTTCTTAGTATTGATGAAATCCAATAATTACTAACATTTAAAAACGGGGCTGTTTTACATTAAACTCCAGTGTTCTGGTTTCTTTGAATCATGGCAAAATCTAGCTACATAGGGCCCCCATCTTTGCATGGCAACAATCAGCTGGAGGTGAACGTGGGTTCCCTCTTTTGTTATTTGTAAATGTTTATTTGTCGATTTTAAATAGATAACACACTCGTAGGGTTCAAAAATCAAACAATATAGAATGAGAAGTCAACTCCCACATCTGCTGTCATCCACTCTGATCGAAACTCCCCACCACAAATAAACCCTCTGATTCCTTTCTTGTGTCTCCTTCCAGCTTTTTTATTCAAGTGCAAACAAATATGAATAGGTATTCCTTCAACCATCTTTCATTTTTAATAGGTTCTGTCTTTGCTTTGATCCGTTAGTGATGTGTCTAACAGATGTTTCCAAATTTGAAGAGAGAAGCTGTCCCCTCAGGGGGTAGGGTTCTCTATTAACTGGACCTCCCAGCTTTCTCCCTTGCATTCCCAGTGGGTTCCTAGGGGCATTAGAGCTCAGCTTCCCTGGTATATCCTGATTGGCATGGCCCAGGGTGGGGAAGTATGATAAAGAGGAGGAGGTATGTGCGGGTTTCTCTTGGGGGTCAGCACACCAGTCTGGTGTAAATGATCTCAGGGGAGTGGACAGGGATGCAGAGATGAGCATGGTCCAGCCCCTACATCAAGCGAGTTCATAGTCTTATGGGAGAGAGAACAAAATGAAGCAAAATGGACAGTTATAAGACCAGAGTGGAGGGTATGATCTTGGGTAAGTTGAACTCTTTGAGTTTTTGATCTCATATTTAAAAAATAGGGATATTTTTGTCCCTACCTTTTAGGGTTTTTGTGCAGATTAAATGAAATAGCACAATGCATGGCATATAGAAATGCTCAATATGTATTATCTCTGTGGGGACACAGTGGAGAGAATAAGACTACTTGGAGTTGACACTGAGCTGGGTTTTGAAGGCTAAGTTTACAAGATAGAGAAGCGGGCAGACCTACCTCTGATATTAACCCCATTTCAATGAGGATGATACTGAATCTCAGAAACTGTGGCCAGCCCAAGGTCAAGGATGCAGGAATGCAGAGTCATGACCCACGCCCAGTTCTGTCTGACTCCAAGCCCATAGATTCTCATCTTAAAATGTGAGCACTACTGCTTCTAAGCCTTATTCATGTTGCAACTCAGCGTTTATCCTGAGTTGTCCTCTCAACAGGGGAGAAGACTCCTTGGTACTTAAGGGCTCAAACAGGTGTCTTTCACCATCGCCCAGCTCTGCTTTCTCCTGTGTGATCTTCCTTCCCAGGTGGGTTGTCCCCACAAGGTGGAAAGATGGCTGCTGGCAGCTCTAGGTCCTCATTCATTTGGCTCAGTCACTAAAGTCCTGGGTAGGGCATTTATTGGTCAGACCTGGGTCACATGACCACTCGATCTAATCACATGATCATTGCTGAGCCAATCACTGTGGCTAGGGGAATGATGTCCTCTCACTGGTCAGACCTGGGTCATGTGACCATCCCTGAACTAATAATTGTGGCTAGGGGAATGTGATCTTCTCATTGGTCAGTCCTGTGTCACACGGCCATCTCTGGAGCTAGGGTAGCTAGAACTCCTGCTGTGAGTGGACGGTGGGGTGGTCCCCCAAGGTAATATCAGGGTCCTGCTCCCAGAAGAAGGGGAGATGGTTGACTGGCAAACTCAGCAGGTATTCCTCACAAAACCCCAGAGGAACCCATTGCCTGGTCTGTGGAAGACTGAGACCTGTCAAATGGACTCTATGACCCTGGACTGAGGGAAGCACAGGGCAGTAAGGCTGGGGGTGGTCAGGAAAACCTTTAAAGAGGAGGTAGGAAAGGGCATTTCAGCAGAGGAAACAGCAGTGCAAGAGTGCGGTGGCCCCATAGCCCTCGAGAGTGGAAGGGCTGTGCAGCAAATGAACATGGGTGGTCATGATCAGCTCCTTGGTGGGTGGGGCAGCATTCCTACCTCCACCCCACCCCTCTGAAGGGGTCTGATAGTAATCTGGGATAAAGGAGGTGTGATGAAAGGATCCGAGCTTCCATACCTCATGGGCCAAAACCCGTGGACCCTGTGTTTGACGAGGCCTTCCAGGGATTGGTAGCCTAAGCAAAAAGAGGGAGAGGGTTTTATGAAAAGGGACAAAACCAGCCCTACGGGAAGCCAGAGAGGTGAGTTCAGTCCCCATGGCATTTACTGACCCTTTGTACAGTGAAACCTGTGTTTCCAGGGCAACCACCGCTTCCTGACTGGATCACCTCTCCTTGCCAAGGAAAGCAATTTGCAACATTCTGGCATGTCATTTATTACAAACATTCTGTGCACCAGGCACTGTGACAAGTGCTTTACATACATGATCTCCTCTCATCCTCCCTGCCTGAGGGGGTATCATTGTCTCTATTTTACAGATGAGGGAACCAAAGTGCCAGGAAGTTAGGAAACTTCTCCCAAGGTCACATGACTGGGAGGTTGTGAGGCCAAGATTCCCCTAAGTCCATTTCAATTCCAAGTCTTGATTCTTTCCATTTCTTCTGTGTACCTTAAAAACAAACCAATAAAAGCCTGTTACCATCAAGTCAATTCCAATTTATAGTGACCCTATAGGATAAAGTAGAACTGCCTCATAAGGTTTCTAAGGAGCAGTTGGTGGGTTCGAACTGCCCACCTTTTGGTTGGCAGCCAAGCTCTTAACCACTGCACCATCAGGACTCCTGGGGTCCCTTTAATACTGGGGGTCAGAGACCCAGTTGCAGCCAGATACACCACAGAAACGTGGTAGAAGGGCTGTCCTGCCCGCCTCTGGCAGCCCCCCACCTCCAGCAGCTACCCACAGATATCCTGAGGACACTCAAAAATCTGAGGCTCAGGCAGGGACTTCCCTACCTGGCCCCAGAGTCTCCTGCCCCAGACTGTCCCCTCATCTTGCATCCTCTCCCAGAGTCTGGTGCTCCCTTTCTGATCGAATTTGGGGGCGAGATGCAGGCACCTAGGCCTGATTGCTTTAGTGAGGAGGAAGGAGGTTGAGGAGAGGGACAGGAAGGGTGAGAGTAGGCAGGGAGGGGCAGGGCGCAGAGCTTGAGGCCCCAGCGGAGGCAGGAGGCAGGGTGGCATCTTCATTAGGCTGTCCTCAGGGGACTTGGCAGCCAGTTATTAAATGCACCCTAAGGATGGGAAGCTTGTTGGCCAGGTGAGGGAAGAAAACAACTGGTGGGAGTCATGGGGGCTGGGGTTGGCTTTGCCTGGACCAGGAAACCCCTTGATCTCACTCATGGGGGAGGGCTGAGATTGGGGACTATCACTGTGATGTGAACTAACCCATGGCAGCAGGGATGATGCCCTGGGCACCCTTGGATCCAGGCAGGGAGCTGGGTTAACCTCAGAGCTGGTGCTGAGGGCCCCTTCGTGGTACACCCCCACCATGGGGGCTTCTTGACTACCATGATGGCTGGGCTGGGGGTTGTGATATCTACTGGACCCTCACCATTGTTCTTTTCGTCACCAAGAATCCTGCCACTTCTATTTCTGGTCTTGGGCAACTTCCTGCTCAGAGCTGACATTGTAGACTGTACTGTGTTCCGTTTTCACCTGTAGAAAACAATCTGTTAAGTGGCCAAGTTCCCCAGGCCTCTGTCCTGGGCTCTCTTCTCTCCTCCCTCACCACCCACCCTTTGGGCCATCGGCTTGTATGGCCTTGAAGCTCATCAGTGATGACTGAAATCGCTACCTCCAGCTCACACTTCTGAGCAGTTGTCTCTCCATCCAGCTGCTTCCTGGATGGCTCCCTGGGGTGCTTCCGGGCACTACAGGCTCAACCTGTTCCCTCATGAATTTCTCATCTTTTCTTCATACCTGCTCCACCTCCATGGTGCCCCATCTCACAGAAGGCCCCACTGCCTGCCCACGAGCCCAAGCCAGAAAGCTGGAGCCATCCCCAACTCCACCCTTTCCCTGACTCACCATGAGAAGCCACCGTTCAGTCTGCTCTACCTCTTCATTAGTCCTTGCACATCCCTTCCACTCCCTTCCCCATTGCTGCTGCTTTTGTCCTTCTTTTCTTTCTTGGACCATTTCATAGTCTTCACATTGGTCTCTGAGCTGTTAATTGACCCTCCACACTTCCTGTCCATATTTCTCTCCTGCTTAAAATTCTCAGCATCACTGATGATGAAGGGTAAGGATACTCCTTATACTGGAATTCAAGGCCCCTCACGGTCCGGCCCCCATGCCAGCCTGCTCCTGCATCACCCTCCAGCCCTCTTCATGCTCCATGTTCCAGTTCCCACGATGCACCACACTTCTGCACACCTCTGAGCCTTTGCTCATGCTGTCCCCTCTGCCTGCATGCCTTTACTCTGCTTTTGCCTTTAAGTCTCAGCTAACTCAAGAGTAACCTCAGCTTTGTACTCCACTGGGACATGCTCCCTGAATGTCTTCCTCTCTACCCTGACACTGACTCCTTGTATCATCCTGCAGACTTCTGTGTCATGGCCCTTATTACACTATATCGGAGTTGACTACAGATCTGTCCCCTATGCCTAGATGACTGTGAGAGCCCTGAGGGCTGGGATTCGGTGTTTTGTTTATCTTTCTGTTCCTGGTACCCAACTCTGAGTGTGACATATAGTAGATGCTTAACCAGGGCTGCAGGAATCTGTGAAATGTTCACCAATCTCAGAAATGCCAATATCAGGATCTTTCGATGTGTGTATTAATTTTCAATGGCTACTGTAACAAATTATCACAAACTTAATGGCTTAACACAAATTTATTATCTTGCAGTTCTGGAGGTTAGAAGTCCAAAACAGGTCTCGGTGGACTAAAATTAATATGTGGGCAACACCGTGTTCCTTCTGGAGGTTCCATTTCCCTCCTTTTTCCAGTTTCTAGAAGCTGCCCACTTTCCTTGGCTTGTGGCTGCCTTCCTCCACCTTCAAAGTCAGCAACGTTAGGATGAGTCATTCTCACACTGTTCTCCCTCTGGTTCTTCCTCTTCCACTTTTAAGGACCCTGGTGATGGCATTGGGTTCACCCAGATAATCCACGATGTTGTTGTTGTTAGATGCCATGGAGTTAGTTCCAGCTCATAGCGACCCTGTGTGCCACAGAATGAACACTGCCCAGTCTTTCATCATCCTCACAATCGTTATGCTTGAGTCCATTGTTGTAGCCACTGTGTCAATCTGACCTGTTTGAGGGTCTTCCTCTTTTTCATTGACCCTCTACTTTACCAAGCATGTCCTTCTCCAGGGACTGGTCCCTCCTTATAACATGTCCAAAGTACATGAGATGAAGTCTTGCCATCCTCGCTTCTAAGGAGCATTCTGGCTGTACTTCTTCCAGAACAGATTTGTTCGTTCTTCTGGTGGTCCATGGTGTATTCAATATTCTTTGTCAACATCGTAATTGAAAGGCTTCAATTCTTTTTCAGTCTTCCTTATTCATTGTCTGGCTTTCCCATGTGTGTGAGGTGATTGAAAACATCATGGCTTGGGTTAGGTGCACCTTAGTCTTCAAAGTGACATCTTTGCTTTTTAACACTTTAAAGAGGTCTTTTGCAGCAGATTTGCCCAATGCAATGTGTTGTTTGATTTTTTTTTCTAATTTATTTTGTTGTTGTTGAGAATATATACAACAAAACATACACCAAGCTAACCATTTCTACATGTACAATTTAGTGACATTGATTACATTTCTTTGAGTTGTACAACCATTCTCACCCTCCTTTTCTGCGTTGCTCCTCCTCCACTAACATAAACTCACTGCCCCCTAAAGTTCCTATCTAATCTTTTGAGTTGCTGTTGTCAATTTGATCCCGTATAAATAGTTCTTAAAAGAGCATAATGCTCAAGGCAGACATTTTTTACTAGTTAAGAGAAACTATTGTTTGGTTTTAAGAAGACTTCAGGGGATATTTCTGGTTCGTTTGATTTCTTGACTGCTGCTCCCATGGGCATTGATTGTGGATCCAAGTAAAATGAAATCCTTGACAACATCATTATTGTCTCTGTTTTTCATGATGTTGCTTATTGGTCCGGTTGTGAGGGTTTTTGTTTTCTTTATGTTAAGATGTAACCCATACTGAAGGCTGTAGTCTTTGATCGTCATCAGTCAGTACGTACTTCAAGTCCTCTTCGCTTTCAGCAAGCCAGGTTGTGTCATCTTCATATCGCAGGTCTTATGAGTCTTCCACCAATCCTGATTCCTCATTCTTGTTCATATACTCCAGCTTCTAGGATTATTTGCTCAGCATACAGATTGAATAAGTATGGTGTCATGGACTGAATTGTGTCCTCCAGAAATATGTGTCAACTTGGTTAGGCCATGGTTCCCAGTATTGTGTGGTCATCCTCCATTTTGTGATTTTCCTATATGTTATAAACCATAATCTCTGCCTGTGGTTAAAAAGGATTAGAATGGGATGTAATACCCTTGCTGAGGTCACAACCCTGATCCAATGTAAAGGGAGTTTCCCGGAGATGTGGCTGGCACCACCTTTTATCTTACACGAGATAAAAGGAAAGGGAAGCATGCAGACAGTGGAAGACCTCATACCACCAAGAAAGCAGTGTGGTGATCAGAGCACGTCCTTTGGACCTGGGGTTCCTGTATGGAGAAGCTCCTAGTCCAGGGTAAAATTGATGGCAAGAACCTTCCTCCAGAGCCAACAGAGAAGGACTTCCCATGGAGATGATGCCCTGAATTTGAATTTCTAGCTACTAGAGTGCGAGAAAATAAATTTCTCTTTGTTAAAGCCATCCACTTGTGATATTCCTGTTATGGCAGCACTAGATAACTAAGACATATGGCGAAAGGATATAATCCTGATACACCTTTTCTGATTTTAAACCACTCGGTATCCTCTTGTTCTGTTCGAATGGCTGCCTCTTGGTCTATGTACAGGTTCCCCATGAGCACAATCAAGTGTTCTGGAATTCCTGTTCTTCTCAATGTTATCCATAATTTGTTATGATCCACACAGTTGAATTCCTTTGCATAGTCAATAAAACACGGAAAAACACCTTTCTGGTATTCTCTGCTTTCAGCCAGCATCCATCTGACATCAGCAGTGATATCCCTCGTTCCAAGGCCTCTTCTGAATCATGCTTGAATTTTGACACTTCCTTTCAATGTACTGCTGCAATTATTTCTGAATTATCTTCAGCAAAATTTTACTTGCATGTGGTATTAATGATATTGTTCAATAATTTCCACATTCTTATTATATATGTTGGATAACCTTTCTTTGGAATGGGCAAAAATATGGATCTCTTCCAGTGGATTGGCCAGGTAGCTGTCTTCCTAATTTCTTGACATAGATGACTGAGCGCTTCCAGTCTTGCATCTGTTTGTTGAAATATCTCAGTTGGTATTCTGTCAATTCCTGTAGCCATGCCTTCAGTGTAGCTTGGACTTTCTCCTTCAGTACCATGGGTTCTTGATCATATGCTACCTCCTGAAATGGCTGAATGCTGACCAGTTTTTTTGGGTACAGTGATTCTGTGTATTCCTTCTATCTGCTTTTGATGCTTCCTGCATCGTTCAGTATTTTGCCCATAGAATTCTTCAGTATTGCAACTCAAGGCTTGAATTTTTTCTTCAGTTCTTTCAGCTTGAGAAATGCATAGCGTGTTCTTTTCTTTTGGTTTTCTAACTCCAAGTCTTTGCACATTTCATTATAATACTTTACTTTGCCTTCTTGAGCTGCTCTTTGAAATCTTCTGTTCAGCTCTTTTAGATGATCATTTCTTCCGTTAACTTTAGCTACTCTATGTTCAAGAGCAAGTTTCAGAGTCTCTTCTGACATCCATTTTGGTCTTTTCTTTCCTGCCTTTTTAATGACCTTTTGCCTTCTTTTTATATGATGTCCTTGATGTCTTCCCACAACTCATCTTGTCTTTGGTCATTAGTGTGCATGTATCAAATCTATTCTTGAGATGGTCTCTAAAGTCAGATGGGATATACACAAGGTCGTATTTTGACTCTCATGGATTTGTTTTAATTTTCTTCAGCTTCAACTTGAACTTGCATATGAGCAATTGATGGCCTGTTCTGCAGTCAGCCCCTGGCTTTGCTCTGACAGATGATATTGAGCTTCTCCATCATCTCTTTCCACAGATGTAGTTGATTTAATTCCTGTATATTCCATCACACGAGGTCCACGTGTGTAGTCACTGTTTATGTTGTTGAAAAAAGGTACTTGTAATGAATAAGTCATTGGTCTTGTGAAATTCTATCATGCAATCTCTAGCATCGTTTTTATCACCAAAGCTGTGTTTTCCAACTATCTATCCTTCTTTCCTTCTTTGTGTCCAACTTTTGCATTCCAATCACCAGTAATTATCAATGCATCTTGATTGCATGTGTGATCAATTTCAGACTGCAGAAGTTGGTAAACATTTTCAACTTCTACATCTTTGGCATTAGTGGTTGGTGTGTAATCCTGGATAATAATCCTGGGTAGTCTCGCTTCTAACCTGCTGGCTCCCACTGCTCCCTTGTGTGCAATAATTTGCTAAAATGATTCATAGACCTCAGGAAGTAGCTATACTTATGATTATAGTTTTACTACAGTGAAAAGACACAAATGAAGAGATACGTAGGGCAAGATCTGAGAGGTTCCAACATGAAGATTCCGTGTTCCAAAAAGGGATGAACTAACCTCCCACGTATATCAATGTCTTTCACCAACCAGGAAGCCCATGGAAATTCAGTGTTCAGAGCTTTTATTGTCCTTATTTTAAGGACAGCTGCTTAACAATCTTAATTTCATCTGTGACCTTAATTCCCCCTTCCCTTATAGCCTAACATATTCACAGGTTCTAGGAATGGAGGTGTGGATATCTTTGAGGGGGCCTTATTCTGCCCACCATGATGTGGAAGAAGCTAAAGAGGCCAGTGCCATGTGGGGAGAGGGACCATGCTCTATAAACTCTAAGAGTGAGGGAGAGACTCAGGGCCAAAGAACAGCAAGATCAGAGAACACAATGATTAGATGCTTGTGAGAGAGTTCCTGTGCAAGCCATAAAGAGCTTCCCCATCTATGTTGGTCAGGCCTGCAAGTGCCAGAAACCCAGCCCACCCTGGCTTTAAGCACAAGGGGACTTTCCTGACTCATGTAACTAAAGAAGCCACAGGTAGGAATCCCTCCAAGTGTGGCTGGTTGAGGTTCAGATGATGTCCCCATAACTCCATTTCTTTCCATTTCTCAAATTTCTGTTCCATCTTGGGTGTGAATGTCATCCTCAGCCCACAGGAGACAGCAGCAACTCATGCCTCACACAGCCCAGGGGTAAGGGCAGCTGCTGAGTGGGTGTGGGGCACTCAGCAAGTCTCACTGCTCTGCCTTGCCTCGAGGGGGTTGTGAATCTTGCCCCCAACCAAGCCCAGGGCCAGAGCAATACTTTGTGCTGATTGGGTTGGATTTCACCCAAATCATGGGTAGAGAATAGGGGATTGATGGGTTCCCAGATGGGTGACTGGTGAATATAGCAAATCCCCACTTTTCACTTCTCTGCCAGGTCTGTTCTCACACCAGGTGCACATGTGGCACTTTTTCCTGTGACCCTAACCACCTGGAGCTAGGGCAGACCTCCCAAATTAAAGGGCACAGTCCTCCAGGCTGCCAAGTCTGCCCAAGACCTCAGATGCCAGCAACAAGCTTGGGAGTCACCACAACACTCTCACTTCTGATCTGTGGCTATAAATTTTCACTACCCGTTCTGGATGCCAGCCATAAGCTTGAGGGTTCTCAGCCTCCCTCACTTCTGACCTGCTGGCTCCCACTATTCTCTAGAGTTTGATAATTTCCTAGAATGGCTACTCACAGGCTTCAGGAAACAGCTATACTTATGATTATTGTTTTATTACAGCAAAAGGATACAAATGAAGTGACACGTAGGGCCAGGTCTGGGAGGGTTTCCAATGTAAAGCTTCCATGTCCAAAAAAGGGACAGGACGCATGACCCTCCCACATGTAACAATGTCTTTCACCAGTCAGGAAGCACATGGAAACTCAGTGTCCAGAGCTTTTATTGAAGATTTTTGCCATGTCATCATAAGGTGATCATTATGAGGTGTTATCAGGAGGTGGGTCTGTCCAGTCTGGCCAGCTCTCACCCAACAGTCATCTCACTGGCATAACCTGTTAGTTAGGTGTGGTATGGAGTCCTGATCAAAGACACTTAAACCATTAGGAACATTCCAAGGGAACTGAGGACAAAGATAAATTCTTTGGGTAAAGTTAATGTTTAAACCTCACAGTGGTGCCCCCTACTTTATTGTAGGGAGGCAGGACCGGGTGGTTGAAAGAGCCCTCAACTGAGAGGAGTCTTGGGTTTCAATTCTGGTTCTGCAGCTGACTTGTCGTGTGACAGTGAACAAGTTACTTCTTAGCTTCTCTGGGCCTCGCTGTAAAATGAGGAGGTGAGGTTGGATGCTCTCTAAGGGACCTCAGGCTTCAACATCCTTACCAAGTGGAGGCTTTTCCCATCTGTTTAGCCCATCTGTTTTCTTGTGCTTCTAGATACTAGTAGTAAAAATCCTTAGAAAACCCAGTGGGTTTCTGTAGGGAAGGTTGCGGAGAATAGAGTTAAGTCTAAGACCTGCAGAGAGCCTTAATTTTCTACATGAAATGCTGAGGGGAAAGAAGAGCCTTAGAAATCCCTGGGTTCATGGGAAAATTTGGGATCTGAGCCAATGGCCAGGTACTAGCAAGACTTCGGGCTGCATCTGGCATCCAGGATAAGGTTCGATCTGTGGTTGGTGTTGGGGCCTAATGTGTGGTCAGTGTTGGGGGTTATTGTATGACCAGAGGTGGGGTCACTAATGACTGAGAAGACACAGTCTGTGTCTTGTGCAGGGGTCAGAGGCTGGTCAGCAATAGATGGGGCAGATTCTATAATTGTTGTATGGGTGATCCAGGTGGTATACAAAAGGGACTTCAGCCACATGTGACTTCTAAAGCATTTATTGTCATCTAACATATTATATACACTCATATATACTTATATATGTATACATGAGTCAGAATCGACTCGACGGCAATGGGTTTTGTTTTGTTTTTTGGTTAACATATTATATATTTTACGTATTTGGTTTCTTGTTGGCTTTCTTTGAGTAGAATGTCAACTCCATGAAGGCAATGACTTTGTTCTCTGCGGCAGCTCTGGGTCCTAGCACATGTGTCTTAGGCTGGGTTCTCTAGGGAAGCAAAACCAGTGAAATATATATATATATATCTATATATATATATATCTCAAGGAAATGGCTCACACGGTTGTAGAGGCTGTCAAGTCCCAAGCCCTTGTGTTAGGCTTCAGGCTGGAGGCTTCTCCTGATTTCTTCTGACTCATAGCTGCAGGGGTTGACGAGCCCAAGATCAGCAGGTCAGATGGCAGGCTGCTGGTTCAAGGCTGTAAAAGCTGATGAATCCCAAGTTTGACAGGGAATATGGTAGGCCACTGGCTCAAGTTCCAGGAACCAGAGCCAGATGACGATGAGCCAGATGCAGGATCCAGAGTGAGCAAAAGTCAACAAGCTTTGCCAGAACATCCATACGTATATACATATATATTGGGTGCAGGCCACGCCCCTGAGGAAACTCCCTTTACAACTGATTGGCTGATCATATAGAATCACATCATCGAGGATGGCTACATCATTACATAATTGCTAAATTACATCATTACATAACTGCCAAACCACTGAGAAACACGGCCCAGCTAAGTTGACACACAACCTTAACCATCACAAAATGGTAAAAAAAAAAACAAAAAAAACCAGTCGCGGCTAAGTTGATTCTGACTCATGGTGACTCCACGTGTGTCAGAGCCCAACTATGCTCCTTGGGGTTTTTAATGGCTGAATTTTAGCAGTAGATTGCCAGGACTTTCTTTTGAGGTGCCTCTGGTTGAACTTGAACCTCCAGCATTTCAGTTAGCAGCTGAGTCATTAACTGTTTATACCACCCAGGCACATGATAGGTGCTCAAAAAAATAACTGTCAGGTGACTAAATGCATGATGCTGGGGTATTACATCTGGGTGTAGTGATGTCGTGTGTAACTTTGCTGCACCTTAGAACCATCCATAGAGTTTTAAAAATCCCAGTGCCAGTACCAATGGATCAGAACATACTGGGGTGGGATCCAGGCATCCATAGATTTTAAAGATCACCAGGTGATTCCAATGTGCTGCAAAGTTTGGGACCCACTGCCTTAGACCCCGTAAAGTGCAGGGGGGACATACGCCGACAGGCAGGGACTCACGCAGCATCTGCGCACGTGCAGGAGGAAGGCTTGGGTGGCGGCAAGTCTCGGGTTCCGGGTGGTAGGATGGAGACTTTTTGTCCTAGATCTCTATCACGTTCTCCGGACACCCGCCACGGAGGTGATTACTTTGCTATCACAAAATGGATTTTGGCTGCAAGTCAAGAAGAGCTCTCGCTTCCCAGCTAAACGATGGCAAATCAATTTGAGGTCTCTGCTGGAGCTGCTGATTAGGGCTGGCAGCCAGGGAGCCTCTGGCTGTCAGAGCCAAAAAAGGGCTAGGGAAGGCCTTTGGGATGACAAGCAAGCAAAGCAGGAACTGGAGGCCAGCTGGGGGTCCCAGAGCTCAGCCTTCTCCTGGAGTGCAGTAGTAGCCTAGGTGGGTTGCTGCCTAGGTTTGGGTGTGCAAACTCCGCGTATTTAGTGTAGTAATACTAATGGTAGGAGTCGTCACCTATTGAACACTTGGTATGTGCTGGGCATTTTAATACATTTGTTGCAATAACTGGGCAGTGTAGGTATTATTATCTCTTTTTACTGAGGCCCAGAGGGGTGAAATAATGTTCTCAAGTCCAAACAGCTTCAAAGTTCCAGAGCCAGATTTGGAACAAGTCTGCCTGGGAAAAATCCAGACCTTTCTTCAGGATGCTCTGCTGTGTGTTGGTTTGCATGTCCAAATTATGAGCTTCTGTGACCATGTCAGACTCAGGTCTGAAAGGCAGTGTCTAGGCCAGTGATTGGTCATGAAGAGGCCCCCTGGAGAGTATTTGCTGGAGGGAGAAAGGAATGAAAACATGTTTGCTGAATGCATGGATGAATGAAGGGGTGTTTGCTGAGTAGGGACTGAAGGAAGGGCTGTAGGTGAGCTGCGGTATGCATTGTATGGTAGATGGCCCCAGTGATCTTCCTTCCTGGTCTTCATGCCCTATGTAGTCTCCTCCCACACTGAATCAGCGCTGGTCTGTGTGGCCAACAGAAATGTGCGGAAGCTGGGGTGTGTGACTTCCTAAGCTAAGTCATAAAGGACATTGCATTTTCCATCTTACTGTGTTGGATCACTCACCCTGGAGGAAGCTAGCTGCCATAATGCAAGGCCACTCAAACAGTATTGAGAAGCGGTCTTCCTATAAAGGAACTGAAGCCTCCTGCCAACAGCCAGTACCAACTTGCCAGGAATGTGGCTGAGCCACCTTGGAGTTGAATCCTCCAGCCCCAGTCAAGCCTTCAGATGACTGCAGCCCAGAACTACCCAGTCAAGTCACCTCAGAATTCCTGACCCACGGAAGTTGTGAGAGGAAAAAAAGTTTATTGTTTTAAGCCACTCAATTTTGGGGTGATTTGTTATGCAATGACAGATAACTCATACATATTGCTAAGTCTCTTTTGAGCTGAAGATTTAGTGAGCTTCCTGGAGGAGATAATTACACCCTTCTGTACCCCTACTCACTTGTGGCTTTTGCCTCTCAGCTTGTCTTGCATTACGGAAGAAAGACGTGACACAGATTTGGTTTTAAGTCCAGTCTTCTCAATTCACTATTGGGATTTTTATTATAATTATATATTACAATTATTATTAATTCTTCTCCTTATCTTTTTTCATTTCTTCTTTGTCCTTCTTTCTTCTCTTCCTACCCTTATTTTTGTTCATCAGTTTTGTCATAGTAGTAGTAGCATTTAGTAGTAATGGCTGTCATTTTTAAAGTACCTACTCTATGCCAAGCATAAGGTTGCTATGAGTCAGAATTGTCTTGACAACAACTGTTTTTTCATTATTGTTTATTAATGTGTCAAGCACTGTGCTATGTTCTCTACTGACATTATTTTAACTAATTCCCTCAAAAATCCTGGTTGTCGATTCTGACTCATAGCAACCCTATAGGGCAGAGTAGAACTTCTCCACAGGGTTTCCGAGGCTGTAAATCTTTATGGAAGCAGACTGCCACATCTTTCTCCAGCAGAGTGGCTGGTGGTTTTGCATCGTTGACCTTTTCATTAGCAGCTGAATGCTTAACCACTGCACCACCAGAGTTTCTTGTGTGTATGTGGGGGAGGGGATAATTAGGCATTATTATACCCATTTTTTAAAATAGATAAGGAAACCAAAACAGAACAGTTGAGTCATCTGCCCAAGGCCAGAGAGACAGAATCAGGATTCAAAGCCAGGTTTGTCTGAGTCCGAAGTGCTCATTCCCATTCTGTCTCCTTATTGCTGAGCCTCAGCTTTCTCCTGCGTAAAATGGGGCCAATACTGACTTCATAGATTCCTGTCAGGATGAAAAGAGGTGCTACCTTTAAAGCAGCTAGCTCTTGGGTATGGCATACTGCTGTGCTTAGTAAGTAAGGGCTCCCGGACCCACTGTTTCTCTCCCCTTTCCACCCCATGTACCTTAACATGGGCTGTCTTGACCCCTGTATAGACAGGGTCATGCCAAGTGCCTCTCACAACGAGAGCAGCAGGGAGTTGATGTGGCCAAGAGCTGGAGACCGCAGGGCCTGCCCAGGATAGGGTGGGTGCCCTGGGTCTGGAGTCCCGAGGAGATGCTCCCACGACCTCTGGCCCTAGGCACTGAGCCCGTTCCATGTGCCAGCTCAGTGCTTGGAGAGGGAAGTGGCCTGCCTGAGTTCACACAGAGAGGAGGGCACAGCATCTGCATTCCTATGCAGGTCAGCGCCTGTGGAGAAGCTGGGTGTTTAGAGCCTTCTCCAGCCGGAGAGTCCCAGCTGAGAAAACATTGTCCTCAGGGGGTATCGAATCGTCTCTCAGATCAGGCAAGAAGCCCCAATTAATTACAAGTGCTAAGTGAGTGGCCTGGAAGCAGGGTGTTCGCAGTCAATTAAAGAGGTGCTGGAGGAGACTTCATTAACCTCCTGCCTCCTGGCAGCTTTGAGGTTAGGAGAAAGAAGGAACTTGTCCAGCTATAATGAACCTCCCGACACTGTGGGAGATCAAGCGGAGGAGAGGGCCCCACCAAAGATGTCGCAGAGGGATGGCTCTGTTGAGTTGGAGGATGGATTGAGCTTTAAATCCCCTTTCCACTCCAGGTTTCTTGATTTCCTGGGCCTTGCCCTCCGTTGTGAAGTAAATGGTCAAAATGGATCTCCATTTTGGGGCTGCGTGCAAAGTGTCGTTTGTGCTGCTCCTTGTGAGCCAACGTGGAGAGCAGCCTGCCCACTGGGCTCTTTCCTCAGGCACCTCAAACCCAGCAGCCTAAACCAAACTCATATCCTCAAACCAGTCTCCCACCAGACTTCCAGGTCTTGGAGAACGTACCACCCAAGATGGAGACAGAGGCATGTGTCCCTCCTCCATGCCCCCTACACCCAATCCTCAAGTCCTCCTTTACATCCCTTCACTCTCCTTACTTCTCTCTGCCCCTTTGCCACTGCCTGAGGTTAGGCCTCACCATCTCTGACCTTGACATCATACCAGCTGCTCCCTGGGTTCCCAGCTTCAAGTTTCTAACTCCCCAGAGCATCCTCCACACAGTCCTACCTGGCCTTCCTCAACAGGTACATCTGATTGTGTCATGCCCCTGCTCAGTGTCCTTCGATGGCTCCCCATTGCCTCTGGGTAGAGCCCAGGCTGCAGGCAGAACGCCTGGGGAGTCTGCACCCTTTTTAATGTCCCCAGCCTCTCAGCCTTTCACTGAGCCCTCAATAAGTACCTGCAGATGTCCCCTGCCTCCCCTTCTCACTCCCTCCAGATGGGGGATTTCTTTTCCCTCTTCTGGGTCTTTGCTCACGCTACCTCCTCTGCCTGGAATGCCCTCCTCCCCCACCAGATGGACTCCTCTATTTCCCTTAAGACACATCAGATGTCACCTCCTCCAGGGAGCCTTCCCTAAGCTCCCTGAGTTTACCCATATCACTGTACATGTTATGGTGGGCAGCCGGTCTGCTGGCCTGTCTCCTCCATTAGCAGGTAAATGCTGGGATGGAAGGGACTGAGTGATTTGTATTCTCGGTACTAAGCACAGAAGAGGCGCAATTTATTTACTTATTCAGCCTCTTAGGAGAAGACCTTCAGGACTAAAAGTGAGAGGATGCTGATATTTACTGATCGGCTACAGGGCACATTGGGAATAGGCTGATATTTGTGGATGCCGCTGAGTGGAAAGGAGAGCAGAGGAGAAGCATCTGAGTGTCTGGGTTGGGTTGATTACTGAGGAGGGACTTGGGTCTTGGGAGGACAGTGCCTGGGTGCTGGAAGGAGAACTGAAGTCCTCGTGTTCTGTCTCCAATCTCCGCCCTTGGAAAAGAATGACCTTAGATTTGCAGAATCCCTGGGAAGTCTGCCACTGGCCACTGGCCCAGCTCTGGGACCCTTCTCCCACCACCTGGGACCCTGTGGCTGAAGAGGTTTGGGGCTCTGGCTCCTCTGAGGCTCTGCTCAATCCCAGTTGCTATGTAGGGATGGGGGAGTTTTGCCTTTCAGCCTTTGTGGTGGGCAGGCTTTAAGATGATCCTGATGACCCGCCCCCCCCATCCCAGAATTCACACCTTTCTGTAATCCTCTTCCTGTAAGTGTGGGCAGGACCTGTGACTTCTTCTAACCAATAGAAGATGGCAAAGGTGATGTGATGTCACTTTCATGATTAGGCAACATAAGATTGTGGCTTCCATCTTGCTTTTTCCTTTATTGACTCTCTTTGTTGCCTTCTTGGCTTGCTCACTCTGAAGCCAGCTGGCATGTTGTGAGCTGCCCTTTGGAGAGGCCCATGTGGCAAGGAACTGAGGGCAGCCTCCAGTCAACAGCTAGCAAATAACTGAGGCTCTTAGTCCAACAGGAGCCGAATCTGGCCAACTACCACAGAGCTTGGAAGCAGATCTTCCTCAGTTGAGCCTTCAGATGAGACCCCAGTCCTGGCCTGAACCTTAATTGCAGCCTCGTGAGAGGCCCTGTAGCAGAGGACCCAGCAAAACCATGGGTGGGCTCCTGGCCCACAGAAACTATGAGATAATAAATGTGCATTATTTTAAGCAGCTAAGTTTGTGGCAATTTGTTATGTAGCAATAGATAACTGATTAGTCTCCTGCTGCATGCAAACTTCCTCTGATCAGAGAGTCCAGGGGCTCTGCTACTCACAGTGCCCAAGCCCAGGATCATAGGCAGATCTGGGAGAACAGGCACGAGGGGTGTCAGGGCATAGAAAAGGGAGAGATCAGATTCTGCACCCTTTGCCTGTTATCCAGTAAGTGCAGGGAGCTAAAGGGAAAATGACTGTAATCACCACATAGATGGGACAGAGATTGATTGCCTGGGCCCTGAGTCAGTACTGGGGTTCCTGAGCATCCACAGTGGACCTGGCGGTGGGCTGAGTTTCAGGGAGGCCACAGGGCACAGCCAGCCCTATCCTTACAGTTCCCAGGCTCAAGAGGGAGACAGGCAGTATGGCATAAATTACAATAGAATTTGCAAAGTGCCATCCACTGACTGCTCAGCACGCAGTGCTAACAGTGTGTGCGCAGGAGCCCATTTAGCCCTCCCGCATCTGCGGAGGTCAGAGCAATGATTATGATCCCATTCTGCTTGCTAGGGGAATGCTCCGAGGGGCTAAGTAGCTTGCTCAGGGTTACTCTGCTGGGCAGCAGAGCCTATCTGAGCACTCAGACATGGGCATCATGTATCAGGGTGGTTGTCTCAGAGGAGGTGACACTGGAGCTGGGTCTTGAGATGTTAGAGGTGTCAGAGTGCACCAGGGAGGGGAAGGGTACCGTGCATTCCAGGCAGAGGGGACTGAGTATGCAAACACGAATCAGCATGTTTGGGCAATGGGGGGGGGGCAGGGGGTGTTGCTTGGTGTGCTGGCAGCACAGAACTGGGTGAGGATCTGACCTAGCTAGCAGGTTGGGGTCATATCACGCAGGACTTTTCTGACCATTTTGACGTTATCCTATGGGAAGCCATTGAACAGTGTTGGGTGGGGGAGTGGCTTGGTTCTGTTTGCGTTTTAGATAAGTCTTCTGGGTGAGGGTAGGGGTGTTGGGGAGAGGATGGGGGAAGGGAAGACATAGAGGCTGGGAGACAGTGTGTGGGGTGCCCAGCCAAGCAAAAAGAAGGGGAGGAGAGAAGGGGAGGCCTAACTTAAGGCAAGGAAAGGCAATGGGGGAAGCGGGCTGGAGGAGGGTTCTGGCCTGGCCCTGACTCATCATCAGAGCCAGGGAAGTGTCTGGGTTCCTAGGCCCTGCACCAGCCTGGCCCAGAGTTGGTGCCCCACCAATGTCTGTGGAATGAACGCCTGACATACCTCTGCCCCCCATGTGACTCGGCCTTATCTCAGAGTGCCATACCCCAAGGAGCTGGGGTGGGTAGTCAGAGATGTGGTCTGGAGGGCAGGAGGATGGAGTACCCTGGACTCTGGCCTTGGTTGATCTCTGGGGTAGTTTCCACAGTGTTGGGGCCAGAAAAGAGGGTAAAACTGAAGATTTTCTGGGGCCTCTTGAGCTCTGTGTGCTGCCCCTCCCTTGGTGAGTGGGTGTCTCCCACCCCCACTGGTGAGTGGGTGCCTCCCATCTAGCTCTTGTTGTGTAGAAGGACAGAAGAGGACAGACAGACCGAAGAGCTGCTGTACAAGGTTTTTTCTTTGTCATGGTTGGTTTTGTACACCTGTACTTAGCATTTGCGTCATACAAAGGGGGGAGCAACAGCCATGGCTTTTGGTCAGGTTCAGGGGGGCATGAAGGGTGCCCCTCCCCTCCCCCCAGGCACTGACACATTTAAAGGAAGCAGAGCAACAAGTACACAGCAAATGTGGGGAAGGGAGTCCCCTGAGAGTAGGATGATCGTCCTCACAGCATCTCACTGGTACACCCACCAGGGCCAGCACGAGATTTCCCATTCTCTCCCCAGGGAAGAGGGTGGACTCTTCCCAAGTGGGGACATTCGGTGGGAAGCATGTCCTCAGGCCTGGGAAACGTTCCCTTCTCTGAGCTAGTGTGGTCCCCAGCCTCCCTGTGCAGCCAGGTCCTGTGGGATCCTAGAAAGATTGCCAGGTGGGCAACCCTGACAGGTGGGTGCCGGGACTCTTGGGGCTGGGAAGTCCAACCCACCCTACTCTAGCCACAAGCCTTGGGGGAAGCTGCTTTGTCCATCAGCTGCCCTGCCTGGGAGAGTCCTGGGTAGAAACACTTCTGTTCTCTGTCTCTCCATCTCTGTCACTTTCTCTGTCTCTCTCTCCCTTCACCTGACTCTCTCACACACACATCTGGAAGAGTGTCTCATTCCCTGCTTCCTTTGGAGGTGCACCCCAAACAGTTTTGCAGTTAAGGACACCTTCCAGGAGCTTCTGGACCTGGGGAGGAGGGACACCCACTCTTGGAAACCCTGGCCCATCGCCAGCACCCAGCACGGGCAGATCCAGAGGGATTTCTGCAGCTCTTTTCCTCCTTTCTGGGGGTGAGTTCTGAGACACACAGCATGGTGGGGTCTTCTTCCCCCCACCTCCACACCTGCACACTAAAGGAGGGGACACATTCCCTCCCTTGCAGCTCATTCTGTTTCCACCCACGTGCAAAGGATTGATCCTTCTATCCCCCTATCTGGGCCACAAGTCAGCTTCTCTCCACAGTCAGGCCTGTGTTCAGAATGACAGTCATCTTGTCTCCCCAGACTTGAGGGTCATCACCTAGCAGGGGTTGGAGCCAGGTATGCCCCAGCAGACACTCCCCTCTCAAGGAAGACCTCAAGGCCTGCTGCTCAGGAGCAGATGGTGGGTATCTGGAGGAGTCCGGGACGTGCTCCTAGACTAAGCCAGCCAGCCCGGAGGGCACAGGGCAGGGGGAGGGGGTTTGAGAAGCTCTGAGCCCACTCGGGGCTGGCGGGGCTGTAGAGACCACCAGGGATGCCCTCTGAGGGTCTGGGGTGCCTCGGGTCCACTTCAGATACCTTGCGTGGCTAGGCTTCTTGTGATGTGGAACTCCCAGGTCCTCCATCTTCACTGCCCATCTGCACTCTGTGCCCTGGAGTCACCTGAGAGGTGTGCAAGCCTCTCTGAACACTTGGGATCCTCTCCAGTTTTCAGGCAGGGCTCATGCACAGAGTGTGGGGAGGCCTGGGGCCTGCTGCACTGGCCCCTGCCTGTCTCTGCCCTGGGACCCCAGGGCTTTCAAGAATGACCATCCTGCCCAGGATAGCAGACACAAACAGACAAGCAAACAAGAGGGGTCGAGGTGGCTCCCCCATCACAGACACAGGCACAGACACAGGCCCCTTAGGGGGCCAGACACAGGGCACAAGGGGAGGGGGCAGAGGAGGCGGGCAAGTCCAGGGAGCCAGAGCCACCAAGGCCCTGCTCCCCAGAGAAGGGACGGACCAGGGGACTTTTCTGGTTCCCTAAACATATGGATTGTTTTGTCTCGTCTTTAAAGTATTGCAATCTAACTGATATGGCTTTAACTATTGGAAACGGACAGAGAAGACACACGTCTCTCTGAAATAAAAGCATAAATCCACTAAAATGGAAAACCTGCAGGATGCAAACTGGGGCCAATAGGGCAGGGGCTCAGGGGGCAGGCAAGTCACCCCCTCCCTGGCCCCTGCTATTGGAATAGGCCCTGTTGGGGCCCAGCATGGCTTCCTGGGGCACTGCCTGGGCCCGTCCCAGTGGACTTCTGAGGACCTCAGGCAGGAACCCCCAAGGGAGGGACAACTCTAGGCCAATGACAAAGTCTCCTCTTAGATATGGCCATCTGAGAGCGATGGTCTTGGGGCTGGGAGAGGGCTCTCATGTTCCTGCTCCCCAACACATGTCCCTGCACACAGCTGCCTTTTCAGACCCACACCCGTGCATGCAACAGCCTGAACACATCTGACAACTCCCTCCAACACACACACCCATTACTCCTGACACACACATATACAAGCTAACACAGGCAATCTCTGACACACATGAGATGGCTAATATACACAGAACACACTTTCAACTCATGTGCACACCACCTCCAAGCTGCACACACACACAATCTCCAACACACGGATATGATCACTGACACACACAACCTTAATACACACGCACTCTAACATACACACGTACACACGATCTTTGGCTACACATAATCGCTGATGCAGTCTCAGGCAAGTAAGGGCACACACTCTCCCGGCACGTTTGATCCATGCCCCCCAGTTCTCACACAACTGACTGAGCAGGAGCCTTGACAATTTTGGGGTGGGGGAATGTCAGCTAGATCCCAGACATCCCAGAGGAGAGTTTGTTCTTGGCAATGACATGGATGGACAGATGCCTTCTGCCAGTAGGAACTGGCTTCTCCCCAAGGGTTTGGGGCTTTGGCCGAGAAGGTCCTCCGGGGGCCCATAGGCCTGAAAGCACATGGATGGGACAGGGTGGGGGAGGGGGTGGATAGGAATGGGGGCAGCCTGGCCGCACCAATGGGGGGTCCCCATGGCATAGGCCATTGCTGCCCGATGGCTCCAAGTGTTTTCTGGGGGTCCTGGGCAGCCCCTTGGCTGGGCAAGCTGGGCCCAGACTGGCAGTGGGTCCCAGGACCTACGTGGGGTTGGAGGGAACAAGAGGATGCTCTAGTCTGGGGCCCCCTCCACAGATAAGCTAAAGTCCAAAGAGGATCCATTGGAGGGACTGGCTTGGCCAGGGCTATGGCTCTCTGGGAGAGCCTGGGAGGGTGCTCCTAGGCTGGGTGCCACCAGGGGGAGGGAAGGAGAGTCCCAGCCTCCTGCCCAGACCCCAGCCTGGTCGGAAGTCAGCGGGGCCTCCCAGGCTGTGCCCTTATGGAGCAGGCTTACCCCAACTCCCTTCTTCAGGGCCAGGCCACTCAGCACCCCTGCCCTGACCTCGAGGCCCCCTGGGGGTCAGAGGCCAAAGGTCAGCATGCTGGGCAGGGCTGGAATGTGTCATTACTTTGGCTGGCTGGGGACAATGGTCCTCCTGGCAGTGGGGAGCATGAAGGAATTTATGGGGAGGGGTTACCACACCAGGATAGACCCTGGGCCTCCTGAAGGGGCCTCCAGTGTCTTCAGGCCTGGGTTCAGTACCCCTTGCTGGGGAAAAAGCTGTCTTCCCTTTCTCAAGCTACTTGGGAGTTGGATGAGGCCGGATATACTAGGATGAAGAGAGTTGGAGGAAGTGCTGAGGGGGAGGAGCCCCTGGCCAGGGAAGGGGGGCAGAGGCCAACTGAGGTTTTCCCCTTCAGAACTGAGACTGAACTGAATAAAAAAGAAAAGAAAGAACAACAAAAAAAGGAACAAGTGGGGTGGGGATGGGACAGGAGGCCGGTTACTTCTTGAACATGTCCTGCAGTGGTCCGGGCAGGTATTTGAGCACCGTGTCCAGGATGCTCTCCTCCTCCTCCTCCTCTTCGTCTCCACAGCCCGCTGGGATGGCTTTCTTGGGCCGGGTCAGGCTCCCCTCGCATGGCTGCTCCAGGGCCGCCTTCTCCTCAGCCTCTTTCTCCTCCTTTTTCTTCAGCCCATACTGGGGAGGGAGAGGGGAGAGGCCCAGTATGAACAGGGCCATGCAAACTCATTGAAAAAAAAAAACCTGAGCCTCAGTTTCCTCATCTATAAAATGGGGACAAGGATGCCTTCCTTTTGGAATTGTGCCTCATCTTCCGTTCCTGCTCAGTAAGTGAAACACTGTGCCCATGACAACTTATCTGCTATTTTAAAATCCCCAAAGATCTGAACACTGAAAGTTTTCTCACATGTTTGGAGGCAAATTGTAGTGGGGAAACCTGCCCTGAACTGGTGGGAGATCATGTTACTGCTGCGATGTGACCAGACACACATGGAACTGTTTGGCCATAGCGTGCAGCCCTACTGGGAGTGATATATAACAGTAACAGGTGTTCAGAGCACTCTGGTATTTGCCTGAAATTCCTATATTCTGAATTCCAAACCTACTGGGCCCCAAGGGTTTCGGGTAGGAGCCTGTGGACCCATGGCAGCAAACATTATCGGGCATTTACTAGTGTTTTCTCTTGGTTTAATCTCTATAATGATCCTTTGGTTTGTGCTTGACTGCTAACCTAAAGGCTGGTGGTTCGAACTCGGCCAGTGGTACCGCAAAAGAAAAGGCCTGTGATCAGTTTCCATTAAGATTACAGCCAAGAAAACCCTATGGTGCCCTTCTACTCTGTAACACATGTGGTCGCCATGAGTCCGAAATGACTGGACGGCAACTAACAACAGCAACAATCCTCTGAGGGAGGTGTTCTGTCATACCCACTTTTCTGATGGGAAGAGTGAGCCTCAGAGGGAGCTAGATTTCAGGTGAGAGCTGGGATTCAGAGGAGCCTGGGCTGGGGTTTTGGGACCGTATGCATTTGACCCCTCACACCGACGCTCTGGCCTTGCTGACCTTGTCTCGGATCTGCTGCCGGACCTTCTCACGCTCTGCCTCCATGCGCGCATGCTTGGCCTTACGCTCCTCCTCCTGCTGTCGAAGTGCCTCCTGCCGTTCCTCTTCTTTCTTCTGCGCATCCGGGTCCTTCTCCTCCTCACCTCCCAGCATTTTCCCCATGTCTTTGGTGGCCCCTACAGAGGTGAGGTAGAAGCGGAGAGGGCAGGGTCAGCCCGGTAGCAGGGGCCTGGGAAGGGGTAGAGGGCCCCGGAGCCCTGAGATCCCCTCCCTCTTGAGTGGGGACCACCCTCTGGTGCGGGCTTCACCTCCGAGGGCCTGTTTCATGACGAAGTCCATGCTGTTGGTTCCACTTAGTGTGCGCTAGCCCACGGTTGAATTCGCATGCAGCACTTTCGGCAGGCCTGGCTCTGGGAGATATGCCAACCTGCAAAAGAGGAGTTGGGGGTCAGATGGCATAGGCCTCTGGGCAGGCAGGGCTGTGGAATTAGGCAGACAATGACCTAACCCTGGTTCAGAACGAGGAGACCATCAGTCTGAGGCTCCCTGGTACCCAGGTGAAAGGAAAAGGGCTATTTTCTGAGCAGTTGTTATGTGCCATGGGTCCCTGGGTGGTGCAAAGGGTTTGTGCTCAACTACTAACTGAAAGATTGGCAGTTGGAACTCACAGCGGCACCACAGAAGAAAGGCCTGGCAATTTGCTTCCATAAAGATTACAACCAAGAAAACCTGATGGAGCAGCTCTGTTCTCACACATGGGGCCACCATGAGTCAGAATCAACTCAACTGGTGATGAGTTTGTTTTGCTTTATTTTTTGTTGTGCCACACACCTATGTGTTGCCAAAAGAGCTCCTAATACCTAGTTTACAATCTTCATCTTAACCATATTGTTCTAATTTGAAGCCAGGAATATTGGAAAGAGCCTGGAATCTGGAACCAGACAGAGCTGGGTTCTAATACCACCCTCGGTCCTTATTTGCAATGTGACCTTCAGCAAGTTCCTTCACTTCCCTGAGCCCCAGTTTCTTCCTCTATAAAACAGAAATAGCAGTGTCTCTATTCCCAGGGCTACTGCAAAGATGGGAGAGAATTCCAGCTTGGGCCTGTGATGGCCGCTGGATCCATCCAAAGACCATGTGCTTAGGGCCCCAGCAAGTCAGAGGCAGGTGAAAAAAATAACAATTCAGTTTCAGTGAACATATCCAGACTTTTGAAATTAGACCAATGGAGACATAAGTTACTTTTATTGCAGCATACATGAAAGTTCTGTGTTTTATGTCTTAATATTGATTTTTATTTTGAATTACACATGGCGGGGGTGTTAGAGGCATTCAAATCTTTTGGAGGCTTAGGGCTTTGAAAGTACCTAGCACAGGGCCTTAGAGATGCTCAGCTAATGTTAGTCCTCCTTTCCCTCTCCTTAAATCACCGACTTTTTATTATAGTTTTTATTGTTATTTTCTTGCCTTAGAAGAATTTCTCCAAATAAAATCTTAACAGGAAATTAATATGCAAAAGGGGAACTATTGCAGTGGTTACAGTAGCGGGGAGGGGTGGAGAGTCTGGAACCTCTATCCTTGGCCTTCTTCCCATGTTCCCCTCACACCCCAGAGAATTTGAACCCTGGTGCTCTAACTCCTATAGGCCTTTATATTTTAACCATACGGTTTCAGTATTTCTTTAACGGGCAACCAAAAAACCAAACTAAACCCACTTCCCTGGAGTCAACTCTGACTCATAGTGACCCTACAGGACAGAACAGAATTGCCCTATAGGGTTTCCAAGACTGTAAATCTTTAGGGAAGCAGACTGCCACATTTTTTCCCCCCGAGAAGGAGCTGGTGGGTTTGAACTTCTGACCTTTAGGTTAGCAGCTGAGTGCTTTAACCACTGTGCCACCAAACCTGTTGCTTTTGAGTGGATTCCAACTCATGGCAACCCTATAGGACAGAGTAGAACTGTCCCATAGGGTTTCCAAGAAGCAGCTGGTGGATTTGAACAGCTGACCTTTTGGTTAGCAGCCAAGCTGTTAACTGCTGCACCACCAGGGCTCCGTTAATGGGCAGAGCCACCACAGATACCTTTTTGGGTGTGAATAGGAACATCCATGAGCTATCCAAAGAGTGCCATAAGTTGATGGTCAGCTGAGGCCAGGCATACTCCCCAAGGCCTTGCATCCTAGAGAGCCTTGAGGTCTTTATGACTTGCTAGGAAGAACAAAAAATCCATGGGTGTATGCTTGGCTACTACCCTAAAAGTTGGTGATTCAAACTCACCCAGCAGTGCCATGGAAGAAAGGCCTGGCAACATGCTTCTGTAAAGATTACAGCCAAGAAGACCTTACAGAGCAGTTCTAGTCTGTAACACATGGAATCGTTATGAGCCAGAATCAACTTGATGGTTTTTGGTTTTAGGAAAAACAAGGGATCTTGGGAAATGGCAGAGAAGCCAGGCCGGATACTACAACCAGGTTGAGTTCAAGGTTGCTGGCTGTTCATTGATGATTAATTTTCTTCATTTCTTTCAAAATGAGAAAACATATCGGCAGACTGAGATTTTTCTTTAATATGGTGCCCAAGAGCTTGTTTGAGGACTTCTTTATGATCAGACCACCTGATAGCTTGTGGGAAGAAAAAAAAATCCTTGAAGACTTTGGCATCAGACACACGTGGTTTGAAACCCTGGTGTCAGTGCTTACTGGCTGTGCGTACCTGTGTGTTCCTTGCAAAATGGAGGAGTGTTAAGGCTACCCGTGTGTCCTCGTGAAGAAGAGAAGATATTGATCAAATGCCTGGTGTGTAGGAGGCACTCATAAAATATTAGCCATCGCTCAATACATATTTATGGGGACAGACCAAAAAGGAACAAGGCTTTCCAGGAAATGTAAGAGAACCCAATATGACCCAGAATTCCGAGCTTGAAGGTTGCTCAGCTCCACCAATCAGGTGTTTTCATTTGATTGAAGATATTGTGAAAAGACGGCATTTTTAAGAACAGGAAAGGAACAATTTAGTAATCAAATGATTTCAGGAGCCCACTGGATTCCTACTCTGTTTACATGGAGCTCAAGGAATTCCAGGTGGTGGTGGAGGACGTAGGACTCTAATTTGAGATGCTTCAAATTGGTTGAAAGAACACCTGGGCTTTCATTCCAGTCCTACCCTTAACCTCCTAAGTGACTCTGGCAGGTCTCTTGCCTGGGTGGCATGATCTTTTAGACCCTTTCCAGTGCTTCTGCTTGAGGAGTCCTGCAGCAGTGGAACTGCTGACCGCCCCCCCTCCACTCTGTCCTGAAGTCCCCCTCCTCCCTGGGTTCTGTGACTCAGTTCTTTCCTCTCCCCCCATCGTCAGCTGCTGTCTTTTCTCTTTCTCTCTGTTTCCTTTACTGGCTCCTCTTTTCTTCCTCTTTCTTAAATAGGCTTGTTCCCCAAGGCCTCTGACCTCAGCCCCTGCCCCAGCCCTTTTTCCTCTCCAACTGTTTCCTGGGGAAGCTCATCCATCCTGAGGGCTTTACTAACCACATTCACAGATGACACCCAGACCTCTCTTCTGGGCTCCAGAGCCCTATATTCATTCACCAGGTAGTAGCTGAGCACCCACTACATGGCCAGACAATGTGTTAGGCACTTGGGATATAACAGTGAACAATACAAAATCTTGCCTTCATGCAGATTACATTCTGGTGTGTGTGTGTGTGTGTGTGTGTGTGTAGGGAAATAGGCAATAAATAAGTTAATAAATACATTATAGGAGCCCTGGTGGTGCAGTGGTTAAAGCAATCGACTGCTAACCAAAAGGTCGGTGGTTTGAAACCAGCAGTGGCTCCATGGGAGAAAGATGTGGCAGTCTGCTTCTGTAGAGATTACAGCTTTGGAGACCCTATGGCGTTGCTGTCAGTTGGAATCTACTTGACAGCAGTGGGTAGTAAATGCAGTCACCTTCCTCCAGGACACCTGCCCCTGCATATCCCACGGGTGCCTCTCAAACTCAACGTGCCATCTATCACCAAACCATCTCCTTCTCCAGACTCCTCTGCTTTCATGCATTCATTCAGCAGGTTCTCACTTCACCCTCCTCCCCCCTAGTATCCAAGGGCTGAGTCTTCTTCATGCTCAAATTCTTCTCATTCTAGGTGGCTTATACTCTTAACCTGCTGGGATTTTTTAGCTCAGCTTCTTGGGTCCACCCTAAAGTCCTGCTGTGCAATTGCCCTCTCAGCTGCTAAGCAATCTCCCATCTGCCTGTCCAGACTCTCCGTCTCCAAACCAATCGCCGGTTTCTCAAGGCCCAACCTCCTCCAACCTATCACTCTCAGCAGGTGACTTCCCTCCCAGTCCAGGTGGTGCAGTGGAAGGGGTATGGGGCCAGGGGTCAGGCACACCTGACTTGGGTCCCAAATCTGCCACTTTTTTTGTTGTGTGATAGTAAGTAATTGACTTAACCTTTCTGGATCTCCAGTTACTTTATAAAGTGAGGATTATAACACTATTTTGAAAGATTAGAAATAATCTATGGAATATGTTGGGTACATGATGGGCTCAGTAAAGGGTGGCTGTTATCATTATCAAAATGATGAATGCAAGCTAATGTGAGTTCTTGCTACCAGCTCTCCTCCTAGTTCCCAAGGAAGAGGGTTCCCTTTTTCCAGCCAGAGCCAGTCTATCTGCCATCTCTCCTTAGACCTCCTTCTTGATCCATTCATCACTCCATCTTCCACACATCTTCAGTCTCTTCTCCACAGGTCCATTTTAGCCTCCCCCTTCTCCACATCCTCCCCTGGGCCCTGCCTTTCTCTTAATCTCTGCCCTCTAAGGTCGTGATGGAGGAGTCTCCACTTCTCCACTCTCAGCCAAGCCCTACCACTCTGGAATCTGCCCGCTGCCCCTGCCTGGCCACTGAGACTGCCCTAGCAGAACCGCCGGAGGTCACCTAACGCCAGAGCCTGCGGTGTGCACAGCCTTCCTCCTCCTCCATCTCTTGGCAACATTAGATGCTGCCGATGACACCTCCACTTTTTTTCCTGCACCTCCTCTTGAATTCCACGACACAGCACTCTTATGGTCTTCATTCTGCTTCTCAGACAGGTTTACTCTATCCCCATTTGCTGACTCCATTCCTTCCCCTTGAAATGTACGTGTTCCCCAACCAGTCTCTCCCCTGCTCCCCCTCCCACTCCTCTCCCTCCTCCCCCTCCCACTCCTCTCCCTCCTCCGCTGCCTTCCTTGGGAATCTCATCTACCCCTATTGGTCTGGTGCCCTGCTTTAGCCACAGATCTCTCTCTCTCCCCAAACCTGCACATTAAAAAATTTTTCATTAGTTTTATTTTGATCTTTTTCTAATCTTCCCCATCATATTTGACACGTTTCATTCCTTATTCATTTTTTCAATAACATGTATCTCTTTATCAATTTTACCTACTCGTATTATACATCTGGCAATTCTAATATCTGGAATTCCAGGGGAGGTGATCTAAATCTGCAAGACCACAATTCAAACTCGCTGCTGGGTGTTGTCACACGGATCTTCTCAAATCCAGTCTGTCCAAAGAGCAGTCTCATCCTTGCCTCCCACACAAGCATCTTTTCCTCCGTCCTGCCTCGAAGGCCAATTGTCTCAAGTCAGAACTCCAGAGCCAGTGAATTCTTCATTCATTCATTCACTCACTCTGCAAATACATTCTGAACACCTACTCTGTGCCAGGGTGCTGGGTCTGTGACTAGGAACAAGGGAGTTCCAGCCCTTGTTCTCACAACATTCAGTCCACTGGGGAGCCAGACACTGGACACAAGGGATTGGTGAGTTACAACTGAGGGGGCTTAGTGGGGGAGAAGCCTGGAGATGGTAGCTTAACAATACTTCCTGCATCCACACCTTCCTCTCCCATTGCTGCTAATGCCTTGGTCAGGGCCTCAAGGCTCTGGATTTGTGTATAACCTCTGTGTCCCTTCCCCAGCTCTCATCCATCCTCTACATGGCCGTCCGATTAATCTTCGTAAAGGGCAGATCTGCTCATGCAAACACACCCTGCATGGCTCCCCATGGCCTTATTAAACGACCAGAGTCCTTGCCCTGACCTTCAGTCCTGCACAGTCTAGCACTCACCTGCCTTGCCACTCGTCCCTCAGCCCTTACATGTGGCTCTGCTTCAGCTAAACACCACCACACATTCTTGCCAAACACCCCTAGGCATCTGTTCATGCTATTCTCACAGCCTTAGAACCCTTTAACCCCAACTCTAAGTTCAAATCCTGGCTCTACCACTTACTAAGTGATCTTGAGAAAGTGACTTTAATCTTTTCTCCTCTGTAAAATGGAAACAATAACACCTATGTCCAAGGCTTTTTGTGAGAACTGAATAAGGTAATGCAAATAAAGTGCTCAGCCTAGCATTTGGCACATAGTAGGTACTTAATGTTGTTGTTTGCCATTGAGTGGATTCCGACTCATAGCAACCCCATGTGACAGAGTAGAACCACCTCATAGGGTTTTCTAAGCTGTTATTTTTATGGGAGCAGATAGACAGGTCTTTGTCCCAGAAAGCAGTTGGGTGGATTTAAACAGCCAGCCCTTTGGTTAGCAGTCGAGTACTTAACTGTTGTGCCACCAGGGCTCCTTAGGTGCTTGACACACGTTACCTATCATCATCATCATCATCAGTGGCAGCATTAATTTTCTAAGATCCCTCTTAAACATCACTCCTTCTCTGAAATTTTCACCATCTCCTTGCTAGGTGTGATGATGTCTTCCTCCTCTGAGACCCCCGGGGCACTTTCTATGGCAGCCTTGCCTGCCTCCAGCTTGTACACTATCGGTGGAGCTAAGTGCTTTCTCTTCCACCTCTGAGCTCCTCTGAGGGCAGGGCCTGTGTCTTGCTCATTTCTCCTGTCCCCAAGTCCACTACCTCTCCCGGTACATGGTAGATTCTCAGACCATATTTGCCAGATTAAATTTAAGTGTTGTGCACCAGTGAGTATGTGAGAGTGTGCATGTTCAAAATACTATGCAGCACGTCTAACTCTGAACTCCGACATCGTGTGAGTCTGTGTGAGCTGTGTGCAGGCTAGGCTGTGTGTAGGTATTTTGCCATATGCCTGTAGGAGTGCTGAGGTCCCTCAGGTTGTGTGCGGTTGAGGATTTTGGCCAGGCCGCCAGGAGGAGCTCCTCAGCAGTTCTGCAGGAAGCCTTGGTCCATCCCTGCGCGGGCAGGGTGGTGATGGTGGGGGGCGGGGGGAGGTATGCTGGACTGGGGGAGGGGAGACACGAGTTGGGGGGGGGGCGATAGTGCTGCAGCACCGGGTTTCCGCGCCACCGGCACGCCCGGGATTCAGGGCGCATCTTCAGCTTCTCCTCCCCGACTCCCTCCCAGGCCGTCCCATTAAGAAGGCAGCGGAGACACCTGCACCGGCTTGGCAGCCTGAGCCCCAGGCGGCCTTGGGGACTGGGCCCCGCCATCTGACCAGCAGACTCAGGCACCTGCAGTGTTTGCCCTTGTGGTTGTTTTTCTGTTTTTGTGGCTCAAGTTCGGGCTCTATTCACCGCAATTCAATTACACACAGATTTGCTTTTTGCAGGGAACCCCACCCGGATAGCGGCGGCGGAGGCAGGACATGTTCCTCTACCCCCTTCCAACAGCCCCCTACCCCCACCCCAGGAAGGGCGAAACACTGGGGGAGGGGAAGGGGTTAGGAGTGGGTGAGTGGGAGGACGTGGGGAACGGGCTTCGGCTGTAAAAGCGGAAGTGGGGGGGCTTCTCGTGCCACAGTCAGAAGAGTGGACAGGGAACCGGCGCCCCTCTCCCAGTCCCCCGCGGAGTCCGATACACCCAGCAGCTCTGCCCTGCAGCTCCCGACTAGCCACTGAGAGCTCCCCTTGCCCCGACACACACAGTTCCAATCCCAAGAACCGACCTGGTCTAAAACTTTACTGGGGAAGTGGGCAGAGAGCGGCTGGTGGCGGGGAACAGTGTGGAGACTTGGACGTTCTTTCTGACCCCAGGCAGCGAACTTGTGTTGCCAAACCTTGGGTTCTCCGGGAAGGAGGACAAATAGTCTCCTTGGCCCCCACCCCAGCGACGCTAAGGTTTAGGTTCTCCTCCCCTCCACCTTCGGTCTGTCCGCCTTCCTGCCACCGCCCTCTGACTCACTCCCAGAGCCCGAACTGCACCTCTCGCGGGCGGCTCCCTGCTCTGGGTGAAGAGGTCCCTTGCGGGTTCTGGGCTAGCAATGGCCCGAAGTAAATCGACGTTCCCCCACCCAGACCCGCGAGCTGGAAGTTGTTCTCTAGGTTCATACTTGAGACTCCCGCCGCTGCTCCGGGCTTCTGCCCCAGGCTCTTTGGCTCCGGGGCCCTCGCCTCCTTCCCAGTTTCCCTTTTTTCACTCCCTTCCCTCCGCTTGCTCGGTTCCCCCTCGTGGGAGCTGTCCTTTCAGCACCACGAAAGAGCGTCCGGGAGGCCCCCCGCCGCTACCGCGCAGCCCCTCTTTCGCGCGCCCGAGCAGTCCCGGGAAGCAGTCCCCAAGAAAGCCGGACACCCCAGCTCCCGGGCTGCCCTGCGGCCTCGAGGCGAGAGCCGGGACCCTGTTGCCCACAGCCCGGCTCCGCCCTCCCGGCCCTCGGCCAGCACCGACCTGGCGGTCCCCGCAACCGTCTGGTCTGAGCTACTGCAGGACTCCGGCCCGACCCAGCGAGGCCGTTCCTTCTGCTATTCCAGCTCCTGCCGCCGCCTCGTGTAACTCCGCCAGGCGAGCTGGGGCCCCGGCTACTGCCGCGGGCGGCTGCTGAAGGCGCCCTCCAATCACGCCCCTCAGCCGGGCCCTGACGTGCTACTGCTCCCCTTCCAGAAGGGAAATTCAAATCTCTCTCTCTCTCTGTTTCCCTCCCTCCCCCTCCCTCTCCGTTTCCCCCTCTCCCTTTCCTACCCTCCCTCCCTCCCTCCCTTTTCTCTTTCCACTCCCTTCCTCCTCCTTTGCTATAGCCCTCCCCATCCCCCTCTCAGATATGGCCTCGTAATTCCCCTGCAGCCACGTCTTCCTGGCCGCAATTCCCAGGGCCAGAAGCTTGTTACTTCAAATTGCTAAGGGGTAGTGGGGAGCAGGGGATGGAAGAAAGGTTCTTTAAAGCAGTACTCAAAGGTCGCCTCCTCAGAAAAGCCCATCTTGATTACTCCAGGCAGAGTTGGTCACACACTCTGTGGGGGTCCCACCTCCCCTAAACACACTCCTGTTCCATCTGTTTGCTTGTCTCTTGCCAGTGAGTCCCTCCAGGATGGGACCGTAGGCAGATCGTCTTTGCATCCCCTCAGCGTGGTGCCTGGTCATATGGGCACTCAGGAAGCTTTGATGATCACTGCAGATACAGCCCCCATAAGGGGTCAGGCACCCCACCCCCCCCCCCCCCCAGGGAGAAATCTGCTGCCAATTGCAGTGGAAAGAGAGGCGAGTCGCTCACCAGTCCCTCTAGATTTGATGTCCTATGAAGAATAAAGAATCCCTTTGGCGAAGTTTATTCTAAAAGGTCATTTCTTTTCCTCCTATGTCCAGAGAATAAAAGGGACTTCCAAGAGGTAGGGCAACACCTTCCTCCAACCCCGGTTTTTCCTCATACTCCTCGTTTTTTTTTTTTTTTTTGCTCCCTCTTAATGAGCCTCTCCATCCTGCCGGCCATCTTTTGGCTTTAAAATGCTTCCTTTAATCCAGCCTGATGTGTAGGAAAATGGCTTCAGAGGGGAGGGGCCTTGCACCAGGTCTTTGAAAGATTTGCAGGAGTTTATGCATCAATCAAGGTTATGTCAGAGTGGAGATGACTTCTGCTTTGTAAGGGGATGGCTTCCTTCCAAGGAAGGAACAGCAAGAGCTGCAGGAGGGCAGGACCTGGGAGAGGAAGGGGGTGGTTTTTCTTCTAATAAAGGGGACTGTTCCTTTACACATAGTCACAGCAGAGAGTCTCAAAGTGGGGGCCTCCCAAAAGTCAGAGGCCACTGGGGGTCTTCCCCTTCTCACCTGGTGAACACACCTTCGTTATCTTCTGAAGTTTGTCTCTCTTCTCTCTGTACAGGCTATGGGGCTATATACAGGGAAGACCCCTCTTTTATGACTGGGGTCTTTGTTTAGTACTGTGTTGGACCATCAACAGGCTTATTTTTTATTTTTCTACCCTTTCCTTAGGCAGACACTACAGGGAGGGGGTAAGGGGAGGTTGTTTGAGTCTAGTGACTTAGACTTGTCACTAATGCCTGAGGGTAGCTCTGGGCAGGGAGATCTGACATTTTGTCATTTCAAGAACCACAGTCCTCCTCTCTCCCTCCTCTCTCCTTGTTCTCTGAGAACAGAGGCTCAGTGAACGGGACCTGGCTGGCAGCACTCTAGTTATGATTGGGGTTTTTCCACAACTGGCATTGTTTTGGACGTGCATGTTGATCAAGCTGGGCTAAAATTCCAACTTTGCCTTGAGGAAAATACTGGGCTCAGTTCTGCGCACCAGACTTTAAGATTGTCTTTGACATGCACCCGTATGTTTAGAAGAGAGAAGAGTGGTTTGGTGGGTGGGGGTGGGGGACATATGGAAATCAGGTCAAATGAGGGAAGGTCGAAGGATTTGGGGAATGTTAACCTGAAGGAGAGGACAGGAGGAGACATTAGCCCTTGAAGGGCTGGTAAATCTTGCTTGATTTGTAATTCCAGCACTTAGCATGGCGCCTGGCAAAGTAAGTGCCGAGGGAGTGCTTGTTGAATGAATATGATCATCTCACGGAAAGAGGAGTACAGTTCTTTTTACCATTGCTGGAAGCAGTTAGGGCAATGAGGGAAAAGTAAAGGGAGGCAGACATAAGCTCTATGAAGAAAGAACCTTCTATTAATTGGAGCTGTCCAGCCATACCATGAACTGCTTCACTTGAGGCTGTGAGTTTTCCTCCTGGAAGGTTGGCTAGGAGAATGACCAGGTGACACCTAAAACCCCTTTTGAACCTGTGCTTCTATGAGACTATAAAAAATTGTGTGGGCTGACATGAATCATGTCTAGCTACAGAAAATCTTATTGGTGAGTAGAAGGAGGACAGACAGCTCAGATCAAATTTTGGTGACTTTGTCCTATTGGACGATGAAGGGTAAATCATGAGACTTTACCCATTGATTCCCCCTATAGAAGAAAGTTAGTGGAGAGATGAGTATTTGCTCCCTCTTCAGTATTACTAGCCTAGACATTGCTCCCAAATACTCCATTATTACTTAGTACTGCAGAAAAGTTGTTAAATACTCTAAGTATTTCCTAATGAACAGAATACTACAAATCCTAGCAAACAGCCAAGCTTCTATTATGTCTAGTATGCTAATGTGGATGATTTATAGAAAACACATTTTCTCACTTAGTTCACATGAGGCCCTATTTCAAAGATGGGCAAGCTGAGGACCAGAAAAAGAAAGCAAGCCTTAGGCAGGACCCAGGACCCAGCTCAGGACTACCCAACACTGTGCTCCGTGGTCCTTCCACCACACTGGGCAGCTTCTCTTCTGACACATCCTACAGCCTATGGAAATGTGACTTTTGCTCTGCAGATATTTTTTTACATTGACATTTATAGTCTTCCCTGTTCTCTAGTTTGTCACTAAAAAGGAAAAAAAAAAAAACCCTGCCATGAATTCACACCCAGATCGGGGTCCTCATGTCATGTAGGCTGTCAGCATTTTCTTCATCTTCTGCATTCTTAGTCAAGCCCACTGCAAGTGAGCGTGAGCGAGTGTGAGCGCAGACAGGCCCAGCCTCAGGTCCTCGCTGAGCCTGCTCTGTAGACAGCTTCTAAGAGTCATCTGGTAAAATCTGGATGTGGTTCTGCTTAAAGGGTCTTCCCGGCTGCTGCCAAGTCTCCACTTTTATTTATGAGCCCTGTGGGCTGGGGGAGGGGGCTGGATTTGAACAGGTTTTTAAAATGATACATGCCGTGAATGTTCACTGGGAAGCCAATCAACAGAGCTAATGACAGTCCTTTGTGTGAGGCTCAAGGAACAATGTGTGAGGAATGACAACTGTCACAGACCATAAATGCAGTGATCAGTGGGAATGGCTCACATAGGGTGCTTGTCCAAGGACCAGCCTGTTTCTTCCCTGCAATGGCCTTATTCCAAAGGGCACTCTGGGTGCCAGGTGGGAGAGGAGGGAGGCATCTAGCAGGGGCCAGGCACCACCCCTGATTTTGGGCATGCTGGCTGGGCCTCACCTCAGCTAGGTGTTAGGCTGGTGGGCACAGGGAGACAGCTGGTTCCACATCCTGCCATTCTAGCTTGAGCCTGCAGGGGCAGAGTTGGTCTTGGTTTAAGCTGGTGGCCAAGTGCCAGAGGCAGAAACAGAACTGTGGGGGTGGTGCTTGGGGAAGGGCTCTGGGCCACCTTGCTCATCTGATGAGTGCCTTCACCCTTGTCACGGACAATGGCCAGGGTGTCCACATCTGTGCATCACTGTCAGGGTGTGATGTGGGGGGTCTCAGTGTGTCACCTTCAACATGGAATAATATGGTGGGAAGGCAAACCCATCAGTGTGCAGTGGTGCACTTGTGTGCGTGTCCACCAGTGTGTGACAGCATTTGTGTGGAGGACACCCCTGCTTATGTGTCATTGTCCCTGTGCAGTAGGACAGGTGTGGAGCTGTCACCATGTGACTGCCTGTGTGTAGTGGCATAGCACTCCCCATGTGAACTGGTTCTGGTGTGAGTTTATCATGAGTGTGTAATGGTGTGGAGCTAGGTAAGAGTGGACTATGTCAACGGCATTGTGTGATGGTTTGGGTATAAGGCAAGGGCACCACATATACAGCTGTGCAGGCTGTACATTGTACAGCCCCTGCCCCCCCCCCACCAAAAATCTGTTGCCATCGAGTTGATTCTAACTCATGGTGACTCTATGTGTTATAGAATAGAACTGCTTCATAGGGTTTTCTGTAATCTTCATGGAAGCAGATTGCCAGGCCTTTCTTCCACTGTGTTGCTGGGTGGGCTTGAACCTTTAGGTTAGTAGTAGAGTGCAAACCATTCATGCCACCCAGGGACATTTTTGCAGCCCCAGAGGATGCCATTTACATAGGCCACGCCAGACTCAAAGGCTCTGGGGACATGTCACCATGTGTATGTCATGGTGTCTGTCTAAGTGTTGCTGTCAATGAGGGGTGACACAGGGGTAGGGGGTTACCTTCAGTATGAAATGGTGCAGCAATGTGTTTCCATCAGTGGTGAGGGTGCAAAAGTAAGCGTGTCACAATGGACTGGCACACATGTCACGGTCATTGTGTGGTGAGCAGCCAGGAGTGTGTCAGCAGGCATACAGACATATTGTGTCACTGACAGTGACTGACTGCACCTTTTCCATTCTTTCTCCACCAGCAAGGCCCTTAGCAACTCAATCTCTGGCCCTTACCCCAACTGGGAAGCTGCAGAAACTCCAGGGCCCTTCACTCTCCACTTTCGTTTCTCAGAAGGTGGGTCACAGGTTCAGTATCTGAACCCTGACTCATTAGAGGTGCATAGATCTGTGTGGAAATTCCCAGAGAGCCTCCCTCTCCTCCAAAGCCCTGATTCCGATCCCCTCCCCAGCCCAGCATTCACCCACCAGCTTTTTCAGAAGTCCTCTGCCGCCCTTCATCCCATTCCTACCCTCCCAGATCCAGGCATTCATTAGCACGTCAAAGCAGTCCTCTTGCAGCCCACAGTTTGTACCCTGGGATATCCCCACACAGTCAGCACCCTTTCATCTAGAGCTTTCCTGAAACCTCACATTTTCATGTCTGCCACACCAGTCTGCAGTCCCCCACCATCCGTCGCAGGCTTTGTGGTGATACAGCTTGCCTCTCTTGCCTATGGTTCTTTTTTAAGTTCTCCCCCATGACTGCTACCTCCCCTCCTCCAACCTCAGTCCTTCCAACTCTTGGGGATATATCCACCAGGAAATCTTTGCTGGTCAACCCAGATGGGCATGTCACCCTAGATCCAGCCAATACACCCAGCCCAGCCCCCTCATTTCTGAGTCCTAGCTCTGGACTTGCTCAGGCTCAATTGGTGCAGATCAAAGTTTGTTTTTTGTGCCCTTAAGAGGCTCCCCTTCCTTGGCACCCCTCTACCCTGTGACACTTGGTCCCTTTTCTCCTCCCCCTACCTGTGAAACCCATGCTCAGTAAGATAGTCTTTGCATTTCAGAATCCTCTCCTATGCACATTGAAACAGAATAATAGAGTTTCAGAATCCTAGAATCATAAGCAAAAGGCCATTTTAGAACCACAGAATCTAGAATTACAGGCTATCTACGACACTATGTGGTCCACTCCTACTCAGAACCACTGGGCTGGGGGACTTGTTAAAATGCAGATTTTAGGGCCTCATCCCACATGAATGGAATCAATTTGTCTGAGATTGGAGCCCAGGAATCTGTGTCTTTCACCAAGCTCCCCAGATGATTCAGACATACCCACTAGTTGGAAAACTCTTGCCTTGGGTCAATAAAATCTGAGAATCATGTAATTCTAGGCCCTAGGCTTATAGAAGGTGTCCCTGGACGGTGCATATGGCTACCACACTCAGCTGCTAACCTAAAGGTTGGAGCTTCAAGTCCACCTAGAGATACCTCAGAAGAAAGGCCTGGTGATCTACTTCCGGGAAATCAGCCATTGAAAACCCGATGGAGCACAGCTTTACTCTGACACACAGGAGGCCACTACGAGTCAGAACTGACTCCACGGCGACTGGTTTGGTTTTGTTTTTGAGTCTTGCAGAAAAACTGAACCACAGAATCATGGAATATTTTAGTGTCAATAGAAGCTTAGAATCCATTAGTTACACACATTTGCTCACAATGTCAGAATCTTAAATTCTCTGACTCTTAATGTCTAGAACTGTGGAGTTGGGGGTGACCCTGGAGTATGACTTTTTGTTTCTCAGCCTTGCTGCTGAGAATGTGGAATGGTGGGCTTTTCCTCCCTGTCCCTGGAAGGGCTGCCTCCCCGGTGTCACCTACATTCTCGGAGATGGATGCCTTTCCATATTGGTGAGAAGGCAGCCGGCAGAACCCGGAGCTTATATGAGTTTTATGTGAGTGAGCTGGAAATGACTTCTCTTTTCCATATGAGATCAGCACACTCTGGCCCACGAAGCAGATCTTGCTCTTTGATAAAATGAATGCGAGGGGACGTTATTGCTGCTTTAGTAAAGCAGGGATATCTGAGGAACATGGACAACAGAGGTTAATAAGCACATAGGGCCTCTGGTCAAGGAAATGAAAGAGAGAGAGCAGCTGGGGGCAGTGAATGCTATTTTGGAGATGGGAGATTCATGGTGTGTGTGTGTGTGTGTGTGTGTGTGTGTGTGTTTGGCGGAGGGGTGGAGTGAAGGGAGGAGATGCCACATGCATTAAAAAGTCAGCAATGGAAAGATACCTTTCTGGCTATCTAACCCAGTGGCCTCAATTTACAGATGGGGAAACAGAGCTCAGAAAGGGAAAGGGACTTTCTCAAGGTCACACAGCAAGTTAATGAATCTCCTTACTCCTGAGTAAGCATCCTTTCCCAGTTATAGCTCAGCATACAGCTGTACATTTTTAAATATCTCCATCATGCCAAACATTGTTCCAGGGATGCTACAGATGTCAGCCCCTCTGGTTGCACAGCAACCCTACGTGGTAGATGTTTTTCATTTATTTATTCATTTGTCACACACGTATCGGGAGCCTACGACCTACCAGATACTCTCCTAGGCAGACAAAGGTGTCTAAGAAGTTTCTGAGTTTCTCTTCCCCCTCTTATTCCACAACCAGAGATGCAAATACTCCACTGGGAGAAAGAACACATGGGCCGATTCACACTCTCAAGATCCTTTCCTCTCTGAGACTCTGTGACTGGAAGCATTCAGATGCAAGTGAGCGGGGGAGAGATGCCTGCAAACAGCCGATGATAATACAACACGCTAAGTCCTGTCTTAGTGAAGAGGGAGCTCTGAGGAGGAGGAACACATACACACAGCTTGCCAGCCAGATGGGATTAGAAGCCCAAGGCAGGGATGGGGCAGGGGTGGCCACATGAGGGTTCTGGGGCCTCCTGAATCATCTCAGAGGTGCCATGGAGGAGAAGAGAGCTTGGGCTGTATCGGCCATGTAGGCTAGTTGGTCACAGAGTCGACCCCCAACTCATGATGCTCCCATGTGTGTCAGAATAAAGTCCTGACATAAGGTTCTCAATGGCTGATTTGTCAGAAGTAGGCTGCTGGGACTTTCTTTGGAGGTGCCTCTGGGTGGATTAGAACCTTCAACCTTTTGGTTAGCAGCCAAGCACTTTAACTGTTTGCACAACCCAGGGACTCTGTCCATGTAGATACATGGGTTTAAGTCTCAGCTATCTGCCCCTTCCTGACTATGTGACCTGGGTGAGTAACTTTTCTCTGAGACTCAGTTTTCTCCTCAGTGAAATGGGGGCATGATTCCTACCTCCTGGGGTGGTTGTGAGGCTCAGATAAAACCATGCTTAGGAAACGGGGGCCCAGCCTCAGCAAGCATTAATTCCTGCTCTCTCTCTAACATCTGAGCAAGGCAGGCTATTCTCTTCTGGAGTTTGGGGGAGTGTTAACATCAGACCAAGCCTCCTTTTACAACTTTCTTGGTCAAAGAGTTCTGCCTTATGATTTCCCTGAGCTTGTTTAAGTTGGAATGAGAGCGAAAAGAACATAAGCTTAGAGGAAAATGCGGGAGATATTTCTTTTACTTCTTCACCTTTTTCCGCTTCCTCTCTTCCTCCCCAGCACACAAAGGGCTGGAATGTCATGTCCTCAAGTGGGAACCACCTGAGGGGTGTCCAGAGGGGGCTTAGATTCCAGGCCCAAGAACAGGAGGAATTTTCCACCCACAAATCTAAAAAGGACTGCTCTGTGCTACTCAACCTCCAGTTGTTTCTCTCAGGCAAAAAAAAACTCCCTTTTTATTTGGCAAACAAACAAGGGGTTGAAGAGGTCTTGGGAAGATGAAGTCAGGGAAAAGCTAAAAGGGCTAAAGAGGAAGGAGTTTTCATTTACTGAACCTCTCACTGCCGTAAGTGATTCATAATCTTTATCTGATTCCGTTCCCACAGCAGCGCCTCCATGACCTTACATGTCATTACCTCTACCTTCTAGACAGGGATATTCAGACTCAGAGAGGTGAAGAGCCTTGCTCAGGGTAACACAGCCGAGAAGCAGTGGGATCAGCATTTGAACCCAGCTTGGTGTCTCTGAAGGTGGCTAAATCCCCAGAGGGGCATTGGGTGGACTTCTAGAAGCTGCTCCTGAATCTGCAGCTTCAAGGTAACTGGCCCAGAGTTTGAGTGACCTTTCTAGGGCACTGCTGTGTACTGAATTGTGTCCCTCAAAATATATGTTAGAATCCTAACCCCTATACCTATGGAAATAACATTTTCTTTGTTATGTTAATGAGGCCATGTCAGTGTAGGGTGCATCCTAAACCTAAACACTTTTGAGTTATAAAGAGTGGCTTAGACACAGAGGCACGCAGATATAGGGACACTATCTGACCATGATGGAGGCAGATGAATCTACAAGCCCAGGAATGCCAAGGATTGCTGGCTACTAGAAGCTGAAATGGAGCCCTGGTGGTGCAGTGGTTATAAGCTTGGCTGCTAACCAGAAGGTTGGCAGTTTGAATCCATCAGGTGCTCCTTGGAAACTCTATGGGGCAGTTGTACTCAGTCCTATAGGGTCGCTATGAGTCGGAATCAACTTGATGACGACAGGTTTGTTTTTGGGGTTATAGGGTCATTATGAGTCGGAGCTGGCTCAACGGCAACGGGTTTTCTTTCCTTTTTTGGGGCGGGGTAGAAGCTGAAATAGACAAAGAAGGACCTCCCTCTGGATCCACACACTGAATTTGGACTTTAATCTGAACCATGAGAAAATACATTTGTGTTCTTGAAAGCAGCGCTAGGAAACTAAAACAGACACCCTGTGAGGGAACTTTGTCACAGGCAGGACTGGGTGTTCCAGGCCTGAAGGTGATCAGCAGTGAAAGGGGCTGTAGGTCAGGGCCGGGAGGCTATGTCCTAAGAACTTCAACAAGAAATTCCCCTCTGGGGTGGTCCTTTGTCATTTTGTTGTTTGGCTCAGCCTGGTTAGCTAGTCTCCATTCTTACCTTCTAATTTACTTACTAAAACACAGGTCTGATTGCATCATGCATTTATTTTGCCACCTAGCTCCTCTCCTCCCTCGGGCAGCAGCAGCTTTGGGCGAGCCAACCTGAGTGTTTCACCTGGACCTGTGGGTGTATCATGTGATCTGCCAGCACAGTCCACATCCTTGGCCCCAGCGATTGGTTTAGAGATAGGCACATGACCAAAATCAGATCAGTCAGGAGCAGAGAGACTGTTCTGGGACTTCTGCTTGAGCTAAGGAAAAGGGACTCTCACTTTGGCTCCACTGTGATGTGAGTTAGGGTTCCCAGTAGCCACCACTGGAAGAATGGGGACCAGCTTAGAGGAAGCAGAGCCTAGAAAAGGGAGATATAACCCCTAACCTGGTGGTGTTGTTTAAGTCCTGGATCTAGCTGTGCCTGAAGCTTTCCCAGGACTTGTCATTTTTATGATCTAATAACTCCCCATCCCCTTTTTGTTCTTGTTAAAGTCACTTAAAGTTTTTTCTTTTACTTGCAACCAAAAGAATTCCAATGGACACAAAGTCCTTTAATGCCTTCCCATTGCCTTCAGAATAAAGTTCAAACCCTATAAATGACCTTCAAGGTCCTTCATGATCAGATCCTGATCCGTCTCTCCAGTCTCACCTATAGCCACCTGTGCTCCATCAACACCAAATGACCTGTAGTTACTGGACACGCCATGACCTCTCATTTCTGAGCTTTTGCCCCTTTTGTTTGCTCCCAGTGGCATTCCTTCTCTGCTCTGTTCACTTGGCAAACTTTTACTTTGGCCACCATGGCTCAGTGAAAGCATAAAAAAATCTCTTCTGGGAAACAAGGCTGAATCAGGGGTCTCCTCTACGCTCCCACTGCCTCCTGTGTGGACCTTTTCATCACAGCAGCAGCTCAGCTTTATACTTGATGTAGGTTGTCTTCTCTGACTTTCCCCCTAGATCATGAGCTGTTTGAGGATGAGGGACCTTCATTCATTCACTCAACAAATATGTACTGAACATCTAGTACATGCCAGGGACTCATCTGGGTGCTAGGAATACAATGGTGAAAAAGATACCCAAGTTCCCGTCTTGTCTAGTAGGGGAAGCAGACCCTGCCTGAGTAAACCCTCACCGGGGCAGGGACAATTCAGCAGGTGTCAGGGCTATGACATTATAAGACAAGGGAATGCCTGCTCGTGGCTCTGGGCTCAGAGCCTACTGTAGCACCAGGCCCAAAGCAGGCCCTCAGGAAGTGAATGACTAAGGGACACCCCAGACACTGTGGTGCCCCTCAGCCTTCTGGTATGACAGTCACTCAGGCCTCTACCAGAGCCTCTTTGATAGTGATCTACTCCCCATTTCCAGCCTCTGGGTGGTCAGAAGTAATATAAATGAGTTTATTTGTGTGTGTGTGCCCACGCGGAACACTCACTCACCTTTCCTGATGGGCACTGAACAAAGAAACACCCTCTTTGATTTGACGGACCAGCCCTGTCCCTGGCCCCCTCAAACCAGTGGCAGAAAGTGGTGAATAGTCCGCATGCCCCTCCCAGGCTTTGATCATCTCCCCAGGCCGAAGAGTCCCCACTCTCCCCTCTCCCTCCACAGGCCCTTTGATCTTCTCTGTGACTCTCCACTGGGCCAGAGCTAGCTCCGTTAAGGCAAGATACTTTGTCCTGCTGATGTCACTCCCATGCTCAAAAGCCTGATGACTCACATTGCCTACAGCACCAGTCCAAACTGACCAGGGCCTCCTGTGAGCTGCCATCTGCCTCCTTTGCCAGCAGAGTGTTTGCCATGACTCTGCTCCTACGTTGCACCCCCTGCTGCAGAACATCCACACCACTACTATTCCTTTGCTCCTTTATTAATTCACACTTCATGGCTTGTCTCCTCCCTGTGGATTGCAGCTGCTTGAAGCCAAGGGCCATGTCTTGTTCATCACCAAATCTTCAACATCAAACCCAACGACTTCCCCATTGAGAGTTCTCAACAAATACCTCCAGAGGTGAGATACGTGCATGGCATTGTCCCATCTACTTGGGGTTGCAATTGCTTGTCCTGGCCCATGGGCCTTGAAGTCCCCACGGTGGGGGGGGACTTGCAGACCTAGGTTCCTTGTTGGCCACAAAACACAGCAATTGCTGTGGCATCCCTGTTTAAATCTTGCACTTTCCCCTTCAGAAGCTGTTTTGCATTTCTTGGCCCACACACATAACTCCATAGTTTGGCTCCATCACTGTGGCATTTTGTCACCTGGACCTTTTTGGTGTAATTTGCTGTGGTGATATACATTTTTTGCCTGCCCAGTATCTCTTTGGAATTTCTCTCTTCCCCCACTCTCAGTCCCTGTGGTCTGGGCAGGGCTGATTCCACACCCCACTTCCATGGGTGGGCTTTATATCTACAGCCAGCTAATCAGAACACCTGGCATCTGCCTGGCCACAGAGATTGGCTCAGGGATGGCAAGTGACACAAGCTAAGACAAGGAGAGTCAGCCCTGGGATTTTATCTGGAACCAATGGGAAAGCAGTGATGTCTTTCCATGGGATCTGCAGAATGTGGGTCTGAGTAGCTGGAAACATTTTGCCAACGTCTGGGGAGAGCCTGCCCAAAGGTGATGCCAACACAGAAGATCAGAGCCAGGGGAAGGGTGGGAGACCAATTCCTGATGATGGTGTTTGAGCGCCCAGATCCTGATAGGTTTTGAGCCTCATCTGCTCATGTCCTTTTCAGTCATGTGAGCCAGTAAATGCCAACTTTCCATGTAAGTTGGTTTGAATTAGGTTTCTGTCTCTGCCACCTGGGTGAGACCTGCTGGAATCTGTAAACTTCAGAAAACTAGTAATACAGCAGGCCCTGATTCTGAAGTTTTGGTGGTAGCTGCTGTTGAGTTGGCCTCCAACTCACCTCAACCCCACGCACAACGGACCAAAACGCTGCCCTGTCCTGCACCATCCGCGTGATTGGTGTGGATTGGACTGTTGTGATCATAGGGTTTTCACTGGCTGATTAAAAAAATTTTTTTTCATAGATTTTTTTTTTTTTTAATTATAAAAATCAAATAACATAGAATGGCATAAAATTGAAGATAAAAGTCTCCAAGCTCCACTTTGGTGGAGTTAGCACTGTTAAGAACTTGTGCAGATATAAGTATGTTGCCTATAGTTACAAACACACACAAGTGGGATCGTACTTCAGCCTGTTCGAACCTTTCCTTTTTTTCAATTAATATATCTCATTCTTTTTGATAGCTGCATCATAATTTATTTAATAATTTCCCTAATAATGGATATTTATATTGGTTTCAGGTTTTTTTTTTTTTGCTATTATAAATAACATTGCATTGAAAATTGTTTTTAAAGAGATAAAAATAATCTACAACCCCTTCATTTTTACATTTTATATTATTTCAAATGTGTTTATGTTAGTCATAAACATGATTTAGATAAAATTTTAAAGACATGTTTAACTTTTTTTAGATAAAATTTATATATCATAAAATTCACCATCTTAATCCTTTTAAAGTGTAAATTCAGTGATTACTAAAGTACCCACAGTAGTGTGCAGCTATCACCACTATCTAATTCCAGAACATTTCTACCATCTCAAAAACAAAACAAAACATACTTGTCAGTAGTTAGTCCCGGTTTTCCCCTACCTCTATCCCTGGCAACCATAGAGCAGTACTTCATTCCATTACAATATACTGAAATTCATTTAACCATTCATCAGCTGATGGGTATTTGTGTTGTTTTCTACATTTTGGCTATGATGAATAATGCTGCTATGAGTATTCATATACCAGTTTTTATGTGGACGTACGTTTTTATTTCTGTTGAGTACACACGTAGAGGTAGAATTGCTGAGTCCTATAAACCAGTTGCCGTAGACTCGATTCTGACTCATGGTGATACCATGTGTGAATCCCTGGGTGGTAGAAATGGTTAATGTACTTGGTTGCTAACCAAAAGGTTGGAGGTTTGAGTCCACTCAAGGAACTCAGAAAAAAGGCCTGGTGATCTACTTTTGAAAAATCAACCACTGAAAACCCTATGTAGCACAGTTCTCTGCTCTGACGTATTGACTTGAAGGCAACTGGTTTTTATGGTAATTGTATGTTTAACTTTTTTCTTTTAATTGTATTGTGGTTTGGTTGAAAGCTTACAGCTCAAGTTAGTTTCTCATTCAAAAATTCATACGCATTGTTTTGTGACAGTGGTTGAAATCTCTACAAGTGACAACACTCTCCCCCTTTCTACCCCTGGTTCCCTGTGTCCATTCGTCCAGGCTTCCTGTCCTTTCCTGCCTTCTCATCTTGCTTTTGGGCAGGAGTTACCCATTTGGTCTTGGGTATTTGATTGAACTAAGAAGCACGTTCCTCACGTGTATTATTGTTTGTTTCATAAAAAGAAAAGAAAAGAAAAAAAAAACCAAACCTGTTGCTGTCGAGTCTAATCTCTGTCTGAAAAATGGGTTTTGGGGTTGGCTTCAGCTTTGAGTTAGAAGAGTGTCTGGGGCCATAGTCTCAGGGGTTCCTCCAGCCTCTGTCAGACCAGTAGGTCTGGTCTTTTTTGTGTGAGTTTAAATTTTGTTCCACATTTTTCTCTCACTCTGTCTGGGACTCTCTGGCGTGATCCCTGTCAGAGTGGCTGGTGGTGGTAGCCACAGGCACCATTTAGTTCTTCTGGACTTAGGCTGGTGGACGCTGTGGTTCATGTGGTTCTTTAGTCTTTTGGGCTAACGTTTTCTTTGTGTCTTTGGTTTTCTTTGTTCTTGTTTGCTCTGGACAGGATGGGACCAATAGATGTATCTTAGATGGCCACTTGCAAGCTTTTAAGACCTCAGGTGCTACTTACCAAAGTAGGATGTAGAATATTTTCTTTACAGTGAAACATGGGTTTGTTTCAAAGATGTGGGGAGAAACAGGTGATGTTGTGAACTACAGATTAGTAAGTAAGCACAAGTAAGCCTGTGCATACTTTAATTAATATAAGCCAGTGCATACCTTGCTTACTGGTTAGTCTGCTCCTGCCACTGACAGGTGGGTGGTGGCTGCACATGAGGTGTATTGGCTGGTCTCCTGCATGGGAGGTGAGAATTCTACCACTGAACCACCATTGCCCCCATTTGACCCTGGAAGGACCTACCATTTAGTAGTTTCACATTCCAAGAAGGAGCTATTTATCCTTGTCCTTGTTCCTGTCTCTAAGCAGCCTCCTCGTCTACCACCGTGTGGCCCCCATGGCATATTAACTTAGAGGAGGAGCCCACAACGTGGGTCCTTGCTCGAAGTTCTGCCAAAGCCCAAACTTCACACCCAGAGGCCCCAGTTTCATATCCAAATCCCCTCAAAAATGCAGATATTTTTGGCCAAGAGCTCCGCAATTTTGCCTTTGAGTGACATCCATGTTCTTGGGTGGGAGCCATCCGTTTTTGGCCATTTGTCTGTATTTTGTTTGTCAATAGCAGTTGGAACATGTGCCCAGCAGAGCAGTGCCTTTGGGACCCTGACTTCCAGAAGAGAAGTTGGGAGCAGGAATTCCCCTGAGGTCTTCCTCCATCCAGGCTGAGCTAAGAGTCCATCAGATCTCCCTGAGTTCTCATTCATCTCTGTGTTCTCTCCCCTAAGCTGTCATCATCAACCATCTCCCCATTCTTTATCTTATCTGACCTTTTTCCTTTTGATGGGTTTGGAAGACCTCTTAATCTTGGCTGTATGGTCCTTCAAAAAGGTGACTTTCCTAGAGTCTTTGTACTGCATAATTCCAAGGCCTCACTGCCCTGGGTGGGCCTCCGGATTTCCAGTCATCAGTTTTAAAAAATGTTCTAAAAGATGTGTTTTTTTTTCCTTGCCATCGCTTCTCAGACTTCTCTCTTTAGCTTACGGCTGTTTTTGTTTTATTTTGGCTTGTTTCTCACTATAACACTCAGACCATGCTGTGGCATGGTTGGAAGAGGAAGACTCCATGTGAGGTTGGTGGGGAAGGGACTCATGGGCACTCCGCCATCTTCTGATGCCACCACCTTAGCATGTGACTTCCAGGGTCACTGGGGTAGGAAGAGAGAGTTGGAGTGTCACTGAGGCTCCCATTGGGAAGTCAGCTGGAAAGTGATCTTGTGGCTGCTTTTCTTTGCTCCTCTGGCTCGCTCTCCCTGCTCCCCCTGCCCTGTACCCAGGAGGCTGACCCTTGGGGGCCATTCAGCAGGCTTTCCTTGTCCTTTGGCTTTGGGCTGGGGCTTATCCGAGGGAGGTCCTGGCAGGAACTAGAGGCTGGGAGGAGCACAGAGTCCCCCGGAGTGTCCTTCAGATGAAGGCCACAGCTCCTGTCATGGGGTTCTTTCCCTCCAGGCCTGGCAACCTCTCCTTGCCATTGTCCTTCGGGCCTAGAGGTGGTGTATTAGATTGCTAGGGCTGTCATAACAAAATGCCACAAACTGGGGTGGTTTATCAAAACAGAAATTTATTGTCTCACAGTTCTGGAGGCCAGGAGTCCCAGTTCAGGGAATCGGCAGGGCCACAATCTGTCTAAGCCTCTAGGGAAGATCCTTCCTTGTCTCACCCAGTTTCTGGGATCCCCAGGCATTCCTTGGCTTGTAGCTGCAGCGTAGCTCTGTGTCTGGCTTCATCTTCACGTTTTCCCTCTGGTCTCTCTTCTTTTACAAGGGTACCACTCAGATGGGATTAGGACCTGTCCTACTCTGGATGATCTCATGTTAACTGATAACATCTTCAAAGACCCTATTTCCTAACAAGGTCACGTTCCCCGGTACAGGGGGCTAGGATATTTTTAGGGGGACACCATTTAATCCATAATGGGGTGGGGGAGGTAACGGTTTCCACTGATACTGGCCATGGGGAGCAGCATGGTCCTTTGTGGGATCTGCCCACACCCTAGTTAAGCTCTCCTCCAATAGCCCAGATGGGGTGTTCTGTATTTCCTGCCAGGGTCGGCTAAACCACTGATATCATCACTTCTGCTCACTGTTCATTGGTCAGACCTTATGCCTTGAGTTGGCTGACTTCTGGGGGCTGGGAAGTATGGCATTCCTTATGTTCAAAAGCAGAGGAAGCCGGATGTGGGTGCCCTCTGGTCATCTCCACCACAGGAACACACCTTGGAGCCCCCAGCCTCAGCAGTGAGCACAGGGTTCTGTAAGGTCTTCCCAGATGACTACTCACCCTCCCATGGCGGACTGTTCTTCCCAGCTCTCCTCCACTGGGCATGGCGGAGTGGGAGGAGCGTTGGGCTCCTGGCCTGACTTTTCTAGGCGGTCACTGCATTACTTTGGGAAAGTCAGCTTCCTTTTCCGAGCCTAAGTTTCTCTATTTGCAAAGTGGGGTTATGGACACTTTCCTTGCAGGCACCTTGCCGAGCTAGGTGGCGTGTGGTAAAGGGCGCTGTTATTAACCACCACATCCCTGCCCTGGGAGAGTCAGCGTCTCTGCACTCATCCCACAGTGTCCCTGAGCACCCACTCTGTGCCCCCTGTGCCTGGCACATCTCAGTGCAGGAACACAGGGCGAATGCGACAGATGAGGTCCCTGCCTCATGGAGTGTTTCCGGAGGGGTGGACGGGATGCTGAGACAGAAACTTGGGCAATGTGAGAAAAACAGTTCCGGGGTGGTGCAAATGGCTAATGCGCTCGGCTGCTAACCAATAGTTTGGGTTGAAGTCCACCCAGAGGCGCTCAGAGAAAGGCCTGATGATCTGCTTCTGAAAAATCAGCTGCTGAAAACTCTTTGGAGCATAGTTCTACTCTGACATATGTGGGGTCGCCATGACTAGTATCGACTCTACGGCAACAGGTTTTTCTGGATGTGAGAAAGGAAGATTGGGCAGATGTGGTGTGGGAAGGCCGCCTGGAGGTGACATCTGTGCTTGACTGAATGACTGGAAGGACTTGAAGCTCTGAGGGACACGGTCCTGAGATGGGAGTGACTGTGGCCTGTTCCAGGGACAGAATGGAGCCATGTGGGAGGCAGTGTGGGGAGCCAGGGGAGCATAGGAGATCAAAAAGGCAGCAGGGCAGGGCCATGTGGACCTTGTCAGCCAAAGGGAGAGGCCTGGATATCATCCAACTGCTGCGTGGGGCCACTGGGAGGTCGAACCCACATTGAGTCCCTGGTTGAATTCTCCTGTCCCCAATTCCAAGTTCTCTGACCTCACTTGCCTGGTCAATTTTTTCAGCCAATTATTATTTTTGGAGAACTGAGGGCCTCTGTTTAGTATCCATGCAGGTTCCTCCCTCATTTCTGGGGAAACTGAGGCCCATAGTCCTCAGAGTTGGGCCCCCACAGCCTGACAAAGACCCCAACCACCCAACTCCCACCCTAAAACCTGCTGTGCCCTGGCGTGGAGCAGGCCCTGCAGACTTGCCGTTCCATTCCAGCTCAGTCTCCCTGTGAGGCTGGCGCCATTGTCTCCAGTTTATAAACGAGGAAACTGAGGACCAGTATCTCCCACTCTCTCCTCACCTCAGCACTCACTCCTCTCCTGCACCAACGCACACAGCACACGCATCCTGCAAATAACTGCGTGTTCCCAACACCTCTCCTCCTCCTCCTTGGAAACCCGCTCTCTCCCTGGGCTCGGGCTGCCGTGCTGTTAGATTCCCCAGCTTGGCTCACTGTGGGGCGTGGTGAGAGCTGGGCATTGAAGCTGAAGCTCTGGGGCTGGGCACCAGCCCCGCCATTCACTGCCTGGGCGGCCTTAGGCAAGTCCCTCCACCTCTTGAGCCTCGGTTCCCTCATCCAAAGAACAGGGATATCATCACAAATGTCCATTTGAAGATTAAGTGAGGGCTGTGTGTAAATGCTCAGCTGAGTGTGAGGCACACACTACCAGTACCAGTTGTTGTTGAGCTGACCCAACTCATAGCGACGCCAGGTGTGTCAGAATAGAGCTGAGCTGCATAGAGTTTTCAACAGCTGATTTTTCAGAAGTAGAGTGCCAAGCTTTTCTTCCGAAGTGCCTCTGGGTCGAATCTACAACCTTTTGGTTAGCAGCCAAGTGCATTAACCATTTGCACACCCAGGGACTCCCACCCAGGGAGGCACACAGGAGGGGGTTAGTGAATGAGTTTCCTCTTCTTCCTTCCCTCATTCTCAGTCCCCTCTTTTCCTTTTATCGGTTCTGCCTCCCAGTTATTCGGAGGGGAGGGGACAGAGTCCATACACTTAGATGCCCTCAGGGCCAGGCAGGTGACAGACGGGGAGGCTGCTGGGCTGGAGGCCCATCCACAGGGCCAGGTTCTCCTCTGCTCCTTCCAGGTTCACCTGTGGGAACTGGGTTCAGTGTGGCCAGAGCTTCTCATTTTTAAAGGCAGACCAGAAATCAAGATCTTGTGAAACCTGTTAGTTTAAAAGTAAAAATTAGAAACAAGTAAGCACTGCCTGGAGCAAAGAAAATACAGTGAGGCCAGATCTAGACACTACATGCCCAGAGCAGGGCCATGAGGGTTTGACCTTGAAGTAGGGCACATCCAAGACATTTGTCTCCCCTGTTTGAGGAAGGTCCTTGACATTGTTGCGGTTGTTAGTTGCCATCCAGTTGGCTCAAACTCATAGCAACCTTATGTACAACAGAACAAAATGTTGCCTGGTCCTGCGCCATCTTCACGATGTATGTTTGAGTCCATCGTTGTGGCTGTCGTGTCAATCCACTTCATTGAGGGTTTCCCTAGTTTTTGTCGACCCTCCACTTTACCAAACATGATGTCCTTTTCTAATGATCAGTCTTTCCTGATGACGCATCCAAAATAAGCAAGCTGAAGTCTTGCCATCCTTACTTCCAAGGAGCATTCTGGTTGTATTTCTTCTCAGACTGATTTGTTCGTTCTTCTGGCAGTCCACAGTATCATCAGAATTCTTCGCCAGCACCACAATTCAGATGTATCAATTCTCCTTCTGTCTTCCTTTTTCATTGTCCAGCTTTCCCATGCTTATGAAGCAATCGAAAAGGCCATGGTATATAGGAGGTACTTAGCACTGTTGCCTCTTAAGGATTCCAAGTGTCCCCTGGAACTTCTGGCTTGTGGGTGGCATGGGAAGAAGCAGGTCCACATACAGCATGGGAATCTGGGAGGCCAGTTAAGGCCTGGGTTGTCCAGGAGTCTCTGGTACCCCCTTCTCAAGGGATCTCTTCAACCTGGGGCTGATCGCAGGTCCCCCGCAAGTTGCAGGGTCCACTTCATTATTTCCCCTGCCCCCAAAGTTTCATATCTGCATTTTATTTCATCAAGTGGAAGGGAGATGTCAAATGTGTCCTTTAACTTGCTATTGGAGGATGTCGTGGAAGAAGTGGGAAGGGGCTTTACCTCTGGTAGGGGTGATCAACATGACACCTAGGTTCAGAGCCTGGTGGGATGATAATAATAACAGTAGCTAACCCTGGTGGCATAGGGGTTAAGTGCTAACCAAAAGGTCGGCAGTTCGAATCCACCAGGCGCTCCTTGGAAACTCTATGGGGCAGTTCTACTCTGTCCTGTAGGGTCGCTATGAGTTGGAAGTGACTTGATGGCAGTGGGTTGGGTGGGTTAACTTGACTTAGCAATTTTCTACCTAGTTTACAATTATATCTTATTTAAGCTGCACAGCAACCGTGTGAGGTGAGTACTGTGAGTAGTGCTACAGATTATCTACCACTTGTCTGTCAGTTTGTCATACTGTGGTGGCTTGCATGTGGCTGTGATGCTGGAAGGTATGTCACCAATATTACAAACACCAGCAGAATCACCCATGGTAGGCAGGTTTCAGTGGAGCTTCCAGACTAAAACAGACTAGGAAGAAAGGCCTGGCTACCTATTTCTGAAAATTAACCAATGAAAACCCTATGGATTACAACAGAACATTGCCTGATATAGTGCTGGATGAAGGCACTCAAAATACACAGAGGCTGCTGCAAAAATGGGCTCAAGCATACTAGATTAGGTTCTGCTTCCTGGTAGACATTTTTATAGTATAATGTATTTTTTCTTCTGAGCTTGATTGAACATCAATAATTATTTTTTCTACGTTTATCCCCTCTGCTGGGTGGAAGTCCCACGGGGGCAGAGATAACATCTGCCTGGCCATCACTGAAGCCCTGATGCCTGGCCCATGGAGCGCGCTCAGAAAATGTTTGCTGAATAAATGACTCCTGTGATGTTTTCACTCCCACTGTGGCACTGGATCATCGCACGCCTGTTTGACTGAAGTGTTGTATCGTTCTGACACTGCAGACTCGATTGTGCACTGCTGGGCTGTAGGGTGGTCGCAACCTTGGATGCTTACTTTTGATACATATAACTGAGCCTCAGGGAGATTTATCATTTGACTAAGGTGTCATAGCCAGTATGTGGTAGGGCTGGTATTAGATCCCAAGCTTTTTGGCTCCACACTGCACTTTGACCACTCTGCCTTATTTCATATCCTACATACCTCTTGTAATGTCTCCCTCCCCATCGGTGGCGAAAATGGTTAAGTGCTGGATTACTAACTGAAAGACTGGTGGTTCAGACTCACCCAGAGGAGCCTTGGAAGAAAGGTCTGATGATTGGCTTTTGAAAGACCATAGCCTTGCAAACTCTATGGAGTGCAGTTCTACTCTGCACATGTGGGGTCGCCATGAGTCATTCTTGACTCGAAGGCAACTAACAACAATGATTTCCCTGGAGTCTCTGACTGGCACAAATGGTTAATAAGCTCAGCTGCTAACTGAAGGGTTGGAGGTTCCAGTCTACCCAGGGGTGTCTCAGAAGAAAGATCTGGTTATCTATTTCTGAAAAATGAGTCACTGAAAACCCTACGGAGCACAGTTCTACTGTGACACACATGGTATTGCCATGAGTAGGAATAAACTCGATAGTGTCTTGTTTACGGTCTTCCTGCTACGCAGTGAGTGCTTTGAAGACAGAGGCAGTGTCTCTGACCGTCATCCCTTAAGTAGTAGTAAGAACAATAACCAAACCAAAAAAAAAAAAACAAAACCCATTGCTGTGAGTTGATTCCGACTCACAGCAACCCTATAGGACAGAGTAGAACTGCCCCATAGAGTTTCCAAGGGGCGGCTAGTGGATTCAAAAGGACAGCTGACCTTTTGATTAGCACCCAAACTCTTAACCACCGTGCCACCAGGGCTCCATAATAACAACAATACAACTAATAATACTAATAATAAGCACTTGTCATCCGCAAAGCACGGTTGTAAGGCTTTATATATATTGCTTCATTTCGATCTCACATCAACTGTATTTGTATGCTGATTATGGGCTCAGACATACCAATGATCATGAAGATGGTGCAGGGTGGGCAACATTTTGCTCTGTTATACCTAAGGTCGCCATGAGTTAGAGTCGACTTGATGGCAACTAACAACATTATGACCCCATTATACTTAAAGGAAAACTGAGACTCAGAGAAGTTATGCAAGCTCTTTTGCCTAGCCAGTTGGAGCTGGTGTTCTGTCTCATGCAGTCAAGAGGATCCTAAGTTTCCTAGTGACTTTTATGGGGGATGCCAGGCTGGGTTGGAAGGCAGCAAGGACAGCAGAAAGGCTAAGGGGGAGCCCTAGGGCTGACCCAGTGGATGAAGGCTTGGCAGTCCCCTACCGAAAGGAAATGAGTTCTCATTGTGCAATGAAGAGAGGGACGAGCTGTGAGGAGGAGAGAGCGGGAGCCTTGGGCACTAGGGAAGAGGGCAGAGGAGCTGGGGCAAGGGCACCAGGCATGCATCTTGAGAGGCTGGGCTCTTGCCCTGGCCCTGGCACTTTACCTGTGTGACCTCAACCAGGCAATGCACCTCTCTGAGCCCATTTCCCAGGGCTAATGGCAGCCTTGAGAAACACCTGGAAATTGCCCAGCCAGTGTTGACGTGGAGTAACAGGTACCATGGAGTGTGAGCTCTTCCCCTGAGTGAATTCACGTGTCCCTCTCTACCACTTGACAAAGTGGGCACTGTTATGATCCCACCTGCAGTGGGGACACTGGGCAGTGCACTGTAGCCACCTGGTCAAGATCACTCCACATGAAAAAGGCAGCTGGGATCTGAGCTCTGGCTCTCTGGTTCCAGAACCTTCCTTTTACCATCAAATCCCAAGAAGGGTTTGAAGCTGGATATCAGTGAGAGAAGGGCCAGGTGTGGACAATGGCTCCCACTGTGCTGTCGCTTCTTCGGGAGTCTAAGTTTCCCCTTTTATGACTGTACCCTCAAGGACCCTTCCCCTTCTCCCCAGCATGTCTCAGTGGGCAGTAGACACATTTGTCAGCAAGCCTGTGGTGACCTACACTGGAGCTGGGGCCCAGAGACAGACAGAACCCCGTGCCCAGAACATTCCGCAGGCGAGGAGAGGTAGGGCCGAGGGCTGGAGCTCCAGATCAAACCACGTTGACCCCAACTCATGGTGACCCCATCCGTGTGTCAGAGTAGAACTGTGCTCCAGAGGGTTTTCAGTGGCTGATCTTTCCAAAGCAGATCGCCAGGCCTTTCTTCTGAGGCACTTCTGAGTGTACTCGAACCTCCAACCTTTTGGTTAGCAGTGAGTGTGTTAATGTTTGTGCCACTTGGGGAATCCAGAGCTCCAGACAGCACCTGTAAAAATGTGAAAGATGAGGGGGGTCAGGGCTGGCTCCCAGGAAGGAGCCAGGTTTCTTGGGGTCGCGACAGCTCCATGTAGTGGCACTGTGCGAGGGGTGCCAGTGCCCGGGCCCAGAGGTGAGCCTCCTGCGTTTCCCCAGTTTCCCTCACTGGAGTAGCACCTCCACTGTTTTTGCCACATCTGTTGCCACACCTATGCCATTTACTTAACATTCCCCCCGAATTTCACTCACTTGCAAAAATAAAACCCTTCCTCGCACTTCTTTAAAAGAGGAACTCCATTTTGCTAATTTAAATGGGAAAACCAGTATAACTTGCTTCAAACAGAAAGTAAGAACGCACATAAACACCATGCAAAGGAAATGTGTGTTAAAGTCTAGCTCCGTGAAGTTGAGGCCTGCTCCAGGCCCCGTGTCTGAGTCCTCTGGCCACTGAAAGGCACATAGAATAATATTAGAGAGGTGTTAGGGAAATGCAGGCACCAGCCTGAGATTCTTTTGTGGGCACAACCGAAAGCATTGAAAGAACACTGAGAAGAGGGAATACATTGCTCGCTATGCTCAATATCATTATAGCCAGTTGCTGAGGAGTGAGTGGCCCCATGTGTATCAGATTAGAAATATGCTCCATACGGGTTTTCAGTGGCTGGTTTTTTGGAAGTATATCACCAAGTCTTTCTTCCAAAGCACCCCTGGGTGGATTGAAACCTCCAGCCTTTCGATTTGCAGCCAAGTGTGTTAACCATTTGCACCACCCAGGGACTCCTGGCACACAGTAGGTGCTCAAAAATGTCTGTTGAAAGTGTGACTAGATGGGCTGAAACTGCATCAGGAAAATCACTTAGCTTTCTTGAGCCTCAGTTTCCTCATGCATTTCATCAAAAACAAGACAAAACCAGTTGCCCTTGAGTCGATTCCACTCATGGCGACCCTATCTATGTGTGTCAGTAGAGCTGTGCTCCCCAGGGTTTTCAATGGCTGATTTTTCAGAAGTAGATCACCAGGCCCTTCTTCCAAGGTGCCTGTGGGTAGACTCGAACCTCCAACCTTTTGGTTAGCGGCCGAGTGCTTAACCATTTGCACTACCAAGGGACTCCCAATATAAGTATACACCTTGATATTTAGAGTGGTATCTGCCAAGCCACCTGTAGTCACTGAGGCACCCGGAGGGGCCTTCATCCCACACTTTGGAAGACACTACTGGTAAACGCCTTAACCTGTCCACCCTTCTTTCTTTGGGGTCAAGTCTTACTTCGCCTCCTACCTTTGCTGTTTCTTGACCTCGGCCCTTTAGCACCAAGGAAGCAAAAACCTTTTTAGCTTTGTTCCCAGGTGCAAGATCCCAGGTTGATGCTGCTTTACTTGTGGCCAGATGAGCAAGTCACTTTTTCTCTGTCATCCTCAGTTTTTCCATCTAGAAAATGGGGATAACAACCCCTCTTTCCAAGGCTGTTTGGAAAATTAACACGAGATGCCATGAGTCAAACTGACTTTGTGTGGTGCATGGCAAGAAGGCAGGAACTCAGGCAATATGCGTTCTTGTCCTTTGATGCTGATCAGATCAAAGTTTAAAAACTGTTTGCAGATAACTTTGCCTCGATTCCACACTCTCTCTTTCAGTTTCTTTCTTTCTGCCTAGAGAGTCCGACAGCCTTGGGCTCAGATCTTCCCTCTTCTATCACTTCCAGGGTCAGGTTACTTTTCTGAGCCTCAGTTTGCTCATCTGAAAAAGGGAATAATAAACAGCTGTCTCACTGAGTGAAATGAGTTTATGGGCAAGAAGGAGCCCTCGTGGCACAGTGGGTAAGAGCTTGGCTGCTAATTAAAAAGGTCTGTGGTTCGAATCTACCAGCTGCTCCTAGAAAAACCTATGGGGCAGTTCTACTCTGTCCTGTAGTGTTGCTATGAGTCGGAATCGGCTTGATGGCAACGGGTTTGGCTTTTTGGTTTATGGGCAAGAAAAACCGGTTGCTGTTGAGTCAGTCCTGGTTCATGGTGACCCCATGTGTGTCAGAGTTGAACTGTGCTCCATAGGGTTTTCAATGGCAATGGCTAATTTTTTGAAAATAGATTGCCAGGTCTTTCTTCTGAGGTGCCTCTGGGTGGACTTGAACCTCCAACTTTCGGTTAGCAGTCAAGTGTGTTAAATGTTTGCACCACCCAGGGACTCTGTTTCCGTAACGGTTGACATACTAGGCTGCTAATTGAAAGGTTAAGGTTTGAGTCGACTCAGAGGCAAGAAAAGCCTCGAACACTTGCAAGGGCTTAGTTTTATTATTTGTGACCCTCAGTGGCTGAGGCTATCAGTGTGTCCTTGTGTCAAACTGCCTACCCTCAGGGGAAATTCTCTGAGTTTGAACTCACACAGAAGACTTCCGGAGTTCATGACAGGCTGAGCGCTGATGTCTCTTTCTTTGAGGGGGATATCGTGGGCTCCAGCTGAGGCAGTTTCTGTTTTTAGCTGGGATTCTTGCCGCTCATCCCCACGTGCGGAAAAAAAGAGCGTGGTGCAGAAATAGCCCATCCCAGGGGCTGCCCGAGAGAAGGGCTTATTTTGACTCCGGATGCTGCAGAAGCTGTGGCAGCCTTGTCAAAATACATCTGCCTCTTCTTGGGAAGCCCACGGATCCCCAGGCTCGCTCCAGGACTGGAGTGGGGCTGCCAGACGTGCACATCTGGAACCCAGCCCTGGTAGCTGAGGACAGTCCAGCCCAACCATAACCGCTGCCCAGACTCCGGAGGGCAGGAAACCGATGTTCTGGGCTGGAGGCATGAAGAACCCACCTTGGTGTCTAGACTTATTCTTCTGTGTCCCCGTGGCTGGCACAGTGGCTGGCGGGCCCAGTAATGCATCAATGAGAGAGTGACCATAAGCATTCCCCAGCAGAGGAGGCTGGAGTATGGGTTATTATACCAGTTATGGGTTGAATTGAGTTCTCCAAAAAGAAATGTTCAAGTTGTAATCCCTGTACTTGTGAACGTGACCTTGTTTGGAGATAGGGTCTTTGAAGATGGTTATCAGTTAACACGATGTCATACTGGAATAGACTGGGTCTTAGTCCTATAAGGCTGGTGACCTTATAAAAGAGAAGATGGAGATAATGGCCATCGACAGTGAAGATGTATCTACAAGCCAAGGGATGCCAAGGATCGCTGGGAGCCACCAGAAGCTGGGAGACAGGCATGGAACAGACTATCCCTCTGAGCCCTCAGAAGGAATCAACACAGTTGACACCCTTATCTCAGACCCCCATTCTCCAGAACTGTGAGGCAATACATTTTTGTTCTTAGAAGCTACCCACTTTGTGGTATTTTGTTATGGCAGTGCTAGGAGACTAATCACAACCATTTCACAGGTGGGAAAGCTGAGGCCCAGGCCGTGAGGTGAAGCAGATGGCCTTCCTGATTTCTCGTGATGAGATCTCACTCCAGGCATGTGTGGCTGCTTCCTCGTCTCTAAGCCCTTTGCACCTTAGCCAGGTGCAGCCTTTGCAGCTGCCGTAGACTCTGCCAAGGGCACTCTTTCTCCTCTTGTGAATGTTCCAGACCAGCACATATGCCACCTCTCCTGGGAAGAGTCAGTCCCTGCCCCATCAGGACTCTGTGCAGGCTTCGCGGTCGCCCTTGCCTTGCTACGCAGTGACTTGGCACACTTGCTTGCCTCCTGGAGGGTGGAGTTACCTCTGAGGAGCCAAGGCTGAGCTAGCCCAAGGTGGACCTGACAAATATTCACTAAAGGAATGAGTGGTATGGTGTGTGTCACTGAAGGCCTCCCCAGCTTAAGCCAAAGGGCATGTACTCGGCGCTCAGTGAGGGAAGAGAGGAGGCAGGAACGTTTCACTCACCCCAACCTGAGGGCATCTCACAGCCTCCAGAGTGGTACAGCTGTCTGCCTACTGGGCCCTTCCATGTAAGACGCCCCAGACTGGACTCCTCCATCTCCTACCAGAAGAGTTACAGGTGGCTGCACCACTGTCTCCCCAACCCCTCAAGGGTAAAACCCTGGCCAACTTGGATGCCAAGTCCAGGCCACTCAGCCTGTGCCATCTCCTTCCCCTCCCCTCCGTCCAGCTGCCTCTTCCTGCTGCAGGCCTATGAGCGCCTCCCTGGCCCAGGGCACAGCTATTAACGCCTCTCTCTGCTTCCACCCACACCCTTAGCCCCGACTTCATTCAGCTCCCTCACTTGGGGCTGATCATAAACCCCCTGTGAGTTCAGCTCTGACCACACAGCTCTGACCAACTCAAAACACGCAGCCGCTCACCCCTTTCCATGATGGCATTTTCCAAAGTGGATTCTGCAGCTCTTACTAGGGGTTCTGTGAGTAACGGGGCATTGGTCAGATGTGTGCGATTGGTGGGCTAAATGAAGTCAAACTGACTTGTTTTCCTGCAGGACTTCTCAGGGCCTTTAACATACTTTTGTGATTCCCAGAGAGAAGACCCAGCCTATGATGTTTCTGAAACTTACTTGATCATGGAAACTTTTCCTTGTGGGCTGTCAAGGGAAGGAACGTTTGGAAAGCCCAGTTTGGGAAATGCTGGTCTACCGACCAGAGCCTAAGTCATTTAACTCAGCAGTCAAGGCTCTTCACCGTGCGGCCCCAGCCCACCTTTCCAACTGCTGCCCTGGCTAGTCCTCTAAAATATGAAATGTTTCAGCGAAAAAGGATCTCTGGGTGTTCTCTGTGTTGCTGCGGCTGTCCTGCCTCCATCTGCCACCCATTCAACCTCCAGCCAGACTTGCTCCTTTCATATGTCCAAACGCTCCCATTCTTCACAGCCCAGCCCAAATGTCACCCCCACTGAAGGATGGCAGCTTGGGAGACCTCTTGCCCTCCTCTACCCCAGATCCCCAAATCTGGCTGATGCTGGATCATTCTAAGTGCAAGTGAGCATGACATCACCATAGGGAAATCTCTGGATCCACTCTAATTTACTAAAAAAAAATCATTTGCAAACACGGGTGTTTTAATCAGTACCCACGGCAAGGCTGTCACTCATGATGCTGCATCTCCGCGTGATGGTTGTGACCTGCTGCAGCAACCACACCTGACAGTTCCATTAATGTTCAGTGAGGGGCTGACGGTTAGTGAGAACCCATTTGGTGCAGGGCCACGTGTTAGGTTCTTTTCCCATGTCACTTCACCCGAGGGCTGGAGCCATCCCAGAAGGGAGCACTGAGCAAGAAGTGGAGCCGGGGAGGGGTTGGGGGACCTGCCCAAGCTTACACAGCTGGAAGGTGACAATGCTACCATGTCAACTCAGGTGGGTCCATCCCCAAAGCCAGGCTTTTCCTATCACACTCCATTCAGGACTCAGGCCAGAAGGCTTGTCCTCCAGGAGCCACCCTCCTCTCTCCGACAAGGCTTCTGTCCAGCGCGCATCCCTGTGTCTTCTCAGGGTCTCTGCTTCTGGGCTTATCTCCCCCACCAGGCCAGGAGCCCCTCATGGTCATATCTGACTTGTCTTTGCCCCTCCCACCTCCACCATGGGGTTCAGCTGAGTGCGTAAGGTCATAAACACGAGGCAGGGATGAACGTTTCCCAGCCTGAGTAAGACCTGGGGCCTTTGTGGGATCAGGTCTACTAAGATGTGGACTGAGCCAAAAGCCCTCAAACCTACCCCTCATGCATTCATATGGAACCGGGATGTTCAGCCCTTGCCACAGGTGGCTGGCCTGTTAACTGACTGAGGACATCACTTCAAGCTGCAAACATCCAACAGGAGACGGTCAGTGACAATGGACAGGTCAGCACTTCCCAACAAGTGATCTAACTAACTGTTATTCTCTGTTTACACCTGCTGAAATGTGGATATCATTACATCATGTACAGCAATACCGGTGGCATTAAACGCACACCAACACATCCTGCCAACAGCAGGCAGAGGATTCCTGAAAAAAACAGAAATTAGATCATGGTACGCCTCTGCTGAGAACCCTCCATTAGCTTAGAAGACAATTACCATGCCTCCAGTGAAATCCAGAGTCATCTCTGGTGTCTCCAAGGCCCCACTGAGCTGAATCTTCTCTCAGCTCATCTCCTGCCGCTCACCCTTTGCTTGCTCTATTGCAGCCCCACTGGCATCCTTAGTTCCTTGAGCTTGCCAAGCTGAGGAAAGCAGCTCTACCCAGCTCCCTCTACCTAGGACCATCCTAACCCATAGCCCCCGGGAATAGGAACTTATTTGGAAAAAGGTCAAACGTGCCTCACGTTTTTACTTGGCTGGCTTCTTGGAAACCCTGATGGCATAGTGGTTAAGAGTTCAGCTGCTACAACTGGACTAAACCAAAAGCAAAGAAGTTTCCTGAATAAACTGAATGCTTAGAAGGCCAGTGTAGCAGGGGCAGGGGTTTGGGGACCATGATTTCAGGGGACATCTAAGTCAATTGGCATAATAAAATCTATTAAGAAAACATTCTGCACATCCCACTTTGAAGAGTGGCGTCTGGGGTCTTAAACGCCAGAAAGCGGCCATCTAAGATGCATCAATTGGTCTCAACCCACCTGGACCAAAGGAGAATGAAGAACACCAAGGACACAAGGTGAATACGAGCCCAAGAGACAGAAAGGGCCACATGAACCAGAGACTACATCATCCTGAGACCAGAAGAACTAGATAGTGCCCGGCTACAACCAATGACTGCCCTGACAGGGAACACAACAGAGAACCCCTGAGGGAGCAGGAGAGCAGTGGGATGCAGACCCCAAATTCTCATAAAAAGACCAGACTTAATGGTCTGACTGAGACTGGAAGGACCCCAGTGGTCACGGCCCCCAGGCCTTCTGTTGGCCCAGGACAGGAACCATTCCCGAAGCCAACTCTTCAGACATTGATTGGAATGGACAATGGGTTGGAGAGGGATGCTGGTGAGGAGTGAGCTTCTTGAATCAGGTGGAAACGAGACTATGTTGGCATCCCCACCCTGGAGGGGAGATGAGAGGGTGGAGGGGGTTAGAAGCTGGCGAAATGGACACAAAAAGAGAGAGTGGAGGGAGAAAGCGGGCTGTCTCATTAGAGGGAGAGTAATTGGGAGTATGTAGCAAGGTGTATATAAGTTTTTATGTGAGAGGCTGACTTGATTCGTAAACTTTCACTTAAAGCACAATAAAAACTATATAAAAAAAAAGAGTTCAGCTGCTAAACAAAAGGTCAGCAGTTTGAATACACCAGGCGCTCCTTGGAAACCCTATGGGGCAGTTCTACTCTATCCTACTGGGCTGCTATGAGTCAGAATTGACTTGATGGCAGTGGGTTTATTTTTTATTTTTTTGGCTGCTTCTTGGTATTCATATTCCGCCTTAAATGTCACCCCCTCAAAGAGGCCTTCTCTGCTCACTGTATTTTAACCAGGATGTCACTCCCTAACACGTTTCCCTGCTTAATGGTCTTCTTATTACTTGCCATTGTCTTAAATTATTTTATCTCTTTGTTTACGTGTTTCTTGCCTGTCTCCCCACCTAGAATAAAATCTCCATGAGGGGAGGAATGGCATCTGCCTTGTTCACTGTTGCATCCCACCCACTACCTGTGACAGTGCCATGCAAAGAGGGCAGTCCAGAGAGAGTCCACAGATTTGTTGCCTGAGTAGAAAGGAGCAGTGAGGTGGTTCAGAGTGCAGACTCAGCAGCCAGATGGCCCAGGTTCAAATCCCAGCTCTGCCACCTACTGGCCAATGACCTTGGTAAGGTCCTGAATCTCATATCCCACAGGCTCCCCATTTGTAAAATGGGGAGGATGATAATAGGGTCTGCTGTAGCTGTTTGTTGTTGTTGAGTTGGCTTCAATTCCTGGAGACCCCAAGTATAATAGAACAAAACATTGCCTGGTCCCACACCTCCTTCATGATCATTGGAATGCTGGAGCCCATTGTTGCGGCTACTGTGTATTTTGAGTGCCTTCCAACCTTTTTTTTTTTTTTTTTCCAACCTAGGGGGCTCATCTTCTAGCATTGTATCAAGCCATACTCTGTTGAGATCCATAGGGTTTTCATTGGCTGATTTTAGAAGTAGATCACCAGGCCTTTCTTTCTAGTCTGTCTTAGTCTGAAAGCCTCTCTGAAACCTGTCCACCATGGGGGACCCTGATGGTATTTGAAATACCAGTGACATAGCTTCTAGCATCATAACAACACGCCAGCTGCCACAGTATGACAAACTGACAGATGAGTGGTGGCAAAAGAGCCTACTACTAGTCTTATTAACATCAGCACTTTACAGGTGAGGAAACTGAGGCACTAGGTGACACAGCTGAAATCCAGCTTGTACAAAGGGCTCCTGCTTGGGCCTCACCGTGGCCCTGGGGGAGGATGGGAGTCATCAGTCCTGTTAGCTGATGACAGAGGCTAACAGTAGACAGAGGCACTGGCCTGTTTGAGGAGTCTGAAGCCTGTGTCCTTACCTGACCCCACGTGGCCCCCTTCAGAGTCACCCTGCCTTCACCCATCTTCTAACTTGTCAGGGCCTTGTGAAGCATTCTTGCCTTCTGGCCACCCCCTCTGTGCCCCAGTGGGACTCCCTGCTTCACTCTGGCCCCGCCTCTGCATTCCCCCCATCCAACCAGGGTCACCCCTTCTCAATACCACCTTCTTCCTTTGCCTTCCTGCCTCCTCTGCACAGCAGATGCCGGTCTCTGTGGTCTGGCCCCTGCAGCCCTCTGGGGTCTCACTTCCCCCAAGCCTTCCTCTTGCCTCTTCTTTAGTCACACTGAACTACTTGCTACTTTCAGTCTACAGAAAACACCTCGTTCTTCCCGGTCTCTGTGTCTTGGCACCTCCTTCTCCCTTTGCCTGGAACTTCTTCCCTCCTCTGGCCACCTGGCTAACTTTTGCATCTTTGGAAGGCTCCACTTGGTCTTACTTCCTCCAGTGTTATGGACTGAAGTGTGTCCCCCCAAAATGTGTGCAGGACTCCTAATCCCTATGCCTGTGGATGTGATCTTGGTTGGGAACAGAATGTTTGTTATGCTAATGAGGCCACACCCACTTGAGTATGTCCTAAACCTGATCACTTCCTAGTTATAGAAAGAGCAGATTAGACACAGGAGTGGCACACCGGGCGGGGGTAGGGGGTGGGGGGAGGGGAGCGGAGAGACACCACATGAAGACTGCCAAGGAACCAAGGAATGCTGGGGCTACAGAACGTGAAAGAGAGCCTTCCCCTAGAGCCGAGACCCTGAATTTGGACTTCCAGCCTCTTGAACTCTGAGGTGATAAAGCCTTTCAAGCCACCCACTTGTGGTATTTCTGTCGCAGCAGCACTAAGAAGCTAAGGCAAGGAAACCCTGACCCTGTTGGGTGCGTCTGCCCCTCTGCAGCAATCTTTCCATCCCGCTCTCAGGCCCCTCATCACACCCAGCCTTTGTGGTTGCTGCTTTTTTAATCTGAAACCCTCCTCCCACCTCCCTGCTGACCCTGTACCTGGCTGCCCTGCCCTCTCGGCAGGTTTTCTGCATGGGTGGCAGGCTCTGGGAGGCCTTCCCTGGCTCCTGGCTGCCTGAGGCCCCTCCCATCCCCTGTTTGCCTCCATTAGGCAGCGATGGTCTTCCCCCTAAGCCTGTGGGCTGCTCAAAGGCAGGGCCATGTTTGAGTGTTTCTTTAGCCCCAGGACCATGCACGGCGCCTGGCACAAAGCTAGCTCCACGCAGTTTGTTGAAAGAACGAACAGTGACAGCTGTCAGGGGCAGCTGTTAGGTATTGTTGTTAGCTGCTGTCGAGTGGGTCCCCTGACTCATGGTGACCCAGGCACAACAGAATTAAAAACGCTGCCTGGTCCTTCAGCACCCCCATGGTTGGTTGTGGATCAGACTGTTGTGATCCACAGGGTTTTCACTGACTGATTTTCTGAAGTAGATGGCCAAGCCTTTCTTCCTAGTCTGTCTTTATCTGGAGGCTCCACTGAAACCTGGCCAGCATCACAGCAACATGCAAGCCTCCACTGACAGATGGGTGGTGAGTGCGCATGAGATGCTGTGGCTGGGAATCAAACCAGGGTCTCTTGCTTGGAAAACAACTCATCTACCACGGAGCTGCCAGCTGGAGAGCTGGAAACAGCACTGTCAGCATCCTTGGCCACAAAGCTTTGACTTCTCAGACAGCCAAGAAGGCTTGTGCCTTCCAAGCCACTGTCAAGAGTAGGGATGGAAAGAGAAGGGTTGGGGCCCCTGGCAATGCCCAGCAAAGGCTTTGCATGCCTAGGGTGCTGGCTGCCCTTGGCCTTCCCCCTGCTAACTGGGGGAAACCAGGGTTAAACTCGGTCGTGGCTGGTACAGTAACAGGCCTGTCTGTGATCAGGGCCAAGCTCTTTGGTCACCTGTTCATGCCCTCCAACCCTTGGGGTAGTGATGGGCAACACTTGTCTGAGATTTGGGCTGAGCAGCCTGCCCATTCTTGTGGCCCCTCAGGGTGCTCTGCCAGCATGAGGAGCACCGGGCCTGGTGTCACGCAGACCTGGGTTCAAACCCCAGCCCCTCTGCTCTAGCAGCCACTCTGAGCGGGACCAGCGTGGTGAGAGGTGACATATGGGAAAGTGCTTTATAAGTGAAAGGGGCTGACACAGCCTTAGTCTGAGTTTCCCGGAGGGTGCTGCTGGCCCTGGTGGTGAGCGAAATCCGGGTGGGGAAGAGGAGCCCTGGAGCCAGCCTGCTCCCAGGGTCGTCTCAGAAACATGGGCCGGGAGAGGGGCCTTGTTTGCCAGCATTTTCCAGGCACCGTTGTGCTCACACTCCTCCACACAGCTTCTCCAGCCCAACCTGTACTTGGTTGCCAGAAAAATCTTCCTAAAATACTCCTCACATCAGATCACTCGCCTGCTCAGAAGCTTCCTGCCGCGGCCTCACATCACCTGGGAGGAGCTGGCTCCTCTCCTCGGCATCCAAACCCTCTATGGCCCTGGCCTCTAGGTTCATGCACTTAGGATCCCACCTGGTGTCCTCCTTCTGTCTCCTCGGTGCTGCCACTTCATCGATTCATCTCAATCAATACCCGCAAAAGTTAGAACTAGTTTCCCTATTTTATATACCAGGAGGAGGCTCAGAGAAGGGGACTGACATGCTCATGGTCTCCCAGGTGGTCCTTGGAAGCTCCCTGAGCTCAGCAGGGTGAAGGCAGGGTTCTCTCTCCAGCAATTGTCCTGCTCTGAGGGCTTCTGGAAACCCTGGTGGCACAGTTGTTAAGTGCTATGGCTTGTAACCAAGAAGTCGGCAGCTCAAATCCACCAGGTGCTCGTTCGAAACTCTATGGGGCCGTTCTACTCTGTCCTATAGAGTCGCTATGAGTGGGAATCCACTCGATGGCAATGGGTTTGGTTATTTTGTAAGGGCTTCTGGCTTTAGGCAGTGAGTCCCCCCAGCAGAACTGGAGGGATCCAGTGCAAATGTGAACGCACTAGGTGGAGAGGACAGATGGCCCAGCTGACAGGCATGGGTAGTGGGCATGAGGAGCAGGGGCCTGAGGAAGCAGAGTTGCTTAGAGGGCAGGCTGTGGAGCCAGGCAGACCTGGTGCGAGTCCCCTCTCCCTGAGTGGCACAAATGGTTAAGCACTCAACTACTAACCTAAAGCTTGGCAGTTCGAACCCACCCAGTGGTGCTGCAGAAGAAAGGCCTGGTGATCTGCTTTCCATAAAGATTCGAAGCCAAAAGAACACCAAACCAGTTGTCTTCAAGTTGATTCTGACTCATAGCAGTCCTATAGGACAAAGAAGAGCTGCCCCAATAGGGTTTCCAAGGCTGTAAAATTTACGGAAGCAGACTGCTACATCTTTCTACTGTGGAACGGCTGGTGGGTTCGAACCACCAACCTTTTGGTTAGCAGCTGGGCACTTAACCACTGTACCACTGGGGCTCCTTCCTTAAAGATTACAGCCATTGAAAACCGTATGGAACACAGTTCTACTCGGACACACATGGGGTCGGAGTAAGTCAGAATTGACTTGATGACAACAGGTTTGGTTTGGTTTTCTGCTACTTACGAGCTGGGCAGCCTTGGGCGAGTCTCTCCCTTCCTCTGAGCCTCAGTGCCTCATCTACATAAAGGAGTTCAGTCAGGGGCTTGCTGTGAGAATAAAGGAGGAGGGTATAGAGTAGATGTTTGATAAGTGCCCAGCGTATACAACCTCTTTGTCTTTTGAGCTGGAAGTTTTCTCAGAGATCCCCAAATCCACCCTGTTTCCATTTTGTAGATGAGAAGACTGAGCCCCAGAAGAGGAAAGTGACTTACTCAAGGTCTCGCAGCTTGAGGGAGGTGGAAAGGGGCTGGGGCCTGGGTCCCCCGGCTCCTTACCTGGCCCTCTTGCCCCTTCACTCCCCTGTAGGGCTGGCCTCATGTGCCCTTGAGCCAGAGGGTATGGTGATTGGTATGGGGTCATAGACAGGGATTCTAGTGCTGAGTCCTACCCTGACCAGGTGTGGGGTGAGTGAGGTGTGTGTGTGTGTGGTCAGAAGTGGCTAGCTTCAAGCCAAACCTCAAAACGAAGAAGGAAAAAGCCAGGGAGCCATGTGGGTGGCAGGACTGATCTTCCTGAAATAAGCTCTGGCCCTGATTCCTGGCTGGGGAGAGGGGGAGGCGAAGGGACAGGCCATTGGATCCCTCACATTGTTGAGATGAACTTATCGGACTGGAGGAAGGAACACAAGGGACCATCCTGAGCGTCCCTCAAAGCCCTGAAGATCTGGGAAAAACTCTGCCCTTAGAAGGTCCAAGGCCTGGGTGCAAGTCTCACTTCTGTTATCTAACAGCTGTGTGACCCATCATCCATCCTTCAAATATCCCCCAGGCTTCTACTCTGCCAGGCAGTTGGCCAGGGACCAGTTCCAACAAGATCCCTGCCTGTATTAGGCTCACAGGCTCATGTGGGCAATAGGTAAAACCTAAGCTAACAAAAACCAAGCTCATTTCAGATGAGGATCAATGCCCTGAAGAAAACAATGTAGGGTGAAGTGATTAGGGAGGGAGACCTCTAGGGGGAGCACTTCTCACAAGGAGATGGCATTTGAGTGTTGGGAGAATATGTCAAGGAGAGGAAAAGGCAGGTGCAATGGCCCCGTTATAGGAATGAGCCTGGTGCTTCGGAGCAATAGACAGAAGGCCAGCGAGGTTGGAGCTTGGTGAGCTGGGGAAGAGCTTGGGAATGGAAGTTGAAACGGCCAGGTGGGGCCTTGAGGGTCCCGGGGAGGAGTGTGGATTTTGGTCTGAGAATAGAAGATCCTTGTACAGTTGTACAAGTCCCTGGGTGACGCAAACAGTTAACTCATTCAACTGCTAAACAAAAGGTTGGAGGTTCGAGTCCACCCAGAGGCCCCTCAGAAGACAGGACTGGTGATCTGCTTCTGAAAAATCAACCAGTTGAGAAACCTATGGAGCACAGTTCTACTCTGACGCTCATGAGGTTGTCATGAGTTGGAATCGACCCCAAGACAATTGGCTTTTTAACTGGTAGAGATGTAAACAGGGAAAGGATTATGATTTGATTTCCTTTGTAAGTGACCCCTCTGGCTGGGTGGGGAGGGGGCTGAAGGCAGGAAGATGGGCTAGAAGGCTGGTGCTGCTGTCTCTGAGATGACGGTGGGGCTGAAGGCAGGAAGATGGGCTAGAAGGCTGATCATGCTGTCTGTAAGATGACGGTGGGGTGGACTCGACAGCAGTGACATCAAGAAGTGTTTGGCCTCTTAACAGCTGGGAGCTTAAACTTCCTGGTCTGGAAAAGGGGTCTGTTGCCAGCTACCACATGGATTGTTGTGAAGATAAACTGAAAGATTATTGGTGAGAGACATTGTTAGCTCTAAAACCTGTAGACATTTGTGTCTTCATGGGCCCTGGGGACATGTCCTGGAGTTGCCATCCAGGCTTGCCTGGAGTTTCCCTTCCTAGAAATTAATCCTTGTTGGGGAGGTTCTGGGCAGAGGGGCAGCTGGAAGCCCACCAAGTCTGGCCATACAGTTATTCTGGTCTCTTCATCCCTCTAGAAGCTCCTGAATTGGAACATGTTTTCCTGAAGTACAATTCAGGCCCTAAACAGAGACTCGCCCCTCTGACCCCTGGTTCACAAACGGGCCATTGGTAACGTCTTCACAGAAGTCCTACCTGATCTAGTCCCTTCCTCCCTCTGCAGATGTACTTTTGTACTGTCCCCCTTTTTGTTTCACTCACTTATTTCAGCCTCTCACAGTTTCTTTCTGCTTCTTGAGTTATGAGAAGCTCATCCTAGCCTCGGGCCTTTGTGCTTCCTTTTGACTAAGCTATTCTTCTCCCCTTCTTTACCCAGATCACTGGAAAAGTGCAGCCGCCCCCTCAGAGAGGCCTGCTCTGACCTCTCCTCTCCAACAAGCCACCTTCCTAATCATGGTCATCATTTCTCGGTTTTATTTTTTCCATAGCATACGGTCTTTGAGATCATCTCTTGGTCTCCTTGTTGATAGTCCATCATTCCCCATCAATCCCAATGGATTGCATTGTGTCCTCTGCCTCTGCCCCTCCCCCACCCATATGTGTTGAATTCCTGGCCTTTGTAACTGTGGATATGACCCTGTTTGGAAATAGGGGTTTTCATTTGCTATGTTAATGAGGCAATACCAGAGTATGGTGGGTCCTAAACCAAATCACTTCTGAGCTATAAAAGTACCACAATAGACACACACACAGGGAGATGACAGACACCATGTGAGGACAAGCAAAGGAACGCCAAGGATTGCCCGCAGACGCCAGAAACAAGGAGAGAAGATCACGGAAGGAATTAACAGGGCTGAGACCCTGATTTGAACTTTTAGCCTCCAGAACTGAAACAATGAATTTCTGCTCTTAAAAGCCACCAGCTTGTGGTATTTCTGTTATTGCAGCACTAGGAAACTAAAATGGCTCCTTAGATGGAAGCTGCGCGAGAATAGGCCCTTGTCTGTCCATGTTGATCTCTGTAACCCCGGTGCCTAGTAGATAGTAGCAGCTCAGTAATGGTTTGTTGAGCAAATGAATGACATTATCTGTGAGGTAGACACTCATTTTTCCTGAGGAAGAAACACGCTTCTTGCCTCCTTGAGCGCCCCCATTTCAGTTAGCAAGGTCCCTCCCACAGCTCATCTCTATGATTCAAAACTGTAACAAATCTTTGGCTGAAACTCCTTGCCTCGTCCCTGATTTCTGGCTGGCTGTTGATAACTCACATTTGGGCAGGATTTTCAGTTTGCAAAACTCACCCTGGCCTGTATTGTATACAAACCCCACACCTTCTATGAGGATCATTGGCCTTTTCCTAACCAGTCGCCATCCTGGCTCCTGGTGACCTCATGTGTGTCAGAGTAGACCTGTCTCCACAGGGCTTTCAATGGCTAATATTTCAGAAGTAGATTACCAGGCCTTTCTTCCGAGGCACTTCTGAGTGGGCTTGAACCTCCAACTTTTGGTTAACAGCCAAGCACATTAGCCATTTGCACCAATCAGGGACTCCGACCTTGACCTACAGATGATGAAACCGATGTTGGGGTGTGCCCCAGGTCTGAGGGTGGTGAGGGCCATTACTAGGTGGGCACACAGTCCTTCAAATCCTCTCCGACACACACAGCAGGCAAGGTCCCAGAGAAGGAAGTAGGAAACCAGAGTGTTCCGAGCAGGGAGAGGTGAAGAGAGGTGTCTGGAGTGGAGGACAGGGCGGGCTCCCACAGCTTCATGCTCCACGACAAACCGTCCTTATCACAGGCTCTGAGTGCTGTTTCCCCAGCCTCTTGGCACCACAACTCAGAGCACACAGTGGCCTTCCTTCCCCACAACTTTCTCATCAGTGAGAGGCGCCTGGGGGAGAGGAGACACCTGCATCATTCTGAAGGAACCCTGAGCCCACAGAGCCATCTGCTCCCTTGTCAGCCCCCTCCTGATGAGGAGGGACCATCTCCTCCCTGAAGGCTCCTTCAGTCCTTGGTGGGGTGACCACAGGGACTGGAATTCCCTAGCTCAGGAGCCCCTGCAGCAGGGGAAACGAGTGCCTTTGTTCCAAAAGAGATGTGTGGTGAGGTGTGCATGCGTGCATGTGTGTGCATGAGTGTGTGGGTGTGTATCTATGTGTGTGTGTCTGCATGTGTGTATGCATGGATGTGCATGACTCTGTGAGTATGTGCATAAGTGTGTGTGAGTGTGCAGTGCGCGAACACAATATGCTCTCCTGGGGGCCATTGTTTACAGCTTGGGGCTTCCTGGCTATTGTTTTGAGGCACTATCAGGCCTTGAGGCACCACCTGGTTGTCATAGTGATGCATCTGAGGTTGTGGTTCCCCTAAAGCTCTCGGAGAAGGTGGAGTTAAAGAGAAAGGCTTGCAGAAGGGTCTGAGCCCAGGGCTAGCTTGTTGTCTGACCATCTGACCCGTCCGGCTGACTCAGAGCCTGGCCATTGGACACTGGGTGGCTGGTACTGTCTGCTGAGCCAGCTGATCCTCTCCTTGGCTGGCGCCTGCCCTGCTAGGTGGGTGATTCATCTTACTCGCTGCCCATGCTCCGGAAATCCTGCTTTAATCCTAGCTCAGCTCATGGGTTCCCAGTGGCTTAGAGCTGTGACTCCTGATTCCTGTGGGTGAGGCTGAGAGAAGGGTCTAGACTTCACTGCTTTCCCAGGGCCTTCAGGGGAATCTTAGTGTGATCCATTCTTGGGAACGTGGGCTCTGGCCCTCACTTCTGGGGCCTCTGACCTTAGCTTCCCTCAGTTTCCTCTTCCGAAGAATGGTTGTCATGACTCTGTTACGGAGTGTGAGAGTCTAAGAAGGACGGACCTTGCAGAAAGCCCCCTCAACAGCCAGGGGTGCAGGCCATGGGGCCACAGCTGAGCCAAAGGGCAAGCAGGGCCACTGAAGCAGAGGGCCAGACCTGGGCTAGAGGAGGAGGGCCAGAGAGCACCACCCCGTGGCCATTCTTCCACAGGGTGCTGGGTGCCTGAAGAGTCGTCAGGTCAGAGGACACAGCCTGGCCTCCCATTGAGCCTTGGGGGAGGCACAGTCAGGAAGCAGGGTTGCTTGTTACAGCAGCTGAGTGAGGGAATGCAGGGGAAGAATATGGAGCTTGGAGCTGGGCTTGGCCCCCATCTTTGCAACATGGGCACTCTCTTGGTTTCCTGTTCTGTAGGATGAAGTGATAACAGCTCCTTTGCAGTATTGCTGGGAGCACTGATTCATTAAATAGGACCATGTATGTAAAGTGTCTAGCACATTCGAGGTGCTCAGTAAATACCAACATTGGGAGTGGTTGAGGAATTATTACAAGGGACACTAGCAGACCTCTGGTTTTGATTGAAATGTGGCCGCCAGGCCCCATCCTGCAAGGCCAGCCGCAGCACCCACTTCCCTCCCAGCAGCCTCCTCTTGGGCTCCCACAGTGCCCCTGCCCCCTCCTTTACAGCACTTCACACTGGACAGTCATTATCTGTTTACATCTGTCTTTGCCATAATTCTCTGAGCTGCTGGAGGCAGGGGGACTATGGTAGGAATTATGGTGGCTGGTTGAATGGTATCCTTCTGTTTGTCTGCTGCCTTGAGCAGCATGCAGTACTAGAAATGTAAGTTCCCGTACTCAAGGATGACAAAAAAAAAAAAAGATGGCAAGAACATTTATTCAGTTCTTGCTAGATGTTCTACAGGCCTCATCTCATTTCTCACTAAAACACTGCAAGGTAGGTATCGTTCCTCCCATTTTGCTGATGACAAAATTGAGGCTCAGAAAGGAATGACTTTCCAAGATCACTCACAGCTAGGCAGGAGGGGAGCTGGGATTCCCATTTGATCTGTGGTTGTAGTCACTGTGCCATTCTGGTCTGGGGGGAGAAGGGAGACCCTACCCTGGCCCCCATACCCAGGGTATCTGAGAGCTACCTCCGAGGACAACTCTGCAGCAGAGGTGCCTGTGTCCCTGCTGGGCTGGGACCTCGGTCCCCTAGAGCCTTCATGAGCCCCTGGCGTCTAGGGATCAGAAACAGGGTTCTCACTAGTATCGGGAGACTGGCACAGTGTGGGCTTGTGGCAGGAGCGCCCATTCTTGGTGCTGGGTGTCATGTTCCTGGTAGTGTGTCTCCTTGTGTGTGCGTGTGCCATCTCCACACATGTGACTGCTTCCTGAGTGGGCTTCTGCGCTGCCCTGTGTGTGCCCACGTAAATATGTGTGTCAGCCTCTGCAAGCCCCACTGGGGGCCTGCACAAAGCATAGCACTGGGTGTGTGCGGCCGTGAGTTTTGCCCATGCTTGCACATATTGTGCCAGTGTGCAAGTTTGTCGGTTCGGTGGAATGTGTGTGGTAGTCTAGGAGGCTGGAATGGAGGATGGGAAACTGCCACTCCCCCTATGGAAGCGGGGCCTTCAGCAGCCACTGTCTCAGACTCCCCTCACCCTTGGGATCTCTGCTTCTTGAATCATTCATATATAAATCATACATGAAATGAAATTCAATGCTTTCCTTGTCTCCACCTTGAATTACTTCTATAGTTGGAGAGTGCTCAGTTCAAATCCCAGCTCCACCTTCTGCCATTTCTGAGGCTGATATGTTACCTACTTTGCTGGGCTCTGTTTTCCTCTGTGAAGTGAAGATAATTGGACTGTTGTGAGGACTGGAGGGGTCACCTGCGAGCCTGACACAGGGGAGGTTCTTGGGTCTGAACATGCTAGAGAAAGAAGTCTTGTCAAACTGTGTGCCCTCTTTTTTGCTTCTTTCTGCTTCCCCACCATGTGTGGAAGCAGGAGATGTTTCCTTGTGAGGTTCTTGCTAGATACTCTACATATTCCACCGCGTTTACCACTAAAACACTGCAACATAGGTGTCGTTACACCCATTTTGCTGATGAGAAAATTGAGGCTCAGAGGCAGGACAACTTCCCTGCTTCCTGGCCATGCTCATCCTTTTCCCTGGCTGATCCAAAAGAGGGGAGATCCTCTCAGACTTGCTGTGACTCAGAATAATGACACGCCTCTGCATTGGGAAAATGTTGCTTGTCAAGACTGTTTCAACTTTGCTTGTGATGAATTGTGCTGATTTTTCATTCTCCATGGAAAAATAGACATTAAGTTCTTAAACTAAAGAGAAAGGCACCTCCTATTTAAAAATAGTGGGATATAAAGAATTTTTGAAGCTATTAGTGTGAGTTTGTTTTGTTGATCTTAAGACCTTCTAAGGGAGCCCTGGTGGTGCAGTGGTTAAGAGCTACCACTGCTAACCAAAAGGTTGGCAGCTCGAATACGCCAGCCACTCCTTGGAAACTGTATGGGACAGTTCTACTCTGTCCTATAGGGTCACTATGAGTCAGAACTGACTCCATGGCAATAGGTTTTGTTTTGGTTTTTTGGTATGGCCTTCTAGGGCAAGGTTCCCTAGTGGTGAAGCTGAATATTGCAACCCAGCTCTACTCTAACTTGTTAAATACTCAGGGAAAAAGATTCAGATTAAAAAATGCTTATGGAATTATTTAATGAGAAAATAATTTACTCTGTAAACTTTCACCTAAAGCACACACATGCACGCACACAAATGCTTATTGAGTGGGTGCCCCCACTGAGTCTAGCACTGGAATTGGCACCTGTATGATCGCATTTACTCTGGTGAGATGGTAACAAACATTTAATAGGTGAGGTGCCCAGTCTGCTTGGAGCCACTCGCTACTAAGTGATAGAGCCAAGATTCAAACCTGGTCTTCTAATTCCAAGTCATCTCCACCAAGGCAGTAATTTTCCAAGCTCTTTTTTTAAAAAAAATGGAATCATATTTTCAGGTGAAGTTGACATGGAAGCCAAATATGTAAAGCAGGTTAGACCGAAGCCACACTGGCTGAGGTGGTGGTGGTAGTAGGCCTGGAGAACCTTGTGTGGGTCCCCTCTCATCCCCCAAGGTAGCCCATGATGCCTGGCATGGAATCTCAGGGCCTCACAGAACACAGCTGGAAAACCAAGTGGCCATAGCCTCCAACTCCATGAGGAAGGCCTCTAGGGCCTGGGCAGGTGGTCAGCCCAGGAAGCCCTAGGGAAGTATAAGGATGACTGACAAGAGAGGGAAGATGTGAAAAATTCTAGAAACACTCAATTCCTGCCTGGAATATAAGTATGGGGAGCTGCTTGGTGTGCAGTATTTCCCAGGATGTGTTAGGGACCCCCTCCACAAAATGCCTGAGTCTGTGATTCTGTCTGCCGTGGCCATTCCTTCACTTTGGGAACACACTTCTGTCTTCCAAATGTGCAAGAAAAGTAGGAGTCAGCTTCCCAGCCCTTAGCCTTTGTGAGGTGTATTGTGGTTTTTAAAAATACATTTGGAAAATTCCTTCCCAACAGCCTCACTATCACGGGCTATAATTATCTTGCTTATTTATTCATTTTCTTACTATTGTCTGTCTCCCCAACTAGACTTGAGCCACATGGGAACTGGGGCATGGTCTGTGTTTTCAGCGTGGGTTCCCCAGTGGCCAGCACATGCTGGGTACTCAATAAATTTTTGTGAATGGCCCACCAATCCAACAGGCAGTGTTATTCCCTTTTCACAGACGAGGAAACCAAGGCTCAGAGAGGGTAAGGGGCTGGCCCTGACCAAGCAGCTGGTAGACGGCCAAATCACAATTTGATCCAGCTTCCGGCTTTATTGTTAGCTGTAGAGCAGGAATGAGTTTGATGAATGTATTCACCCCCACCCCCTCCTGAGGAGTAGAGACAGGGATAACCAGGCTCTGGCAGTATCCTTGCCCAGTAAGCTCTGAATCCACGCTTCAGCCTCGGGGTCTGGCTCCTGTCAGTCTGAAAGCCACCAGCCTGTCTGCAGAATGGGGACACAAAGACAGGGAGTTCTCTGGGGCCTGGGGAGGATTAATCAGCAATTAGTGTGCAAAACACTTTCCAGACAAATGTTAAGTATTATTAGTATTTAAATTTAGTTGTATCTTTCCCTGCATCCCGGCAAAAGGGAACAGATGGCCCTGGCTCCAGGTGGCGAGGGGGAGGGCAGCCCCGCTCAGTGCCAAGCGGGGAGTTTTCATGGCTCTGGTTCCCAATTAGCCTCTGCCTGACACTGGAGCCTGGGGTTGTGCTGCGGGGTTGTGATGTGGGGTTGAGGGGAGGCCTTTCTTATAAAAGCTGTATGAAGGTCACGGGCAAGCACTTGGCTGGGGGTCTGGATTCCCCTTCCTAGCTGTGTGACCTTGGCCAAGCTCAGCTCCTCTCAAAGCCTCCAGTCAGTAATATCGCAGAGTTGGAGTGGGAGAGTGAATGAGACCAGACCATGATAGGAACACAATGAATCATGGTTCCTTCTCCCTGACTGCTTTAGGACCCCCAAGTTTGAGGCTGGGCGGTGCAATCAGTTAACAAGGTTAATGAGGTTGGCTGCTAACTGGGGGGTTGGAGGTTCGAGTCCACTCAGAGGTGCCTGAGAAGAAAGGCCTGGTGGTCTATCTCTGAAAAATCTACCGTTGAAAACCCTCTGGAGCGTGGTTCTACTTTGACACACACGGAGCTGTCATGAGTCGAAGTTGACTCAATGGCCACTGGTGGTTCCCGTAGAAAGATTTTCTGAGAATTGAAAACGCTCCCAGACAGGGAAACTTGCAGATCTGAACACAAGCAATGGCTCCACCCCATGTGTGACCTTCTCCCCTCTGGACCTCACCTCCCTTTTGTCTGCAAAATGGGTGTGACAATGGCACTTGCTCCGTCTGCCTGGCGGGTGGATGCTGAGGCCCAGGGAGGCATAAGGACTTGCCTAGCTACAGAAGTGGCGGAGCTGGCTTTCAAACACAGGTCCTCCTGCTTCAAATCCAGTGATTCCCTTGCATCTCAGTTCCATGCCAGGATGCAGTTGGTTTGGGAACAGGTTTAGGATTTACCCCTAAGCAAAACTGTGCTAAAACAGCAGTCAGAAAGAACGTTGCAGAGGAGTGCTGGGCTGTACTAGGGGCTGGAGCCAAGTGCCCTGCAAAAGGGCAGGGAAACTGGAGCAGGCAGCCGAACCTGGGCAGTGGCCCATCCCAGTGTCTGAGCTGCGTTTCCAAAGAAGGGGCCTGGCCATGGCCAGAGGAGGTGGACAGGGTCCCCTCCGGTTTGGGGACCAACTGACTTAGGGTATAGGATCAGCTATCACTCCACAGCCTTCCACCCCAACCCCAGATCCTCATTCCCAGAACGTCCCAGAGCATATCTTCCTAGTGGATTGCATCAAACCAGGGCTTCTCGAATCCACTAGATGGAATTGGGCTTTGGGCTTGAATCTTTGCTCTACTGTTGACCATTTCATCCCATTTCCATTTGTCTGACTAACTTCAACTCAGCCTCAGGTCTCAGTATGAATGTCCCCTCCTCCAGGAAGCCTTCCCTAACTCTCCATGCAAGGAGAGGCATCCCCCATGTTCCCCGATCACCCCATGGTTCTCATCATTACAGCCCTGATCACCCTGAAGTCTCACTGAAGGCTCACGCTTCTTGATCACAGGTTCTTTTAGGGCTGGGACTGTGTTTTATTCGTCTCCACGTCCCCAGCAGCCAGAACTCTTCATCGGCAAACGGGGATAGCAATGTTTAATCACAGGGTGGATTGTGAAGACTCAGTAGTGGAAGAAATTTCAAAAAACTCCACAACTTGTAGTTCGCATGCAATATAGATAAGCCATTTTTTTTTTTCTTATCTAATGTTAAGGACCACCACCCATCTGTCAGTTTGTTATACTGTGGTGGCTTGCATGTTGCTGCAATGCTGGAAGCTATGCCACTGTATTGTGAATACAGGCAGGGTCACCCATAGTGGACAACTTTCAGTGGAGCTTCCAGACTAAGACAGGCAAGGAGGAAAGGTCTGACAATCTTCTTCTTAAAATTAGCCCTTGTGTATCACAACAGAACATTGCCTGATATAATGCTGGAAGATGAGCCCATTAGATTAGAAGGCACTCAAAATACACAGTGGCCACAACAATGGATTTGAGCATACCAGTGATCACGAAGAAGATGCAGGACTGGGCATAAGGTCACCATGAATCAGAGCCAACTCAAGGGCAACAACAACATTGGTTGAGTCATTCCAACTCACAGCAATCTTATAGGACAGAGTAGAACTGCCCCATAGGTTTTCTAAGGAACAGCTGGTGGATTCGAACTGCTGACATGGTTAGCAGCAGAGCTTTTAACTACTGCACCACCAGGGTTCCCCAACAATGTTAAGAAGAACTTAATTTGAGGCAAGCAGTGTGCTCAGGGCTTTCCCTGTGTGGCCTCACTGGCTCCTCTCAGTGCACACCTCCCTTCTTTTGGTCTGAGAAGCCAAGAGTTCTGGGCTGATATACTTCCCTGGAAGGCATGGAAGACTAGGGGTCCATTCATGTTCCTCGGCTCCTTCTCCCCACTCTGCCCTTAAACTGCCAGGCCCACTTTGGTTACTTGGAGGAAGAAGGTTTGATCTTCCTGTTATGGACTGAATTGTTCCCCCAAACCGCCCCCCCCCAAAAAATAACATTGAAGTCCTAAGCCCTGATACCTGTGAATATGACCTTGTTTGAATATAGGGTCTTCGAAGATGTTATCAGTTAACATGAGGTCATATTAGAGAAGGGGGGGGTCCTAATCCAATATGAGTGATATACTTACAAAAGAGAAGAGACACAGAGATAGGGAGACACAGAGGAAAGACAGTTATGTGAGGAAGCATCAACATGCCAAGGATCCCCTGGAGCCACAAGAAGCTAAAAGCGAGGCATGGAAACATTCTCATTCAAAATTCCACAAGGAATCAATACAGCTGACGCCTTGATCTAGAACTCCAGCCTCCAGAACTATGAGACAATCAATTTCTTTTCTTATAAGCCACCCAGTTAGTGTACTTTGTTACAACATCCCTAGGGAACTAAGACACCCCCTTTCTTTGAGCTCAAGTGCAGACAGCCTCCCAATGCCTGGGGTCCCCCAGCTTAGTTGGCATTTCCAAAAGGACTTAACTGAAAGCATAGGGGGCCCAGTAAGGACACAGCTACAGGCAAAAGAACAATGGAAACAATAGTTTCCGAAGCCCATGTTTCTGGTCTTGTAGACAATCAACTCAGACTGGCAGGAAAATTCCAGTCTTCAGAGCTACACAGACCTGGTTTGACTCTTAGTCCTGTGTTGTAAAACCTCAGGTAGACCAGTTCATCCCTGTGAGCCTCAAGTTCCTTTTCTGGAAATAGGGCCATCAAGACCTAACTTTCTCTGTTGTGAGGAATCGTGCCAGTCATAGCAAAGTGCTCAGTGAGTAGATGCTTTCTTTCTCTTCCCCAAAGTCTTTTCCATGCCTCACTGTACTCAGCACAGGGCCAGACTCATAGAAAATGGAACATAGAGCTACAATTGTTTGACTATTATCTGCTCCCCTCACCTCCCTCAGGACCTGAGATCATGCTCGATTCACATCTGCATCTCCTATATCACTTTCAGGGCCAGGTGCCTTTTAAGTGCCCAGGATACATTTGCTGAAGGAAAGAATATATTCCAGAGGGTGGGAATAGTAGGGGCACAGACATGAGACATGTAGGGCAAGCCAAGCAGAGCCTGATCATGGTCCAGGGAGGCGCTGAATCTCTCTAGAACAAAGTATCAGGAAGAGGATAAGATGCCTTTGCACAAAGCTGAGATCCTAGCTGGCGATGCCCTTTCTCTTTCCAAGTGTGACATGTTATTTTTGTTGTCAGGTGCCTTCGAGCCAGTTCTGACTCATAGCAACCCTATGTATAACCGAATGAAACACTGTCCGGTCCTGTGCCATGTCCACAATCGTTGTTCTGCTTGAGCCCATTGTTGCTGCCACTGTGTCAATCCTTCTCATTGAGGGGTTTCCTCTTTTTCACGTGCATATGATGCAATTGAAAATTCCATGGCCTGAGTCAGGCATACCTTAGTCTTCAAGGTGACTTTTTTGCTTTTCAACACTTTAAAAAGGTCTTTTGTAACAGATTTACCCAATGCAATGCGTCTTTTGATTTCTTGCCTGCTGCTTCTATGGGTGTTGATTGTGGATCCAAGTGTGACATACTGTCTCAAAACCCAACTCAATAGTCACCTCCTTACTAGTTTGTTTGACCCTCTGAGTGGAACCACTTGGCCTGACCTCTGTGCCTCTTCAGGGTTTTGTTCATGCCTCCAATAAGCACTGTTGACACCATGCTGTAGTTTTTGGTTTACCTGCCTGACCTGCTGCCAGACTGAAGGAGCTGGTCAAGAGCAAGGGCCACATCTGGTCTCTATTGGGATCTCTGTGTGTCTAGGGCTGGGCACACAGTAGGCTCAGCTCATGCTCTTCGCCCATAGCAGAGGTTGTCAAATTAGTGAATGTTTGACTCAGAGTTCATAGCAAATAAACTTGTGCTGGACAGCTTGTCTCTCCCAGGAGCCAATCCGAAGCTTGGTGGGGTGCTGGGCCCAGTTGGCCCTCACTTGCATGGAGGCAGGGAGGGAGCAGCCACTGACCTTGGAAATGGAGGTCTATGGAGAGACTGAGAACATATGCTCTGGGAGCCAAGAAACAAACCTGGTTCCAGTGCTCTGGGCTGCTGACTTGCTGAGTGACCTTGGGCAAGGCCTTTCCCATCTCTGAGTTTTTGTGTCCCCTTCTGGGACTTGAAGGGTGAGGAGAGAAGGGGTCAAGCTCCAGAGATACCTAAGGCTCCTCTTACTTCAAAAGTTCTATACATTTATTTCTTTGGCTTCTTGGAGACTGACAGACACACATATACGCTTGCATGTATGCACATCTACATACGTGCACACAGGAACAAACAGACACATATGTACACAGACATGTAGACACACACTCTAAGCACAGAGTAGATTCACATCAAGATACTGACTGTCAGAGACATGGATACACATACATGCCTCAATGCCATATTTGCACAGGATAGGGAGACACTCAGCTAGGCAGCCATGAGCACGTATTCAGCCAGATATACAAGACCGGGCTCTACATATACACACAGATACACAGCCTCATTTGCACCCACGAGCCTGTGAGCGCAAGCACACATGCCTTCCCTTTGTGGCATCTGCAGCTCACTCCAGCTGGTAGAGTCGGGGACCATTAGAGGCAGACGCACATCTCCTCCTGTGGCAGGTGACACGCCCCCCTCCTTCTGTCCCAGACCTGGGCCAGGCCAGAGGAGCTTCTTTGTGAACACTGCCCTCAGGCCCAGTAGTGAGGACTGAGACGGGGCCTTATCTCCCAGGTTACTGCTTGTGGATGCTGTTTTAAAAACAGCTTCCTACAGTTTCCAGGAAAGCTCTGGGGATGAGGACTCCAGAGACTGGATTTTGCTTGTTCCTCACCTGCCTGCAGAGTGATAAGCAAAAGTCTCCCCCATGAGACCTCTAGCGTGTTGTCCAGAGTCCCCACTAGTGCCCTGTGGCCTGAAGGTGGTCAGCTAGCTGTGGGCAGGTGCATCTCCCAGCTCTCCTGGGGGTCTCGAACCTCTGGGGAAGCAGGACAGAGTGACTCATACCTGGGCTCTGTCATGCCCTTGCTTTGGGACTTTGGGCAAATTGCTTAATGTCTCAGAACCTCAGTCTTTCCAGCTGAAAAATGGGACTAACCATCTCTCCCTCTCTCATGAGCTGTTGTGAAAATTAATCACATAAAGTAGGTAGGGCCATCTGACTCCTGTTTGGTGGGCCCTCCCTCGGGGGTGGACAGTAGGCTCACTTGGGCGCCTCGGCCGGCTCCGCACCTGCAGCTTCTTCTCTTTTTGCCCCTCTTCCCCAGCTGCCTCTGCCTACTTTGCCCCCATTTGCCCTTTCTGCTCACTGTCTCTTCTGGATTACCAGGTACCACATATTTCTGTTTGCAGAGCCCCAGAGAGTGCAGGAACAAAATAGCTTCGGTCAGAGAGGCCACCGTGCATTGACCTGGGGCTGGCTCCATCAGAGCATAAGGCTCATCAGCTTTGATGGTGCAGAAATCAAGCTCCAGAAAGCCCTGGAAGTGGAGCTGCAGCTGGTGGCGCCCGGGCTGATCAGTGTGTCACTGGCTGACCCTCGCATCCCTGGGAAGCCTGTGGCTGGCTGCAGGGACCTGAGCTGAGTTTCTTTGAGAGTTCTGGACAAGCACTGTCAGAGAGGGCAGGGTCTGAGCTCCCTCCTGGATTGGCTCCATGTCCTCCCAGCTGTGTGACCGTGGGCTCGAAATGTGACCTGTTTCCTCCTCTGTGCAGTGGGACCTCCGTCGTCCGTGTCCCAGGGTTGCATCAGGGCAGAAGGCAGTGTGAGAGGTTTGGTAGGGTCGGAGGTTATATACCCGCCCAGATGGAGACATGGAGGTGAGAAGCCTTTTGAATGATGGAATTCTAGAACGTTTGTGCAGGGAAGACCTAGTCTTCCATTTTACAAATGGGGAAATGGAGGTCTAGAGAGGGCACGTGGCCTCTCCAAAAGACCCATGAGAATTCAAAGGGGAGAGGAAGCTCCAGGCCCACCTAATCCTCTCCTGCCTTGGCAAATGCTGGCGGAGGGACCCAGAGATTAGCTCTGGCTCTGGCTGACCATCCTGACCAAGGGGTGCCTTCCTAGGAGGGTCAGTGCCTCCTTCAGGAGGAGGAGCTTCTGAGCATTTCCAGGGAGGAGAGTGGTTTGGGCAGGTGGGCCTGGTCCAAGCTTACTAGCTGTCTGGCTCTGGCAGGTCACTCCCCTCTCTGAGCCTCAGGTCCTCCTTCTTTCCCCTCACCCCCCAACACACACGTTAAGGTGGTAAGGCCTCCCTTGCAGGGCTGTTGTAAAGAATCAATGGAGAGAAGATTTAGGTTGCTCATGAAGAGAACTGTGGGGAAATGCGCTTTCTAGCTCCAAGGTGTTCTCTGCATCCGCCTCTGTAGCTGCCCTTGGGGTCCTGAATTTTTGCTGGGCAAGTGGACTGGGTGGGTGAGAAGCCATTTCACAGAAGCTCCAAGTGTGGGGAGAGGGAGATGGTGAGGTAGGAGGGCCTGGTCAGGTGTGTGTGTGTGTGTGTGTGTGTGTGTGTACATCCTGCCACAGTGGCTGCCTTCCTCCCCCGGACCTCACTCTCCCCACCTGTCAGATGGGGGACACGTCCCTGTGGCTATGAATCACCATGCATCTATGCACAGAAGGTGCAGACAGAAGCTGCCTCATACCTGCCGGCTGGATGGGTGGCTTCGTTCAAGCACTGGGAGCCTTGGAACACATAAGGGACAGAAACTGCCTGAGTGTGCAGAGGCAGATGTGACAGCTGGAGGTAAGGGGGCATTTAGAAGACAAAGAGGCTCCAGGGGTTATGTAGGTCACTGAGGCTCAGAGAGCAGCAGAACTTCACCTAAGGTCACACAGCAAAACAGAGACCGAGGCAGAATTGGAACCCACAGTTCAGAAATGTCCTCGTTGGAAGAGGCTGAGGTTATCTGTTCCAACTTCCTGCCCAAAAGCCCCTGCTTACACACCTCCAGGGGCAAGGGGATCACTGCCTTCCATGGCAGCCTATTCACTTGTAACAGCTCTGGTCTTTAGATATTTCATTTTCACACTGAGCTAACTGTCTGTTCCCAATCATTGGACTTCTCCCTCAGGATCAACAAGCATCGCTTTCACGTGTAGATATTTGACAATAAAGATTTTATGCCCCTGAGTCTTCTGTTGTTCAGACTATAATTTCCAGAGCTGTTTCCCATTCTATTAGGACAGTTGTGACCCTCACCCTCTGAGCCCACACTTTCTCAGGACTCAAATCCAGATTTCTACAGAGTAAATCCTGAGAACCCCAAAGGCCGCCTCAACGAGGATGTTCAATAAATGCAATAACAATTAGGTATTTTTATTAACAAAGAAAAAATTGACTCAGAAGTGAAAGGGGAATTTTAAAGGCCTTTTCAATTCATGATTTTCATGTGAGGCAGTTAATCTAAAAGCAAATAAAAGCATTCAAGTGCCAGAAAAAAAATATGCAGTGAAACGTATTTTTTGAGGGGTAAAGTCTGACTCTACTAAATTATCAGCAAATCATACCTAAAATAGACTCTGCTGCCTGTGGACTCCTTGGGGGCAGAGTCTGGGTCTCTCTGTCACCCACAGCAGCCAGAGCTGGCCAGCACGCACAGGAGGCAAATAAGTACACGAATGAATCGTTCCAGCTGGTTGTCATTTTGAATGTGCAAAAGGTCGAGTACATCTCCTTGCTCGTTTATCTCCAGGACCTTGCAGGCAGCCTGGGTATAGGACTATCATATGGACGTCAAATGCTGGAAGGTACGATGGCCATTCTGGAAGCCCAGGCTGTTATGAAAAGGAGCTGAGGGTATAGCTGATGGTTTTGTATTCCAAGCACTTCTCTTTTACTAATAGCACTCCCATTTCCTTTGGGGGATCTGCTCCTCCCCCAGTCTCCTTCCATGTGATTTTAGGTGGAGCTGAGCCCCCAGCTTGGTGCTCCAGTAGAGGGCACATGACCAGGGTTTGGCCAATCAGTATATTCCATTCCCTTGGCTACAGTGATTGGTTCAAGGGTGGGCATATGATTCAAGTCAGGCCAATGAGATTCAGTTCTGGAACTTTTGCTGCTGCTGTTGGGAAGGAGAAGCCTTCCTTCTGTGGGAGGTTGCTAAGCTAGTAGGATGTAAGTCTGGAACTGCAGGGAAAGGCCACCATGTGGAAAAAGACATCCTAGTCAGAATTGACTCAATGGCAACGGGTTTGGTTTTTTTGAACATGAAACTCACAGAAAGGAAAGCAGAGCTAAGACGTGGAGAGAAATGGAGACCTGATTTCATCACTCTGTCATGGGAACCACTCATCCCTTGAACTTCTCATTATATAACCCAATAAATCCTCCCTTTTGCTAAAGTCACTTTGAGTTGGGTTTTTTTCACCTGCAACTGCAAGTGTGTTGACCAGTATAAGAAATGAACTTCCTCTTCAATTTTGAGGTAAATAGCTGACAGGAAGCCTCCTCCAATCTTCCTCAGCACCTGGGTTGGAGTGGGCATTGGTGGATTCTCTCTCCCTGTCCTGAGCAAGGTAGGAGGGCCAGCTGGGGTCAAAAAACAGTGTATCACCCTGGGAGACTCTTCTCTGTCAGCTCACCCCCACATCCAGTCAGCCACCATATCTAATCCATTCGCCTTCCATAAAATCCCTCCAGCCTAATTCAGGCCCATCCAATCATGCATGGGCTATTGCTCTGGAGCAGCTGCTTCCAGCTATGCCCTTGTGAACCCTTTTTTCTACAAACAGAGAGCTTGTTCTTAAACATCAGCCTGACCACCAGACACTCTCCATGCCATGGCTCCCTGTGGCCAAAGCCTGGAGTTTACTCCCCTTGGCCAAGGCATTCAAGCCTCTTGACCATCAGGCCCAACCTAGTGCTCCTGCCTTCTTTTTCCAAGTCCCCTTGCATTCAGTCAAACTAGAACCCTCCCTTAAACGCTTTCACAGTCTCGCCCTTCCATCTGTCCCCACCACCTTTAATTGCCTTTTTCACCAGGCTCGGTTCAAAGTTTCATCCTCTGTGAAACCTCTCCCTGCTTCCCTCCCCAGGCGGTCAGTCCTGCCCTCCCCTGTGCCCCCGCAGCACCCCGCATATCCACCATCACGGATCTCAAACTTCCAGGTGGTCCACTGTACCCATCTCTCCCCCCAGGGGGAAGGTCCTTGAGGGCAGGGCCAGCCCCATTCTTCACTGAGCCCTCAGCGCTCAGTCCACTTCTACTACAGGGAGGTGCCTCATGAGCCTCTGATACATTGAGTTCAAGCTCAAGGAATTGCCCAGTTACCAAGTTGTTTGCATTTATTCACTGAAAACCACTTCTGGGGAAAAATCAGAGCGTCAGTTACCTAATCTCTACCTGGTGGGGGTGGGGGGACGACAACTGTGGCAAGTCTGAGACCCCAGCCTCTGGGCACCATTACCAACCCTTAACTTATCAGTAGAGTAGCATGAGCCACCTCCCCTTCTAACTCGTTTCTCCAGATGATTTTTAGACAATTGGCCAACTTCCTGCCCAAGATAAGAAAAACAAGAGGCTGGTGTCTGCAGACCACAGAACCAGTTAAGACCAATTCTGGCCCACCTGACATGAACACAACCATCAACCCCGTCCTCTGGGTGACCCTGGAACTTTTCTCCCCCTGGATGGAACCAAACTTTAGAGGCCTAAGATTGGGGGAAGACTTTCATAAGTGAGAGGTCTGAGCCTAAGATGCTGTTTGAGAAACAAACCCCCCCTTTTGGACTGAGCAAGCACAGATGTCAGAACCGCCCTGGGAGTGTCTTTTTTTGGGCCAGACCAATCAACAACCTTGCTCCTTTCGCCAGGACCCTTTCCCTAATAAATACTGTTTCAGCCACTGTTCAGGGAGCCGTCTTGGCAACACAAGTCCCAGTGTGCTGCTTTGCTTGGCCTACCAAATAAAGCTTCTTTCACTTTTACCCATTTTGTGTCTCTACGGCTGCACTGAGCAGACCTGGAACAGTCCAGTTACAAGTCCAGCAGGGGTACCCTCTTCAGCTGCTGCGAGATAAGACTTCCATGCTACCCTCATTAGGCCACCTTTAGGAGACAACTGGGGTTCCCAGGAGTCTGATGGAAATTTTCAAGCCAGCCCTGACTCGATGTCAACAAAACCAGATGAGGAAGCAGATGGAGGTGACTGAGGGAGTGTTTACGCCAGAGGGAGAGGTCCTCATCCCAGCCCCTACTCTCGTCTTAGAATTATTGGACCAGAGGAAAACAGCCCGCTTAATTGATAACAGAAGGAGAGCAGAGCAACGTTTTCCCGATCCACATCCCAGGAGATCCCCAAAGACACATGCAATCAGATCTTATACTCTGGCTTCTGCCAGCTTGAAGGGTTTTTCACAAGGAGAGAGGAGAATGGAGGGTGAGCATGCCATCTCCAAGCTCTGGGCTGAGGGCTTTAACCCCATTTTCTCTTTTTCCCCTCTACAATTACTCAAGGGGCACAATGCTATCCCAGTGAAGCAGCTGAGGGAGTGGAGATTCAGAGAGGTGTGAGATCATTAGTCAAATACACACAGCTGGTAAATGGTAGAGAGGAACCTCACCTCCATCCCAGCCAGGCCAGTGAGCTGGAAGAGTCTGAGTTTCACAGTCAGTGGGCAGAACCTGCTGGAATCCTGATTTCACTTCCCAGCTGTGGGTCCTCTGTAAACCAGGGAGCCTCTTTGATATTCAGTTTCCTCACCTGTACAGTGGGAATGGTCATCCCACCTCTCAGGGTTGTTGTATGAGAAGAAAGTGGCATGACATAACTAGTGGGTCTGGCACATAGTAGGGACACAGTGATGGTGCTGGGTACAACTCTTGTTTCCTGCCCTGCTGCCTTTGGATTCATTGGATGACCTATTTCATTGCCAAGTTCTATGTGTTCAAAATGGACAGGCCAGACCTCAGCTTTCATGTCTCATAGACCCTGGAACCTCAGGCAAGGCCATTCATTTTTTGGGGTCTCAGGTTCCTCCTCTATGAAATGGAAGGGCTAGACAAGATTCCTCTTCCTGTGTCTCTGGGGTTCTTCCGAAGACAGTAATAGGTAGGGGATAAGGAAAGCCAGTTGCCGTAGAGTTGCTTCTGACTCATGCTACCTCATGTGTGTCAGAGTAGAAATGTGCTCAACAGCGTTCTAAATGGCTGATTTTTTGGAAATAGATACTAAGCCTTTCTTCTAGTGCACTTTTGGATGGACTCAAACCTCTCATCTCTTCAGCAGCTGAGCACATTAACTGTTTGCACCACCCAAGGGGATAGGGAAGGAGGGAATTTTCCAGTAGCCAGGTGGCCTGCCTAACAAAAATTTTATATTTTTTAGCTTTGGGTTGAAGTGACATCAACTTGTGGCTTACCTCTAGCTGATCAAAGCTCTGACTGGCAGTTAAGTGTCTTTGATTAATAAAAAATGGGGGCAATGAATTAATCATGATTTAAATGCAGCATGTTTGGGAAACAGAATCTTTAAAAACTCAAATCCACTGGGACCAGAAGCAAAAAAAAAGTGTTCTTGGTGGTGAAAATCTGGAACCCCCTAGAGTGAATGTTCGTTGAGTCTTCCAGTGTGGACAGAGGACCTGTGTGGGCCAAGGGGCCTGTGGGTGCTGTGCTAGGAAGAGAGGCTCGGTCCCTTTAAGGCTCCTCTCCCCGCCACCAAGCCCCAGGCCTCTGCGGAGGAGGACATGCATTATTGAAAGCGCATTTCAATACCTATTCACTCTCCTCCTCCTCCTGTGGGTGGCAATCACAGTTTACATAATCTGTCTCTCTGTCCTCCCAGGCAGCTGCTCCCTTCTGGCTGAGTGGTTTGAGGAGGGAGAGGGAGGGGAGAAGAGAGAGTCCTTAACTCTGTGCTGCCACCCCAAGTAGTGGCCAGACTGCATTGGGATGAAAGCAGGTTTTGACATCACGAAGCCCTAGGTTCAAGTGTCACTTTCGTGCTGTGTGGCCTCGGGTGTACCACTTGGCCTCCTCCCTGGTGCTCTCGAGGCACTCCCATGGACTCCATTACAGTATCCGAGCTCCCAAACCTCTGTTTCCAGTCCAGACCTCTCTCCTAGACTGCAGACCTATTTATCTATGACTTGATGGACAGTTCCCTTTTTGTGTTCAGAGATACCCTAAGCTTAGGGTCATTGTGTGAGAACAAACATCCCAAGCTAATCTCCTCAGTTCTCCCAAGCCATCCATTCATTTATTCATCCAATATCCATCTGGTTATCCAACCATTCATCCATCATCCATTCACTCAACCATTCATTCATTCATCTATCCATCATCCATCCAACTATCCATTCATCCAACCATCTACCCATCATCCATCCACCATATGTTCATTCAGCCACTCATTCATTCATTCATCTATCCATCATTCCTCCACCCAACTATCCATTCATCATCCATTCATTCAACCACTCATTCTTTCATCCATCTACCCATTATCCATCCGACCATCTATCCATCATCCGTACAACCATCCCGTCTATCATCCATTCATTCAAACACTCATTAATTCTTTCATCTTTCCATCATCAATCCAACTATCCATCCAACCATCCCATCCATAATTCATTCACTCAACCACTCATTCATTCATCTATCCATGATCCATCCAGCTATCCACTCATTCAACCACTCCATCCTTATTCATCCATCATCCATCTATCCATTTAGAAACTATTAACTAAGTGTCTAGCATTTGTCAGCATTGAGGTATAGCAGTACACAAGACACACACTGAGCTTGCCCTCGCAATACTTAGATTCCTGTGAGGGAGACAGACAAGTCAATAAAAATTGCAATAAATGTAATAAGTATGGTGGCAAGAGAAGTGCAAGGTATCACAGGAGCACAGAGTGTGGTACCCAACACAGTCTTGGAGGATCGTAGAAGGCTCTCTTGGAGGACATGACATGTAGGCTGATACTTGAGAGATAAGAAGGGGTGAACCTGTTCCTTTCCCTGTGTTCCTTGTCTCCATTACTAAAGGGGATTGACACCTAGCACTCATTCCTCCTTGTTCTTGTAACTGTATCTCTTTAGGAAGAGCTACTACTTCCTCGCTCATGGTCCTGTGGATTGGGTGGGAAGATCACCTCATCACCAGCTCCAGGAGTAAGCACATGACCAGGCCTGGCTACAAGGATTGGTTAGGGATTAGTCCACTGAGATTCAACCCCAGGACTTTGCTGAGACATTGGGAAGGAGGTATTCTCATTACATTTGAATTGTTCAGCTCGTTGCCACTCCAAGAGGGAAGAGCCTGTCTGAGAGTGATGTCAGCATAGAGGGGAGCAGAATTGAGAGATGTAGAAAGACAGAGTCCCAAGGTCATCATCTGAACCTTTGGATCCAGCTGTACCTGAAATCTCATACTTTTTTTCTTACTTTAAGCCATTTTGAGCTGGGTTCCTGTCACTTGCAGTCAAAAGAGCCCTAACTAATATAGCTATTCTCATTAACAGTAAGAAGGCATTTTCACATCCTTTGTCTTATTTGATTTTCACAACAACCCCAGCAGGCTGTTTACAGATGAAGAAAGGAAGGCTCACAGAGCCGAGCCAGTGGAATTCAGATTCAGGCCTGCCAGACACCAAAGTCCATGCTTTATTCAGGATATCTTGGAGATTAAGTAGGAAGGATGCTGGAGTACAGTATTTAGGTTCCAGAGGAAAGGGTGGTAGGAAAAGGGATTTGAAGGCAAAGCTCAAAAGTGCTATCTTCTGGTCTGTCTGAGGGGGTGGGGAGGAAATGAATATGGTTGAAAGGTAAGAGAAGAACAGAGAGAAAGCGGTGAGACCTGTGAAGGACTGAATTAGAATCAGAGAACTATAGAAGCCAAAGAAAGATAATACTTGAACCCCCTATATTCTAGCCACATGAGTCAGCACCTGAGGAGAGGAGTCTGTACCTGGAGCTTTCTCACCCCAGGTATGCTCTGCCTATGGTGTGGCCTCCACTCCAGAGGACCTGCCTCCTCAGTCAGCCCAGGTTTCATTGCACGACGTGTTTTAAGGTCTGACTAAAAACGACACCGCCTCCAGGAAGCCACCAGCAACCCCCTACTTGGTGTTCCTCAGCCTCCATCAGTATTTCCTTTATAGCACAGGTCACTGTCAGCTGCCCCATTTCACTTATTTCAGTGCATGACTCATCTCCCTTCCGGGAAGTCCATTCTTTGCTCATCTTTGATTAGATTCAAGCTCCTCTCCCCATGCCTGGCACCCCATGCCTGGCTCATGCATTTAAACAAAAAATAAATAAATATTTGAAGTAAATTAATGTCCAGATCAGAAGTAAGTTTAGGATGTGAATTAGAGTGGCAGGGAGATAGAGGGGGAAGAGTGGGGTACACAGAAACAGAGAGATGCACACAGAGAAGGAGAGGGGGTGACAGAGGGAGGGGGAGGCCCAGGAAGAGAGGCCGAGAGAGAGCCCTGGGCGTGGAGATCTCGAAGGCTCTGCAGGACTGGTCTGGGGTTCAGGTGACCATACCCCAGTGGAAATGGCCCAGTTTCCTCAGAATCCAGAAGAGTCAAATCAAGACCTGCTGTGGAGTGGGTGGGGAGGAGCTGGAGAACCAAGGAGGAGTTCCTGTGACTCTTCCTCCTGCCACTGGGGCAAGAGACACAGGACAACTGTGAGGAGCTGGGGATCCGAGGGCTTCCTAGGTGATGCAAATGCTAAAGTACTTGATGACTAACTGAGAGAAGGGTTGGTGGTTCAAACCCACCCAGAGATGCCTCAGAAGAAAAGCCTGGTGATCTGCCTCTGAAAAATCACAGCCATGAAAACCCTATGGAGCATGCACAGAGCTGCCATGACTCAGAATCGACACACCAGCAACTGGTTAACTGGTTAGAGGGACCTGAGTAGCCCTTGGATGGTGCAAATGTTTAACCCACTTGGCTGCTAGCCAAAAGGTTGGTGGTTTGAGTCCACCCAGAGGTATCTTAGAAGAAAGGCCTGGTGATCTATCTCTGAAAAATCAGCCATTGAAAACTCTAGGGAGCACAGTCTCTGACACACATGAGGCCACCATGAGCGGGAGCTGACTTGATAGCAGTGAGTAGGTGGACCTAAAGGAGCTGCTACTGCTCCACGTTGAGGGAAGGGACGGGGACAAAATAGGGGGTGGCAGCAGCCAGGATCTTCCAGTGCCACATCCTGGTACCTCCTCCTAGTGGGGGATGCAGTATGATCCTTCCCTCCAGGAGCTGACTTTGGAGCCTGAACCAGAGAAGGACAGACCCTTGCAGGTGGCAAGCCTGCAAGTTCCTCCACTCTGCTCTGGGATGGAGTGGCCAGTGGACTGTCCCTCTCCTGTGCAGTGTTCTCCTTCACCTTCTCTATGGCCTTGAGCACCACCCAAAGCAAATTCTGTTTATTTTTCCCTCTGCTTGTTTGTTATCTGCCTCTACTCCACAGGGACACTCCACAGGGACAGGGACTTTGTTGGTCCCCTGGTGCCTAGAACTGTGCTTGGCCAATGCTTACAGAATGCTGAGTGGATTAATGAATGGAATGTCAAGTGAGACAGTAACTGGAGTTGTGTGTATGTGGCGGGGGTGGGGGCGGGAAGTTGCTTGGAGGTGACAGTTGACAAAGCACTTACCAAGCAGGGCTCCCAAAATAAAGGCGTCTGGGCTCTGAGATGAGAGCCCTTGAGAAGAGAAAGGCCCTTCTGGGGCTAATTGTGTGGCTGTCAGCCTGAGGCAGACAGCTGAGGGCAGACTGCAGTTGTGGAGGGAGGGACACTTCTCTATCCCGATACACCTGCTCTTGGCAGTGGGGAAACCGTGAGGGGCATGCTGTAGCCACATGAGACAAAAGAATGCTGACCCTGCCACTCAGGGAGGAGGCTGCTAAAGATCTGGGCCGTAGGCAAGACAGGGAGCCCCACCTAGGCTACCGTGAGCATGTGCCAAGGCAGCAGTGTGGTCTTACTGACCCCTCTCTACAAGGCTCTGAGCAAGGGGTTAGGGAAACAGACTACACATCTAAGGCTCAGGGAGATGAAGTGGTTGTTGCGGGGCCACAAAGTGAGGGGTGGAGAGCCAGGGTCTGACCCAGGTTGGTCCGACTCCTCCTTTTCACATCACTGGGCATCTAACACTATATTGGGGTTGTTGTTAGCTGCTGTCGAGATGACCCCTGGCTCATGGTGACCCCATGCACAATGAAATGAAACACTACCCAGTCCTGTGCCATCTCCATGATAGGTTGTGGATTGGGCTGTTGTGATCCTGGGGTTTTCATTTGCTGATTTTTGGAATGAGATCACCAGGTCTTTCTTGCTAGTCTGTCTTAGTCTGGAAGCTCTGCTGAAGCCTGTTCAGCATAATAGCAACATGTGAGGCAGGTGTGTGAGGTGCATTGGCTGGGAATAGAACCATAATGGGGCTGGGGGCACTAACCCTCCAATGGCTGTTCTCCTCTGCTAGGACATTTGGCATAACTGTGGGAAGAGAGGAGGGGAGAGGAAGGAGAAGAGGAGCGGGAGGGAGAATTTCCTCTTCTGTAAAATAAGGAATGAGATAGATGCCCTTTCAGCTGTTGCTGTACTTGTCTTTCTGTCTGATTTCTTCCCAGGGCTGTATGCTCCCATCTGAGGCTGGTGATGAGATGGACCCACGGCCTGAGGCCCCCACTCTCGGGCGCCACTCCCAGGTCCAACTTGGAGACAATGGGGGAGTCAGCCCCCTCTCTAAGCCTGTTACCTCTTCTGTGAGGTGTTGATGACAATTTTGTGCTCTCGAGGTGGCTGTGAGGATTTAAAGAGGCAAAGGAAAAGCCCAGCACACAGGCAAGCGGTGGTCTGTATTAGCCAGTCCCCAGAGCACCTCCACAGTCCCACTCGCTTCTCCTTGGCTGCCTGACAATCTTTCTAAAATGAAATATAGGACTTGCCCCTCCCCTTCTAGGGACTTCGACAGGTGCTTTACAAAAGAGGACGCCCAAATGGCCAATAAGCAGATGGAAAGGTGTCCAACCTCACCAGTCATCAGGGAAATGTAAATTACAACTATCACCACTACACACTTACCAGAATGGCTAAAATGGAGAAAACAGAAAATGCCAAGTGTTGGAGAGGATATGGTGCAACCGGAAATTTCATAGAGTATGGCTGAAAGTGCAAACTGCTGCAATCAGTTTGTAAAAGCCTTTTGACAGTATCTGCTAAAGCTGGGCTTGTATCCCCTATAACCCAGTGATTCTACTCCTTGGTATAAACCCAACAGAAATGTCTATATATGTTCATCAAAAGACACATACAAGAATCATCATAGCCACACTTTTCATACTGGCCCCAAACTGAAAACAACTCAGGTGTCCATCAACACTTGCTGTTGTCAGCTGCTGTGGAGTTGGCCCCTGACTCATGGGCAACTCCAAGCACATGAAACAAAATGCTGCCCAGCTCTGCACCATTGCCATGATCTGTTGTGGATGAGACAGTTGTGAACCATAGCATTTTCACTGGCTGATTTTTGGAAGAAGATCACCAGGCCTTTCTTCCTAGTCCATCTTAGTCTGGACGCTCCGCAGAAACCTGCTCAGCATCACGGCGACACACGAGCCTCCAATGACCAACAAGTGGTGGCTGTGCATGAGGTGCATCAGCCTGGAATTGAACCCAGACCTCCCACATGGAAGATGAGCGTTCTACCACTGAACAGCCAACGTCCCCCTCCATCAATACCAGAGCACTAGACCACATTTTGATACATAACATAGCAATGAAAAGGAACAAATTACAACCAAATGTAACAGCATCAAAGAATCTCAAACATAACGTTGAGTGAAAGGAGCCAGACACTGAAGACTAAATACTGTGCATGACTTCATTTACAGGAAGTTCAAAAACAAGCCAGCTGATCTAAGGGGTCAGAAGTCAGGCTCCTGGCTCCTTTTGGGGAGACAGTGACTGGGAAGGAGAGCAAATACTGAACCTTTCTGTGATGGTGTTTCTCGGTCTGAGGCTGGTTGCAGGGATATATTCACTTTGTGAAAACTCACTGAGCTGTAAATTTATCATATGAGAGCACTTTTATGAACATAGGTGGTATTTCTTTTTCTATTGTATTCATGGTGAAGACAGACAGAGGAACACATACACCAATTCAACAATTCCGATATTCAGTGACATTGGTTACGTTCTTCAGGTCAGGCTACCTTTCTCCATATCCCTTTCTGAATTGTTTCACCATCATCAACACCACCTTCCTGCATCCTAAGCTTCTCCTCTAACAGATATTTCAATAAAAAGTTTCTGAAAAACTAGCCCCACCTTTCTATGGTTCCCACCTGGCCTGGGACTCTGTGGCTGCCATTCGAGGCCCCTGCAGCCCTCTGGGGCCCACCCATCATGACTCCCTGCCTTGAGCCTCAGGCACCAGCAACAGGAGACAGTAGTCGGTCTCCCCACACACCAGGTTGTTTCTCACCTCTGTGCCTTTGCCCATGTTAACCCTTCTGCCTGGCAGGCCCTCTTTCCCCATTTGTGTCTGCCTCTTTTTGCGTGTGTTTCTTAAACGTCCCACTCCAGGTGGGCCAGGTACCCTCCTCTGAGCTCCCACAGTTCCCCATCCCACGCTTCCCTTTATCTCAGCAATACCCATATGATTTAAAAATGATCATCTACAGACCTGCCCCACTCCCCCCAGGCTGAGGTCCCTGTGGTCAGGGCCTGTAACTAATTCATCTGTCAGTCCCCAGTGCTTGGCATGGGGCCTGGCACCAAGGATAAGCAGTGAAAGTTTGCAGAATGATGGAAAGAAAGCGCCTTCTTTATCATCCCCCATTTAACCCCAGGTTGGACTTCCATTGTGGTCTTGTGATAGCCTTCCAGAGATTTCTCTTCTCTGGGATAAATGCCCCCACTCCTCATACTGGCACTTACAGATGGGCTTCTCTGTCTCCTCTCTGCAAGTCTGGAATGGAGACACATTCCCTCTACCTGGATCCCCCTCACTTCCTTTCTTCATTCTCACTACACTGGGACAGCTCCTGGGGGCCAGCTAGAGGGGGAGGAAGGGCCAGGTTCTTTCCCTCAAATCCTAGTCTCTAAGGACATTTAATGTGGGTCAGATCCTGTCATCACAAACACCAGGAAAACAAAACTATCACAAGGCTTAACTTTTTAACATTGGAGTGGTTCAAAAATACAGCAAGATGCTTTAGAATGCGGGCTTGTGAGCTTCTTGTCACCAAAGTTATGCAAATGAGAATTGACTGACTATAGTCAGGGATGCTGTTGAGGGGGGGATTAGACTCAGTTCCTCCAACCCCAAGGGGAAGAAAGAAGAAAGGTGACATTAGTGGAGGTTCTACTGTGCAGGAGACCCTTTAAAGATGTCATCTCATAGACTTCGAACAACTGCTCTGGGAGGAAGGTGTTGCCATTATCCCATTTTAGAGACTATGAAACTGAGGCTCAGAGAAGGGAAGAATTTTGCTAGAATTTGACTTCCTGCGAAAGAGTCCAAATTTGAACTCAGGTCTTTCTGGCTCCTGAGGTTGTGCTCTTTCTAGAGTAAGTCTGTTATTGGTAGTGGTGCCGTCGAGTCAATTCCAACTCACAGTGACTCTGCATGACAGAGGAGAGGGGCCCCATAGGGCTTCTGAGGCTGTGATCTTATGGGACCAGATTGCCAGGTCTTTTCTCCTGTGGAGCTGCTGGTGGGTTTGACATGCCAACCTTTTTGGTTAGCAGCCAAGTGCTTAACTATTACACCACCAGGACTCCTTAGAATCTGTCTGAGATCCTATAATTTCACTCCAAGGCAAGGTCTTCTGTCAGGTGAAACCCAACCTGACAAAGGTATGGTGAATGCCTCTGAGTCCTCTGGGTTGGGCCCATTGACTCACCATTGGCTATAGTTCTGGCCAAGGCTGACAGAGCAGCCAGGGTCAGGGCCCCTTGTGTGCACTGGCATTTGATCATGGAAGAGAATCCCTCTGAACAGTCAAAATCACTCACTGTGGACTTCAAAAGAGATGCCAAGGGGGCCAGGTGGTGATTTCTCTCTAAACTGTTTCTCATTGGCTTTTGACTTCTATTTTCCATCAACTTGATTTTCATTTCCTGGTTTTTACTGATTGGGGAAAATAAGGCGAAGTGGAAAGCTCAAGCTAATGAAATTCCCTTCCCATTCCTTTCCCACTTTTTAGAATGTCCTGAGCTAAGTGTACAACTTGAGAGGTGCTTCCATCCACTAGCCATTAAGAGTCCCCTTGCCCCTTTAAAACAGCATGCTGAGTGAAATAAATCAGTTACAAAAGGACACACATTATGTGGTTCCATTTATATGAAACATCCAGAACAGGTGAATGTGTACAGCCCTAAGGCTATTAGTGGTTACCAGGGGTGGGCAGGAGGGAGGGGGAAAAGGGGCTCACTGTTTAGGAGACACCGAGCACCTGTTAAGGGTGATAGAAAAAGTTGGAAACAGATAATGGTGACGGTTGCACAACATGATGAATACAATTAACGTCACTAAGTTGTATATGGGAAAATGTTGACATGGTAAATGTTTTGTTACACACGCATTTACCACAATTATAAAAAAAAAAAAGAGTCTCGTTGTCACCTGCGAAAGATGGGCTCAGGCTGCGCCTGTCCCCGCTGGCAACCTGAGTCGAGCTCTTAGACCCCAGGGCTCCCAGGACTGCCAGCTGCAGCCCAAAGTTGCCGTGGTAGAAACACAGACACTGGGATACCCATATGCTCCACCCATATTTCCAGCCCCTTGTAGTAAGATCAAGGAGTCCCTGGATGGTGCACATAGTTAAGTGCTCAACTATTAACTGAAAGGCTGATGGTTTGAACCCACCCAGAGACACCTTGGAAGAAAGGCCTGGAGATTTACTTCTGAAAGGTCACAGCCTTGTAAACTCTATGAAGCAGTTCTACTCTGCACACATGGGGTCCTTATGAGTTGGAATGCATTCGATGGCAACTGGTTTGGTTTGTTAGGTAGGCCTTGTGACTAGCTCTGGCCAATCAGTTGTGGAAAGATAGGGCTGAGGTATTTAAGAGTGGGTGTGAGTTCTGCACTCACTTTCTACCCCTGCTGCAGTAATGGTAGAGACTAACCTGGATCCCCAAATCACTGCTAGCAAGTGAGCTGCCCTGGACAGTTACTGGCCCCACAGCCGACTTCTTCTGAGTGAGAAATCTTTGTTGTACTAAGCCATGAATTGGTTTGGTCCCACAGCATAACCTAGCCTATCTTGACAAATGCAGTCCCTCCAGTACCTACTGTGTGCCAGCACTGTGCTGGGCTAGACAAAGAGGCGCAGTGCATGTCCTTAAGGAGGTTAAAGTCCAGGAACAGTGGAGAAAAACTGATGAACATCTCCACTACAGAGTGTCAGTGCTAGGGTGGGGTGGGGGAAACCTAGGGTCTGTGGGAGTCCAGAGACCGGGTTGCAAGGCAGAGGGAAAGTCCAGGCACAGAATACTTTCTGGAGGAAGTGACTTCTCAGCTGAGCTGTAGCAGATGAACAGAAGCTAGCCCAGTGGTCACAAACTGGTGGCGTATATTGCTTGGTAAGCACAAAGCTTAAAATTTTTTTTTTCCTGTTAGTTGACAATATTTAAAAACAAAGAGTTTCACATAAAAATATAGATTTGGGGCTTCACTTAATAAAAATCAGGGTCTCTATCAGCACTGGGGCCATGTGTCTGAATGGCAACAATTGGCTGGAGCTGGTAGACATGCATATTCCACATTGCTATAGTCCCCTTCAGGCATTTGTTCCTTGTTAGCCCTGCAGGTGGCTGGGTTTGCAAGCCCTGAGCAAGCTGATTCTGTGATCTTTCAGGACAGGCCCCAGCAGTCCTTTCAGCCATGGGGCCAAGGGCCAGGCTCGTCTATCTCCCCTCCTCTCCCCACGGCTTCCAGTCCAGCAGAGAAGCCAGGGACCCCTCACTAGAAGCCTGAGGGAGCCCCAGCCCCAAGTGTAGCTGACTGCTGGCCCCAGATCGAGATGGACCTTGGGTCCAGCCAAGGTTGGAGAAAGAAGACCCCAGGGACTATCCCATTGAGTCAGGCCTGGGGAACCACGTTGCCTATTACTTTCTCAGTTCCTCATAATATCCCTTTGCTGATTTTGGCTGCCCAACACCCATCTCTCCTTTTGGCAATAGCCCCTTGATTTTCTCATTGGGAACCACCCCTTCCTTGGTGTTGTGTCTTGGAGGAGGTGTATTCCAGCCTCCCTGCTCTCTGCTGGCCAAAGGGAGTGTATGGGACCCAACCCAGTCCAGCTGGTCTCCGTCCTAGGACTGTGGGTCATGAGCAGAGTGATGCAAGGAGGAAAAAAAACAATCATGGTAATGTGTCCCACAAAGGCCACTCCCCCCCCCCAAAAAAAAAAACTGGCCTCAGTCCCTGCTCCTAGACCCCTGGTGCTGCTGTGGTTCCTGCCCTTTCCTCAGCTGGATCTCCAGCCTTCCCTTTGATTCTGGATGCTGTCTGATAGCCTTCCAATAAACCCCTTTTTGGTTTCAGTGAGGCAGAGTTGGTTTCTGTTGCTTGCTACCAATGGACCCTCACTTATACATACCCCTTCTCGGAGGGCATGTGAATTCTTTGAGTTCACACATGATTTCCCAGCAAGCCAGGCTAGTTCCTAACCCTCAGTTCTTCCTTCCCCCTCTCCTGTAGCCACTTGATCATCTTCTGCAGCCCACGCGTGTTTCAGACCCACCCAGACCATAGTCACTGCCAGCTGGGCTACTGTCCTGACTCTGGACTCTCAGCTCAGTCAGGAGGCTCTGGGTCACCTGCCCAGCAGTCTTGTTCCTCCTTAGGATGGGGCCTTCTTTGCCCTCAGCAGGACAGGGTGCGGCCCCTAAACCTTGAATCTGAGCCTGGAGATGACCCTGCTTCTGGGCTCAGCATGGGCTCTGAGCCATGGAGCTCCTTGCAGTGCTTGGCCAGTGGAGAATTTTTCTCCCTCCAGAACCACCTTTATCTTTTTTCAGGTGTACATTCTGTTTGTACTATTATTCACTTTATACTTTAAAAAAGTAACATACTCTTTAACTTTTAATACATATATTTGAAAGGGAAACATGAGATCATGTTCATAAACGGGAAACCATTATCATGTTCTGTAAATGGAAGGTAATAGTAAAAATAAATATGCTGAAAATCCACCACCGTGACCTCCAGTTGCCATGAAGTTGAGTCAATTCCTACTCACGATAACCCCATGTGTGTCAAGGTAGAACTGTGCTCCATTGGGTTTTCAGTGGCTGATTTTTCAGAAGTAGGTCACCAGGCCTTTCTTTGAGGTGCCCCTGGGCGGACTTGCACCTCCAACCTTTCAGTTAGCAGCGGAGCAAGTTAACTGTTTGCACCACTCAGTGATGCCTCACTGAAAATAAAAGCCTTCTAGGACACCCCTTTGGCCTCACCCCTTCCAGAGCAAGGGAGAATGAAGAAAACCAAAGATGCAAGGGAAAGACTAGTTCAAAGGACTAATGGACCGCAACTACCACAGCCTCCACCAGATTGAGTCCAGCACAGCTAGATGGTGCCCGGCTACCACCACCAACTGCTCTGATAGGGATCACAATTGAGGGTCCCGGACAGAGATGGAGAAAAACGTAGAATACAACTCTAACTCACACACACACACACACACACACACACACACAACCAGACTTAGTGGTCTGACAGAAATTGGAGAAACCCTGAGAGTATGGCTCCCAGGCACCCTTTTAGCTCAGTAATGAAGTCACTCCTGAGGTTCACTCTTCAGCCAAAAATTAGACAAGGCTATAAGACAAAATAAGACTAAGTGGGTACACAAGGCAAGGGGCAAGGACAAGAAGGTAGGAGGGGACAGGAAAGCTGGTAATGGGGAATCCAGGATCGAGAAGGGAGAGTGTTGGTGTGTCGTGGGGTTGGCAACCAATGTCACAGAACAATATGAGCATTCATTGTTTAATGAGAAGCTAGTTTGTTCTGTAAAATTTCATATAAAGTACCAAAAAAAAAAAAACCAGACTTACTGGTCAGGAAAAAAAAAAAAAGCACTTACACTCAGTCCCAGCTAGGTATCGTTACCAGTCGCGGGCTGAGCCTCATTATTGAAAAGGAAGGTCAGCAACAAGGGTTAGAGAGATCTTAAGGAGTAAAAAAAAACATTGCTGTCAAGTCAATTCTGACTCATGGTGACCCTACATTCTCCTTGATGGATCAATGGAAAAGGAAGGACCTCTCTCTCAGTGGTATTTAATTTGTGTCTGAATACCTCTTACAATGGTCTGGGACCACTTCAGTGTGTGCGTCCACTCTGTGGAAAACAGCCTCTGTATGCTTGTAGGGCCTGTGGCCAGGTGCCTTATGGTCTTGCCCCCTGTCGTCTGCCCTGTGCACACCACACACTGTGCCCAGACCCACCAGGCCATGGCACCTTCTTGCCCAAGTGGGTGAGCTTGGCTTTCGGTTCCGTCATCTTAGGGAGCTACAATAGGGAGAGGGGTACAAGAACCAGCTTTGGTGAGCCCTTCCTATGTAACAGATGCTGTGGTAGGTGCTCTGTACAGATTATCTCAATCTTTTCTAAATTCCAGTCTTTCATCTACCACCTTCATGATTTCTGCCGTATCAGTACTGTTTATGTACTTAATGCTTTTCTTCAAATTGATTTTCCCTTAAAAACATGCACAACTTTATTTGAAAAGGAAATGTTATATTATTTCCATATATCAGAGCTTGAGGTGCTGGTTATGTTTTTCCTAACATGCGTCAATTGTGAACTACTAAATAATAAATACTTATCCATGTGCCACCCCAAATCATCTTACAGACTACCAATTGTGCCGCCCTTTGGGAAATCCTGTAGCATCTTAGTTAATGCTCACACATTCCTGTATGAAAGGTATTATTAGCTTTACTTTTCAGGTAAGAAGGTGGAGGCTCAGAGTAACCATGCTCGTAGTGCTACAGGTGGAAAGGGTTGGGGCCGAGATCCGAACCCAGGTAGCCTATCTTCAAATACCTAATCAGTTGCCATCAGGTCAATTCTGACTCATGGTGACCCCATGCATGTCAGGGTAGAACTGTGCTCCACTGGGTTTTGGATGGCTGATTTTTCAGAAATAAATCACCAGGCCTTTCTTCTGAGTCATCTCTGGGTAGATTTGAACTTCTAGCCTTTCAGTTAGCGGCCAAGCATATTAACCATTTATACTACCCAGGGATGCCTCAAATGCCTAGTGTCTTTCAAACACACGAGTGCTTTTCAAATGCATTTCTTAAATCCAAAGAATCTTTTAAAAATTAAGACTTATGTGTAAATTCAATATATAAAACAGATAAAAGCGGAAGTTTTTTTATTGAAATGGAGGTGGCAACTCCAGAATTCATTCTTTTGGGTTTTCTTTCCTTCCCAAACCCATCCTATAATGGCCTTTCAGAACCTTTCTTAGAAGCCCAGGACTCTGAGGAACATTATTTAAAAACCACTCAGCACCACCCTGCCCCTTGACTCTATTTAATCCAGTTTTCCCTGTGAGCCAAACTCCTGAAGGGCGACTTTTGGGTCTATGTTACCGTTTCTTGGTGGGCATCACCATCTTGGACCATTCCCATCTTGAAATCTTCACCAGTCTTCTAAGCCTTACTCTGATCTCATCATTCCTTCAGCGAACATTGCTGTCTAACCGGTACCCAGTATTTTAGAGGACATAAGGGACTGAGATGGATAAAATGTAGTTCTTGCCTTTGATGGATTCCCATGCCAATGTGGGAGACAGAGACAGACACAGCCAAGTACAATAAGACTCTGAGCAGCCCCTGCTCACCTGAATATCACTTCTTTCTTCAGTTCCTGCTCTACCTTCGGTGCTTAGGCAATACCCTGAGATGGACCAGCCAAGAGGCCTGTGTGGTGCTGGCTGCCCTCTGCATTGTGATGCTGGAAGTCTTGTCTCTTTACTCCCCACTGTGGTTCCTTGACTACTGTTCCCTTAAGCAACTATTGCCTGATCTAATTTGGGTTAGAATCATGCCTCATTCAGGTCCCCCAAATCTCATCCTGGCCGAAAGACCAACTTATGACTGTCAGCATCTGCAATATGACACTCTGACTGCCTCCTGGCCTTCGTCTGCCTCCTTCCCTCATTGCTGAGTCTATTAAAGCTAGAGACTGCCCTCTCACTGAAATGGGTATCCCCAAAGGGCTCCTCTCTGCCAAGAAGAGAGGAATCTGCTGCCCTAAATGTATGGAAAGATCCTGGCTGAGTTTCAACAAGTTTTAAAGAATCCTAAGGGACACCCAGCCTTGTGGTGTTCCCTAATCCAGCCCTTTTCCGTCAGTCCTGCCTATGGCCTTGGTCCTCTCTGAGATTCCACCATCTTTTGAAGGCCCTGAAATGCCCCCAGAATATCACCCTCAGGGTTTCCTCCATGGCGTGAGGCCAGGTCTTAGTTAATACCAAGTTCCAGGAAGCTTCTCCCTTGCTGTGCCCTATGGCTGGACCCATTAGTAAATTCAAAACAACCCAAGTCAATTCAAGCCAAGTCAACTCAGGTCAACTCTACTCAGGTCGAGTCAAGTCAGTCAACTCAATTCAGCTCAACACATACTATGGACCTCTCTGCCTATTTCATACTATCCTGACCCAGGCTCTAATTGGGAGAAAGCTTGAATCCAACAACTAAGAGGAATTTTCTTGTTTGAACCATGATTCCAGACAAAAAAATTTCCTTTGAGCTGAGGGAAACCCTTGCACAAAGGGCTCTAGAAAGAGCCTCCTTTTCTGGCCTGAAGATAGCTCAAATAGCCGCCTAATCCTGGGCTTGCTCCCCAAGACTTCTCAAGCCACCCTCACCCTTCAGGTACAACTTCAAGACCTCGGATTGCAGAGTGAGTTGGTCCCTCACCCTTTAGAATCTGGTTCATATGGGTCCTGAGCCATTCATTCACTCATTCATTCACAAATCTGAATTCAGCACTTGCTGTGTATAAGGCCAGGCACCTTAGAGACATTGTCTCATTTAATTGTTGCAGTAATCAGTATGGATGCAGAACCAGTAAGTGGCCAGCAAGAAGTTTAGCCCAGCCCTGATTTTACAGCCTGTTCTCTTTCCATCATATTCCATTGTCTCTTTTAACAATTGAGTAGAATCTGTAATAAAAGGTAGAGATAACTGAATGCTTAAACAAACACATTCTATATGAAGGGAAAGAGTGGATTAATGAATATTTTATGTAAGGCAAAGTCCCACCTGACCAGTTTATTAGAATTCTTTGAGAAGTGAACTATATAGGGAGATAAAGGGTGACTTTCACAAAAAGCCTTTGTTGAGTTTCTATCCCAAAGCCTATTAATAAAATTGATTCATTATAGAATTGGGCAGAGGTGGGTGATGAGTGGGAGGGAGTCTATTTTTACATGGATAGAGAACTGGCTTAGAGACAAGAAAGAGAGAAAGGAGACAAATGGGTACTTTTCCAAATGGAGGACTGGGGTTACCCAGGAGTTGATGCTGAGTTTGGTCTTATATAACAACACTCACTACACATGCATTGAGCACCTAGTGTGTGCAAGTCCTGTGACCAACACTGGGGATACAAAAAACTGGGGGACCCAGCCCCTGTCCTGGAGAAGCCCAGGAAGAAAATGTGCAATGGTGTCTCCAAGGTTTTAGAAGACAGGAGGTTCCTCAGGGGGCTGAAACACCAAGATATTGGAAATAAAATTGAGGAAGGTGGCTGGGGGAGTGGCCACAGTTGAGACAGCAACCAGGAGATTTGAGCTCCTCCACTGACTTGCTCTGTGATGCTGGGGAAGCCCCTTGCCAGCTCTGGTTCTCCATTTTCTCTCCCATACAATGAAGTAATTCGACTAGATGATCTGAAAGGGGGTGATGCTCTTGGTGGAGGACAATGACTTGAAATAGGACTTCTCCATTTCCTGTGGCCAGAGTGTCCTCTTTTGTCCCTATGCTGTGATGGTGTGGCTGCTCTCTCTCTTTCATTTGTGAACAATGGAGATGAGGCAAAGAGCCATGAGGGCTGTGATGCTGGGGCTCAGAGCCCAGCCTGGAATCCCTTAGCGGCATTTGCTTCAAGTGACTCAGCATCATAAATAGCTCCCATCTGGATGAGCAATGATATCTATAGCGATCGAGCAAGCTCTATATCCATACACACTCTCTCTGTGCAAATATGTGGCTCACTGCATGCTAAATACGAGGTGACCTGGAGACGTTCCTTCTCTTAAACAACTATTTGGTATGAAACTCAAGGCTGTTTATTTAAAGAAACAAGTTTACAACTCTGCACGTTGGATTACTGGCAGTGGGTGGTGGGGAAGAGGCGATATGGCTGAAGGGATGCTGGGTGTGATCTGAGCTTGGCTGGCCACCTGGAAAGGGAGCCGAGGCTGACTGCCCAGCACATCATCCTTCTGTCTGAAACAGCAGAGGGTAACGGACACCACACACAAGATGCTTCAGATACCAGAGCGAGGGGCGGGAGGGGGTTGAACTCTAGCACAGAAAGCTGCAGTTCAGCAGAAAGAGCAAGGTCTCGGCAGTGTCGACAGACAGCCAGGTTGCAGCCCTGCCCAGCCACTGATCATGGGCAGCTCATTCAACCATTCATCAAACACATACCAAGCACCCACGTTGTGCAAGGGACATTCAGGCATGCAGACAAGAAAAAATAGAATGGAATCCAGACTTAGCCATCTACCAGCCATGTGTCTCAGGGCAAGTCCTTTCTCTCGCTGAACTTCAGTTTACTCCTTTGTAAAGTGGGGATAATAATACCCACCTAAGGCTTTTTTTTTTGCGGGGAGGGGGGGAGCATTGAATAAGAAAACTCTGTTGTAAATGGCTCTGAAGATGCAAGACAATACTATTCCACCAAATGACCTACTGAACCATGTCATTGCAACATAGGAGATCCCAGAGGGGAAATGTCATCATGATGGCCTTGACCAGGGTGCCAGAGGTGTGGGGGTACACCCAAACACTGCCCATTGGTGTGATGATGGGTAGAAGTCCTACCTTTGCTTCCTGGCCTGGCTGGGATGCAGATGCCTTCAGTCAGTGAGCAGAGCAGAGGGCATGTCAGAGATGGCACAGCTTCCTGAAGGAGGAAAAAGGACATGGAGGAGTGTGGAGGGTGTTTGGGGCAATTGGCTTCCTGAATGGGCCCAAGCCCCAGGCCTCAGTGAGGCACGACTTGTCCTGATGCCCTGGCCTTTCCTGAGGGCACCACTGCTTTTCTTGGTTCCAGCAATGGGCTGGGCTGGATGGGGCCCTGGCTCAGCATCAGACCCAACTGATGGCCTCTGTCTTACCCAGTCTTCTTGGACAGCAGTTGTCCATCTGGTTCACTGGTTCAGGCAACAAGTGTGTCATAAAACTGACACACTGTTTTTGGCTTGTTTCTGGCTTTAAATGTGACTTCTGATGGGTATGGATGGACGGGATTTGCTGTCAATCTCATCTGGATTTAAAAACTCTGGCTTTGGGGAAATCCATCGTATCTCTCTAAGCCTCAGTTTTCTCATGTGTAAAATGGGGTTTCTAATAGTATAAGCTTCATACACTAAGTGCTGCACGAGTGCTTGTTATTATTATGATCACCAATGTTGTTGTTGCTGAATGAGATCATGTCTGTGAAGATATCTGTTACAGTAAACCTGTAAGAACCAGAGCTCAAAGGGACTGCTTATTTTTCTGGGCCTTCCAAGTTTTCCACCTTTGGCAGAGTGCAGTCTTACCACTTTTCTATTGGTCATTTTAGGAAAAAATATTTGAGTTTTCCTTCTTTGACAGGTTTCCGCCTTACACCAGTTCTGGCTTTCACAGATTTTACTGTCTATTGTAGCTCCTTAAATTTTAGTTACCTTCCTCTGTTTTCTCTTAGGAGACACTAAGTGTCCCTCATAAGGTAGAGGCTGGGTCTTACATGACTTTGTCTTCAGAGCCTTGCACAGGTGTGATATAAAGTAGGTTCCCAGTAGGTATTTGTTGGCTGAAGCAATGCTCTGCAAATTTACTAGCTGTGCCCCTCCCCCCATCCCACACAGGATGAGTAAGAGGAGGCTTCATGCCTATTTTATTGATGAGAACACTGGTACAGAGGTGGGGACACAACTCACCCAAGACCACACAAGGTGAGCGTGGAGCTGGGATTGGAGCCATAGACCCTGCTTTTTCCACCCCAGCCCTCTCTTCACTGTAGCCCAGAGCCTCTCTTAGTGTTTGCTGGGCCCAGGTCTAACCCACCACCTCCTCCCCTGCTGCCTTCACATCCTACTCCTCCAATGACCACCATCCTGCTCACGGTGGCTCCAGGAAGCAGAGCTGATTGGCCCACTTGCAGAGTGGGCTGAGGTTCAGAGGAGTGAGAAGCTTGCCTCAGGTCACAAGGGGCATAGCAGGGATTCTGACAGAGACCAGCTGGACTCCAAGCCCCCTCTGTTACCTGGTAGCCTTCTGGGCCACCCTGGATAACACAGCAACCTGTCCCCCTCGGTCTCAATAACACAACGATGCTTAATTTCCTTTATGGCACGCTTTCCCCAGGAGCTCCAGGAGGTGGAGGGTGGGCCCTGCTGTGTCCTGAGCCTGGCCCTTAACAGGACTTGGAAATATCTGTTGAATGAATGAGTGAATGAGTTGGGTGAATGGCTGTGCCAGGCCATGTTCTAACTGGTGATCCAGCCAAAGGCAGGCACAATCTCTGCTCTCAGGGGGGATATTTAAATTTAAAACTAGCAACTGGATTGGAAACAGGACAAACATGGGGGTGGGGAGGAAGGGAAATGGGGAGGGAGTATATGTGGGTTGGAACCTGCTGACTGCCCAGGAAATGGGCATCTCAGAGCAAATGGCCTTCCTGTCATCAGGCAAGGCCACCGTGCTGGGTTGGGGAGGCTGGCCTTTAAAAAGGCAACGAAAGAAAGCTGGCCTGTGCCATTTTGTTTAACGTCTACCTACTGCTGAGCCCCAAACAGCTAACCCATCCCGCCACATTTGCTGCTGCTGTTAGTTACTGTTGAGTTGGCTGCGACTCATGGCAACCTTACGCACAACAGAATAAAATGTTACCCAGCCCTGCGCCATCTTCACGATTGGCACATTTGAGTCCATTGCTATGGCTTTTGTGTCAATCCATCTCATGGAGGGCTTCCCTCAATTTCACTGACTCTACTTACCAAACATGTTGTCCTTTTCTAGCGATTTGTCTTTCCTGATCAAAAGTGTCTTTCCTATACAAATAAGTGAGTCAAAGTCTCACCATTCTCACTTCTAAGGAGCATTAGATGCTTAACTCCCACTAGTTGTGTGAGTTCAAGGGTGGGCAGAGGGCATGTCAGGGTGACTTAGGAATGGGGGCTTGTGGGAGTAACAATCAGAATTACTCTGACTTAAACCTGAGTGGGCCTTCCTGTTGCTCTTCTCACTGTGCAGGTGCGTGGTCCACTCAGCACATATCATTACTGAGCACTCTGGCTGGGAGCTGGTGGTGGAGACGGAACCAGTAGAGCATGACTGCCATTTTCAGTTTACCTCCTGTGTGCCATGCCCTTCACACCTGCAATCTCTAATGCTCAAATTAACCTGGCCAGGCCAACGTTGGAATCCCTATCATACTGATGACGGCACTGAGGCTCTTTCATTGGCTGAACCCTGACCCACCCTGTGGAATTGGAGGCCTTCCCTCAGCCCCCCACCAAATCCCTGTGGCCAGTCCTGGTCCTTGTCCTAGCCACAGCCCAGCAAAGGCCTCTTCTGTCATCCAACTTCTCCCAATATCACAGAGGAATATTGGAGCCACAGTCAGAACCCAGGTCTCTCATCCTACTCTACAAGTGAGATGTACAAAGCTCACAGCCTGATGGGGACACAAATGGGCAAGGTATAATTAAAATACAATGTGACACCTGCTCTGCCAGCTGAGGCTCAGAGGAGGCCAAGTGGATGGTAGAACAGGAAGGGCTTTCCAGACAGACACAACAGCATCTACAAAGGCATGGAGGTGAGAGGCATCGCCTGCTCAGGGGTCTCTGAGGAGTTTGGCTTTGCTGGAGCTTTGGGGTGAAAGATGAGGCTGGGGGGTTGTCAGTTGGTTTAGGAAGACCTTGGAAGAGATTGGTCTTCACCCCAAGGTGATGAAGGGACACCATGGGCATCCAATTTGTGTTCTAGAGAGATACTTCAGAGGTGAGGATGGGAAAGTGAAAGTGGGGAGCCAGGAATCCTCTTCCCAGGTGGTAGACAGAGGAGTAAAGGCAGTGCTCAGGGGTAGAAAGGGTGGGAGGGGTAGGTAGCAGGACTTGGTGCTTGATGAGGTGTGGGATTGAGGGAGGATCAGACTCTCAGACTCCTGGCTTGGGTGGCACGTGGGAAGGTGACATGGAGCCAATTCTTTTTTTGGCTGAATCCTGACCCACCCTGTGGAACTGGAGACCCTCCCTCAGCTCCCTCCACGCCCAATCCCTGTGGCCAGTCCTTGCCCTTGTCACAGCCACAGCTCCAGCAAAGGCCACCTCCATCACCCAACTGCTCCCAAACTGTGTCCTAGCAACCTCGCAGCCCTCACCTTGGCAGTCCTAGCTTCTGCACTCTCCCACTCTGAGTGACAGGTGGAGAAACTGAGGCTCAAGAGTCAATGTAACTTACTTGGGTCACACAGACCTGCCCAGGGAACTGCACCTCAGCCCGTTCTCCTTGGTCCTTAGACAAGGGTGGTGCCTAGGACAATGGGAAGGACTTTGGACTGGGAGCCTCGAGGGCTGGGCTCTGACCTCAGTGCTGGCCTTCTGCCTGAGGGACCCTGGACATCTCTTCCCCTCCATGAGCCTCAGTTTTCCCTTCTGTACAATGAGTTTGGACAACGCCATCTCCAAAGTCTAAAATTGACTTATTCCATCTTTGCTCTTTGCCATGATAATTGGTTGGATGCTTTGTTGATGACATGGATTTTGGTTTCAGACTCCAGAGAGTTCAGTCCTGGTTAACTTGGACCAGTTCTTTTACCTCTCTGAGCCTAGATTTTTCACCTGTAAAATGGATATATCCCATGCTACTTAACCCAAAGGGATGCTATGAGAGTCCGCTGAAATGGCATAAATTAAAGGGCTTTATAAATGCCAAAAACCAAAAAAAAACCAAACCTGTTGCTGTCGAGCTGATGCCAACTCATAGTGACCCTATAAGACAGAGTAAAACTGTCCCATAGGGATAAATGGCAAAGAGCTACACAAATGCTGCCTATTTCATTTTTTTATCACATGGGCTATGCTCAGCAACAATTCATTGGACCAACAGTAACAATAAAACAACAAGAAGCACGTATTAAACACTTACTATAAGCATTTTGCTGAGTTGTTTTCCTCCTATTATCTCATTTTATTTTCATAACAACCATCTCAGGTACTTGCTATCATTTAAAATTGTTCCCATTTTGCAGGTGAAAAATAAAGGCCTTATATGGTTTAAGCATAGGAAGAAGTTGGCAAGGCTCCCTGGCTTTAAAGCTCGAGCTTTTAAATCTGAATGAGGTGGTCACCTCAGGATCTCTTCTCTCCATCCTGGGATTTTCCTCATGCCAGAACCCAGGGTCTAACTGAGAGTTTGGAATGCAGGTGGTGGCACTAACATTTATTGAGCATCTTCTATGTGCCATATGTATGTACCAGGAGCTCTGGTAGCACAGTGGTTAAGAGCTTGGCTACTAACAAAAAAGGTCAGCAGTTTGAATACACCAGCTGCTCCTTGGAAGCTCTATGAGGCAGTTCTACTCTGTCCTATGGGGTCGCTATTAGTTGGAATTGGCTCGATGGCAACAGGTTTTAATAAGACAATGTTTGTTTCTATGTGCCAAGAATTGACCAGCTTCCCAGACTTTAACATGCATGCAGCCACCTGCTGGGGTGGAGGGATGTTATTAGAATGCAGATTTTGGCTCTGTAGGTCTGGGGGGGTAGCCTGAGACCCTCTAGTTTCTAATAAGGTCCCAGGTGATTCTGATGCTGCTGGTCTGTCAACCACAAGCTGTGAGTGGCAAGGTGCTGCTGTTGTTGTTGTTTGCCATCGAGTTGATTCCAACTCACAGTGATCCTAGAGGACAGAGTAGAACTGCTTCACAGGGTTTCCTAGGCTGTAATCTCTACAGGAGCAGATCATCAGGTCTTTTCTTCTGTGGAGTAGCTGGTGAGTTCGAACCACCAACCTTTAGTTAATTGCCGAGTGCTTAACCACTGTACCACCAGGTCTCCTTAGCTTAGTGCTAGGGGACTTCAAACATTATCTTATTAAATCCTGTGGACTACATTTTACAAGGTCTGGGTTCACAGGTGGGGAAATTGAGGCTCGAGAGTCAATGTAACTTACTCAGGGTCACACAGCACACAAGGGTGGCCCCTGCTCTGGGTTCTGTGTCTACAGCAGAGACAGGCAGTGGTCTCAGAGGCCCCTGCTAGGAACTGTTTCTTACTTTCAGCTTACAAATGAGCAGACCGGCTCCCAGGGAGCCGGCTCCCAGAGGGAACAGGGCCCTGGCTGGGGGTGTCTCTGCACTGGAGTGACAGTCTCAGGGCCAGGACTGGATGCTTTACTTTCAGGTCTCACCCCACGTACCTCACCCTAATCCTGGCTCTGTTGGATCCTGTCTTCATTTAAAAATTTGGTGCATTTTTTTTTTTTTTTTGCATTGATTTTGTTTTATAAAAAACATTGCATAAAATATTATTTCTCTTGAATACCAGGGCTTTTAAAAAGCACCTTATTAAAATTTGCACTTGAGGGGAGTGCCTCCTTATGTGTCTCACCCCAGCCCTATCTTCCCATCCCCCACCAGCCTCGGGGCATTAGGATGCTGCCCAAAAGGCACCACAGGGTCCGCTGTAGCCAGCCGGCCATGGATTTACTTCCTGCGGAGGCATCCTTTCCCTGCCCTTTGGCTGACCTGTGCTCAAGATGGCAGCAGAACCCAGGGCCTGTGGGAGGGTCCAGCCATCACTCTGGTGTGGGCTTCACCTCCTCTAGTCCCTAACTGGCTGGGTGAAGCGGGAAATGACTTAACCACAATATAGATTACATCACCCCTCTGCTTCATAAACGGAGCAATGGTGGCTCAGTGGTAAAATTCTCACCCTCCATGCAGGAGACACGGGTTTGATTCCTGGCCAATGCGCCTCATGTGCAGCCACCGCCTCTCTGTGAAGGCTTGTGTGTTTCTACGATGCCGAACAAGTTTCAGTGGAGTTGCCGTGAGTCACGGGTCATCTTGACAGCAGCTAACAACAACAACTGCTTCACAAACCTCCCTCACACGGCCTTCCAAGCCCTGCCCAATTTGGCCCATGTTAACCTCCCTGTCCTCATTTTCTACAGCTGCTCCTCCCTTCCATCACTTGGCTCTAGTCATGCAGACCTTCTTTCTGTCCTACGACCCTATCTGGCTTTTTCTACCCCAGGACCTCTGCATTATCTGTTCCTTCTGTCTGAACGCCTGTCCTAGGGCCGACTTCTTCTCATCATTCAGAACTCAGCTTAAATGCCTCCTTCTTGAAGTCTTACCTGATCAATCACCTTATATAAATGGCCCCCATCCTCCTCTAGCACGCACACAAAAAAAAAAAACCCATTGCCGTCAAGTCAATTCCGACTCATGGTGGCCCTATAGAATAGAGTAGAACTGCCCCATAGGGTTTCCAGGGAGAGGTTGGTGGATTCGAACTGCCCGCCTTTTGGTTAGAAGCCTGAGGTCTTAACCATTGCACCACACATCCTTTTCTGTCTTTCCTAGCACTTATATGAGGCAGTGGTCGTTCAGTGGTAGAATTCTCACCTTCCATGCAGGAGGCTGGGGTTTGATTCCCACCCAACGCACCTCATGTGCAGCCTCCACCCGTCTGTCAGTGGAGTCTTGTGTGTTGCTGAGAGGCTGAACAGGTTTCAGCAGAGCTTCCAGACTAAGAGGGATTAGGAAGAAAGGCCTGGCAATCTACTTTAGAAAAGCAGCCAGTGAAAATGCTATGGCTCACAGCAGTCTGATCCACAACCAATCATGGGAATGGCACAGGACCAGGCAGCACTTCGTTCTGTTTTGCATTGGGTTGCCAGGAGCTGGCAGCCGAGTGGATAGCAGCTAACAACAATAGCACTTACATGGCTTGGCAAAATGATTTTCTTTGTTTATTGGCTTGTTTTCTGTCTCCCCCACTAGAACATGAGCTCTGTAATGGCACAGATCTTGTCTGTCTTATCCTTCATTGTCTCACCAGCTCCTCACACAGTTCCTGGCCCATAACAGGCACTCAATGAGCGCTGATGAATCAATTAAACATTTCCCTGGACTTCAATTCCTCTTTTGTGAAACGGAATGATGAGCCTAACTCTACAGGGTTATCATCAGACTTGAATGCATGTTTGTTGGGTACCTGCTAAATTTTTTTTTTTTTTTTTGCTATGTGTCTGTCAGGCCTCAAAATGACCCATGGGGTCAGCAATATTGTCCCCATTTCACAGATGATGAAATCGAAGCTCAGAGAATGAATGAGACTGGCCAAGATTGCCCAGCCAGGAGTGCCAGGGCTGGGATTCTCTCTGTTTGGAGCAGCGCCTGGCCTCTTGCCCTGCCCCGAGGAGGCGCTGAGCAACATGAGAGCTGATCTGAGCTCCTGCAAGTCTCTTGCCATCTGCTGCTTGAACTGTAAGACCCTACTAGCCTGTCTGGCTGCCGCAGCTTCCTGATGAGCCAGAGACAGGAATTCTAATGGCTGGGTGTTGTGAAGCACAAAGGCCTGCCTCTTGCAAACGTAGAGATACATTTTCTCCTTGTTGGCAATTACCATGCTGAATGCCTGGGGAATGGTTTTCATCTTCCAGGCACTTTACCAAGATTAACTTCTGAACCCTAGGCAGCAACGCTCGCTGCAGCTCTGGTTGGTGGTTGGGGCGGGGGGGTGGGGGTGGGTAGGAATCTGGGGAGTGTGAGCGGTGATGTCGTCTGTCACAGAGGAAGCTGGGGTTCAGAAGGACTTGATGCCCCCAAGCCAACTCTTCTAGAAGTTTGGGCTTTTTTCCTGACGGTGTTTCTCCACTGTTCAAAATGCAGTCTAACTGACCTTCTCAAGGATTCAAGGTTTCTAATCCTTCCTGTACCATTTCACTCATCAGTGCTTTCCACCGAGGTTTACTGAGATCTCCTAGGCCGCCTTCGAGACCCCGGGGATGCAATGGGAGTTATGCTGTTAGCTACTGTAGACTCATGGTGACCCCATGCACAACAGAAGGACAAGTTTCCCAGTGCTGCACCACCCCATGATTGGTTGTGGGTTTTCAGTGGCTGGTTTTCAGAAGATTGCCAGGGCTATCTTCCTAGACTGTCTTAGTCTGGAAGCTCCACTGAGACCTGTTCAGCATCATAGCAACACACAAGCCTCCGCTGACAGACAGGCGGAGGCTGTTCATGAGGTGCTGGGAATCAAACATGAGTCTCCTCTACGGAAGGTGAGAATTCTACCACTGAACCACCAAAGCCTTATGGTAGCATGCAATGGGGGAACAAAATATACAGTGCCCCTGCCCTCACACAGATACTGAATCACTAAGGGAGATAGGTGGCAGAGTCCTGTCAGTAATGGGCCGTGTGGTTTTGTGTTAGTCCCTTCCCCTCTCTGGGCTTTGAGGTTGAGTCTTATTCTCCACCCCTAACGCCCCTGCTTAAATACCTTTGGTGGCCCCTCCTTGCTTACAGAGCAAGGTGAGAGTCTTTGGTCCGGTATCCAAGGTCCCTCAGAGTTGGGCTCTGGCCGATGTCTATCAGTATGCCCTGTCTACTTTCCTACCCTCCTGCCCCATTTTAATTTAACCAACACTCATATGACCCTTTCTAAGTGCCAGCCAGGGTCTAAACACTTCTCAAATTTGAACTTGTTTAATCCTCACAGGAACCCCCTGAAATAAGTATTGTTATTCTCATCATCTCTGTGGTAAAGATGAGGCACATACCGTCTAAGCCCACCCAGCTACTTAAAGCCATGGCTGAGATTTGAATACAGGCAGTCTGGCTCTTGATCCAGGCACTTCATGACTACATGAGACCACCTCTCTGCACACCCTGGTACTGGCCCCAGTGCCCTAAGCTTCCAGGTGCAACTCAGCAGCCATTGTCCACCTCCAGGAAGTCTTCCCTCACGCGTCCTAGGTTGAATTAATTCTTTGTGCCTCTGTGTTCCCACAATGCCTTGCACATTCCTTTCCCATTGCAGCCTTTATCACAGGGTGCCATTATGCTTGCTTGGGCATTGTGTCTTCTGCTAGATGCTGAGCACCTCAAAGGGGGAGGCTGTGCCTTTCTGCCTCCTATGTACTCAGCTCGGCATCTCCATACCATGCAATCAGAGACATTAAAAAAAAAAAAACAAGACCAGCTTTTATCATTCCTTTGCTTAAAGGCACCCAGTGACCATTGTATCCTTTCATTGTATTTAGAATAAAAATCTCTACTGACCATGGCCTAGAGGCCCTGCACGACTTCGTTCCTGCCCCCTCCCTGCCCTCATTTGTTATCAGTCTCCCCTTGCTCACTCTGCTCAAGCCACACTAGCCTCTTGGCTGTCCCCAAACAGTCCATGCACACATTAGGGCCTCTGCCTGAGCTACTTTCTCTGCCTGGAATGTTCTACCCTACAACCGCAATGACTTCTTGTTACTCAGGCCTCCATTCCATGTCACCATCGCAGACAGACCCTCCCTGTCCTATTAGTATACTTAACCTTTTCATATTTACTTTGCAATTGTTATTAATTACTGTGTTGACTGCGAGTCTGTAAGCCCCATAAGAACAAGGACCTGGGGTGTCTTGTTCTGCTCTATCACCAGCACCTGGAACAGCGCCTGGCACAGAGAAGCCACTCCGTGAATAAATGTTGAAGGAAGAGTAGATCCTCACCAAGGTCCCTTTGAAATCCTACACGTTACAGCTCAACTAGGTCCAGACACCACCACCCATTTGTCACTTTGTTTTGGTCACTTGTGTGTTGCTGTGATGATGGAAGCTATGACACTCATATTTCCAATACCAGCAGAGTCACCTACAGTAGACAGATTTCAGTGAAGCTTTCAGACTAAGAAAGACCAGGAATAAAGTTCTGGGAATTTACTTCCAAAAATTAGCTAAATGAAAACTTTATAAATCATAACAGTATATTGTCTGATATAGTGTTGGAAGATTAGCCCCCTAATTTTGAAGATGTTGTGGACCAGGCATTGTTTTGTTCTGTACGCCATGAGTCAAAGTTGACCTAAGAGCAGGTATCAACAACAGGTCCAGATAGGACAACCCTTGCTACACTGTGCCCTTCTCCCTCCAGCCTTTTTGACACGAGGAAGGAAATGGCATCCTAAGTTTATGGTCTGAGAAACTCTAAAGCTCAATCTTCCAGGCAAAATGGTGAACTGAAAAGAACTCTAGATTATGAGCTCAAAGACCTTGGCTCTGATCTCAGTACTGTGGAACTTTGGGCAAATTCCTTTCCCCCTCTGATCCTTGTCTTCCTCATCTGTAAAATGGGACTTTGGGGCTTGATGATTTCCAAGTCCATTATTTGCATAACTTCAAGCCTTCTGTATTTATGAGCTCATGATTCAGACTTCTTTGAAAGGGAAGCTCTCATGTTTTCTTTACAGAGCTCAATTTGTCTTTTGGTCAGCCTTGCAAATAGCCGATGTCCCATGGCACAGTGTAGATAATGGAGATAAACCATTTTGGCTTGGCAAACATGTTGAAGGTGGATGCACCCCTCATTTTTTTTCTGAAACAGTTTCTTCTCATGCATGTGGCTCATCACGATAGTGTGATCCATCTTTCAAAACTTTCTGCTAAGGACAGGAATGCTCAGAACAAATCTTGGAGTGAAGGTCATGGTTTGAGTTAGTAACTTCCAAAGTGATTCAGTATCTGAAAGGCACAAGTTGTTATTGATGTTTAAATCCTCCGGCATGAAATGATATGATGTGTTGGATTTGCTCCAAAATAATTCGTGGTGTGTGTGTGTGTGTGTGTGTGTGTGTGTGTGATAAGAGTGGAGTGGGTATAGATGAAAATAAACTGGCCAGCTGTTGACGCTGAATGATGGGTATGTGTGGGCTTATTATACTATTCTTTCTATTTTTTCAATATGTTTGTAATATTTCATAACAAAAGGCCCTTTGGAGACTGGCTCCAGCCTTTCTCTCCACTCTCATTTCACAGTCCCCATCCTGAGGACCCTCCAGAATGGTGACATCACACTGGTGGCTATGATTTTCACACCTCTAGGCTTTTACACTCAACATTTATATATAGTTCCATCTGTCTGAGGTCCTTCTCATCGTTCCTTGTAATTAATCACTCCTGCCTCTAAGATCCCACAGCCTGTTATGTTGTTGTTGTGTACTGTCAAGTGAATTCCAACTCACAGAGATCCTGTATGACAGAGTAGAACTGCCCCATAGGTTTTCTAGGCTGCAATCTTTAGTGGAATAAATTGCCAGGTTTTGCCCCATGGTGTGGCTGTTGGGTTCAAATGCTGACCTTTCGGTAAGTGGCCGAGCGCTTAACCATTGTACCACCAGGGCTCCTTACAATCTGTTACACACACCTCTCTCATAGCACTTATCACACCATACTGCTTTTGCTTTCTTTCTCTGCTTGCTTTGCTGGTCTGAGACCTCCTCAGGACACTTCTCTGCACCCCCAGTGCACAGCCAGGGCCTGGCACATGGCAGGTCCTCAACACATGCATCCAGAAGGAATAATAGCAACAGCAGTAGTTACCATTTTTTAAGCACTTTCTCTGTGTCAGGTTGTGCCTGATGCTCGTTACATAGCTTTCTCATTAAATCCTCACCACACGTGGGTATTATTAACAGCACCATTCTCCTTCTGTAGCTGAAGAAACAGTCTCAGAAGGTCATTGCCCAAGGTCACATGTTAGCAAGTAACAGGGTGGAAATTTGGACTCAGAAGGGAAACCACTGTGCCCTTCTCCCTCCCACAGAGGGAGCTTTGCCTTCTTCTTATCACTGTATCGGGGATTTCGAGGCTTCTCTATGAATAAAAAAAAAAAACAGGCCCAGCAGTTTGGGAGCCTGGATGTTAGGCCTAAGTCTGCTCTAAATTGCTGGGTGACCTTGGACAAATCACCTCTGCCCCTAGGCCCTGACTCCTTTTGAGACGCTCTTTGAGCCAGAGGATCACGTGATCCGAGGGCCCTCCCAGCTTCTGCTCCAGAGAAAACCTTCCTGTTTCACATTTTGTTTCCCGCCGCCGTATTGGCTTCCCTGCTTCTCATCCAGCTTCAACCTCTTTTCTTGCTAACTGCAACCTCCCAGAGCCAAGCCGCGTTCACAACCTGCTGCCCTGGTCGCCCTCTTCCCTCTTCGGTCCTGGCGGCTGGGGTTTCTCCGGAGGTGGGGGCGGAACCCTGGGCCAGAGGGAGGGGAAGCCTGTAGCTGCCCAGCGAGTGCGGCTTCCCCGCGGTTTCTCGGCCCCCTCCCCCCACGGAAACTCAGCCTCGCACTTTCTAGGGATGTTCCAGGGACAGCCAGAGTCAGGTTTGCAGCTGCCTGCCGCCGCGACCTGTGCTAGCTCTCCGAGGTCCGTGGACCGGAAGTCGGGTGGGGGTGGGGTGGGGGTCTGGAGAGAAGAGAGGGCGGCGCACTCCTTCCTCTTAGCCGGGTAGCTCAGCCTAGGCTCAGCCTCTCCAGCTGGAACCGGGACCCTTCTGTACCTGTCTTCCCTTCCACCCTCCTTCTGACTTCCAGCTGGGACCCGCCATTGCACGGCCAGGCCTTGGAGATCTGCAGACCCAAGCCAGAGACGCGCGGTTCTCACTACGCGCCCCCTTCCCAAGTCCGCCCCTGACACTGCTCTGGGGGAAGCCGAAATCCCCTAATCGAAACAACCACCCACCCCCAAGAAGCGCGGGAGGCCCCAGCCCCTCGGCTTTGTTCCGTGTTCGCCGGCAGGCTGGCTGCCGGAGCTGTCCGCCGCCGCGGTGCTGACGCGGGGAACGGAGCCCGGGGGGCTACGAGCTTTCCTTGGCGGCCGAGGTACTGAACCGGCACCGAACCAGGAGAGGAGCCCGCCGGGCGCGGCTGTCCGCTTCTGCGGTGCTGCTCGGGGAGAGGAGCCTGCCCGGCGCGGGAGCTGTCCCAGATGTGGTGCTGAAGCGAGAAGGCGCACCTAGCGCCCTCCGCCTCGCCCGGGAAGAACCGCCGGCGGCTGAGGGCTGCCGGTAGAGCGATGGAGGACCAGAGGAAGCCGCCTTGAGGGAGCTCCGCAGCGCGGGGCCTATGGCTAGGGTTTCTCTGGCGAACCGACTCCAGCGGAGGAGGTGGCGGCCCAGCAACAGAAAGAGAGCGCGCGTTCTACGAACCTGTTGGAGGCTGCAGCTCCTTCGCGGCGGAACAGGGCGCCCGGGACCGAGATTCTGGCGCGTCTTCTCCTCTCCACTCTTCCTTGACTCCTCCGCCAAGGCGCTCCCTCCTGCCTGGGCTAGCACATGTGCACTCAGGGGGCGCCGAGCCCCTTTTTGGTCCGCCCCGAATGTCAGCCGAGCCGCAGGGCACGGAGCCGAGAGGCCTCCCCCAAGGGCAGACCCGCTCCCAGGGAGACCCAAGCTTCCTGAGAAAGGAGGCGGGGGCTGGTGGCTGGGACCAGAGAGGGCGCCAGCAGAGGTGGCTGTGAAACCAAGAGGGAGTCATGGGGGAGTTCCCTGTACAGACAATTCTGCCCTGAAGTTTGGGGATCTAAGGGTCTGTCACTAGGGGGTCCTGCCTTAGAAAAATCTCTGCCTCCCTCTCCATTTGCAGATCTCATACCTGCTCTGTTGCAAACACCACTCACTGGTCTAATGGCCTCTAGTATCTCATTCCAGCCCCTCGTCTACCATGCCCCAGGAGTGAGTTTTCTGATAAAATGCAAACTCTTTGGTGTGGCACTTAAAGTCCTTCACCAACATGACTGAGGCCCGCTCTCCATTTGCACTCCCACAGTGACAGGGGACCACTGGGGCTCACCCCAGTGCCTTAGTACCTGATGTTCCCTTTGGCTGGAATATTTTCCCCTTTATGACTTATGCTCTATCTACAAGTTAAAGTGTCCTCATTCTCAGTAAAAATTTCCCTGACCCCTAAGTCAAAGTTATTCGCTTCCTCTTCTGGACTCCCACAGTCCTTTACATCCCTCTACTAGACTTCTTACCACATTGTATTATAGTTACTTATGCATCTATATCTTCAGTTAGCAGGCTCATAAAAACCAGGCCTATATTTTATTTTTCTGTGTATCTCCATCTCCCTACTGGCGACTGACACACAATAGGTGTTGAATTATGTTCGTGAATGAATGGGCATGTAAGAAGAGGCCAGACTAACTTCCTTTACTTCATGCTACTGCCCGTTTGATTTCTATATTTGTATCACAACCTGCGAGGCTCTACCTGGTGACATCCCTGACTAACCCTCCTGTCTTGTTGCCACCTACTCTCCCCTAACTCTATCTTGATTTTGTACTAAGCTACTTCCCCCCCCCCCCCCCGTTTATTGATTCTTCCACTGGAAACCACCATCCCCTTGATCTTCACATGGCTGAGTTGTTCTAGTCATTTGGATCTCAGCCTCAAATATCACCTTCTCAAAGGGGCCTTCTCTGGTCATGCTATCTAGTGTTTGCTTCCCCAATTACTCTAAACAATGTCTGTTTCACTTTTTCTTCATACGTATTTCTCTCTAAAATTATTTTATTTATGCCTTTACTTGCTTATTGTTGGCTTCTTCTTCCTAAAGGAAACTCTACTAGGGTAAGGAACATGTCAGCCTCGTTCACCGTAGTTTCTCAGTGGTCAGCATTCTGAGAGGAACTGACCTTACACCAATGCATCCCTAGTTCTTTTCTCCCTGGAAAGACTTAATTCTGGAATCTTCTATTAGGTATAAATCAACTAAGAATGTTTAAAGAAAGAGGATCACACTGACATTCCACAGGAGAGTGAAGGAGAGGAAGGGGAGAGCCACAGATAAGTGGCTGTGAAGTTAAAGGCCTGAATCACAGCCCTTTTTTGACCCTGGATGACAAAACCACAGAGTCCACTCACTTGTCCACATCATACAAAGCACTTTCACATCCACGATCTCATTTGATGTTCACAACACCCCTATTTGGTAGACATTATTCTCCCCATTTTACAGCTAGAACAACTGAGACCTAAACAGGCAGGCTGACTTGACCAAGATCACACAGCTTGTAAATGGCAACACTATTTCTGGCACTGTGCTACATACTGGGGATCTAGAACAAAGGCATGACTTCTACTCTCCAGGATTTAGCATTAGTAGGAAGCATAGGCACATAAACAGTATAATTTGATACATGCTCAGCAGTGATTCTCAACCAGGAAAGGGGCAGGGAGGGGAACAAATGGGTAGGCTGTCAGAGTCAGAATAACCTGAAAGTCTTTTCAGTAACAATTACAATTTGTTGAGTACTTGCTAGGTGTCAGGCACTGTGCTAAGTGTTTTATATATTTTGTCTCAACATACCATTCCTGCTTACTTCTATCCCCATTTTACAGATAGAAAACTGAGCCTTAGAGAGGTTAAGTAATTTGGCCAAGGTTATGAAGCTGGTAAACTGCTGAGGTGGGACTTAACCTGGGTTTGCTTGACTCAGCCTGAGCTTTTAACCACTGTGTATCTCGAACTTACAGAATCAGGGTTTCTGGTGAGCAGTGATATGCCTGGGATTTGAACATGATTTTTAGGTTGTTCTGATATGTCTTCACCCCTGTTGAGAAACACTTATTACAGAGTGCTGTGAGAACAGGGGAGGTAAGAATGAACAGTATTTGTGGGGAGAAACGACAGGAGGTTGAAATCAGATACTGAAGGGTTAAGTGAGCTTTTCCAGGTAGGTGCGTGTCCTGAATTGAATTATGTCTCCCCAAAAATGTGTGTACCAACTTGGTTAGGCCATGATTCCCAGTGTAGTGAGGTTGTTCTCCATTTGTGATTGTAATTTTATGTTGGGAGGATTACAGTGGGATTGTAACACCTTTACCCAGGTCGCATCCCTGATCCAAGGTAAAGTGAGTTTCCCTGGGGTGTGGCCTGCACTACCTTTGACATATCAAGAGATGAAAGGGAAGCAAGCAGAGAGTGGGGGACCTCATACCACCAAGAAAGCAGCTCCAGGAGCAGAGTGTGTCCTTTGGACCCGAGGTCCCTGTGCCCGAGAAGCTCTTCCAGAGCCGATAGGGAGAGAAAGCCTTCCCCTGGAGCCAACGCCCTGAATTTGGACTTGTAACCTACTAGACTGTGAGACTAGAAATTTCTCTTTGTTAAAGCCACCCATTTGTGGTATTTCTGTTACAGCAGCACTAGATAACTAAGACATTCGGAATGGGGAGCATTCCAGACAGAGAAAACAGAATACTCAAAGGCCTTGAAGTGTGAAAATGAGGGCACTATTAGTGGTTTGGTGTCCCTGGCTGGTACAAAGGAGGTTCAAGCTAACCCAGAGGTGCCTGGGAAGAAAGGCCTAGCAATCTACTTCCAAAAAATCAGGCACTGAAACACCTATGGAGCATAGTTCTACTCTGACACATGAGTTGAAGTTGGCTTGACAGCAACTGCGTTTTTACTGGCTGGTGGTTCGGTGTGCATAAAGTGTAAGATTGATGTAGGCAGCAGGAGGTGGGAACTCAGGCTGGAATTTGGTTGGATTTGACCCCTATGGGCATTGTTACAATTCTGCTTTAACAACTGCCTTTACCACCTTGATCATCCCTAGAGTAACAATATTGGATAAATCCCTTAGAATTTGCAAAGCACTTTCCACTAACCTTGGAAAAACCACTCTGGAGTGATGTGGACCTGAAGCTCCATGCTAGCACCTAGCAAAGAACCTGGACCAATGTAGGTGCTTAGTAAGTATTTGTTGAAGAGGAAGACACTGGATGCAGGGGGTCCAGTTTATAGATTTTTGCCATAATTTATGTGACAGAGAAGTGATGAGAAGCATCGCTTGATTCAAGATTGCAGAACTCTTTGGACTACTCACTTCAGAAAGTCAAATTCTACTCCTCTCTCCCCAAGAGCACCATGGGGAGGCTGAAGTTTAGCTCTCCAAAATGGTTGCTGAATAATAGTGACAATTTTCCTCTGCAACATACAGGAAATCCTGTTGGCACCCAGGCAAGCAACACATGGCCAAGCTAGGATTTCCTCTGTTGTATGAACTTTATGTCTTTTGGCTCCTGGATTTGGGTCCTGATGGTCTCTATTATGTGGCAATAAACATTATATGCCATCATTTGTTTCAGTGTTTTAAAGGGAAATCACCATGCTAATGAAACTCCAGCCTTGGCTCAAGAACTAAACTCAACCTTCTGTCTCTCCACCCCTTTGGGAAGTCCACATGGACCCAGATAGTGGCTAATTTAAAGAGGGAGGACTGACTTATATTTGGTCCCTTTAAAGTCCTTGACATACGTTAATCCTATGAGGTAGGGATGACTCTTATCCCCACTTTACAGATGGGAAAATTGAGGAAAAGGAGGTCAAAAGACTTGCCCAAGGTCACACCCTGTCAGAGGCAGGCTTCAAACTCAGGCTGTTTGATCCTTAGGTCTGTATGCTCCAATCATTACATCAGACTGTCTCCCAGATTAAATATTTTCATTGTGTTTCTTTCCAGATCTGTGTGATCCTGGACAAATCATTTCATCTCTGTAAGCCTCAGTTTCCTCTTCTGGGAAATAGGGATAAAAATAGTTACCAAGGAAATTTGTTGGGGGAAAAATAAATGAAGCAATGTATGGAACAACTAAATGGTGCTGTCCATGTAGTACTGGTTCCTTTCCTGGCCTTCCTCATCTTGACCAGTGACTCCACCATCTGCCCAGATGCTTGGGCCACAAACTCAGGGGCCACTGTTGAATTTTCACTCAGTATCAATTCATCAGCATGTCATTTAAGCTCTTCCACCAAAATGTATTCTAAACCCATCTTCTTCTCTCTCTCTCAACCACAAGTTATCATAATCTCCTTCCTGGACTGTTACTATGTAGCTTCTTTACTGGTTTCTGATTCTACTATTACTTTCCCCAATTATTTCTAAAATATGTATGCTCACACAGAAAAGGACACAAATCATGTGAACAACATGGTGAATTATCCCAAAGTGAGCACAACTGTGTAACCAGCACCCAGGTAATTAAACAGAACATTACCAGCCCTCCTCGTGTCACCCCAATTATTATTCCCTTACTCCTACTCATAGGTAACCCACAAATCTGACTTCTGGCATTATAGATTAATTTTTTCTGATTTTTGGACTTTATAAAATGGAGCCATACAGTATGTAATCTTTTGCGTTTGGATTTTTTTTCTCAACATTATGTTTGTGAGATTCATCCAATGTTGTTGCCTATGTCAGCAATACGTTTTTTTCCCTTGCTATTTTTTTATATAGTATCTCACTGTATGAATATGCCTCAATTTATGTATTTATTCTGTGTTGATGGCTATATGGGGTATTTCCAATTTTTCTATAAATCTTTTGATACATATATGTAAGCATTTTTGTAAGATATTGTCATGGATTGAATTGTGTCCCCCCAAAATATCTGTCAACTTGGCTAGGTCATTATTTCCATTATTGTATAATTGTCTACCATTTTGTCACTGATGTGATATCCCTATGTGTTGTAAATCCTATCACTATGATGTCAATGAGGTAGATTAGTGGCATTTATATTGATGAGATCTACAAGATTAGATAGTGTCTTAAGCCAAACTCTTTTGAGATTATAAAAGAGAGAAGAGAGCAGAGAAACACAGGGACCTCATACTTCCAAGAAAGAACAGGAGTGCACGTGCTTTGGACCCATGGTCCCTGCACTGAGAAGCTCCTAGTCCAGGGAAAGATTGATGACAAGGACCTTCCTCCAGAGCCGACAGAGAAAGGCTTCCCCTGGAGCTGATGCCCTGAATTTGGACTTCTAGCCTCCTGGACTGCGAGAGAATAAACTTCTGTTTGTTGAAGCCATTCACTTGTGGTGTTTCTGTTACAGCAGCACTAGATAACTAAGCCAGATATATTCCTAGAAGTGGAATTGCTGAGTAAAGAGTACATATATTCAGCTTTAATATATACTCCCAATAGTTCCCCAACTTGAGAAAACAATTTACACTCTCATAAGCCATGTTCGAATGTTCCAGCTGCCCCATATTCTCATCAACACTTGGTATTGTCAGTCTATTTTTAATTTTATATTTATGCACTTTTTGTACGAGTATATAGTGATATATCATTGTAGTTTTAATTTGAATTAACTTGAATTTACCTAATGAGTAATGACGCTGAGTATTCTTCCACATGTTTAATAGCTATTTAGAAAATTTCTTTTGTCAAGTGCCTGTTTATGCATTTTGCCAATTACTCTATTGTGGCATCCATCTCTTTCTTATTAATTTGTAGGAATTCTTTATATATGATGCATATGAGTCCTGTAAGGTTATATATATTGTAAATATCCCCTCCCATCCTGTAGCCTCCCTTTTTTTTCTATTAATGGTATCTTTTGATGAACAGAAGTTATTAATTTTATTTTAGTCCAATTAATCAATATTTTCCTTTATAGCTAGTGAGTTTTGTATTGTGTTTAGGGGATGTTACCTATCCAAGGTGTTATGGATGAATTTTATCCCCCGAAAATGTGCATCAACTTGGCTAGGCCATGATTCTCAGTATTTTGTGGTTGTCCTCCATTTTGTGATCTGATGTGATTACCCTATGTGTTGTAAATCCTAACCTCTGTGATGTTAATAAGGCAGAATCAGAAGCGGTTATGCTAATGAGCTACGACTCAATCTACAGGAATAGGTTGCATCTTAAGTCAATTTCTGTTACAACATAAAAGAGGAAATCAAGAAGAGAGGGAAGGAATCTCATACCACCAAGAAAGAAGAGCCAGGCGCAGAGTGCATCCTCTGGACCCAGGGTCCCTGTGCTGACAAACTCCTAGATTAGGGGAAGACTGATGACAAGGACCTTTCCCCAGAACTGTCAGAGAGAGAAAGCCTTCCCCTGGAGCTGCTGCCCTGAATTTGTACTTCTAGCCTTCTAGACTATTTGTTAAAGCCATCTGCTTGAGTTATTTCTGTTATAACAACACTAGATAACTAAGACACAAGATCAGGAGACTATTCACTTTATTATCTTTTAGAATCTTTATCATTTTACCTTTCATATTTAGATTTATAATCCACATAGACTTGATTATAGTGTATAGTAAGAAGCAGGGTTAAGATGAATTTTTTAAAACCCTATGGCTATGATGTTGTGTCTGTAGGGCAGCCATAACCACTGGTTTAGTGATTATGGCTACCCCACAGACACAACATTATTTACTGAAAGAAAGACAATTTCTAATTTCTTCCACTGCCTGAAAGCTATCTTTGTCATAAATCAAATGTCCTTTTTTTTTTTTTCGTCCAAGGTGGTTTTTCAAAGAATTAAACAGATAAAGTTACCAGCCTCCTGCTAGAAAAAACAAAAAAAACAAAAAAACCTCCTCATGGTATCTTTCCTGTTGAACTGAGAATAAAATACAAACCTCAAGGGTTTACATAATCTTTCAAGGTTTTACAAGATCCGGCCTCACTTATTTCTCTGATTCCATTATCCTACAATTTACCATCCTGTTCATATCACACCAACAACAGAGTTTCTTTTTATTCCTTGAATTCCTCTCATTCCTGCCTCAGGGCATCAGCTCTTTCTGTGGCTGGGTCTTCCTCAATATCCAGGCCTTTGTATAAATGTCTTCCTTCCGGGGTAGGCTCACCTACCCACATCCTCTGCAAAAATCCCTCACTTCAAGTTACATTCCAGATGATTGCCTTATTTTTATAAAACTTGCTGCTCTTTGAAATAGCTTATTTATTTGTTGATTATTTTCTGGATCTCCCACTAGAATGTAATCCCCATGAGAGCCAGTGCCATGTCTGTTGTGTTTACCTCTGAACCCACAGTGCTGGGAAAAGTGGCTCAGTAAATGTTGGCTGAGTCAGTGAGGAGGGTGCCTTCTCCACTTCCCATGTTTCCTAGTCCCGGTGTCAGTGCAATGCACAGCGTCTCAAAATTTGTAGCACGGTATGTGACACCCCAGGTAGGTAGGTAGGTAGGTTATTCCCAACATCGTCAATTTCATACATGACTTGTTTTCCTAGTTTTATTGATGTTCTGGAATTCCTCTTGTCATTATTTCAGCAAATCGATTTATATTCATTTTTCAGGGGGGAAAGAAGGAAAATAGATACTTTTTGAACATTTATTATATTGTGTTCAATCCTCAAAACAGCCATTTGAAGAGGATTAATATCAGCTGATATAAATACAGATGAAGAAATGGACTCAGGGAGAGAAGTACTGTTGTTGTTGTTGTTGCTGTCCAGTTGATTCTGACTTTTGGAGATGTCATGCGTGCAGAGAAGAACTGTGCTCCTCAGGGTTTTCAAGGCTGTGGCTTTTTGGAAGTAGATTGCCAGGCCTCTCTTCTGAGACACTTCTGGGTGGGTTCAAACCACCAACTTTTCAGCTAGTAATTGAGTGCTTAACCATTTTTGTCACCTAAGGACTGTTAGAGAAGTATAACCCATTGCTATCAAGTCGATTCCAACCCATAGTGACCCTATGGGACAGAGTAGAACTGCTCCATTGGGTTTCTAAGATTGTAATCTTTCTGGAATCAGACTGCCACATCTTCCTCCCATGGAGCAGCTAGTGGGTTCAAATGGCCGACCTTTCAGTTAGTAGCTGAGTGCTTTAACCACGTGATACCAAGGCTCCTTAGAGAAATATAGTAAGCACTTAAAAAATCAGTTTAATTGGATTGCATAAAGATTACTCTAATGGAGCTAAAAATTATGGCACAGGCAATTGAGGCATTTAGCAGAGTTTAAATACTGGCTTTGGAGAACCTAGAGCCTGGTTCTAGGCCTGGTTTTACTCCTTGCCAACTTTGTGACATTGAGCAAGCCACAGGAAACTAAGTTTCTTTATACATAAAATGGAAATAAAATAGAACCTATTCCTTAGGAATATTGAGAGGATTGAATACCATACCTATAAGGTGCTTTTATATAAGAAGAGCTCAGTAAATGTTAGCTGCTATTATTATTGACGCTGCTATTGTTATTATTGACCAAACATGCAATCCAGATGCACTGATAATTACTGATGATTGGAATGCAAAAGTTGGAAACAAAGAAGAATCAAAAAAGAAGAATCAGTAGTTGGAAAATATGGCCTTGGTCATAGAAAACATGCCAGAGATTGCATGATAGAATTTTGAGAAAAACCAATGACCTATCAATTGGAAATACCTTTTTTTCATCAATATAAACAGAAACTGTACATTTGGACCTCACAAGATGGAATACAAAGGAATCAAATTGACTACATCTGTGGAAAGAGACAATGGAGAAGCTCAGTATCATCAGTCAGAGCAAGGCCAGAAGCTGACTGAAGAACAGGCCATCAATTGCTCATATGCAAGTTCAAGCTGAAGCTGAAGAAAATGAAAACAAGTTCACAAGAGCCAAAGTACAACCTTGAGTATATCCCACTTGAATTTCGAAGTCATCTCAAGAATAGATTTGACTCACTGAACACTAGTGACCCGAGACCAGATGAGTTGTGAAATGACACAAAGGACAACTTATATGAAGAAAGAAAAAAGTCATTAAAAAGATGAGAAAGAAAGGAAAGACCAAAATGGATGTCAGAAGAGACTCTGAAACGTGCTCTTGAATGTAGAGTGGCAAATGGAAAAAATGATGAAGTAAAAGAGCCGAACAGGGGTATAAAAGGGCAGCTTGAGAAGACAAAGTAAAGTATTATAATGAAATGTGCAAACCCCTGGAATTAGAAAACCAAAACGGAAGTGCATTTGGCATTTCTCAAGCTGAAAGAACTGAAGAAAAAATTCAAGCCTCAAGTTGCAGTATTAAAGGATACTATGGGCAAAATATTGAACGACACAGGAAGCATCAAAAGCAAATGGAAGGAATACACAGAGTAGCTGTACCAAAAAGAATTGGTCAATAGTCAACCACTTCAGGGAGTAGCATATGATCAAGAACTGACAGTGCTGAAAGAAGAAGTCCAAGCTGCACTGAAGGCATTGGTAAAAAACAAGGCTCCAAGAAGTGATGGAATACCAATAGGGATGTTTCAACAAATGGATGCAATGCTGGAAGTGCTCAGTCATCTATGCCAAGAAAATTTGAAGACAGCTACCTGGGCAACTGACTAGAAAAGATCCACATTTGTGCCCATTCCAAAGAAAGGTGATGCAATAGAATGCAGAAATTATCAAACAATATCATTAGCATCATGCATAAGTAAAATTTTGCTGAAGATAATTAAAAAACCGTTGCAGCAGTACCTCAACAGAACTGCCAGAAATTCAAGCCACATTCAGAAGAGGATATGGAATGAGGGTTATCATTGCTGATGTCAGACGAATCTTGGCTGAAAGTAGAGAATACCAGAAGGATGTTTACCTATGTTTTATTGACTATGCAAGGCCTTTGGACTGTGTGAATCTTAACAAATCATCAATAACATTGCTAAGAATAGGAATTCCAGAACACTTGATTGTGCTCATGGGGAACCTGTACATAGGCTAAGAGGCAGTTGTTCAAACAGAACAGGGGGATACTGCATGATTGCTGAGCAAATTATCCAAGAATTAGACTATATGATTGGAGGAAGACTCATTAACAACCTGTGATATGCAGATGACACAACCTGCTTGCTGAAAGTAAGGAAGACTTGAAGCACTTGCTGATGAAGATCAAAGTATGGATTACACCTCAACATAAAGAAAACAGAGATCTTAACAACTGGACCAATAAGCAGCATCATGATAAATGGAGAAAATATTGAAGTTGTCAATGATTTCTTTTTACTTGGATCCACGGTCAATGCCCATGGAAGCATTGGGAGCAGAGTGAATTCTTTGGACTCGGGGTCCCTGTGCTGAGAAGCTCCTAGACCAGGGGAAAATTGATGACAAGGGCCTTCCCCCAGAGCCAAAAGTGAGAGAAAACCTCCCCCTGGAACTGGCACCCTGAATTTGTACTTCTAGTCTCCTAAACTGTGAGACAGTAAATTTTTGTTTGTTAAAGCCATCCACATGTGGTATTTCTGTTATAGCAGCACTAGATATCTAAGGCAGCAACTGATCATGCGGATGGTGCAGGAGCCAGCAGCATTTCATTCCTTGTGCATAGAGTCACCACGAGTCCGGGTCTGACTCTAAGGCAGATAACAATCAAATGACATATTGCATTGGGCAAATCTGCTGCAAAAGACCTCTTTCAAGTGTTAAAAAGCAAAGATATCTCTTTGAGGACTAAGAGGCCCCTGACCCAGGCCATGGTATTTTCAGTTGCCTCACATGAATATGAAAGCTGGACAATGAATAAGGAAGACTGAAGAAGAGTTGATGCCTTTGAATTATGGTGTTCGCGTAGAATACTGAATATGCCATGGACTTCCATCAGAATGAGCAAACCTGTCTTGGAAGAAGTACAGCCAGAATGATCCTTAGAAGTGAGGATGGCGAGACTTCATCTCAAGTACTTTGGACATGTTATCAGGAGGGATCAGTTCTTGGAGAAAGACATCATGCTTGGTAAGGTAGAGGATCAGTGAAAAAGAGGAACACCCTCAATGAGATGGATTGACACAGTGGCTGCAACAATGAGTTCAAGCATAGCAATGATTGTGAGGATGGTGCATGACTGGGTAGTATTTCGTTCTGTTGCACATCGGGTTGCTATGAGTCAGAGCTGACTCGACGGCCCCTAACAATACAACATTGTTATTATTATATAGCAATTCATTTTCTCTTTCAAGATGTTGCTGAGGAGTTGCAATAGGAGATATGATGTTTAGATCTTTATGATTCTATGTCAAATCCTTCAAACAAGAACTTTGGAGAGTGATCCTCTTCTGATGGGGGAAGAACAGTCCTTAGCATGACTCCACATGATTGTGCAGAAGAAGTAAACAGGCTCAGAGTAGTGAAGTCACTTGTCTGGGGTCACAGAGCTTGGATCCACACCTGAGTCCACCTTACTCTCAAGCTTTGGTAAATTCAAGTCACAAAGGTACCTGGTCCCCCTCCCCTGGATTCTGAAATCATAGCTCCTCCCTTCTCCATTGTGTCTGCCACAGGGATAGAGAATATCTGCAGATAATCCCTAAACCTCATTTGAGTCTAATAATTACATCCATTTATCTTTCCACCAAGCTGCTTATCACAGCAGTGGACAAGAGGCTGATCAGGGTCATCGGCTTCTCATGTCTTTGTCTGGTTGGTTACAGATGATGTTCTAATGACTGGGTGGGGACAGGGCCCTACAGAGCAGACAACCAGACCCTGATTCATGGTCTAGGGGTGGCATCCAGGGTCCATGGACAGCAATACCCATAGCTCTCTGGGGTCAACCTAGAGACAAGTAGTTTTTGAGCATTTTATCCAGCCTCAGTCCTTGCCAGAAGAGAAGAACTCTCTGAGCCTGTTTTTCTATCTGAAAAATGGAGATAAGAATATCTACCCTACAGAGTCTTTGTGAATTCAATAATATTTAATGATATGATGTATGAATAACAGGATATTAAAATGGACTGTTTCTCAGTGTGAACTGAGGCCACAGAAGCCAGAATTAAAATATAGGTGCCAAAAATTCCCAGGCAAAACGAGGTGCCAATCCACCCATTAAGGATATACTAATTGATTGTGAAACTAGTTTGACCAGTCTTGAGGGCATAAAAGGTTGAAGTTAAAAGAGAGAAGTAGAGAAAATTTCTTTGGAGTTAGTAGAATGCTGGGTATCGCCCCACCCTGCCACTTGCCACTGTCATGGGCTGGGAAAAAGAGGTGCTTCCTCCCCATCTCAAGCTGAGTGAGAGAGGCTTTAAGGTGGCCCCCTGCAGAGTCTCATCTGGGTCTCCTAACACTGATGAGCATGTAAAATGGTTTCGATCATGTCTGGAAGACCCTAAAGGCAAGACGGTATAGCTCTCTGGTTGTGTTGATGGCATTCATTCTTTCAACAAATGTTTGTTCAGAACCTACTATGTACCAAGCACAGTTCTAGGTACTTGAGGTTCATCAACAAACAAAAGACAAAGATCCTTGCCTTTGAGGTGTTCACCATCTCGTGGGGCAGGGAGTCATGCAATAAGCACATAAAAGTGTAGGACTTTAGTGTGTAAGAGTTATGAAGAAAATTAAAGCAGATGGGGCTGGGGATCGATGGAGGACATTGATATTTTTTCTGGGGTTTATGAGTGGTCTCTCTCATAAGGTGATTTTCAAGCAGAAATCTGCTGCATGTAAGGGGGCAAGCCATGTGGATAGCGAGCAGGGACTGCAAAGACCTAGAGGTTGGAGTGTGCCTGGTGTATTTGAGGAACTGTGAGGGCTAGTTGGCTGGTATGGGGTGCGAGAGCAGAGAGTGGTTGGAGGGGAAGTCACAGAAATAGAGGTGGGGGAGGGGAGGCAGGGTGGGGAGGGGTTTGAACACCATGGTAATGACTTTGGGGCTTACTTGGTATTCAATAAACATTTGATGAAGAATGGCAAAGATGGGGCGAGGAGGTGGGAGAGGAAGACAGGAAGTGGGAAGATGTTTTCCAAGGGTCTCTGGAACAAATTGGAGAGAAATTACAAAGTACTTGGAGTCTAATGGTGCTGGGTTGGATGAAACCAGGGAATCTCCCAGTGGGAAACAATAGTGCTCCTGGGGCCTGAGGGTGGCCATGGCATCACCCAGACTCACAGATGGTGGAATTCAGGGTGTCTAGAACCATGGGGAACAAAAGACAGGTTGTCGTGGGGGGCATATTTGTGTACTGAGTAGGGGATCAAGAAACTTGGGCTTGGTTCATATATTGCCATTTGGGGGTACCTTTGAGTTTGGCTTTCTAGAAACTCATCTTCTAGGAAGTCAGTGACAGTGTCATGAAAAAAAAAAGAGCTTAGTAATTCAAGTCCTATCTCAGCTACTGCCAGCTGCGTGGCCTTGGACTTCAGATTGCTTATCTGGACATCTTTCAGAGAAAATGTGAGGCTCCAGAAAGGTAATTGATGGAAAGAAGTTTGGTAAACTGTAAAAAGGTGTGCAGACACACATTATTATTACCATCTTGAGGATAATTAATACCTTAGTATGCCCTACCTCTGGGAAGCATGTGGGACTTGTGGTCTGGAGTCAATTTCTAGCCTTCCAACAGCCATTTGCCCCTTTCTAGGAGTACCTTGCATTTCTCATCCATGAAGCTTGGTTAGAGTTGATTTCACCCCCAGAGGGTGGGTCCAATTAGCTTGAACCAATTATTGTCACTTATCTCCCTGGCCATAGAAATTACATGAAGACCAATCAGTGACATATAATCCAAGTCAGCCAACCACGGTCAATGAGATTCAATTCTGAGACTTATATTGAATGGTCAGTGAGTGGACTTTTGTAATCCCTAGAGTTACTGGTGGCCATTTTGTGTCTAAGAGGGGAGCCAGCTTCAGAATGGGGCATTTAGGATGAGGGCACTGTTGTACAATGCAGAGAGCAGGGATGGTATGAAACTAGCTACTTGGTGGCATCATTTTAATATCTGGACCAAGCCATGCTTGAAGGTAGCACTACCTCTTCTCTTTTCAATTATATGAGGCAATAAGTTCCTTTTACTGTTTAAACCTGATTGAATAGGATTTTCTGGTACTTTCAACATACAGAGTTCTAACTGCTCCATAGTGTGTTCATAGGGCCCCACTCAAAATTATTCATGAAAAAGATGGGTTTGGAATTTCCCTAATGCAAAAGTTCGGCCATAAGCTCCCTTCCCTAACACTCATCCCAAAGGCAGTGTGTAGTTTGCCAATCTAAGGTTTTCTTGAGTATGGTCTGGTTAATTGCTGCTTGGCTCTCTTGATAACATTTTTGGGCCAGTCTGCCAGAAATATTAGCATTATGGGCTAGCACTGGGGACTGGATGAAATTGGTCTGGGTTATGTACTGAAAGAGGTTGATGCCATCCATGTACATATCTAGAATGAAGTGGAGAGTCAAGGACACTGTAAGGAAAGAAAATGAAAGCAGATAATGAACCAAAACAATGGAGACAAATGGAAAAGGAGCATAGGAAGCTGGATAAGGTAGTTAGTACAGGGCACAAGGTGGGCTTTGAATGAGGCAGGTGTCCTTGATGCTCTTTCCCAGTGGATGCA